>NC_085048.1:28248137-28898921 GCF_963662255.1 Cinclus cinclus
GGGAGGCTAGTCTGCAATACTTTAACCACTTAGCCCTGTCTGTACAACCAGTGCAGCAAATGCCTGTTACATTTTTGGTGATAGTGAAGCATGTTTGGTTGTTGGGGTCCTCCACAGTTTTTCCAGACTTAAAAAAATGAGTTAGGCAAGGGTTGTGTTCCATTATTGTCCATTCTTCCAACAAGAACTATCAAGCATAAAAATATAAGAAAGTATACCCAAATGAGCTATTTATCCTGACTGTAGCTTCAGAGTTTATTTCACTGTTATGCTCTGGCTGTGCTGCATTGTCTTAGCAATGGAGAACATCTGTAAGCCCAGCTGCATTATACAGTCAGATCTGTGCAAAGCAGGTGTAGTGAATCTCATGTGGTTTTCCCTGAGTAGCAACCATTTGCATTTTTAAAATGCTGAAGAGCAACTTCAGCTTTTTGAGTGTAGATATTGTGTTTGAATCCAGACCACTGCAGTACAGAAGTACATGTATTTCCACCTGCCAGATCCAGGCAAAGTTGTTGGCCTTATGCTCAGAGATGCATGGAAACCACTCTGCTTTTTAAAGGTTTCAAATTACCTTGAGAAGAGATCCCTCTAAATTTTATCTCCTCAAACCATGTGACAGTGAGTGGACTCCTGCTATCCAGTCCTATGCATTTCAGGAAGTGATACATCTTGGAGTTGCTTCCACAATGGACAGCATGGTATGAAGTAGCTTGAGAAATGCCTAACTAGCTCCTCTGCTCATGACTGTAATTATTATAGGGGGAAAGTAACACTCAGGAATAATGGCGTGGGCAAGTAAGACATTCCACTGTTAAATTTGTGAGCACAGTTACACTAAATACACACATCAGTGGAGTTGCCTCAACTGTAAATGTTGGGGGGTTTTTGATGGAGAATATGGTGAATTCCCTTGAAATCATGTTAAATTTGGCTGATGCTGGTTTAAACTGTTCCAAAGTTATTGAAGGCTAACCTAAAATCAAGACGACTCATGCTGAATTCTGTCAGTCTTAAAAAACCATCTCCTAGTAAAAAATTGTCAAAGTATCAATTTAGAAATTGACACAATGGATTTATGTAAATCTTTTTTGATAACTAGGTTATTGCAAAAAATTAGGGGTTAGTAGATATAACCATTTGTTGCTGCAGAGCTGTTCATAGTGTATTTCAGCAAAAAGCATTTCCTTGGTGTTCAGAGTACAAGGAGCAGGCAGAATTGCTTACAGCACTTGTATTGCTGTGTTCTCCCTCAAACCCCATGTAGGTTTCTAAGTTAATAATCGGTAGCTCCTGTAGAAGGAGATGACAAAGATCTTCCAGATGCATAGGAGCAGAAAAAATGTTTCAGACTCATAATTTCTGTTAAGTGATTCTTATGTAGCCCTGCATGGGGACATGAAAGAGACAAACATTTCATTTGGGTCACGGTGTGGTTATAACTAGTCAATTAATTGTGGTCTCAAAGGTAAGAAAGCTACAGTAAACATATTCTGAGCACAGAAGAAAGTCTGAATGCCAGAAAGTTTGAATAAAGTGCAGTAGCAGTGTCTATAATTAAAGTCAGGTTATGCTCATAAAAAGCTGTCTTCCTGTTACAAAACAACAGATCACAGAAGTCCAAAATACAGCTTGTATGAATTTATCAGTAAAAGTTTGCATCTTTAGATATGGATATCTTTAAACTGTGCTATTTCCCTGTTGACAAAAAGTGAAATAGCTTGGTCTTTTTGCTTTAATATGATGGAACCCTTTGTGTCCTCTGTAAAGTGTAATTCACTGTTAGAAAGTTGGATTCTGCTGCACTGAGTTTGAATTCTTCAGACTCAAAGGGCTGAAAGAGACAGTTTTTCAGTGGTTGAAATTGTAGCCAGTCATGGTGAAATGATACCCAATTACAACTTAGTGATAAATGCATCTTAATGTTCCATAGATACATCACAAAATTATTGTGTATCAGTGCTGTTCAATTTAGAAGCCTTGAACTGCAATGTCAAGAGATCAGGCCATGATTATTTAGTTATATTGTTTTACTCTGTTTCATACTATCTTTCTAGTGGAGGAAAAAGGCTCTCAACTCACGCCATGGTTTAAAACAACAACAACAACAACAAAAAAGTCTGCGAATGGAATGCCATGAAGGAAAGCATGCTGCTGGGAAGTAACAAGCACCTTTGGATTTAAGATAAACACACTTGGTGGTTGATCTAACCCAGCAATCTGCTTCCCAAAAGCTCCACACCACAATTACACAATGGTAAATTGAATCGGGACCATGAATGTATCTTGAGGTTGGAGAAAGGGAAGAGAGCTAGTAATGTAAATGGAAAGGGCAAAAAGATGTGTTTGAAACGATAAAACAACTCTTACTGAACTGAATTAATGAAAGTGAGAAGATTATCTCAGTGTCATTATTGGTACAGCTCTGTTTCATACCTATAATTAGAGATTCACAGGAGAATGGATTATAAACCTCCCTCTGTTAACATGGGAAATTACCTACCTCCTAAATTCTAGGCAGAAGTGCTGGTGAAACATGCCTGTTTGACTGCTGATGTCTTTTGCTTCAGCCTGAGGCACTAAGAGGTTTTGCTCCCAAATTCTCTTTCAGAAGAGTAAGACACTGTTGAGAAGTAGGGCATTTGGATGCCTCCAGAAATACAGAGGAATGGGACCCAAGGCCTTCTGTGTCCTATGGCAGTGCTTTAACCCAGGGGACAGGAAAAAAGAGAACTACATCTCTTCGATTACAATTCTTGTGAACTTTCTCTGCAATATTTTTTTCCAGACACATCTGCCCAGAAAATTCAACCTGCATTTGCAAATAGTTTCAGGGTATTTCCACAGACACTACAACATAAAAAGAAAGAAAAAAAAGTTCATATTAATCTAAGTTCATATCTCCAAGCATCATTAATCACAACCTATTTCTCTGATTGTTTCACAAAACTGTACAGATAGTACAGTAGTGGCCACATGAGAACCGTGTACTTTAAGTTAATTGAGTATTTGCATAGCATTTGGTGTTCTTGGAGTTTTACTTTATTAGGTATAATTTTGGTCATCTCACTTTTAGGAAAGCATACTTTATCTGGAGATGATCCAGGGAACCTCAATATAGTTAATACAAAGATGTGAGGACTGATACTAAAAAGGTGGCGAGCAGCATGTGAACTTTTGATTTTTTTCCAAATGCTTTCACTTTGCTAGATTTTTATTTTGATCATCTGTGTCTGTTCCTCACTTACAACCCTGTTTATATAAATCACTCTGCATCTTTAGTGGGAACCTAGTTTACATTAGAGACTGACTGTACACTCTAGTTCTACAGAACCTATCCTGAACAGCAGTTTTAATTTTCTTTTGTTATGTCACTTTGAAATCACTTCTATTTCCCCAGAAACATTTCCTGTGACCATTTCTTTCCTTCTGCTAGTGCTGAGCTTCTCCAGTGACTCCATCACCTCTAAGCTATTGATCTGTCTGACATCTGATTCAACCTGCTTGCAGTTATCTGGACTGCTCCAAAGATAGATCAAAGAGATTCATTACCTACTTCTCTGACACAAAATGTCTAGAAGAATAGCACTTTTCCCCAGTCAACAAGCAATTCTTGGAGGTTTTTTAAATTACCTTTTTATTTTTAAATGAAAGAAAATTATTCACTTAAATAGCAAAATGGTGGCAAAAGACATGCAGAAAATTACTTACGTAAATAGAATTTTCCTTGATAAGGCCATGGCTCAATATGATCTCCCATGTACTTCTCTAGCTAAGTTGGATACTTAAAATGAAATTGAGTCACCGTTAAAAAAAAGCTAACTAGAGTTGTAATGAAAAAGAAAAAAGGAAAAATATATTAACTAAATAATATATTTTTAAAAATTAAATATAATTTTTCTGAGTACTGAACTGTTCATACTTCAGCATACGTTTTCACTTCACCTGCATGTGTAAATGGGTATTTACAGACACAAATGGAAAAGTAACTGCTGACTGCTGTTGAATCTTGTTCAGATCTTCAGTTGCCTTGTATTACAATACATTTGTAAGATTAATTCTGAATAATTTTGAGACAGGCAGAATTTGTGCTTGCACTTCAGAAGTTTAAGTCAAAGGAATTCTTGAAAATCCATATTGTATATCTGCACTAAAAATGAGAAATATTAAATTATTCTTAGTTTATTCCTTCAGAATTGTGTTTAGGTTGCCTGGAAATACTAGGCAAATGGGTAGAAGTACAAAAGAAATAGTAATCAGCATCTCCAACACAATGAAGTACAAGTTTCAGGTCACTCAAAAGCCAAACAGAAATGTGAAGGTCTGAGTGCCTAAATCCTTGTAGGGCTAACCTGGTGATCAAAGATCTTATTCTGGTATACTGATGTTACTATCACTGAGTTCAGAGTTTGGCCTCTGTTTTGTCTCTGTAGTCAAACACCCTGCACTTTGAAAATTGATTGAAGTTACATTGTAACTTTGACAAAAGTGGACCTACATTTTTTACTATTTCTATTGTATTATTATTCTATTATTTTATTATTATTCTATTGTATTAGTACAATATTTGTAATATATATTGTTTGTATGCTTCTTAGAAAGATCCTAACCATCTTAAGCACACAGAAATAACATGCATTATAAAGAAAGTAAGGGTGTTTTTGTATGGGAACTAAGGAGGAACAACTCAGGGGGAAAAGGTGAGTCATCAATATTTAGGTCAGTAGAAATAAAAGCACAACTCACAGCAGCAGACAGGCAGGACGAAAGGAACAGAGCAGGTGGGTGAGAAGGAAGGAGAAAGGAGACTCAGAGAAAGACAATTAGCTGGACAGGCCTCAGGCACAGCAGGGAAAACAACAAACATAATTCCAACAAGATACAACGTAATGTGTGCTAGAGGCAAGGCTAAGAACCCATCTCTGTGGGAGAAGTGTCTTATACTGTAATTAACTGGGAAGTACTCAGGAAAAGAAAATATTCAAAGAAAGTGTGAACTTTTGTGAAAAAACAGACTCTCTGGTGGCTCGACACCTAAATTAACATGTTGTAAACAAAGGAAGCAAAGCAAAATAAAACTGTATCAATTTAATTACTTTAAGACACCGAAACATTGATAGTATATTTTTCTCTCTTATACTGTAAGATTTTGAGAGTGGGACTTTTTTTATTGTTCAGGTACCAAGAGTTTCTTTGGTAATATATTCAAGAGATGCTTCAAGTATGTACTTTTATTCTTTGTATAGGTTGTACAAAGGGTCGTAGACAGGAGACATAACTTTGTAATGAAAGTGACTCAGAGTAAATGAAGAGACATTTCCAGATTGGTGGGGTAGAAGGGAAGGCTTCAGCACCTACTTAGAGATGAGATATGTAGAAAGGACAGGCCTGGAAAAGAAGTGTTAATAGAATTAATGGCAGAGGGAGACAAAAACAAGTTCAGATTTAGCCACTGTTGGCAGAAACTGGAATTAGAAAATTTTGATTATGAACTGGAATTAGGGAAAAGAAGAAAATCAGAATGAAGTTATAAACTTTGGCCTAATCTTAAGGCTTTGCCATTTTGAAAATATAACATACACCTAAGGGAAATCTAATGGGTTTTGTTTGTTTGTTTTTTAATGTAACTTCGTTAGTGAACTGTACAGTTTCTCAAAAGTGAAAAGTTCATAGTTCATTGTGCCCATCAGGTTCTTCATTAACACACTCCAGTGCTTTTCGAGTCTGTTTTCTCCAGCAACATGAAAACTGAAGCCAGCATTACCATTCCAGTTTTGGTCTTTCTCTTTGGATTCTTCAGTATCTTAGGAATTCACTATTAAATGCAGTGAATACTTGTTCACAGTGTGTAATTCCTGTCTCTGCTTCCTCAGAAGCTTGTACTTTTGCAGGTGATATGGATAGATTGCACTGGTAGCAGAGTTGCCAAGTGAAGAGGTCAGTTGGCTGGGAACACACTTTAGATTCCCAGTAATACTGAATGACGCTGGGAAAATGATGTCTCTTTTCTGTATCAAAGCTTTATCACCTCTGGCATAAAAATAATATTGACGTCACTTGCAAAATTATTTTCAGATACACAGTACAACTCTCTAGTTTTCCCTCACTTTTTGTGACTTTGGTGATGAGTTTATCCATTTTAACAGACTTATTTAATTAGTTACAAACTTACTCGACTCAATGACCAGTTTCTTCAGGGCGATTTTGTTTTCTGGCCTGCTTTACCTGCTTTATCCCTGTTACTTTTTCCAAATAGTTGAAAAAGATGCAAAGTCAGTGTGACCTGAATGAATGTGATATTCAGAGCTACTCATATGCAGATATGGCAGAAAAGAGGAGAGCTTTCGAAATTTTCATAGTTGATAGGGCAAAGAAAACAGGAACTCCAAAGAAGCTGCCTAAAGAACAGTTAGCTGAGGCTCAAAAGAGATTAAAAAGCTGTAGATATTGACCTTGTTTGAGATCCTCGAGAAGGATCAATAATATTGAGATCACACACAGTGGATGGAAAAAAAAATCAGAAAGCTATAATCAGAATCACATGATAGATCATAAAGAATCTGTAAAAGAAATGTTCTGAGCAGAGTGAGGACTGAAATTTAAACTTAAATATCATCAAGGGATCTATGCTGTAAAAGCTACACCGGGAACAGTGAGCATGATCATTGGGTTTGCATAAGAAGATGTTAGAGATTATGAGGTCAAATATGTATGGTTTCCAAAACCATAGTTTAACACAGAGAGAAGAACATCTAGTGGAGGATAAAAAAAGTAGGCAGATCTTCTGATTTTTATATATAACACAAATATTTATAAATGAACACACCTGTAAATAAGGGAAACTAAGTTATCAGATGTATTCACAGATACCTACATGGTTTTTGTGTTCATCTGAAATGTTTACTCACTCCTTTGTATTATGGATGTTGCTTATCTCAAACAGCTTCACCATGTCTTTGGTTTTGCCAAGAAGAAACTCTTAGACTTGCTTTTTTTTTAAGATTTAAAGTTGTCCATAAAAGAAAAAAAAAAAAAGTGGGGCAATTCAGTGCCTCAGGATGGCTCTACACCATACTCACTGATCTGAAATTATTGCTATAGTCCTCTTTTTGTAATGCATGTCTTTCTTTTAAATGGTAGGGATTCTGAGCTTGCAAATGAGAAAATAATTTAAAATTATTGGTGTGCTTCATATTTTTAGGAGACCTTCATTCTTCCAAATTAGAATCCCAATTTGTGAAGCACTCCAATAACTTCAAATTGCTGTGTACTCTAGATCCAAACTCTAAACTTTCCAAAGTGAAGACCTTATAAAACTGCTGAAATAATTCTGAATTAACTTACATATACCTGACTAGATTTTCAATTAATTTCATTTTAAATCCTTCCTTAAATAAAATCCTGATCTGAACCAACTACATAAATATAAACTTATATGTTCCATTTCTGATGCTCTGAATTTTTCACAGTCATGTTAAAAACTTTCTATTTAATTATCATGAATGTCAAAGTATTTTGAGAGAAGCTGAATTCGTTAATATCTTTTTTGAAAGGAACACTTTCTTCATTTTCTATCACACAATATGTATAGACCTCAGACTATTTGCAGGTTATTAAGTTTTTCTATATATGGCCGACAAAAATTCGTCTGTAGTTCCTGTTGACAGAGCCATGTGATGATCTCTTGTGGCAGGCTGGGAAAGCCAGAGGCAGCAGCTGATCAGCGTTTGGAGAGACAGCTCTTTCCCCAGTTCTTCCTCTCATCTTGCTCAAGAGCAAGAATGTATATTGAAGGTTTTCTTTTAGAGCTTTACAATATAAGGTTTAGTCATGTATGTGCATGGTTTTTGCTCTCCATCCACAACTTATCCTGAGTTATGAAGGACTAATAACTAGTGTACCAGTGTTTACACATAAAACAAATATGAAGTCAGAGAAAACAGTTTTTCCATTATTCAGATAGAATCTGCTGTATGCTGAGTCCTATTATGCATATTTTTTTGTGTGAAACCATTGACCCAGAATTTTCTGGACATTTGCAAAGAAGAGTGTGGAGCAGCATCCCATGCAAATGCAAAAATTTATGCATAAAATTTATGCATAGCACTTCTATAGTTTCATATAAAACCATCTGAATGCTCAGAAATGTGAGGGAACAAGAGTGAAATCTGAATACACCCTTCGTTGAATTGATATGTTGGCATTTGAGTTTGCCGTGCACACACACGATATTCCCCATAAATGTGTCAAATTGCCCAAAATTTCATTCAACTATAAGCATATTACCATTGTCACAGAAAAATGTAAACAAGTTTTTCACCTTCTGTATATTTAAAATAAAGAACAATGTATTCCTCCTTAGTCTGCTAAAGAGGTAGAAGGGATCTCAACACTTGACATTGATTTTTTTAAGGAAGGGCTACACTTACTGGTACATTCTGTCTCACAGTGCTCCATTGATGCCAATCACCTTAATCAGCTGAATAAACTCAGTTCATGCTGTGCATAACTGAAGAGGTACAAACAAAGCAAAGCACACCAGTGAAACTGGCTGAATATGTTACAAATAACAGTAAAAAGGCATTATGTTTAACAGCTAAGCAACAAGAATCAAAATTGAGGAGACATTCAGGTGTCCTGGCATTGAGTTTTATTTGACCCTTCCAGAAAATGGATTTCCATGTCTTCTCTTAACCAGAAGTAGTTGAAAGAGTGATTCCTCATTCTTCTCTTAAGCCTTTTTTTACATCGATATGTACTTTCCATTACCTTTAAAAGAATATGTTAACATAAAAACCAAAAGTTCAGAGTTTTAATCTAAGTGATGAAAATGTAGTGAAATATTTTCATATTTGAGAATGGGGTAAAGCCCTTTTCTCAGCTGTCTGCCCTCCCTTTCAAGCCTAAACTCCATGTAGCTCTGAACTACCTGGGGCTAAGACTGTGGATGATAAAAACTGGTGTAAAGATATTTGTTGCAATGCCAATAAATGGTACAGGCTCCTGTTATGAATAAATTCCATGTATATCCATCCATACTAATGTTTGTACAGTTTTAATGGAAAATTTATGGTCTAGGTTGACTACATAGGATCAATACTTTTGCATGTACTCAGAGCCCAGTGGCATTTGTTCACATCAAAGGTACCTCCAAAGTGCTCACAGTTTATCCTGGAAGTAGAGATGGCTCTCTTTTTGCATGACATCTGTAAGAAGATAAAATTAATTAGTTACCAACCCTCTTAGTTCCTCTTCTCTTTTCTGGGGAGTCCAGCTTCAGTCAATAACTGCATTACTCACTTTGTCTGCTGGCTTTAACTCAAAATATTACAGTTAAGCATCATGTTATAGCTGTAGATTTGACCCAGAGAATCTTCCTTATGAGATCCTGAACCCTTTGCCATTCTTATCACCAGGAAAAGAAAGGCAGTGCAGTGATGTATTGTTTCAAACTCTGCTACTCCGCTGACATGCCAGTGGGAGTCCCCAGCCCAGCTGCAAGTTGGCTCTCTGCCACCATCAGCTCTGTTTGAACAGGAAACCCTGCTTTTAACACAGAGAAAATCAATGCAGTGGGTAATGGAAGGTGAGAAATTACATGCAAGCAGCATAGTCATTTTAGTATTTTTTTCCCCTATGTTTCCAGCCACTTTTCCCTATTCCCGCTTGCAAAGAGAAGCACTAAGAAAACTAACAAAATTAATTGGATGAGCAACAGAACAACTACTAACAAAAATATTTGCTCCTAAGACATGTTGATAGAAGTTTTCATTTTGGAATATTGGCTAAATTAATTTTTCTAGACAAATTTATAGAGTTTATGGGAAATCAGTAACATCATAACTAGAGAATTTTGGGTCAATTTTGCTTAATATTTAGGAATTTTAGGTTTTAAATACCCGTGCTTTAGAAAAAGAAAGAAAAATAGTTCTTCTATCATGCTGACAAAGAGAAAATCACTTAACATACCCAAAAATTTCTCATCTAGAAATCCGTAGGCGGTACTTTACATCTTCATTAAACCTTATGTGAGAATGACAAAAACTTGTTACATGAAAAATACATGTTGCATTTATTTGTAGCAGACTGTCTGAATATACTGTTCTTATTCTGACATGTGAGATGAGAACCTATAATCATCTGACCTCCTTTCATCTAGAGATTAGAGATTACTTCTGTGGAGTTGTTTAGGGGTTTTTTAGAGGTTTATTTCACATGTAAAGAAATAGAAAGCTGGAAATGAAGATTGTGTAAATTTTATGCAAACTTTCAGTCTGCCTTGAATTCCAGACCCTATTGACAGAAGCAGTGATTTTCACATTTTAGGCAAAAATTCCTCAGATGTTGGCTGGTTTGATTCTTTTAACTATGAATTAATTGAAAAAGTAGGCTCTGCTTTTTTGTTAAAACTATGTGATTGTTTGTTGAGGAAGCCAAACTCAACAGTTCTGCCTTGTGTTTCATATTCAGATGAAACACAAAACCAGAAAATATTAACCTGGCTTCAGGTTTTACTGCAACCTCTTCAAAGAGCTCTGCCAGAAACTATCTTTTGGAGACACTCTTCATTGTATTTCACTGGCATTGCATCTTAGTTTGATGCCATCTATTGATATCAATCTAACAGTTGTGTAAAAATCATTTTAAGAATGCTGGAACTCTCCAAGTAAGTTTTAAAACACATGCTCCAAAAGACTCTATCTATAATTACATAAAATTAAAAGATACTCTGAAAATTGTGCCAAAATAGTTACTGAATTCAATGTCATTTTCTTCAGTTCAAAATTGCCAGTGGCTATTCTGACTATTGTTTTTGGGTGTGTACCATATTGGTTTGGAGCTCTAGTGCTGTACACTTGCCACCACTTTGTGATGTATAAGAAAACACATATGATTTTAGTGCTATGAGGTCTGGATTCTCAGTCCTAACTGAAGCAGAATTCATTATAGTGAGCCCACAAAGACAGATAGAGAAAAAAATGAGGATTTAAAATGGTGTATATTCCCCCTAGGCATTGTATATTTCTCAGGCATTAAATGATACAAAATTTCTAAATGTCCAAACCTTGTCATCAGCTTGGCATGCAGGCAACATAGATGTGACAGAAGGAATATTAAGGGCTAATTTTATAACATCAATGTGTCTGTCATCAGCATGCAAATGAAATCCAGGCCCACATTGACAGATCAGATTATTAAAGATAACCGGGTACACATTAAAAATCAGGGCCTTGAGAAACCTGTGTGAGACCTGCAGAGAAATTTTTGTGGAACTGATCAAGCCACAGGAGGTAAGACAATCTCATTTGTATAGAATTAAGCAGAACCAAGAAATAACACTTCAAAGCACCCCTTAACAAAAACTGACTATCTACTTATGTCAAAGACAGCTATTACGGGTTGGAGGCTAACTAGAAAAAATTCTACTTAGATCCTCAAAGAACTGCTGATGACTGTAATGAAAGCTTGGTAATGTATTGTGATCTGAAACCAAACTAATCCTAAAAGAGCAAGTGCCTATCAGAAGGTAAACAAAACAACTTTCAGTTCAAGGGAGTTAGTAGAAAAAAACAAGATTTTCAAATAAATTATCTAATTAGAAGAGAAATGAAAGTTAAAATTAATTGCAGGGTCCTATACAATTTTTTTACAGCGACTTAACAAGAGTATGAATAAGTTTTCCTGAAGCAAAGTTAGGATCATATAAAATCATCGAATCATTTAGATTGCAAAAGACCTCTAAGATCCTTGGGTCCAATAATTAATGTAACAGCTGGAAGTGCAACACTAAACCATGTTCTTAAGTGACACATCTACACATCTTTTAAATACTTCAGGGATACTGACTTAACCACTTCCCTTGACAATCCATGCCAATGCCTGGCAGTCCTTTCTGTGAGGAAATTTTATGCAATACCTAATCTCAATCTCTCCTAATGCAATTTGAGCCCATTTCCTCTTGCCCTGTCACTTATTACGTGGGGAGAGAGACAGGCTCCCGCCACACTATAACCTCCTTTCAGGCAGTTGTAGAGAAAATAAGGACCCTCCTGAGCCTCCTTTTCTCCAGGCAAAAATCCCCAGCTCTCTCAGTTGCTTCAGACTGGACTTGTGTTCCAGACCCTTCACCAGCTCTTTTGCCCTTCTCTGGACTCACTCCAGCACCTCAATGTCCTTCTTACAGTGAGGGGCCCAGAACTGGACACAGGACTCAAGGTTTGACCTCACCTGTGCCAAGTACAGGGCAACAATTAAACTACAGTCCTGCTGTGCTGGCCTCATGATTTCTGATCTATCAAATTGATAACTGTTCCTCTTATAAAACCTGACAGTGAATATTTCTTTGGGTTTGAAACACTGCTTAGTTTAACTATCAGCTTGAGTACAAGATACAGGAAAAACATGAAGAGTAATGAGGACATGATCACCTGACACTTTCAGGAGAAAAAGCACCAAATCCTAGCCAAAAAATAGGAACATCTTCGAGCATGTTACTTTGTTACTAAGAAAATCAAAGCAATTTGTCACAGGCGCTAGAAAGCATTCCCAGGTTGCCTTCAAGTTTTTACAACAGCAGCAGAGGAATCAGTCAATCCATGTAAGTGTATGCCTAAAAGTGAAAGGATTTTCCCATGCTGTAATTAGTATAATGACTGATAAATATCCAGTGGGTTACACATTGATAATAGATAACAAAGGGCTGATTACTGAACCCTGGGGATGCCTCAAGTCTGACTCCACATGGATGATTAAAAGTTGTCTGTAGGGTGTTAAATCTATTAGAAGCATTCAAGTGTAATACAAGTAATTCCCAGACATATTTCAGGGGTATAAAACAAAATTTCACGGTTTGTAATATCAAATGTTGCACTAAACTTACTGAGAAGAAGGGAAGGGAAGGGAAGGGAAGGGAAGGGAAGGGAAGGGAAGGGAAGGGAAGGGAAGGGAAGGGAAGGGAAGGGAAGGGAAGGGAAGGGAAGGGAAGGGAAGGGAAGGGAAGGGAAGGGAAGGGAAGGGAAGGGAAGGGAAGGGAAGGGAAGGGAAGGGAAGGGAAGGGAAGGGAAGGGAAGGGAAGGGAAGGGAAGGGAAGGGAAGGGAAGGGAAGGGAAGGGAAGGGAAGGGAAGGGAAAACCCTTGCCACAGTTTGTGAGCAGACCTTTATTCATTCTTTATCTGCTAGGAGGAATTTCAAGGCAGACTTGAAATATTCTTCACCAGCTTTGTTCCAATTGAGCAAAACCCAAACAAGTGCCTCATACATGAGATTTCTCAATACATGAACATTTAGGCAAAAGTTAGAGAAATTGAAATTAATTTGTCAAACAAAACAAAAAACAAAACCAAAACAAAACAAACAGAAACCCAACAGCAAAACCAAAAACAGCATGAGAAAACAAAACAAAAATCCAAGACCAAGCCCAAATCAACAGAGAAGGGGTAAATTATTGTCTCATAATGTGATTCATTATAGGAAATGCAGTGGACAGAGAGACAAGTACATCAGACAATATGAAATACTGAAGAAAGGTACCTGGAGTATTTTTCTTTTCAGTGTTGGGTACATATGTAGAAATAGACATGGAAAATCAGACATCTCAATGAAGCTTAATTCAATACTTTACAGTTGTAGATGACATGTAGTTATGGACAATTGTCTAGTTGCTTTCATTAAGGAGGATCAATGAGGCACACATCTATTATATTATGGATTTTTATGATGGCCTTTTTTATGATGAACTCTGTGGTCGCCTTCAAGAGTGTTTGCTTTTGAAGCTATAATTCTATCCTCATTTTCCTTCTGAATGCCTGGAGCTTCCTTCTCAAAGAAGAGTTTCAATCTCAACCATTTTTACTGTCGTTGAAGTTGAATAATTCTGAAAAAAATAGCTTGTATAGGGATCAAATTACATAAAATCTGTTTCTGTAGCCAAATTGATTTCCAGAAAAACAGAATGGGGGGAAAATTCTGGATTCTGGGCACATTTGCATCATGTTTGCATTCTGGGTGTCTTCTGCATCGGTAATTCTGACATAGCTCTGAAAGCAGGCCACAGTCCAAGATTGTTTCACATTGAAAGAATGGGGCATACCTGTATTTCTGCAGACAGTCATCATCTACTTTAATTACTGGTTCAATAATTCTTGTGTTCTGTCTGTGGTTCATTTCAGCCTGAAATGTGCCTAGGGCTCCACTTGCAGCCTGGTGCTGCAAGGCTCACCATCCTGGAGGGTGAGATAGAGGTAACTCATAGAGCATAGAGCAAAAATTTGAGACATTTTTCTCCCCTTCATAATACACATAGATGTTTTAAAACTTTTTTTTCCTCTTATGCTAATGCCAATGCAAATATTAAGGGGCACATCCCTCACACCAAAATTATGACTTTCTGTGCCTGATTTTCCTCCTGTGCTAAGGAGATCAGCACAACAAAAATACACAGTGCCTACCCAGTAGTCCTGGATCATCCAGGGCCCATTCCAACCAAAAAGCTTTATATCTGCCACAGCAAACCGAGGGTGCTAAGCATTTTCCAATCATTCTCAACAGGCTAAACCAGAGATGCCTAGTATCTACACTGCATCCCATCATGTTTTAGAAGGGAGAAAAGAGAATTTTCCTGATGCTTATCTCACCTCCATTAAGAAAGCAGTTCTTTTCTATTAATGCTGAATCTATCTTTGGAATTCATTGTATATAGGGTCATGATAGATCCCTGTGTTTATGGACATGCCTTAAACCAGAGTTCAGGATAGATGTGTAAAATTTGAGTGATAGAGAAAGTTCTTCTTAAATTAAGAAAAAGAAATCTTACTAGTACAAATAAAACTTTTTCGATTTCACTGGGGTCAGATTACAGAATAGGGTGAATTGGGAAATAATCATTGTGCTGTTAGTATGCAAATCTGTAACGATTTTTTATCAGCCTTGAGTGACAGCACCCTATCCTGCTGCCTGGCCAATATTTCAAAGAAAGTATGAAGGAATCAAACAGAACTTGAATGTTTCCTGTGATATTGGCGGGGGGTGGGGGGGAGAAGAAAAGCTGTGGTTAGTATAATTAATTAATGGACATTTGCAATCCATTCTTGCAATACTATAGGAAAAGATATCTCAAGGTCCTTCCCTGTTCAATGCATTGTATTAATTTGCATAACACTTGCTCATTGTACTGGATAATACAGTTTTTCCTAAAGCTGGTTAATAAGGATCCCAGCCGCTTCTGAAAGGTGTTGAAACTTTTTTATTGCCCTCAATGGATTAAGACAAAAAATGAGAAAGAATTGTTATTATATGTGTCCCTTGTTTACATGTACTTGGGTTATGATACAGCATCTTGACCTCAGAGAGCATCAGGAGTGGGTAGGTCCACGAGGGAAGGTGGGGCTGACAGCAAAACCACTGATGAAAGGTGAAGGTTCAGCCATAGCCCACTGATCACCAGACAGCTTGCAGTGATGGGACATGTCTGAGATCAAGCTGGGAAGTCAAGTCAGCAAGGCGAGGTCAGGAGTGGCATGGTGCAATGCCAAGCACATCATAGCAAGAGCATAGCACAGACATGAACCAAGGGCAGCAGCACAACCCCCCAGACAACAGGTGAAGTGTGTGCTGGAGGTCCTGGTTTTTCACACCTTTTGTCTTATGGCATAGGAGTTTTCACAGCAGCCAAAAAAGACACACAGTTCTGGCATAACAGAAGTGACCTTGAGCACAGGAAGCCAAGCCTCTGGGAAATGGTGGGGGGATAAAGGTAACAAAGGAGGTTTGTAGAAAAAGACAGTTAGTTATAAATTCATCAAAATGTCAAAGCCTGTTAGTGAAATGATAGCTCTGACACTTGTTAAGAAAATACAACTTTAAAAAAATGTCCTTTCTAATTGCTAGTCACTTAGCCTTGGTTTTTGCATTGTTTATATGTAATATACTACAGTATTAGCATGTATCTTCTTTGGTCCACAAAGTTACTATTTAACTCAACAGAGTTGTTTGCAGAGGTCAGTGATTAAAAAAATACATATATTGTTCAGAATTATAAAATGTGCAATATAGACCCTTATCTACCTTCCTGGAGGTGATATGACTTGTCAACTCTAAGTAATTCACAGAGAATATTGTACCTCATAGGGGGTCATTGTGTAAGAAAATTAGGCATTTGATCACTGACGTACTTCATGATTCAGTTTCACAGACTGAGTTTAACTTTGTGGCAGAAAGAAGTTTGCTAATACTGTTTGATATTAGTTACTTTTAAAAATCTCATTGTTTTTCAATATTATGATTACAATGCTTAACAAGGAAACTTTTTCACAGAAAATCAATTTTCTGCAACATTACTGTATTCCTGTATAGAACAATAAAACACTGAAAAAATATTTCTTATTATCATTGATTTGACTATGGTATGCTTTATAGCTTGGATTTCTCAGTGTGTCAACTAATTAGCTTCACAGATTACTAAGAAAATTCAGCTGTTTCCAATTGATTGTTATGAACGCATGAAATAGTTTCTGCATCATCTACAGATGAAATATGACCTTTTAAATGTTTAAACTTTACTTCCTTTTTTCATGAGTCATGATACTCTGGTTTATGTTTCATATTATATGCCTATTGAAGCACTGTTCAGACACTTAAGATAAGCCCAATGCTTAAAAACATGTTCAGTTTGATTGTAAAGTATGTATTCAGATTATAATAAGTGTTTCATATAAGCGTAGAGATTAAGTCTCTTAACTGACAAGTGGGGAGCCTGTCCACCCCAGAGATTAGGTTGTTTCACTTTTTCTGTTCTGAACCAGAATGCCACAGTAATTTCAATTCCTAAATTAGGCAGTTTAAATACACCCCTGAGTCAATTACACAAAGCCAACACTTCAAAAGCAGGGTAAGTGGCTGTACAAATGTTTCCTTCCTCCTCTCCCCAGCACACACAGAAGCCCATATTCGACCTTGAACACACACAATGTGGACCTGCTCCAAAGCCATCAAAGCCAGCTGAAACTCTTCTGCTTACTTCAGCTGGTTTTGGATCTTACATTTGCATTTGTAAAACAACTCTGCTCAGCTCTGAAATCTAATAGGTCACATCTGTGCAAATTCTGAGACAAGCATACAACAATTAAAAAAAAAAGTCATGCAGCTTTCTAAGCCATGAGGAAAAACTGCCAGGTTTTATCTTGTCCAGTTTCCCAGTTTTGTTCTCAAAATTTTTTTGTGCTACAGCACAGTCCTATTACACTCATTGGTAGTGAGAGGCACTTCAGCACTTTCAGGAGCGCAGATCCCTTCAGAAGAAATCACTGGCTCGTAACACATATTGAAGGAGGTTACTCAAGAGATCACTTACCTTTGCCTCTGACCCATTCCCAGTAGACTGTTCTGTAGGCTTAAAAACTTGAGATGATGACAATTTTGCAGCTCCCCAAGGCAGTATGATCAAGGCTTCATTGTTTCTACAGCTGGTAAGTTTTCCTTAGGAACTCCTACTTCAGTCTAAGCACCTTTTTTCCAGTCTCTGGCAGAAAAGAGCAGGACAGTACTTTCTCTTCCTGGCAACCTCTTATACACGAGAAAACTGTTGCAATGTTTCCTCTCAGGTTTTCCTTTTTTCTCAATTGAATACACCAGTTGTTAATGTTGTTCTCATTGGTCACATTTTCTGGTGCTTTTATCTTCTTTGTTGCTCTCTTCTGTGGTCTCTCCAATTGTTTTGCCTTTTCATCAAGCATTGTGTGTTAAATTGGACATTGCCCTGATGCTTGGTTTCAGTAAATTATCAAAATATTCTCTAGACATATATATATATTTCTATTTTCATCGGAAATGCAAAGGGAAGGAACTATTTTATGTCTCACATCTCTTGGGACACTAAGCAGAATAGAAAATAGTAAGTCCAAACATCAGACCACAAAATTTGTCAAAAATATGTAACCGAATGCCAGGTATTGACCTACAACTACCTGGGCATCATAAGATTCCAGTTCATGCTGCTGTTGCTTATCTTTCAAGAGTTAATTTCTTTTGCATATCGTCCAACCATCCTATCTGTTGGATGTTGGATTATGCATATATTTCAGTCAGATGAGTTTGAAATCTGTGTAGTTTGCTTTTTTTCATGTTAGTCTTGAATTAAAATACCTACTACCTTGTGACACAGAAGAGAAGGTGGGAAGAAACAGATCTTTTCTTAGCTCTAAATTTTTAAAATATGTTAGAGGAAATGAGTGCAGAAATGATGTGGCTTTCTTATGTTGCAGAGTTGACTCATAAGTTGAAGAAAAGTGGTTGAGAAATATGATCAAACAATGTTTTAGTGACCTATTAATCTAATGAGATTCCAAAGAGGAACTGCAGAGATGAAAGATTAGCTGGAAAGAGAAGCAGGTTTTTTTGATAGTGAACACAAAATGAAATACTGTATGTTGCTGTAACTTAGCTAGAGTCATAAATATATACACATTCTGTTTGCATGTGCATGAGCTTTCCACAGAATTCCCTTGGGAGTTAGTGAAGAATTTACTTTTCCAAACTAAAGCTTTGGTATTTTTATATATTGTCTTTTCTTTTATGAAGCAACCTCCTTTCATTTACCCAAAAGAAAAAAATTAACAGTTCAGATATATACTCTGTGTATAATGCATGGTGTGCATTTGTGAAAGGACCCAAAGCTGGTAAAACAAAAAACGTAGGAGCCACAGGATAGCTGGAGGCCTCTTCCCTTCATTATTATGATGTCTCACTTGTCACAGAAAGCAGTGCTTACAGTACATTTATTTATGGCTATGTTGGATATGTTGCCTCACAGACACAGAAGCAACATATCCAGAAAGACCTTCACAAAACCTTAGTGTGACTTTTGCAGGTTCTGGCAGCAATTTCACAGGAAATCTCTAAATGTGAGTAGATGTAAAGAAGCAGACTGTGTGCTGACTACACTAGAACATACTCAGATAAATTCATACATAAATTCTGTGAAACAATCCACAGAATTAGCAAACAATCAGGTTGCTGCTGTCGTTTGCATTTCAGCTTTCAAAAACACTGTCTCATTGATACATGGTAGCATTAGAACCAGATTCTTCAAGGAGTTAAATATGTAAACATGGGACTATCTACATGTGTAACATTGCATAAGACAACTGTGCGCATGCTCAGATTCTCAGTTATATGAATGGTGATGTGTCCTGTATAGCAAGGTTTCCCTTGTCAATTCAAAGGAATAAAAATACCATGTAAACAATTTCATTTCAAGAGAAAAACAAGATTTAATGGCAGACTGTTTTTGAAGCATTCATGATATCTAATGGTACAGATTGTTTTTTAGTCCTTACACTTATCTCTCAAGTAATTTTTACAAAGTTGATTAAAAGACTACATCAATTGACTTTTAAATCAGGAATTAAGTTTTTTCAGGAAAATATTGTACTTACAAACACACCTGCTTTCCATCATTTGAGAGAAAATCCCATTCACATAATTTTGCTATTTTTTCTAATTAACTTCTAATGCTATTACAAGCATAAATTGGTATTAACCAATAATTTAATTGGTATTCATTTGTCAAAAACTCTTAAATATTTTTTCCTTATATCCAAGACCATTTTCCCTCATGTAATTATCCCATTCCTGACTTTTGCTATCACCTTTCATACGTACCTTTCATATAAATTTGAGCAAAACTTATATTAACATCAGGCAGGTAGTGCTGGATTTGTCCTTCATTGTGAAGCAAAGTTCACATACATCACTTTTAAATGAGGATATTTGAAAACCTGTTAATTTGATGGGGGAGGTACATAAACATGCTGAACACAGAAATCACAAAGATGTTTTAGGAAAGTTTACAGAACTTTTAATTAAAGTGCCATCTGCTATGTACAGACATAAAAGAATTTCTTGGACAGAATATGCACAGAGGCATTATGCAATAAGCTTTTCTTCCTCCTGACACCCATCTCAAATAGTGCAGTGTTTCTTTTCCTCATAGCTGCTCCAGGCCATGGTCTTTCTTGAGTTGCATTGCCATCCTTGTATCCCTAGCTATACCCAACAAGTCAACAAGTCCTCCCTTTCATGCCAGAGTTCTCACTTAACATTGTGAGTAGCACAGGAGCAGCTGTATCAGTAATATTTTTTCCTCAGCTGTAAGCATTCATTTTTCTAATAGGTACTTCCATGGAACTCTCTCTACTCAAATCATGTCATGTTTCATGTCAGCGGTGAAAATTTACAGAGTTTCACATGATTTCACTCATGGAAGAACTACAGTATCCAGGTAGAAAGCAGAGCACCATGATCTCTCTTGCCATCCACTGACCTCTGCCTGGACTTATACCACCAGCATTTCTCCCAGTAAATGTACATTTCCCAGTGACATGGAGCACTAATGACTGACAGCTAAGTGGGACAGTGTTAGCATGAACTTTGCTTAACAAAGAAACATTTTTTTGCAACTACCAGCAAATATTTAATTGTGTGTTGATATTGTCAACAAATAAATAAGTTGGGGTGTCTTTCCCTGGATGTTCAGCACAAGTCATTCACTAACAATCTGAACTGAAGTATTTGAGAAACATCAGGACAAATAGTTCTAGATCATGGAAATTACAAGGTTGGAATGTATTATATGTATTATCAGTCATTTTTCTTTTAGAAATTGAAGAGGAGGGGCTTATAAGGTCAATGAATTACACGTACAGAGGGGACTTTAAAACATGTTTTGATAGAGAGGCATGTTTCTGTGATTTTCAGTATTACTTGCAATCAAGTGGGAATTGACAGCTAATTCTGCAAATTGATGCAAAAAATTATTAAATTAACAAATATGTTTACAGTATTTGCTGCACTCTGGGATTAACAATGAATAATAAATTATATTATTAATAGAAATTATAGTAAGACTATAAAGATCATTCATTTGAATTTGCTTTTTTTTTAAAGGTATCAGGATAAAAATTCAGTAATGATCTGCTCTGATTGTCAAGTACAGCAACATAGTATTTTGCCATCTAGAATATGTGACCACCGATCCTTACTTTTGAATGTGAATACATTGATATTTTGTGAGTCTGGAAATAGCTGTGATTTCACCTGATATTTGACCATATTAATACTTTTGACTATATGAGCAAATATGCTGAAATCACTGGTATATTAATTTATAGATATATTTAAATATTATGCTCATCCATAGTCTCAGAGAAGCAATGGATTATGGCATTTTTGAATTCCATTTCCTACACTAAAAATCTGAATTTTGGTCACAGAAAGTTATTCCAGAGTTAAAATTGATGAAATTAAAAACAGCCCAGACTTTGAAAATAGTAATTTCAGTAGAAGTGGAATTAATTCTGTTTAAAATCTATTAATTTAAAAATTTTTATAGTCAACTGAGTTAAAAACTGGAAAGTTATGAAACAGAAAAATATCAAAAATGTCAAATACTTGACAATCATTAAAGTGATTGAATTAATATTTTTCTGAAGCAGGATTTTTTAAAAATCTCATCAAGAAGTATTAGTACTAGTATTCTTATAATTCTTTTACAGGAATCTGCAGGAAATTATAGTTTGCATTGTACTATATATTAGTATTAATTAAGATATTGAAAATGAAGGATAGTTTAATTCAACTAATGCTGCAATCATTTTAATTAGTTTCAATGTTAGATGACCTGAAAGATAAAAAGATATTAGACATTAAAACACTAGAAAAGTTACAGATGAGGTCATTGTTTCTGTATTTCTGACCTTGAGTGGGTGTTTCATTCCTCCATTTTTCCAGAAGTACTAACATGTTTGCATGAGTTTCTGTCATATTTCCTTTAGAACAAGTTACTCTTTAAAGCATTTACTAGTGCTATTTTCATATGCACCCACCTGTAAAACTAGTTATCTTGCTCATTGAAAGCATAGGGCGAGACAGAGCAATAAAAATTTTCTGAGGTAAGTTAAAAATGGTTTTCTCTTCCTATAAAATAACTTCTCTGTACATTTTCTTTAAAATGTCATGACTTCAAAGTTTGATAGCTGACAGGCCTGCAGGGTTAGAGGCAAGGTCTATGAGTCCAATTGCAAAGCTGAAGATTTTTCTCTTTACAAGGTATTGCCTCTAGCCCTGCAGGACTAGTAGGTATTGGACTTAAAAGCAGTGACATTTTTAAATACAGAGAAGATGTTACTGGCTTGGGATTAAAACTTGACCATTCTAAGGGTCAGGAGGTATAATTTTGTAGAGAAAAAGACAACGCTGTGATGAAAAGCAGCAAGTATTTTTAGAAGTGCTTAACAGCTAAGCTTGTGCACAGAATAGAAAGTGCGAAGCCATCAATAGTGTAAACCTTAGTAGTAGACCTTATGAAGTATATTGAAATCAGATGAGATAACAAATATATGTACTGCAGCAGCTATTATATATTTCATGTATATATATATATATATGCACACAAATACATATCTCAATAGAATAGTGTATTACATTTCAGGATGCGAGTGTACTTGTAAAATCCCAAGTCTATGCTATAAATTTAAGGACATAAGATAATATTCTCTCTCGTATGAGATGCAACATTAATTCAAAGCAATAAAGATTAAATTCTGTTCAATGTCCACTTATGTTTGCCAAGAAATTAAATTTGTAAGTTTAGGATGTCATGGCACCTCAACTTTATATTGAGACACAACTAAGATACTGCTGTCTCAGCACTATGTTTTGGGTTTAATATGTCTGTAGAATCATAGAATTAGTAAGGTTGGAAAAGACCTCTAAAATCATCACATTCAATTACTATGCCATCATTTCCAAGTCCACCACTATACCATGTCCCCAAATGCCACATCTAAAAGTCTTTTAAATAACTCCAGGAAGGGTGAGCCTAGGACTTTGTTGGGCATCCTATTGCACTGCTTGACTAGCCTAATCTTTCCTAATGCCAAATCTGAACCTCCCCTGGTGCAACTTCAAGCCATTTCCTCTTGTCCTGTCATTTGTTGAGAAAAGAAACTGACTCCCACTTCACGAAGCCACCCTTTCAGGGAACTGTAGAGAGAGCTCCTAAACAATCACAGCTTCCTCAGCCACTCCTCACAGGACTTGAGGACTTGTGCTCCAGACTCTTCATGAGCCTTGTTGCCTTTCTCTGGACTCACTCCATCACCTCAATGTCCTTCTGGTAGTGAGGGGCCCAGAACTGGACACAGGATTTGTGAACTGGCCTCACTGGTGCCAAGTATAGAGGGACAATCAGTGCCCTGGTCCTGCTGGCCACACTATTGCTGATACAGGCCAGGATGTCATTGGCCATCTGGGCACTCTGCTGGCTCATGTTCAGCTGCTGAGCATCTTTCCAGCTACTCTACCCCAAGCTTGTAGTACTACATGGGGTTGGTGTAACTGAACTGCAGGATCTGGAACTTTACCGTGTTGAACCTCATGCTGTCATTCTCAGCCGATCGATTCAGTCTGTCAAGATCTCTCTGCACAGCCTTCCCACCCTCCAGCAGATCAACACTCCCACCCAAATTGGTGTCGTCTGTGAACTAATTAAGTTCAATTTCCTCATCCAGAACATTGATAAAGATTTTAAACAGAACCAGCCCCAATACTGAGAACTGAGAAACTCCACTCGTGACCATCAGCAAATAGGATTTGATTCCATTGACCACCACTCTCTGGGCCTAGCCATACAATTTTTATGTATCCAAGACATAAGTAGTTAATTTCTTCAAGACAATCCTGTGGGAGACAGTGTCAAAGGCTTTACTAAGGCTTTACATCTGTAGCCTTTCCCTTATCCACTAGGTGGGTCCCCTGGTTGCCCTGTACTGGCTGTGTGGTGGCCCTCAGGGTGTTCTATCTACTCTATGACCTTCCTCAGCATCAAGGCCATGCTAACAGGCCTGTAGTTCTCTGTATTCTCCTGCTGGTCCACCTTGTCGCTGGAAGTCCCATTTGCCAACTTCCAGTCACTTGACACTGCCCTGGTTAGCCAGGAATGCTGGTAAATAATTGTAAGTGTATTAGTGAACACTTTCACCAGCTCTCTCGGTATGCTTTAGTGGATTCCACCTGTTGCTGATGTGTTTTGTAGTTGTCATTTACAACAGTAGCCAGATTAAGTTCTACATGGGCTTTGGCCCTTCTAATTTTCTCCTTATATAACCTCATGGCATCCTTGTAGTCTTCCTGAGTCGCCTGCTCCTTCTTTCAAAGGTGACACACTCCCTTTTTTACCCTGAGTTCTGGCCAAAGCTCTCTGTTTAAACAGAGCAGTCTTTTCCTCCAGTTTCTCTTTGGCATATCCTGCTCCTGCACCTTTGAGATTTTTCCTTCTTGAGGAATGTCTGGTCTTCCTGGACTCCTTTTCCTTTTGGGACTTTGGTGACACTTCCAAGCTACATGAACCATCGTCCTTGCTGTTCAGTTCCACATGCAAAGCCTCACACTATAAGGCCAGGGCAAATGAAAAGTCACAGAGAAAATGTGGCTGCTGTTCTACGCAGGAACTTGTTTGTCCAGCCAGGGTGAAAGTGGACAGGGAATCCTCCATATTGTGCATCCTGTCTGCCTGACAGGCCTGTCACAGGGAAAGTACAGTGAAATTCCAGTGGTGTTTCTCTCTCTTTTATGCTCTGTCAGTAATCAGAGGAGGTCCTCTACCTGGGTGCACCTCCCAAGGGGTGTGTGCTCACTCCTCCCTTTTGCAGAGCACACCCTGCAGCTGACTCCTGAGTGTCAGCATGTTCCCCCTGGAGCACAGTGGCTGGCTACAGCAGTCATGCTGGGTTCAGAGCTTGGAGAAGCTGTAGCTTTCTGCTGGGTGGATGCCATTGCTTCCTGCTTGAGCTTTCAGGGCTTCTGTGCCTTCCTGCATACCCTGCACCAACTGCCATGCCATGTCCTGACTGGTAGTGCTCCCTGAGGGATTCTTTTATTGGGGTAGGGGGGTTAGCTTAGGGTTAGGGTTAGCAGGGGGCCTTGGTGGTTGTTGTTGCTTCTGGCCCTGCCCAGAAATTAATTGTCAGCCACTGCCATACAAGCTGTGGGCTCCTTGCAGCTCTTTTAGCTCCCCTAATATTCCCCTGGTTTGGGAAACCCCATTGAGCACTGTGCCGGAGAGCACCCCTGCCATTTGTGCCAGCAGTGGAGATGCTCACTTCAGAGACTTACAGGAAATGTGAAACAAGCAAGTGAAATGTGATTCACTTGAAAGCAAATCCTTTAAACCAGGAATAATAATTTAACATTAAACTGGGCTGAACAAGCAAAAGATTAGTCTAGTCCCAGCATCCTGCCTGCTACAGAGTCTGTTAACAAATGCCTAGAAGAGTACTTAATAGCAAGGTACTTATTTAGCAGCTATTCACGTGATATGCATTCTAAATTCCAATAGGCTTGGGATGTACAGGCAGATTTTTTTATCTTTGTGTGCTGTAGCCTTAAAAGATTTTTTTGGCTATGAGTTTATCTAATCACTCTTTCAATTCATATAATCTTTTGTCATTTGTAACCTACTGTGGTGACAATTTCCATCATTTAACTATGCCCTGTGAGAGAAAAAAAAAAGTGCCTCCTATTGTTTGTTTTAAATATACAGCCTAATAACTTCATTTAATGCCTTTAGATCATATATTACAGGGAATAACAATCATTTCTGGTTCATTTTTACCATGGCACTCTTAAGAGACATTATCAGAGCTCCCTCAACTACCTCCTGCCCACACTGGAGAAACGTACCTTATAGAAGCTGTCCCATGTTCTCCAGAGATCCCTCTTGTTCCACTAGATGTGTTGGAGCTAGGCAGAGATCAGAACTGCATACTGCAATCAAAATGTGGGCATACTGCAGACTTTTTTAGAGCAATGTAGTCATATTTTCTGTTTTGCTATTTCCAAACCCCTGCCAAAAAAACTAATATAACTGAAGAACGCATCATGCACTTGACATGCTCCAGCACCTTTGAATTAAAATATACGCATGAATTTTCTCCAGTGCATAGTCAGTAGAAAGATGTTTGCTTATATGTAATTTTAGATATCATTTAGCTGTCTGAGAGATCAAAATATAGTACCAGGTTCTGATGTGAGTTATACTGAGGATATTCCATAGAAGTTGACAGGTCCAATCAATATACAGCATGAGGTAGATTCATGACATTCCCTGAATACTGTACATGAACAGACAATAATTGCAACTGGTCTTATTATGTAATTTCTAGGATATATGTTCTAGCTAGTAAGTTTCATGTACTATGTAGTCTGTGTATAATTCAGATCAAGTAGTGTAATCCAAATTAATTGTATTCATTATTTATTGCACTTTTAAAACATCAAGTAGCATGAGAACATAACAGAATGTAAATTACTTCAAAATGTAAGAAGGCTTTGTAGCAGTTTCTCTTTGCAATACTATGTCTGATTGAAGGGAAAGGCATGTTAGTTTTGGAGTTTTCAACTAAAGCATGCCATATCTATGTGACACACTGCAGACAGACAGACAGACATCATGAGATATGCCTTTCATACCAATGAGAGCAAAAAAGCTGCAACATTATCTGAATAATTTTACCATATATGTTTTAGATACATGTATTTTCAATATCCTAAGTGAGACAGTGTTATAAATAAGTTATAAAAGTGCTGCAAGTATCTCTACCTCTGTGTAGAGAGAGAAGGAAATAAGTATAGCACTGTATTTGGTTGCATTTCTTTTGATCTAGAAGTAATTTACCTTCATATTTTGGTTTTGGTTTTCAGTCCTAGGGCTGATCTCTGCCTTATGTTGAGATTCAGTATGACACTGTCTGTTTCAAGGCTTTCAGAAAGGCTATGAAGGCTATGTAGTCATTAGTGTATGAACACTAATTACTGTAGGACACTTTTTTCAGTCCTTTTCTACCCTATCTAAAGGCTGAAGACTATATACACTTTGTCAGTGAACAGAAGACTGCCCCATGGTTCTAACTCTTATACCTGTAGAGTATTGGTGCTGTTTCCCATCAGGAAGACACACACAAACAAAAAATTTCTGAGGAGATGAAAATGGATAGGCTAGTAATCTTTACTCATTTGTTCAGAGAGGCACTTTTTTGGCACCTACTCCTCAACACCTCCTCTATCCCCTATTTTTAGACTGGGGAAAAAGGACTTGTCCAATCTTTTAAACAATTTATTCAGTTTTTAATGCCAGAAGTCACATTTGTCTAAACATTCTAGCAGGCATGTGACTAGCTGAAATGGATTTACTGGAGGAGTAAGAGGACTTAAATCCTGTATTGTTCAGAGCAGTGCATTTTTCTGAGACTTCGAGATATAAAAATTGTTACTACAAATGCAAATTATCTGTTTCAATGTGAATGCATCAAACATATTGTACATGTGCAGATTAAATTTGAAGCACGTCCACAGAATCCACCTGTGGGCCTTGAGGACCACAGTGGCCTCCTCTGCAACACATGCCCTTTTACTGTTGAGTGACCACAATCCCTAGGATGTAAAGCTCACTGTTCAGACATGGCACAGTGCAAACCATCACTCTTTCCCTGGCATCTGCTTTCATGTTTTGTGTAGTGTGATGCATGTATCCTTCTTTCATGCACTCCTAGCCAAAACCTCAGTGAAACACTTCAGGTGTTATCTCCAGAGATAATCACCATCTGCTGGCTGTTCTTCAGGCAACACTACCATTACACAGGTGTGAAGAGTTAGTAAAAAAAATCAGTTAGCTGTAATTTACCTTTCCGGGCAGTTGGTTGGTAAATACAAACACTCAGGAAGATTCAGGTGAGCAGTACCTCACGTGGCTGGAGTCCAAAGAGGCTACATTCAAACCATTTTTAGTTTGGAAGCTCAGCAGACACATTAATAAGTCCCAAGGTAATTAACCTGACTGAAAAACAAGAACCTCAATACTAAGACAAACTTAGAAGAGGCTAAAAAATGCACTGAGGTGTCTACTGTGTTTTCTTTTTCTTTTAACAGGAGGACCTCCATTTCCTAAATCTGTACTTGACTTTGTTTGATGCTAACCACAGTGATTTTCTCACATCTTAAAATAAAAATGAAAATTGTTAAGACAAAAAAGATGCATTACTTTATAGTGACACCAAAGTTAGCCCTGTGAATGATACAGTTTTCAATATTTATCTTGCATCTACCAGTTTAGCAACATCTGGATTATTTAGTTTTGGTTTTTACCAGATCATAAAAACTATTAAAAAAGCATTGTGTTTAGCTGTATTGCATTACATTTGCTCATAGCTGGGCATATACAAAGTCTGTGCATCTCAACTGCTTGCTCAGACTTGTTGCATTGTCCCATTTTAGTGAAGTTTCAGTTATTACATGAGAGATACCCACCACTCAATTCTTAATGGGTTTTTCCAGACCTCCTCTCCAGCTATTGTACAACTCTGGTGAGTCTTAAATCCAGAGGCTCTTTTCAGTTTTATGTTAAGCTTTTTTGGCCATCAAGTCTTTCTGCTAACATGCTCAGAAGAACCTTGGCATCAGCTTTTACCAAGGTACTTAAGCAGGTCATCTCTTTCAGTCTTGACTGTGGCCTTACTTAACAGTGAATTGGCTGATGCATGAAACATGGACAGAACATGTATGAAGCCCTATACTGTAGGTTTTTGTCTGATAGTTCAATGGTTAGAAAGCTCACCCAGGATGGAAGACACCCCAGGTGGGGGTCTCATCATTGCAATATTCAGAACCTTTTCAAGAGGAATAAGTCTCTGTACTGTAAGAATGAAATCTTTAGGCTGTAGGGCATTTTGGAGTAAGGGGGCTACTCCAATTCCCTCTATTCACCAGTAATCCTAGTCTTTCCTGTTATAACTGAATACTGATTATCTTAAAGGGAAAGACTACTGTTTTACATTTTGTAGTTAAGGTTTTCGCTGAAGAAAAAATACCTCACTGAAGATGTAAAGCATCAGTCCCTGCATCCCCTTGTCACTTCAAACTGGCTTATTACTATGTGTCCGATCTCAGTCAGGAGCCAATAGCAAGCTGTATGCCTTTTTCCTACTGAGGTATTTGTATCAAATGTGTTTTTAATGTGCAGCCTGATAACCACTAAAAGATTTGTTGCAGATTCAGTCAGGATGCATGCTGACTCACCAAAGAGAGAATGGGGAGATAAGGATTACTCTTATTGAAGCTGTTGTTAATTGGTCGGTCAGGTACAAAAGATAGCATCTGATCTCAAAAAGTAACATCTCTAAGGAAGAAAAGGAATACGTATTTTAATTAAAAGGGGTGGTCAGATAATCTCCCAAATAAGAAAGAAATCAATGCATTTGAAGAAAAACAGATTAGATCTGTTTAGGCTTCTGGGAAGGACTTAAAAAAAAAGGCTTGGTTATAAAAAGCAAGTGTCTTACACAAGAAAAAGGACATAACCTGAGGCCTAACATATAGAGAAAACAGAAGTCTTTTTTAACAGAATTCTTAAGAAATCTCGCAGACTAACGGCTGGATAAAAGGGGATACGTGATCTCCGTGTTTGTAGAGAAAATGTCAGTTTTATTTCTTTTTATTCCTTATAAAAATTTGTAACTGTGCGCTGTTTTTTGATTGCTTGGTTGTTTTATCTTAATCTGGCTTGACTTAAGTTTGTTTTCAAAAAGTGAGGAGAGAGAAAAAAGGTCTTATTTCTTTAAAATTGTACCCTAAGGCAATAATTTATGTCCAATTGCCATAGCCCACAGCATGTTCTTCAGAGAACCCATGGGTAACAGTTGTAGGATACACAGTAGGATTGTGTACGAGCAGCAGGTGGAATCACAAGATAGAGGGGAGGAAATGCTGACAACTATGAGGGTTCTTAGTCACACAGCTAAAATATGAAGGAACAAATATGAAACCTGAGGATCTTCAGAGAACATGTAATACTGAAGTTTGAATGCTCAATCTGCAGAGAAAATAGCACTGAATAGAGCAGGAACTGGAATGCACGTGCCAAACCCTATCTCTTTCCACTGTGGCTAAAAAGTCTATGCTTTGCTTTACCTTCTGGCCCAATGCATGCTTCTGCTTCAACAAGAAGGGGTGAGAATATGCTGTAGGTTGGGGTTAGGTCATCTGCTGCAAATCTTTATCTATTCAACACCCCTCAAAAACAGCATGAAATTGAACATAACTCAATTGAACATTGAGCTGCGAGATGAAAGGGAGACTCTCCGCTGTCCATCTTTGAGGTGAACCTAACTGGAGATTTTGAAAGGTAGTGTGTAAACATCTAACTCCAAAGGTGAGCTCAGCTCTCACATGCATCATCGCAGCAGTGAGCATCATTTCATTGTCTGACCACTTAACATATTTGCTTCTGCCATTCTTATTACGTGTCTTAACTTTTTTCCTGCATTATGATTAGTATCTGTGGAACCTGATCCAAAGCACTCTTTGAGGAGGTTGGACATGTAATGGTTTTGGTTTTGTCTGCCCATATAATATAGGATAGCATAGGATGTTGTAACAGTAACACTGATGGAAGCCCAGTCTCTTCCTCTCAATTCTGTTTCACACCTGTTCCTCTCCCTGCTGGTCATGCTGGCCTTGAAACTTGAACTAATGATACTGTGCTTTATTGCTTGTCTTTTGGAATAAGCATTAGAAATAAATACGAGGTGTTGACATTCTTAATTTCCAGGACAAACTTCTGAGCCCCTAACCTTTCCCAGCCTCTGGCCATAGGCTATTTACAAGGTTCTTTTGCTAGAAGTCCATGTGAATTATAGTACAGTATGAAAGATTTTATAGGTTGATCAATTGGAAAGCACTACATGACAATTTTTCCTTAGTTCATCATAAAGTTACATACATATTTATAGTCTAAATAAAAGAACATGAAAGATTGTACTGATTTTGTGAGGAGTGTGTTGCATTAAGAGTATAGAAATTGGGTGGAAAATAAACCCTTTTGCTTTCCAGCTAGTTCTCAGAGATCAAAGCTTGGTGCAGCTAGGCTTAATTCCTGATTATAAACAATTCAGCACTGTGAGTCTGATTGCATTCAATGAGATCTCAGATGCACCAGTACTGTGGGTGTCATTCTCAATTGCAGATTCATCAATTGCGTGGTTAACCAGTTCAACACTATAAATCTGATCAAGGTCAATAAGAGCTTTAATGAACACAGATTCACTAATAGTATGGTTTGTCAATTTGGCACAATAGTTCTGGTTGAGTTTGGTAAGAACTTTGCTTCGCATAGTTTCTAAGAACTTGACAAGATTTCCTAGACAAGATAGGAAGGGACAAGGTAACCTGGAAGGGAAGTAGGGCCTCTTGTCTGCACCAGTCATTATGGTGATCCATGATGAAATGGATAGTTCTCAAAAATTCTAAATAGTTACCAGCATTCTTTGACAGTGTGTACACACGGGGAGTGTCCAATTCAATTGTACTTTCTCTGAGACCATTTGCAGAGTCAGACAGAGTTAAAGCCATAGAAAGTGATTGGTTTCTCTTCAAGTTTTTGATGCACTGATACTCATCTTAGATTTCCTGTATAATTTTGAGAAAGGGGGGCAAATGGTCTTGTTCAAATGCAATCCACTAGGCTTGTTAGGACAAAGAAATAGAGCTAAAGGATTGTTGCTTATCCAGTGTTGTTCAAAAACATGAATAAATCTCATAACTCAAATAATGATAATTCTGTGTAGTAGCAGTAGTACAGAAGACCACTAATCAAGAATTATGCAGTAGGAGGCAGGAGACTTCTAGTATTTGTTTCATCCCAGTTTTGTCATATAATTTATTTAGAATTTCTTTTCATTTTACACATTGATAGACTTGCAGTATGCTATTAGAAGGGCAACTGTTGATTACAGCACAGTTCAAACATACTGTGTGCTAGATCATGCCCTGAACTGTATGGACAGGGAAATACAGGAATTAATAAAATATTGCCACAAGCATTAATACTCACTTCCATAACTCTCCTTTTGATGAATCATTTATTTATGGTAGCCAAACATAGCCAAGCCAATTTTTGATCCTTCCCATGGAACTTTCTTTCAGTTGTACATTATTAGAAACTTAATCTAACAATGTGTGCTTATAAATACAGTGGTTCTGTTATAAATCCTACTTTTTAGTGTTTAATATCTTTAGTTTAAATCATATTAAAATCAAACTGTTTTTCAGCCCAGATGCATGTTTGTTTTACAAAAACAATTATTTATATAGGATTTACTTTTAATATAAAGAACAATGAGAAAATTAAATTTTCAAAGATTTCTGTTTTCTTTGACAAAAAAAGAGTCACAAATATGTTTTTGAGAACAATTTAGAAATTCAACGTCTGAATTGGAAAAGTGGCCTTAGTATTTGGGAAAATGAACTCCCTATAGCATTCTGGTTGGAAATCCAATTGCAAGATATTAGTCACCCAGCTCATTCTTCTGATACCACACAAATGCAGACATCCTTTTTGGGAAATTTACGGTATTATGGACATGTAGTCTTAAGGGAGGTGAGGTTTTTTTATTTTTTTTTTTCATTTCCATAATTTCATGCTTGTTTTTTTTTAAATTCTGTGAGAGGAAGGAAATCCCTAAGTCATAATGACCTAGCACTAATTGTATTAACAATTTCAGGGTAAACAATGCTTTTGTAAACTACAATTTTATGTGTGGCATTATTAAGGAAAGTGTGTTCATATCCACATGTTCTTTGTCTTATTTTTTTCTTTTCTTCCTTTATATTGCTGCTTTTTTTTCCTTTTCTTTGCTTTAGCAAAGACTGTGGCAATAAACCAGGTGTTGCCATATACTGATGATAGGAATAAGACTGATCACAGAAGAAATTCTGCCTGCTAAGAGTTAGGTCATGTCTCAGATGTATGAACATGCACAACTGAAAGGAGACTCCTGCAGCTGAGCCTTCCCTATGACTTCCCTGGGATTTTAGGTCTGGGTGTAAAGAAGCAAGCAGGTGTGGGAAGGACTTTGTCTTCACTAATGTGCCAGCTAGCACATCTGAACAGACACAGTGATATTTATATAACCTGCTATTCGTAAGGGCCCTTTTCTTGCCTTTTGCTAGCTTAAAAATTCTGAGGTTTACATTTTCCATGGGCTTCTTATCATTATGTGTAATTCTTTACTGAGAATGGAGTTGGAATACCAAACTCTGTCCTAAAGGAAAAACAGCTTCTAGTTGAACAGAAAAAAAAAAAAATTATAGACATGTACATACACAAGAATTAAGAAGAATTAAAATCATCTCAGCAGAAATAATAGTATAACTTCCTAAATTCTGTGTTGTTTGCATTCTACAAAGCTGTAATTAAAAACTTAAATAACAGCTTCTTGCTGTTATAAAAGTAATATAACAAAAAGCTTTCTTATCCTAATTTAACCACAGTTATCAATCAGCAAAGAAGTTACTAGAGCAGACTACTATCGTAGATACATAGCAAGATGCTGACTTTTTGTTTATGATCATCAAAACCCAGGCAACTACTTGGATCGCTAGTTGCTAGTCTGGTGAAAAGTGTTTGCTTAGGTGTTTTTAGCTGCCTTTGTCTCATAGAATCTCTATTAAAAGGTTAAAATCTTTCATTTGAAAAATATTTCTTCAAAATACACTGATTAGTAGACAGTGTATGGTATGAGGTGAAGTCCTTTATTAAGTGAGTATGTCTGATGGCTAAGTCAAAACTGATTTTTTTATACCGAGAAGTTAAAGTAAACAAACCAATGCAATTAGTAAAGATGAATACTGTTAGTTATTAAAAAACAAAGTAAGTGGTTAACGATGTCATGAGACCAAGACAAATACTGCAAAAGAAGGGAAACAGTAGCTAGAATATAAAATGTGGCCTGATTGTCATTGTCAGATTGTGTTGTGAGTGAATTTTTTGTTTTATAGAGATTGCCCTGTCTTATGAACTACATTTCAATTTTGATATCTGAGATAGTAATATAATTTTTTTTTCAGTAGTGAATATAATTATGCAATATTGTGTAATACATTATGTGAGTAAAACTCACTTTTTTTCCCTGCTGTATAATACACCATTAAAATAATGTTCTATGTATCATTTGGCCATTGTTTTTGTCGCATACAACTAGGAAGTTCACGTTAAGCTCTGAAAGGGTACTGAAAAGACAGTCCCACATTCCACTAGCTGCAAGACTCCTTGGAGAAGGGCACACTTACCAATAAATGTTGGAGCTGAGGGTGTTCTTGGTCCATGTGACATGTTAGCCATAGATCCGTCGGCCCAAATTACATCCTACTTAGACTTTTCCCCCCTATTTCACTGATTCCCCTGCTTTTTTTTCCCTCCCTCAACTGCAGGATGACACAAGATCTGCAATGGTGAATCTATGCTTCTTGGGAATTCCTTTGCTTCTGCCATGGGAGTTCTGCCAGGTTGATTTAATCATCTGTAACTCAGTAGAAGAGTACAAAAATTGCCAATAGTGGGCATGAACCTACACCTAAATTTGCTAGATATTTTCAATTCAGTAATTTCCCTTTATATAAATAGAACATGTGTTAACAATACCTGTCACTCCTTTATAGCTTTCTGCATAACAAGAAGGATCCACAGGAATAATAGGTGCCCTTTTGCATATTCACATGATAACCCTAAATGTTAGACACAGTCAAAGAAAATCACACCAAAAAGGAATGAAGCTTCTAAGTGTGACATAGATTCTGGCTAGACCAGAAGAGTTGCATTATAAGAGGGACGGATCATAGATGAAGTACTTCATAAAAAGTGTTGTATGAAGATGTGCTAAATGCAATACATCCGTCTTAATCCCATATTTCCACTCTTTATTTACTTATACCTAAAACCAAATTGTTACTTTATGTCAACAAGTCAAAATTATGAGCATCTCTGAGGGGATTGGTAAACATGCATTTTCTGTTCTGCTGGCATAAGCCTCATGCAACAAATTGCAGTTACACTTTTTCTCTGGTCCTGCTCATTACTCAGTCTCTTTCATCAACTTAGTGCAACATTCTATGCAGCTTCTGTTAGCTGTAATTTCAACACACAACAAATATATTTATTAATGAGCCTTTTTAAAAATCTTTTTAACTGCACTGATTGGAAGAGAGGGAAGGAACTTATTTAATTAATTTTGATCTGCAACATATAAAAATATAATGCTGTGAAGCAAGAAGTTGAAATGCATCACTGAAAAAATGAACAATAAAATGTAAGAAGTGTCCATATTAGACTGACTCTGCTTCTGCCATGATGTCTTATTTTGGAATCCAGTTAGATTGCTTTGCTCATTTCAGACTGCTTTTGAGAATTCTAAAAAAAATTCAGTAGTATTGAAAATTTTTTGCAAAATATGTATTGTATTTGTGGCTCAGTTACTCTATGACTGGAAATTTGTATTTGTGCAAGTGACTTGAAGAACTGAATGAGCCAGTGTAAACCTGCTGGACTGCCCATGATTTATAGTACTTTAAATATAATTTTAACAGATGCTTTGTTTTAAACTAAACTGGTGTCTCTGATTTTATAATTAGAACTTACTTAGCTGTTGTGCACTGGACACCATCTGCAAGGATTTCATGCTAACTGGATGTATTGTGCATCCAATGCTTTTCAGCATAGGGTGAATTCAATTTATTAAATCTTATTCTCAGGATGAATAATATCATCCTTTTGTTTTTAAATATGTCAATTTCTCTTAAGCTATCAATCCTTAATATTTAATCAGCAAAGATAAACGCATTTCATTTGGCCTTAACTGTGTGCCACAACAAGAGAAGAGACAAGAAAGCTTATAAATTGTTTTAAGTTTTCCAGAAGATAATGCTTCTGAGTTTAGAATATGTAACTATTTTTCAAAGTGGGTGTTGATTTAGCCTGTGGCTCTCTGAAAGGCACAATTTGCAAGGGAAAGCTAATAAACTGCTTTAGTGGCTTGAAGAATTGGTGATTTTCTCTCAATTGTTTCCCACAGTCGCTGTTTGTTTTGTTTATTACGGGATTCTGTTTGGAAGACAATAGTGTGTAAGGGTTACATCTGGTGTGTTCAAAAACTAGTGGCAAAAAATGCTGAGGTGGCCTGGGGTGAAGTGCACTCTGAGAGCAGGCTTGGGATAACAAATGGCCTTTGCATTAGGGCCCTGTCATATGGAATCACTTACAGAGGTGTGTTGTCAAGGCAGAAGAGGTGAAAGAAGGGTGGCCACAGGGACTGGAATTTTTTATTCCCCCTCCTTGTTTTTTCGACCTTCGTTTTTCTTTTTTTTTTTCTTTTTTTTTTTTTTTTTTTAAGTCATTTAGTGACCTGAGGTGAAATGGACGGGAATTGACAGCACACATGCTGCTGCTGGCAGCAGAGTCACTGCAGTTGCTCCTTGGACATGAAAGGAGGGGGGAAAAAAAGATGAAAGAAACCCAGTTGTTCTCTAAATACAACACATGCAAAGATGATATGTTTGCTTTAGTTGAAAACAACCCCTTTTTCCTGTAAAAATTACTTTCCCCTCCCCACTGCAGTTCAGGAAACAGGAGAGATGATTTTTTGTCTCTCCCTCTCCTTCTCCTTGCTTGCACAAAGAAAACGTGGGTTGATACCATTTTTATTGTTCTGCTGGGGTGGGTTTCAGACCTTGCATTAGCATTTTGAATGTCTAATTGAATTCGGGGGCTGTGTTAATCATCATGTTTTGTTTAGGGGTGGTTGGTGAGAGGTGCCGCCAAACGATTGCTTTGGCTTGGGGTTAGCTTGGTGCTGCCACCCCACGAGAAAGAACCGAGAAGGGGGAGGGAGCCAGCGAAAGGCGAGTTTGACTGAGTGATGTCTGGAGGGCTAACTCGTGTGTCTCTTTGGTGATGTGTGCTGCTGTACTGAAATCCACCCCTCTGCTGGAGCTAAGGCAAGAGTTGGAGGCATCTGATGCTGCCGTTTCCAGGGTGAAATTTCTAAGGCTGCTAGCTAAAAACAACAACCAAAAAAATCCCAAGTCCTCAGCAAAAATAGCAGTCAGAACAGAAGATCCGGCATCTCCCGGTCCAACTGGCATAACCCAGACAGACGTTTGAGAACCACATGCTTTTAACCTAGCCACACACGAAAGGGGGGGGGGGGGGGGGGGGGGATGGGGAGTGGAGAAAGAAAGGGACCAAAAAAGACACCGCAACTACAGAACATCACATTTCTCACAAAAGGCCAGAAACAGAGCCGGTAGGGGAAAAAAAAAAAAAAAAAAAAAAAAAAAAAGAGAGAGAGAGAGAGAGAGAAGGAAACAAAGCCTCCCCCTCTTCCCCCGATGAGTTTTTCGCAGTGCTCTGGTGAGGCTCGGAGGTGGCTGGCAGCGCAGGGGGCGGCTGCTGCCGCGGCTGGCGGCGCTCCGCGCAGCAGCGCCCGCACGCTCAGCACCGCCGCCCGGACAGCTCCGCTCCGCTCCGCTCTGCCCGGCCCTGCCCTGCCCGGCCCTGCCCTGCCCTGCCCTGCCCTGCCCTGCTCTGCTCTGCTCTGCTCTGCCCTGCCCTGCCCTGCTCTGCCCGACCCGGCCCGGCCCGGCTCGGCCCGGCTCCACAACAAGTCTCCGCCGCTGTCCCGGCACTCGGGGCGCGCTCCTGGCCGTCCCGCTGCATTGTCTCCTCACGGAACCGGCCGTCAGGCGTAATTACCCCCATTTCCCCCACCCCCTCCTCTCTCTCTCCTTTGCAGGAACGACTCTTTGGGAACCTGGTCCACCCAGGGATGTAAAACTGTGCTTACTGATGCATCCCATACGAAATGCTTATGTGATCGTCTCTCCACCTTCGCCATTTTGGCTCAGCAACCTAGAGAAATAGTAAGTAACAAAGAGGGGGGGGGAAATCCAGTTTTAATGCAAAAGGGAATGCGGGGGGGACTGCGGGGGGAGGGGGGAGCTGCTCCAGCTTTCCTCTCAGGTATATTGCAGACGTTGCATTGAGGAATTGTTTAATATCGCAGGTAGTCAAATGTTAGTCTCCTGGTGTCTGTAGTGTCTGAGATAAATGAATTCCAGATTCTGTGAAACAACTAAACCCTAGTGAAATTTGCGTGCTCTCGAACTCTATAATTTTTTTAGAGAAAGGCTTGTAATTGTGGTGCAAATGTGTAGAAAACTTTTGTATTGAACGATTAAGGGAACGTACAGGTCTCTGTTATTGCTCTTGGTAGGAAAATCCTAGATACTGTAGTTAAACAGATTGCAGATCTGCATTAGACATTTTCAGCACAGATTTTCTATGTAGTCTGTTGATATGATGTAAGAAAAATAATGAAGTTTTCATGAGAAAGAGGGGACATTAAGTGTATGAGCAGACACTCCCAATATTATTGAATGTAAAAATAGCTGAAAAGCAAATATTTGTGAAGTTATCCTGCTAAAGCATGATTTCATTTTCCTGGTTTTGGAAACGTACGAACAGATTCTTTTTAATACCAAAGTAAGTCCATTTGGGAAAAAAGTACTTGAAATAAAATACTACTTTCTGCCTGAGACCTGGCCTAAAAGTACATCTGTCTTATATCCTATTTGGGTGACAGAAGATATCTTGATAAATATAATTTGCAATACATCCCTGAAGCTTAAAAATCATTTAGGTAAATCAGGTAAAATATCCTTTAAAACTTTTAGATCTAATTTTTTTCCATATTTATTAGAAAAATCAATGTCTATTTCAGAACATGAGCATATATATATATATACATATATATATATGGAGGAAAAGACTGACCTGATATCTGAGGATAATAGTTTCCCTTATGGCAGGGAAAGCTAGTTGGTTTTCAAGGTCATTCATTTATTTTCATTTTTTGTTCATACACAGAGTAAAAATGAAGTAATTCTAAATTTGTAGCTTTTTAAATGAAGGCCTACGATACTGTTGCCATAGATATCCTGCCATTCCTTCTAGGCAGTCATAGGCCCAAGGAAATTAAGCATGTGAGAATAGTGGATTGAACTCAAAGTTATTAAAAGTCAGAAAGTTTGGTCATTCTGAAACAAGCACGGATCAAATTATGTGACAAATTACTGGATGATCTTCGATATATTAGAGTGAAACCAAGCTTTATGTTTAATGCAGAATTCTACATATTGCTACTTTTGAAGAGAAGTATATATTGTAATTGATGTTAACTGGAGAGTCACTCAAACTTGTGCTAACATCATAGTCTCCTGTTACACTGTAATATTGCTAGTTTATTTTTCAAAGTATCATGCAGGTATTACAGGGCATTTTAAAGCTCAGTGGCCTCTGAGGAATATATTAAGCAGATCTCAGAGTTATTTAGGGATCAGTTTTGGAATTAAGTTGATTTCTTCTTCATAACCAGTATTACTGAAACTATCTGTGGTAGTTTGCCTTTTATTTTGCTCTTTTTGCTATTTTTTTTCATGTGACTTACTGGTTTAGTAATTGCTGGAGGATGTTTTTTCTTCATGGTTGCCTGTTGTAACTTACAGATCATGGAATCATCTGGTACACCCTCAGTGACCTTAATAGTAGGCAGTGGTCTTTCCTGCTTGGCCTTGATCACTCTAGCAGTTGTCTATGCAGCGTTATGGAGGTATGTTATGGCTTGAGAAAGCTAAATGTAAATACATTGTTATATTTATTTGAATTGCAGTTTTTAAGAGTGCATTAGAGCCCACATTTGTTGTTTAGAACGTGAGGGGGGAAAAAAAGAGGAAAATGTAGTGCATGCTTTGATGCATTTGTTGATGTGATTGATCAGTTTTACTGTTTTGGCCTTCTGATGATAGTATTGCCCACTCTTTCTCCACTTCAGTGGAAATGGTATTGCTGTTTTGGTGGGGTGGGTATTCATAGTGCTAAATGCAGGATTCTGATATATGATATATTTCATGTGAGCCTTCTGGCCTATACCTTTAACTGCTTTTCTCCCATTTACATTTTTAAACAAAATTTATAAATAAAATAATATTGAAGTGGCGCATTTAGGGAGGTTCAGGCAACTGATTTTGAGTTTGTTCACATTGGTTATAAGTTTGAATAAAGACCACAAAATTAAATGGTCTTAAATAGTGTGGTGGTACATTCTGGTGATAGATTTTCTTTCCGTCCTGAGTTTACTATATTAAAATATTATATTGACTTAAAAGTGCAATAAATCCTTATGGAATAAATTAATCTGAGAAGTGAGAAATAGCATAATGCCTTAGTGCAGAAGAAACAGAAAAGTAAGATGAGAAGCCATGCAAAATAATAAGTATTTTTAAAAAGTGAACATGGATTCTCATTTAACTTTTTTCAAAAATTAAATTAAAATTGGTTCTTATGAAAGCAATAAGAAACAAGGGGATGAAGCAATAAATCCTAAAGTAATACAAAATTAACCAATAGAGTTTTGCTTTTAAGAGCACCTTGATAATTTTACACCCATATCTCTATCACTCTTATGTACCACAAAGACTCAGGATTAGAAATATATATAATTATTAAGAATATCTAGTTACATAAGTTAGGATAAAAGACTATAAAAATTATCAATTCTTGTCTGTCAAAACTAAGAATGAGAGTATTTCAGGATATAATTCCACCTGAAGAATTATGGAGTTATTTTTGCAGTCCTGATATATTTAGCACTTGGATAGAAGTGCTGTCATGCTCAGTGGAACTGGTCTACTCCATTATTTAAATTAGATACAAGGAAGAAATTCTTTACTGTGAGGGTAGTGAAGCATTGGAACAGGTTGCCCACAGAAGTTGTGGATGGCCCATTCCTGGAAGTCTTCAAAGCCAGTTTGGATGGGATTTTGAGCAGCCTGGCCGTGTGTCCCAGCCCATGGCAGGGGGTTGTAAATAGATGATTTTAAGTTCCCTTCCAACCCAAGTGGTTTTATGATGCTGTGAACTTCTAAGTGGAGGTGAAATGTTATGTGTTATGGCTTAAGTCAATGCTGTGAGCTTCTGTTGGTGTACTTACTCAACCACTTTGTAATCCTTTCTAATCCATGGGCACTCAGTGATGGGAACTGGCCCAGGTGAATCAATAATGAACAAGCTAAGAAGTAGCAGTGTGCTCTCGGTGTGAACAAAGGCACTAGACTTCTTGTGTTTGTTTGCAAATGCATAAAACTGCCCTCGAGAATGTTGCTTTATTTTAAGGAAGAATGTGGATTGTGGTATTAAGGTTGTTCTCTCTAACTAAAAAAAATGTAATGCTGTATCTCTTGATATGCAAGCAAAAAGGGCTATAATTAATTTAATGCCCAAAGCTCAGCATTTCTTGTGGGTTCAACAGCCTTTTTTATTACTTCCTCAGAGTCAGCTATGGGTGTACATCTCAGGAGGAGACAGCAGTACTAACTTAACTCCAGTGAAAAGCATATAGTACAGATCATAGAATATATAAAGATATGGCATGGTCTTCAGAGGAACAGAGCACCCTTGCATTTCATTTATTTTAGTAGTCAACATTTACTGTTAACAGCTCTAAAAATCAGGTCAGAGAGGTACTTCACTTGCAACCATAATCATTCTCTTTCTGTCCTGTAGCGTAGAAAGGGCTATATACAGAAAAATTAGAACACTTCCATCTTGAAAGCAAATATGTGATAAGATTTTTTTACTCTTTCATCTTAAATATATTTGTAAAATGAATGTGATAAGTTTGTTTGCAAGGGTGCCTGTGATGTTCACTGCTATAATTTAGTCTTTCTGTACACATTTGGATATTTTTTGGCATTCAGTCTTATGAAGGTATTACAGTACAATTGGAGCATCAAAATTAGTATTATCCTATCCCAGTAATGTGTTTCAAAATTCACTGCCATAGTATCATCCCCAGCCTGCATCTTACTTAGGCATCTTGGATCAAATATTTTGTTTATGTAAATCACCATTTTTTTTTCTGAAGTTAGTATTTATGAGTGGTCTGTGCCAGCTGTGGATATTCCCAGGGACAAGCAGAGAGCTTAAGAAGTTCCTGACATGAATTCATGTAAGCCCATTATTATCAGTGTGGTGCTAGAACCATGTTGCCAGCAATTTTCAAACGAATAATTGGTAGATTATTTTTAAAACACATCAAAATGCTAAGAGGAAATTGTGGAATATCTATTAAAATATCGTAGTTTTCATGTTTGTATTGTTATGGCTCTCTAATACTCTGAGCACATGAAAGGGAACACCTCTCTTTCAGAGTATCGCCAATATTTAATGCAAGAACTAAATCAAAGCTTTTTGTGACTTACTAGTTGTTTTCCTTTTAGAAAATTTGTACCTTTTCTTTTTTTTTTTTTACAGGTACATCAGATCTGAGAGGTCCATAATTCTAATCAATTTCTGCCTGTCAATTATCTCATCAAATATCCTTATCCTGGTTGGACAAACTCAGACACATAACAAGGTATGAGATGGATTGTATTAAATTTTCCTTTAAAGATTAATATCATTGTTTAATTTGTTTTTAGCTTAAAATAATTACATCCATTTAGTCCTATACTCATAGGATTTGGTGGTTTTGGTAAAATATTAAGAGACCAGGGAAAATATTTACTATCTTGCATAGTCTTTCTTTCCCTTCCAAAAATCCCTTTTGGTATTGTTCCCTCTAGATAAGCTGTGTTCTCTGTGGTAGACTTGTGTGTTTTATAACTAAATTTCAAAGCAAAAAAGTTCAAAGGCACAACATCAAAAGCACAAATTCTGGTTCATTATAATAGTTGTAATAGGATTGCGCTACAGTGTTTTTGTCTTTTTATTAACACACTAGTACTCGAAAGGCAAGGAGAAATTGCTTAGAAGTTGGAGTACGATTCTTGAAAATGTGCAGAAGCAGACATCATAACAAGCCATAGAACTGTTAGATCTCTGACTGATGTAGCTATAAGAAAGTAATAACCCTGCATACCTTACTTGGTGATGTATTGCTGATTTATTAATAATATGTTCTCTGAACATCATTGTCATTTGTGCCTCTCCTGTAGAACAGCAGGCTTGCCAGTGTTTTGAGGAATCACCCAGTGCATGGTGGTGCTAGGCAGCTTTCACAAGTGGCAATAAGTGGTTGCTTAAAATCAACCATATCTACAGGATTGCTTGGAACAGAAAATAGTGTGTAGTTAGTTAACTGGGCAATATGTAATAGAATGCTGTGAAGTTTTGGAGTAAGCAAGTGCTTGTAAAGTAGGTCTTTTTCCAACTGTGTTAAACTACTTAGTGCACTGCTCATCTTATTTATTTTTTAATACCAAATGAAACAATGTTCGTCATCTGCTGCAGGAACTGATGTTTCTACGACACACCTGTAATTAATCATTACTTCTTTTCAAATAAGTGCTTAGCAGTTTAGCTGCCAGAATTCTCATAAATTCAACATAAGTTACATAGCTGTACTTTGTAAAACATATCCAAACCAAACACAGTCATTTCCAGCACATATGGTAACAAAATTATTGAAGTCAAGCTATTAACATGCTTTTAAAGTTTTGAAAGTTTTGAAATAAACAAAATATGGATTTTCAGAAGAAACCCATGTAACTCTCACAGATTTTATTCAGGAGGAAAAAAAAAAGCAATGTGCTAACAACTTCAGAATTCCATAGTACAGAATGAATCCCCACTAGAATTTCAGCATTAACATACCTAGTCGTATATACTATTTTATTATGCATTTCAATAATAGATACGGTTCAGTAGCTGCAAGTTCCTGTGTACACTGCCACTGTAGAATCATATTTTGAGGGCTTCAGAACAACTGTATTGGATAACACATTTCCTAGGTATCCTGGTAATCTTTCTCTGATACTTGACTCAGGGAACTCTGAACTAAACACGCCCTTAATCCAGTTCCTTTCTATTAATTCTTATTATTAATCTTAATTTCTTTGAGCTCACTCACTTCTTCCTGAAACTTCTCAAACTAGAGGTATTACACTTACATATTTCTGAGACCAACAGATCCAAAAATGCAGATATCAAAGGAAAGAATTGGCAGAAAAAAAAACACATTGCAAAGTTTATATTTTTAATATGCAATATGAAAAATTACTGTAAAATAATACTTTTTGCTACACTTGTCTTATTTTTGAGTCCACATCTTGCTTTTGATACATCTGCCAACCAGGAACTTCTAGCCAGGGAGCCCCTCTGATGGATCAAAGGCAAAATACATTTGTCTAGCTAGGTATCCCTCATTACAAACAAAAACTATTTTTATCACAATGTCAACTGTTATATGAGTATATTGCTGCTCCAAGAGGCTGGCCTGGGAATGCACCATCCACAAAAAATGGCCAGCTAGCACCACTGTTTAGTGAAAATTTCTTCAAATAAAAGCAATCATATTTGGGTATGACTTCACTGTGTTTGTATCAGATGTATTTGAATTCAAGTTCTGATTTTCTTTTTTTTTTTTTTTTTTTTCATTTTCAAGATTGTATATGATCCCCAGAATCCAGTGTTGACTTTTAGTCCTTACATCTACATTGCAATACTGGCAACTGTAGGAAAAAATGTTTTCATTTTGCTGAGCTGGAAAATTGAATCCATAAATGAAAACTCTAGACAGAAATCAGGATCTGACCTGTGATTTGAGATTAAAAATACTTTAGATTTGTTTCTGAGATTGTATTATTTACTGGAAGTGAAACCATGTGAGTTTTTGGTGTTTGAAAATTTTGGGAGAAATCTTGGAAATGTTATATTTAGACAATATAGTATTCAAGTCAACAAAAATTATTTGAATAAAGGCTGAAGTAGTATTTTATGGCAAGAAGATGAGCTCTTTTTTTTTTGTAATGTATTGGAGAACATTTGAGAAACATAATATGCTAAGTTTGAGTTTGTTTACTCTATTCCATTCTTGTTCTTCTATTTATGCTATTCTTATATTATTGGAGCACATCCACACGATGATGTTAATATTCATAGTGCTGAAGCATATGCCCTTTTTCTGTGCTTTAATTTTGCTGTGAATTTAAATTGTCTGTAGCTCCATATTTGTGCATATTTCCTTTTTGAGTAGGTCCTCGTAAATGTCATCAGAGCTGCATTCCAGTTTAAAGTTGAACAGTATGTAAATTAAGCATACCAAAGAGGTATTGATAGCAAGCAGCATCTTGTTGATTTGTTTGCAGTTTGTGGTCTCCTTTATCTGTATTAAAAACTTTACAAACTACTTTTATCAACTTCAGTGCTGTTCAATCTCCAAGAAATTTCTGCGGCTTGTTTTAGTGACATCTATGACACAGAAAAAAATACTGAGTGTCTTGGTCTAGATAAGTGCAGGGTTTTTGTTATTTTCTTTCTGGTTTAAAAAAAATTGTAGATATTCTAGAATGTTAGGTTTAGGTCTACTCTTTGAAAGCTGAGTATATCACTGATGTTTTCACAAAAGCTTCTTTTAATGAAAGCTAAGTGAGTTTGAGAATTGCATTCTCTTTGGTTCAACTAAGTTCTGTCCTTTTTCAGTAAAAAAGATCACCTCCCATTGGCAGAAATGGACAAAATATTTACTGAGGACATTTAGAAGGAATTTATATTCTTTTGAACTACAAAATATTTTCCGTTTCTCATCTTGCTTGTTTAAAAGTGATTTTTTTTTTGTCCAGTTTAAGTAACCTGAGTAGTAACTTAAGTAATGAACAGTAGAATGGAGGTCTAAGTCATGGGTCATTTCAGTTTGTTTTAGAGTACTTCATGAGGGAAGTTGTGGAGGGGAGTAGGGTTTCTCTTGTAAGGTTTGGATTGGGATAGCAAAAAGCCTTTTGCCAACAGAAAAGCTTTGCTCCTTTGTTTCTTCATAGCAAAACTTGTTGGGCATTGTGTTGAAGGACACGGCTGAGAAATGTTCTGGTTTTTTATTATGTTTCCCTAAACCTTTGAAACTTTATTGAAAGCTTTCTTCATGTTTCAGACTGTGTAAAAGATTTCTGTTCTGTCAGATCCTGGTTTGAAATACAGGTCGCTGAAGGCTGAAATTACAAAAATATTATGAAATTAATTATGTATCTTGTTTAAATGTGTTATATTGTGCATGAGAAGAATATTAATTTACTTTAGTATTTCTTTATGTCTCATTTTCTTTGCACTATTAAATGTTAATCACATAATCATAGTTAAACTTGACAATATACAGTTGCTACACTTTAATAACTGAATTTAGTTTTAACTCTGAAATTAACTCTCCTGAATTAAGGAAGGGTAAAACTTTTCATTTATAACCTAATTGCTCAAATATCTGTTATTTCACAAAACCTATGAGATGCCACTAACATCTACAAAAGCATTACTTTATATATTACATTTACTTCAAAGTAAAAATATTTACTTTGAAGAGATTGACAGGTATTTTAATGAAATATCTACCAGTGTTTTGTAGCTTTCACTATATCATAACTCTTGCTATATTATGTTTCCTAATGTTCTTCTTGCCATCAAGAAAAATGGTTGTATTTCTTCTATATGTGGGCCTTTAACATTTAAGCTATAAACTTTTACTATGGTTCTGCTCTCATTTAATGAATAGATTCTCTACCTCCCATAAGTTATTGATTAATATTATGAGGGTTTTTAAAATAAATTCTCTTTCCTTTTATATACATTCAGAAAATATCCTGGTTTGTTCACAACGTTGCCTGAAAAAAACACATTTGCTTTTTGATAGAAACAATTCCTGTATATCTGTTTTCCTGTGAAGTAAGCAATTTGAAATAAACAATAGAATTCCTTATATATATGGGAAAAAAAACCCAATTATTTTCAATATAATCTGATATTGGCTATAATTAAGGGTTCGTTGCTGTTGTTTGTGTCACTTGTGAGAAAGAGTCATATTTTAAAATATTTTTAAAATATATTTTAAAAAATGCAGTAAGACTCAATGCATTTTCTTAGCCATAGTCAGGTTTCTGTGTGCCTAATGGTAAAAGAACAGGGAAGATCTTAATGCAAGATTTAGTAACCCTGATATTCTGTGTCATTCATGTTTAATTGCAATATCCAGTTTATCATGCTTACTGTTGTATTGTGTAATTAATCTCTTAGACCATACCTTAAAGGATATGAAAAAGGCCTATCCTGATCACCATAACATAAACTGTCAGTAGCCTGGCATTGTGAAAAAACAAAACCCCATAAAAATGTGTAGATAATTTTCACTAAATAGACTGACTGGACAGAAATAACCCACTTCTAGCATTTTTTTTTTAATTATAGTAGAGGTGTTAGGTTGAAAGAAATAAGTAGAAGTGGAAGGAAGCTGAGAATCCAAGCATCCCATTCCCATAGCACTCTGAAGTAGCTGACTGCAAAGCGAGAGCTGCCTCAGGTTTTGAGAGACGGTGGGTGGTGGGATCCCCTGAGAAACCTGCAAATGTTCAGGTGATACTAATGCTGCCTCTGACCACGTGGCTCTTGCCCCATATCTGCCACTGACTTACAGATGCAGGCTTTATGGCAGTATATCTCCTAGGAAACAGCGGGGGAGACCTCAGAGCAGATGGAATGAGCAGAGAAATGATGCTAACACAGCATTAAGGTTGTGTTAGAAAATCAATGAGGAAGTAGGAAATTCAGTATGTCAAGCAGCAGCACTCCATATTTCAACCCTTTTTGTAGAACTTCAAGGGAATACCCTCAATTTAAGAAGCCTGAAGCCCAATAAAACATACCCTTTAATTTTTGTCAGTATCTGACTTCCAAATTAACACCCACTCTGCTGATTGTCATCTCTTTTTTTGTTTGTTGTTTTGGGGTTTGTTTGTTTGTTTGTTTGTTTGTTTGTTTTTGCGTAACAGCTTTTTGAACAGCTGACCCAGAGAGTCTCTGGTATGGGTCATCCATCCCAGAAACACACCAGTAAATAGCTCAGGAGTCAGAGTGCACTGCACCACACACATCTGTCTGCTATGTGTTTTGAAACTCAGAAACAACCAAAGGGAGAAAAGTCAATTTAGCTGAATAACTATTACAGCAGTGGGGCTGCTTAAGCAACACTTTCACCATGCCGAATTCTGACAAAACCTGTTAACATCAGCTGAATTAACTACCTGCTTTTAGATTCTCAAGAGAACCCCTGGGAGCAGATCTTTCTTATCCAAGATCACTAAACATTGTCATTCCTGTTACTGTTACCTGCCTCAGAGGAGAAGGTAACACTCTTCTCGAAAGTGCCTATCAGACTGTTTCTCAAAATACATCAAATTTATCATTCAGTTTGCTATATCTAAACAAAACAGACATTTTGATTGTAAACAGGTTATAGGGAAGAAATTGGTTAGATTTCAGGAGCATGTATTCTATGTCTCCTATCGCCAGAACCTTTTAAAAAGCTCTTTGAACGATTTTGGAATCCTAGAATTGTTCGGATTGGAAAATGTATCCAACCTCATTCTCAAGGCAGGGCCAGCTGTTAGGTCAAAACTGGTTGCTCAGGACTTTATATAATAGTAAAGTATATAATTATATAATTGAAAACCTCCAGGCATGGAAACAGCGCATCTTCCGTAGAAAACTTGATCCACATCTTGACTGTCCTCTTGGTCAAAATGTGTTTCCATTTATCTGGTATGGACCTCTTCTTGTTTCTTTATGGTCATTGTCATCCCACTACACATCACTGTGAAGAACCTGGCTTCTTGCCAATGACCCTTCTCTAGGCACTGACAGGTTGCTCCGAGGTGCTGTGAGCTCACACTTCCTGAGGTAGCTCTCTGCTGTCCTACTCTCACCAGAGTTGTGCTGTTTTTCCTCCTTGATCTTCACAACCTGTTTAGAGTATTTTTTTATCTTCTGGAGTTCATCCCCGCAGCTCTAAGGAAAATGGCTCATTCTCTAACAAACACCTTTCTGAATTATTTCAGACAATCCGTTGATGACTCAAGCAGCTATTTTTGGGCTTCACACCTTTTTCACACCTCTCTTTTGCCTATTTTTTGAATTTCAATAGGAATAGAAAAGCAGTCAATGGGAAATAGAACAATCTATAAACAGTTAAATGTTCATGTGTTCCACTTACATGATCTTACTTTTAAGAAAGAGGAAAAAATAAACAATTCTAAGCAATAGTAAAAATTATTTTAAAATGGGGTTACCATGGCAATTAACATCACAAGACTAAAGGGTTTAAGTAAGAACAATAACAACAGCAACATCAAAACCAAGTTGGTTACTTTCATTCTAATACAAAAGTTGAATTTCCAATGAATTTGCATATGTGAATTACCCATTCTAAGAATCTAGGCATTGAAACCCTTTGTCACATAAACCTAAACAGATAAAGAAGGACAGTAAGATTCTTTTTAATAGATATCTGATAAAATAATGCATCAAAATTCACAGCTCTGAGATAAATGGTATGTAAATCTTCTTCCCAACAACAATAATAATTACATCATTACTCTTTCTGTATAACAGAATGAAACAGTAGCAAACAAAATAACTTTTAAAGGACTATCATTTAACAAACAATAGCGCAAATTTGCAAAAAATTGTCTACCTATTGTACTGATTTTTATATAAACATCACTACAACTCCCTGTTGAGTCTGCATATTTTTAGGAACATATGGTATGCTTTAACCTTGACATGCACTATGAAGTTCTCTTACACAGTTTTGCATTTTTTTTCCTTTTATTCTCCTAGATCACAGTTTTTAGTCCCTATATCTTGCAATCATGCCAATGACAGCATTTTATCAGAAAATTATTATTGGATTGATCTGATTCTCTGACTGGTGTGATCAGAGTTTCATTCTCATTTTCACTTTTTATCTTTTCTTCAAGGTGGTGTTAATTGAAATTTCATGGGAAGTGGGACAAGCAGTAAGCAAATCTGTTCTAGACCAGATCTAAACTAAGGTGGAAAGACAAGTATGATCACACAAATTCTGACCTTTCCTGCTTTTTCTTTCTGAGAAAGAAATTGTGGTCATTGTGTGCCCTAGTCAATGAAGTCAGCATTCAGCAAGTGTGATCTGAGCATATTTATGACATGAGAAATACCAATTCTGGTAAACTCTCTGGATCTCAGCAGGGTTTTGTCATGAGAAGGATGCTCAGCATGTCAAATAAAGGGACTCCTAGGTATGACCAGGGACCCAAACTTATGTATCTAGAGATCCTCTTGGTGCTAATGTAAAAGGCATGTAATGCTTCTAATTTTAGACTGCTGCTGAAACATGACCTTTTTATACTTGTTTTCATGGACATACATGCTTATTTTGTTGAATCTCAGTGAGTCATACCACAGACATTAAGCCTGGTACTGACAAATTTGACAGTAAATGTGCTCTGGTATTTTTCTCTTCTAATGGTTTTGTCAAAATTCATATCTAACTGACATTGTGGATGAATAAGTAGGTATTTTGTAGAATTTAATAGAAAATTATGCTCAGAATAATTGTTGAAAGGAAACTATAAAGGTAGATCTACAAAGCATGCATTTGGCTATAATCGTGGACATTTTTAATGAATGTAATTGTGAGATTTCCAGAACCCTGCAGGGAAGTGTACATGTTTGTAATAAAAAGGCCTCAAGCTGTTAAAACTGATAGAATTCCTGTAATGTCAAGAAAGTTCAGTATGCACTAGACTTTTGGTTTTAAAAACAGGATGGAAAACGTGCTAGTATCTCTCTCTCCTGAAGAAAATTGAAATATATCTGGCACAAGGAGTCCAGCAGTTGGAAGGAAGTATGAATAAGGTTGGCACAAAATGTTGTTCCATTAGTAAGTGATTACATATCTGTCTCTAATTAGTAGCATGGCATATAATTTGTGCTCTAGTTTTTCCAGTTAATGAAAAATTGTATTTTCAGCCTATCACATATTTGCTAAATAATTTCCTTAAGATGGAAATCTAAATGGATGTATTATTCTTTAAATACCACTTAAAGTTAGGTGTAAGATTAGAAAGAGAATGGCTCCCTTAACAAGCTTAGCTGAGCTATACAGGAAAACAAAACTTCATGTGTCAGAACGTACAGCTACCGAAATCTGGGTTTTAAAAAGATGGGATTAATTGTAAAGCTGTTGTTATTTGCATTTAGATTTTACACTTCTTATATTTAAGAGGGCTTTTAAGTCTCTGTCTTTTACTGTATATCCTCTTATGTCAAGTCAATCATAATTCATGCTTGAGTGTTAGCAATTTAATTATTGCTGTAAAACCTTAATTTTGATGCTGCTTATCTTTCAAAGTGAATACAGAATAGTAATAACATTTTACTGAACTGAATGATCTGACAAAGCATTGCAGTTATACTACAGTGGAAGAAAAATGGTTTTGCTAGGAATAATTGTTACATCTAGGTATCAAGACAGCATTAATGATGGACAAGAACTGTTGTTAGACTCATTTTACCTCTTGTAGTTATTCAGAAATTACTGCTGATGAAATCACTGCAGAAACAAATATGTAAGACTTAAACCTGATCAAGTGGTTGCTTCCATTCACTTCTAAAGGATTCTTCTTTTTGGAAAGAAGATTCAGCAATAATACCTAACACTAGTAAAAACATATTGTAGAGAGATTTTTAAGAGTTAATGAGAAGACTCAATCATAGCCCATGAATACCTAAATAATGCATCTGTCCTTGTTAAACATTAGGCATGAAAAAAATCAAACATATCTTTTTAAAAGTAGGAATTTCTTTGCCAATTGCAAATAGGAAGTGTTCAAAACTTCGAGTTGTGGCGTTAATCCCAGTGCGCACATTTTTCCAGTAGCAAATGCAAAGCCTGAAATGAATCAGAACAAAGCCAAATTGTGTTGCCTTGCGGTTGCCATGGCTAGGAGCATGCACACAAGTTATTGATACAGCTCATATGACACTCGTTATGCCGTGATGACTTCATTATGTGTTGGAGCCTCTGGAGATCTCAGTTCATTGAAGTTTCAATATTTCAGTGGGTAGGTATGAGGAGCAAAGCAGAGCCAAAGAAACAAATCAAGTTGTTTGGGTTTTTTTTTTTTTTTTTTGTCAAAGGAGCAATTTATAGAAGTGCCATTTAAAATATGTGTGTACTACACTCAGTGCAACTAGACCTTGGTATCTGTCAGTGACACTCTCCTAGTGTTAAGCTCAGATGGGCTTTTCTAATCTCAGCTCTTGGTAGTTCTGTTGTCTGTATTTAAACCTGTCATCTTGTGTCATCTAGAACTGGTTTAGGTGACCTGAATTCATTTGTCTCCCTTAGAAACTAATGGGCAGAAATCTACTAGTGTGCTACAAAAGCTTCAACTTCTGGAAGGAATTTGTCTAAATAGGGTTGAAAACTAGGGAATAAAAAATGGATGATCATGAATGCACAAAACAAGTAGCCTTCCCTAGCTTCCTTCTCCAAATTTCTTGTAAGGCTCATATGTACAATACTCCACTGTGACAGTCTGGTTCTCTCACCATGGTCTGCTAGAGGTTTTTGTTTACTGTAGCTTCTAAAATATGAGAATAGATATATAATAAAACATTACCCAGACTGCTCTAAACCTGTAAGTACCAGTTGGTTTAGAGATGCTGCTTCATGTTCAGAGGATGGCACTGATTTTAGTTGTTGGCTCTGCAGACACAGCTATCTGATCTGTGCAGGTCATAGAACATCAGTAAGGGAATTCCCTGCAGCGGAACAGAGAGAATGCAAATAAATTTTCCAGAGGTAATTTGGCTATGTCGTGTCATCCAGAGAGTAATGGACATGGGTATAGCCTGCAAGATTTTGTAGGAGCCATCCCTACTAAAAATATAATTTAAAATATAACATTTTATACTTGCTAATTTTAGTTGCCAAGCTGGATCTGAGAGACATATAGCATTAATTATTAATTATTGTTGTTTTTGATAAAAATAAACCTACCATTAAGGCTCTGGGAGTATTTCCAACAGCAACAAATTTTCCATTTGATTTATTAATGGATAAAAACATTTTTCTTTTATTTTTCCCCTCTGGTCAGAACCTCAGCTTATTTCATACTTGCCCCTCCCATAGGAAAAAGCTTGAGTAAATGTATCAGCCTTGCGCTCTTTTCTCGATGTCAGCACAATGAGATCTGCCAGCTCTCCTGTACAGAGTGACGACCCCTTCAGCTATACTAAGACTGTTTTCTCTCCATTAATGAGGTTTTTGACTACAGAAATGTTGATTGGTACACAGAAACAGTGGATGTTATGAAGAATGCTGGATATGAAACTCTGACAGGTAAAAAGGAGCAAAAATGATGCTCCGTTTCTAGCCAGCAGTGAGGGTAGGGTCACCTACAGGAAAAAGCTGTAATAGAAGCAGTAGTGCTGTGAAGGGGACAAACTTTGCTCTTATTGATTACAGTCATACATGAGTGGAACCAAAGAATTAATTTATTTTTTTGCATTATCAGAGGCTTCCAACTGGTCTGGAAGTGTCACCTGCTGAGAACTCCACATGTAGAGCAGATTAGATTGATTAAATATTTAGGCCTCAGAAGCTGATATACCAGTGAACCACCTAGCAGAGAAGAAAGGTCACAACTTCTACTGTATAAACTTACACATGCAAATAACAGTATCGTGATAAAAGCCAACATTTCAGAATTCAGGAGCTTCTACACAGGCCTTTTCCACTATCAAATAAAGAAGAAATCTTACAAGACAACAGATTTACCTTCTGATCTTGTAGGATTTTTCTGCATTTCAGTTTCACTATTAAGCAATCTCGTGATGATGGTAAAGCACAGAAAACTCACTAGAAAGAGAAGCAGCATCCAACTACAGTATTCAAATCTCTAGTGCCTCTGGCCAGCTGGGCATTTCTTACAGAGGAGCCCACCATGTTCATGGAGACTATTGTAGGGTTTGTCTGTTGCTCCTGAAATCTGACAGAAAATACCTCTTTGGGTATTTACAAGTTAAAATTTAGGAATTAGAAGTTAGATGGCCACATGTGTGGTCACTGTGAGTGGAGTACATTTCTTACTTTCCCTAAGATACTCCCTGCTCTTAGATATTCTCTTATTTTAGTGCATGCCACATGGATAGCTCTGTGCCAGATAAAAATTCTTTTCCTCCCACTGAGGCACAATTTTTTTTCTGCAGACAGTCTGTTAGTACATATTGTTTTAGATGAGAACTTTTGCATCTCATATACATTACATTTTTAATAGAAGACTCAGTGAGACTTAGAGCCATGGGTTAATCATGTGTTTAGCCATGTGGTTAATAACTTAAAATAACTGAATGGATTTTATTTCCTTTAAAAGGCTACTAATGCATTCTTTAATAAGTCATAATTTGTATATAATAAAACAACTGGGCTCAGTCAATGATAATTTTGTTGCTTAGGAACAATCTGAAGTCACATGCACTCAAAACAATACATTTGCTTTCCGTCTGAAGCTGTATGGTAAACGTCTATGTTTCTTTGAGCTTCATGGGACATGCTGCATTTTGCTTAATATTTTTATGGTTATTTATCTTTCAAAATAACAAAACCTAAATTGGAAAAGAGCTCAAAGCATTTCAGAAAAATAATGTTTATATATGCTAATGACGTGTCATTGGGAAGAAAAATACTAGAAACTAAGATAATCGAGTTACTAGCAATACAGTTACTGTGTCTTTAATTGTATGCAGTGCCTTCCAGGCCATAGAGAGTTTGGGTGGAGAAGAGCTGACCAACCTGCTCAGTAGACAAGACAGCCACCCATTCCTCTCCTCTTGAGCACCAAGGAAAAATCCTCCTTGTGAAAACAGAGCTGTGGTGCTTCTGACTCTGCAGAGAAGGGAGTCGCAGTAAAATTGTTTTATTTTCTAGTTAGTTAGTTTCCTAGTTACTTTCCTAGTGTGAAAAATGCAGGTAACTGGTGAGCATGGTGGTGGTCCTACACTGACAACTGGACTTGACAGTCACAGAGGTCCAGCTGTAACAATTCTATTATTTTATGTTTATTGGGCAGGACTAAGTGTATATTGTCTTTCACTGGCTGTCAGAAAGGAGGAGAGAGAATTCTTCAGCCGAGCTGTCTCGGTAGAAGCCAAGTACCACTTTACACTGACCCTGCTCTGGAGCATGGTCCTAGTTTTAAAGGCTGCATTTTCCATTCTTATTGTCTCCTTGCAAGGAGTGTTCCTAGTGACTGGAGATTTCTCTTTCAGGCCTGCATATGGAAAAAATAATCTGTTTTCAAATCAAAGACTAAAAAAGAAAAAATATCATTGCACAGTCTCTGGTTTCATCAGTTGTTTATTTTTCTTTTTTTCCCCTTCACTTCTTATATATTCTTTCTTCATTAATTGCTTTCCTTGCTTTTATGATTAGTGATCTTAAGCTTTCGGTCTGGCTTTTCTGATCCATTCCATTGTTTCATGCCAGTTCTTGTCATTCAACATTATGATCAAAGCCAATATTTGGAAATTCATGGACTTCTACACAGGGCTTCTCCATTTTCAAATAGAAGGACAGCTTAGAGGGTACCAGCTTTATCTTCTGATCATATAGGTTTACTTCAGTATTTGTATTTTACAGGAAAAAAAAATTCTGATAGTAGAAAGGAACTGAAACTCATAAGAGAAGCAGCATCCAACTACAGTATTCAAGTCTTTAGTGGCTCTGGCCAGCTGGGTATGTTTTGTTTCCAGATAATTTCTTAAAGAGGAGCTCATCACATTCCTGGACTGTTGGAGGCTCCAACCTGGACACTGACAGAAGGAACTTCCTTAAGGATTTACATGTTAGAAGAAGGAAAGTTCTATCTCTCTGTTCTATTTCCACCCCCTTTTTCATTGTCTCTTTCATTTTCTAAATTAAGAGATCTTCCTATTCACTTTGTCCCTCTACATTTCTTGTCTACTTTTTCACTCAAGTGTCAATCTTTTCAAGAGATAATCTCTTTAGAGTAATCGCTATCCTCTTCTGTTGCCTTCAAATTATCAAATTCCCTTTCTCAGCGAGGATAAGTTGAACATTTCAAGCTCAGTTATAAATACTGAATGCAGTAGCTCTGCCTCATAGATAGAAAAATGAGAAATAAAGTGTGGTTATAAGATGTGATAGCTCAGTAAGACTCTTATGAGGTGCCAGTGGGACATATATTGTGTACAAGGAATTCTCCATTGCAGTGCTTCTCATAAGAAATCTTTTGTTCTTCTTTCTGTTATTGGGCTATAGTTTAAAAGGCTGTGAGGAGAAGAGATTATATTACTATATGTACTTAATATAGAATTATAGCATGCAATGATGTCATATATAGTATATTTTTCATATTGTGGAATCAGTTAAGGAGGCTTCCACTCAAAATCAAGTAGCCCTAGCTGGGGGTTATGTCCTAAGCCAGACAGCAATCTGATGCTTCACTGACACTCTTGCAGCCCCATGGCACACAGTAGGACTGAGAAACTGCCTCATGCACAGGAGCAAAGTAACCTAATGATGTAAGAGCCTGTTCTGAAGTCCCTTCAGGAAACCATCCATTCTGCCATGTGGGTGTCCTGTCCTGTGTGGCTTTATGTTATATGGGAAGTCACACTATATGGTATTTTTTTTTTTCTTTTGTAAGCTGACCGTCACTATGTCCCTTGCTGTACTTGTGTCTTCAAGTACTCTGTTATGTTCTAAAGTAGGCCAGGCATTCTTTACTTAATTTATGTCTAGTACTACCTTTTAAAAATCAAATATACTTTTACAAAATTGTGGGATTTTTTGTTTAATCTGTTAACAAAAGGAAACTTTTTAAAGAGACAAAACTTAACTCAGTAAATAAAGAGATTGTTCGTTAAACACCCACTTTCCAGGCTGATCATATAACCTTTTTTATCTCTGTCTTATTAGAGATTGAGGACATTAGATTGATGCTCAGAACATGATGTCACTTTCATGTTTCTCTGTTTAGTAAAATCTACCTTTTGAAATCAATGTTAAACTAGGGCTGGTTGAAGAATATTAAACAGGACTGGATGTTAACTTATTCCTACAGCCAGTAAAACCTTGCAAAATGGCAGGAAAAGTGTAACAGCAGAACTACTTGAAAACCATCACAATCACCACACATCAGTATGAATCACTAGGTAAAGTGAAAAACAGTGAAAATCAGTCCTGAAGTCTTATTCAACTCCTTTGCATTCCTTTCAAAATGCAAACAGGCCATAAAGCCTCTGCTGCCTGGTTAAGCAGTTAGTTTACAATTGCTTTATTTCAAGAGTTCAGCACAAAGTAGCTTGAATACACTAGAAAATATACCCTTCTTCATTTCTTCTAGATTCTTGTCAAAGAGTAATAGAATAGGTGCTGTTCTTTTAGTTTCTCTAATTCCAAATATGGGATTTATTCCCTCCCAGCTCTCATTTAGGGGTAGATTTTCCATATAGTGCTTTCTAAGCTGTACAATATCCCCAGATTATAATGGGGACTGTGTAGCATGAAATCCTGCAGAGCTTTGGAAATGATGGCTATTTATTCAGCAGTAGGTTGGAGCAAGAGTGGTTAAAGGCCTGGGAGTTTCACAAATATTGCTGGGACAGGATTAAGGTGTTCCAGATAGGACTCATCCAAGGAACAGCATTTTGTATTGACTATGCCTGCCAAAATAACAACATACATTACCTTTACTGTACTTTTACAAAATGTCATAAAAACCTCACTGTGACAGATCCAGCACAGAAGCAAAATTTAAATTTTCATTGTATTAACTTCTTTTCCTGTGTTATGCTCTTATTTGCAATACATATAGCAACCCCTTTTGTTTCTTAATACTTTTTAAGCCGTCTTTTCTAATGGGAGAGTGTCTATATTCTGAGTTACAATGAATCTGAAATTAAAAATCTAACCACTTGTATGAAGCTATAGTAGGCAGGATATTGAATCAACAGAATGTGATAGTCAATAGCACCTACAACTGAATCAGACTGTAATTCTGAAGTAAATTTTTGCCCCACCCAAGCTCTGGGACCTGTGCAAAAATTCCATTTTAAGATCGGTCTTTTGTTGCAATGATTGTGGAAGGGTAAAAAAAGCTAAAGTAACCATTGTCACCCAGCTATGTGAACCGATTAGTTTCTAAGTCATTGTTCCTGAACAGTAATTCGTGGTCCACATATTTAACACCCTATGAAAAGTCCTGTATGTTTCTTTCAAAAGAGTAAATATTCCATATTTCCATTATTTTTTTAAAAAAATAATTTCATCTTTGTTTTAGATTTTTAGAGAATATTCAGTGCAACTCTTGAAAATACACAATTACAGAGCAGTTTGGAATAAATTCTAAAAAACAAAAGCTCAGTTTAATCCCATGGAACATTTCTTTGTGCATGCATATGTGTGTACATGTGTGCCTGCGTACACTGATATGTGTAGGATTTTCCAAATAGGAATCCATCATATAATATTTTTTTTTAATACACAATTTCCTTTGCTTGTGTTGGAATCTACAAGTGTGTATGAGAGTAGAATATAATTCATTAGTGACTAGATCAAACAGGCACAGGATCCTGTCAAAATGCAGCATTGATGCATTTCTAATATGAGCAAATAATGAAAACAATGTGCCAGATACATGTAACCTATTCACAAAAATATCTGAACACAGGCATATGGGGAACCTACAATATAAGCTGTTGAATCAAAAGGTAATATGCTTTATTTTGCTTTTTTCTTTGTTTGAAGACATGTTTAAAACATATTAAAATGGCTATTTTCTTTTTAAATCAAAGCAAAATAATAAAGTTTAACGCAATATTCTAATGCATATGAATACATAATATCATTTATATTTTCCTTCAGTCTCATATGAGGTTAGTATCAACCGAAAAAAAAATTGAGTTAATAATATGCCTTCCTTAGTTCAAAAATATTTCGGAGTTCAAACTATTTAGATCTTTGATAAGGGTGACAGTGGCAGGTGAAGTTTTTACTCTAACAGCACACTGGGTATCTTTCTACATGTTTGACACCTGGTTTCTATAGATCACATGTTTTCCTGTATCACTGGTCTCACATTCATGGAATTCTAGTTTTTGTCAGAAGTATCAGCAATTTTTATGGCAGTAAGAAACTGTGAACATGTTACAGATCCATGGGCAAGCAGCTTGAATTGATCTTATTTTGCAGACTGATGCAGTTGCTTTTCAGTGATCTGAAAATCAAGTCATGTCTTATGTTAAGTAGTCATGACATTATATACAGATGAATTTATTACTCTTTCTATTAAGTTTTTCTGTGAGTAATCACAATACTGACAAGGCTGCCATATTCTCATTTTTAAGCAGCTAATGGGGCGGATTTGCCTAAAGGCTCCTAGGGGACAATGGGTGTTCCAGTCCTTTCACAAAAACAAGTGACAAGTTTGGCTCTCTTAAGTGACTGTGCCTCTGTCTTTATGGCTCTAGATTACTCCCATCTCAGCAGGAGAAACATTAGTATAGATTTGTAATCTAATATTGCACTGATTTAAGTTGGCAGCTTTTCTGTCACTGCTCTTTCTGTGTGTAAGCACTAGTGCATGTAGCATAGAGGACTTTGGCATGGTTTTCAGTACCTTCTCTGCCTTCAGGGTAGAAAGAATTGATTTACTTATTAATCTAGCTAGGGAGTTTAGGATGGTATTTTACATTTAACTTGGGTTTTCTTACTAATATAGTATAATAATATATAACTATACAATAATAACATATTAACTTATTCTTTTATTGAAAATACTAATATGCAAACACACTAGGTATGAAATGCACTTACATTGTGGCAGCTTAACTTATAGTACCGAAAGACACCACAGATGCATAGACGGTGGGCTTTAAAATAGTTTGTGTTTTAAGTATTAAGCACATTCCATGGGTATATCCCCAATGATTTGTGTGAAATATCATTTGAACATCAGTAGTCTAGACTAAATGCCCTTTCTGGAAGGACTGAAACACTTGAAGTTACTGTCCTATGTTTGGAAATTATATCCAAACACCTTTAATTAATTTTTTTTTAAGGAATATATTTTTTTTTATCTCAAGACTTCCAGGTTACAATTCAGGCTTGCTTCAACATGTACCCCCTCTGTGGAGTTGAACTGCTCAGCATTTAGCTTGCCTCCAAACCCATGTATGATACAGAAACCAGATATTCTCCCAAGCACCACCTCTGAAGGGCTCAACCTGTTCTGTGTTCTGAGAGCACACCAAAACTACAGCGATGGAGAAAACAGCCCAGAAAAAAATACCGAACACTGCATTTTTTTTTTTTTTAAATCTATGCTCTTGGTAAAAAGATAAATTCATGTGTTCTCACTGTCAAGTTGTGTACTACAGGTATTCATGTTAAAGTACGGTTAGGATTCTCCTGCTTTTCTGAAACCAGTGGAAGGTAAAACTCAGGGCTAATTTATACAAAGTAGCATCTGTGGAACTCAAATGCCAACTTGAGATAATTTAAATTTCTAAAACTGTTTTTCTCTCCTGATCCTGTGTGAAACTGAACTGCCTGTCAGTAACACCTTCTTAAACAAGGATTATAACATACCAAGCATTTATGCATGAAAGTGTTTATATTAATTATCATTCCATAGCAGGAATGTACTGTTGGTTGATTTTAATAGGATGTAATCATGTATTTAGAGAATTCTCAATCTTACCTAAATACACATCAGCTACACTCCAGCAGCAGTTAGGCTGGTCCTTGGTCAAACGTTTGTACACAACCCCACCGTTCCTAGTCATGGAGTGCTGCATCCAGGGATGCCTTGGGATTGGTGCACAGCCCTGCTCCCTGGCACATGGAGCAACTCACTGTATATACCCCATTTTTCACACTGGCTGGTCTGCATACTCATCAGTGTTATTTTCTAACACTGGTTTCTGTGCACATTTTGTAACAAAATATGACCGTTGAAATGGTACATTTAACATACATGTTTGATTTGTTTAGATTCTTAACCACAATGTCAAGTTTCATTTAAATGAAAAAGAAATCAAGCTGATAAAGCTGTTGACATTCAGATTACTTCTAAATTTTTGTCATTACTATCTTTCTCTTGTGATGTACTTCTGATATACTCTGAGATAAAGAAATATACTTTTAAAATGTGAACTTTCACCGTTTTGTTTTAAGCCAGAGTTTTTATAGATTTCCAATCACATAAATAGCTGAGAAATATAATTTAATTCACAGAAATAAATCTTGGCTACAGACTATACAATTAAGCAAATGAAAGCTGTTAGCCTCGTTTAGCCTTATTTTCATATATCACATAGCACGAAAGGCAACATTTTTTCATTTTTGTATGGTCTCACACCCATTCCAGGGTTGCAGGGAAGATCACATCATTTTCTGGAAAGTTTGTAATGGATTTATTACATTTAATGAGCATGCAGTATATGGTTCCTCTGCCTTGGCTGACATTTTGAAATTAGGCTTCCAGCAGTGAATTCATGTAAGGGATGGGTTTTAGATTACTTGAGCTTTCAGGATTAGAGCTTTTTGTACATAATGTCAACTGCAATCATCTGTTAAATGCTAAACAAGCATACCATTGTTAATGCAGTAACAGCACAGAGAATAGACTCTCGAGAGTTTAAATTTTGCTGACTCTTAACTTTATTATGAACCTTACTCATAGTTCTGTTCTTGAATGTTTGAAGACATAGAGGAGAAAGTTCTCTGTAGTTTTTAAAAATGTATTTTAAACTCTTTTTGGTGTACATGACATTAGAACAAGTTATTTTAGATATCAAAACCAAAAAATATGATTTTTATTTAAATTTTTCCAGATTGTTTGCCATGTATAAATATCCCCTTTATATAGGAGAAATATATTTGTACATAAGTGAAATCTAACTGTTATACTCTTTAAAAATATAACTTGTTAATATCTGTCATGCATAAGAATTTAAAATTATGACCAACCTAAAAAATAACTATATGTTTTAGAGCAACAGACATATACAAATAAAATGTCATGTGCATAATGCTTTCTCATGTCATTAATATGTTCTGAGTTAATTAAATGACTGCCTAAAATCCCATATTTTTTGTATCTATAAAGTAGTGTTTGAGCCAGTTTGGTTATCTCAGGTCCAGATCTGCACCAAGAGTGTAGGTGTTAATTCAGTAATATGGAATTTTTTAGTCAGAAAAGCCATAGATGTTAATGCCATCTGTGCCCTTACATAAGATGGCCAGACTCCACTGCTCAAAGTGTATGAATTTTTGGGAGCCCTTAAAAAGAAGTGTGAACAGATATCAGTGTGCTGAGTCAGCAGTGTCTAAACTGGAAAATGAGAAAGCATTGTGGAGAGGTTTGCAGGTCACCACTGCAAGCTTAGCACTTCTACTTGCTCTAAAATCATAGAGAGCCCTTTCCAAGTTCTGGTCAGTCCTCCCACATTGTGGGGGGAGCAGGACACATATGTTTATTTTTGTCCCTGACTCTCATCTTGCCTTGTCATGACTGTGTGCAAGTTTTGAGTTCTAATTAGACAAAACATTATTTTTCAACCTAATAATTCATCTTTAATTTAATTAGTAACTCCACCAACCCACCACCAATTATTTATTCTGTTTCTTTTTTAATTGATTAATTTCTCAGTACAGTAGAAAATAATTGATGGTTTAAGTATTTTGCTACTGTTTAATATTTCTTATTTTGAAGGTAAATATCCCCAGAATCTGTCACTAGGGGATTGTTATCCTGTGATAACATTTTAACCCACTGAAATATTTTAATTGCCTTGACTCTTTGTGTTTGATCTCACCAACTACTAACCAATGTAAATATTTGTTTTTCTGGTTTTGCACCTTTTGCTGACAACATATTTTCAGTAATACACATCTTCCACTTTTGTGTGTATGATCACTGTTCTTTAAAAAGGAGTATTTTTAGTGCTGTGAGTGCTTTATGAGGCAAGACCACAAGGCACTGAGCCAAGTAGATTATTGGAATAAGCAGGCTAAATTCCATTGACTTTGCTAGCATCGAGCCAATTTATGGTAGTGTCAGATTTGGTTTGTATCATTTCATCTGACAAAGAACATCCCATCAGTCTACATACTTTGCTTTTGATTTGACAATTTTAGGTTAGTAACTAATTGTGGCTGCTCATGCTGGGGTTTTTGGGTTGTTTTGTTGTTTGTTTTTTTTTTTTTTTTCCTGGAATGGGCACTCCTCTATCATCAAGCTGTAGAGTTAAAATGGCTAGAAGGCTATGTTTAGCAGCCCTTGTAGGATCATTTTCAATATGATCTTCTCAGCCCAGTGTGCTATTATTTCCGTAACATAAGACCAATCTGAAAGTCAACAGCTGGACCAGCTGAGACTATAGGAATAAGAAAAAGGGGACATTGTTCTGCATCCCTCCCTTGCCACTGTCCCATAGTGACCAAGGGCTCCAGGTGAGACCCATAGCAGTCCTGTTTCTGATACACCAATTCACAGGACGCTCCAACAACAGTCACGTGTAGAGCATCACCAAACTTATTACAGGGGAAAGATAAGTGTGTGTGTGTGGTGTGTGTGCAACTGTTGCATCTGTCCCTGAGTTGTGCTCTGTACACTGTCACCACACACGAAGACCCATCCTGGAACATCTAAGATATACTACCTACATGCATAATAAAGTAAAGGCTACAAAATATTCACAGAAGTCTAGTGACCAGTGGAATTAAAACACAGTGCTGATGTGGAATAAGCTCATTTCACTGACTTTGAAATAGTTCACAGGCTCTACATAGGCTGAGGCCAGACTGGTCTGTGGTTCTTAGAGTAAGACAGAGTCCTGAAAAAGAGAGAAAACACACACTAGTTTTCCACCTTTTGTGAAGGAATGCGGGGAAACATTTACAAAGTGTAATTACATAAGGATGCAGAGGGCGTGCCTTTTCAGGGTATTGTGTCGGCCATAGGATTAAATCACTGGTCATATTTTGAAAATGTAGTGACAAGCAGAGCAGTGGAAGTGTGCAGGTGCAAACAGCACGCGACTCATTAGCGTGTAGGACTATTCTTGTCATCTTATTTTGAGTTCCAGTTCTGAATGAATTATAGTGCATTTTATGGTAATGATTGAATTTTTGGTGTCTCTTAGTACTGATGGAAACTATAGAGTTAAAGCCCTAGAGAAGACAATAAACCTATTTGGAAAATGTAAAGTCTTAGAAAAGTAAAAAAATATATTAAAGGCAGTGATAATTTCTGAACAGAAAGTTGTTAAGGTCTCAACGTGGACTTTTCTGGATCTGAAGTCATTCATTACTGGAAATTTGTATTACCACAAAATTAATCAGAAATGAACAATGAACTCCAGCTCATTCCATCTCCCTTTCTTTGGCTGTATTCTCAGATATCTGAGAAAAACAGTTTTTCCCACCTCCTTTGGAGAGAGCAAACAAGTTCCCTGCCAAGGTGGTGAGCCAGTAAGGCTCAGTATCTCAGATAGTCTCCTAGGAACTACAGCAGAATGAAACAGCCACCCTCTTGCAAGAGCAATTAACAAGAAAAGTTGCACTAAAAAATTTGTTTTAAGTCATTAAAGTTTGTGGGAGAAAAGTAAAATTAGAAAACCATCTCGTAGGTAGCACAGTATTGTATCTTCTGTTTTTTTATTTCTACATTGATTTCAAGTTCTCCTGCACTCTGAGTTGATCAGTAAAAATATCAATCATGGTGTTCTTTGAGGTTCCAAATATTCTTTCCAGGTATAAAAATAATGAAGATTAAAACATTCTGACATTTAAAAGGGGGAAACTCTGAAAGGATCTGTTTCTCAAAATCAAAATCATTCAGTTACTGCCAGAATATTTTCCATAAATGTCAAGTTTATTCTAAAATATCTTGAAGACAAGTCTGAGCATAAGCTACTGAAATTGTATGAAGAATATTGCTTTTACTGCAAATCTTCACAGCCATTTATGACTAAATCAGATCAATGGCAACATGTTCCTTTCAGGACAGTCTCTAGTATCTTCTACACATCTTTAAAGATTTACCGAGCCTCCAGCAATTCATTAAGCTTACCCTTCTGCATTTATTTGCATTCATCCCTTCTAGCATGTAGGCTAACACAATACTGGAGAGAAGTTATTAATTTTTACCTGACTAATTGAGAAAAATGGAAGACCTGAGCATAACAAAGTCACAGCCAGATACCATATTTCAGAATGGAATTATGCAATGACAGTTGTCATTATGCACCTCTGTATAGGCAGCAAGGTTTCTCAGTTTGCCTAATTCAGCATTAAAATGGCAGGAGACACCTTCCTTTTCCATCCTATCAAACACAATTAGAATATGATGCAACAAGTGTGACTTTAGTGCCTCATTAGCTTCTCTCACTTATCTTTTTCCCTGCCTTCATCCTTTGTCAAGTCAAACAAGGGAAACTCATGTAGTGACCTGCCCTGATGAGTAGACAGACACCATCCAAAGCATTGTGGAAATGCTGTTCAGTGATTTGCAGATTTATGGCTAGTATATATCCTGCTACTCTGCTACAATAAAGTACCTTTTCAAGTTTCATTCCAAAAATACCCGTTTTCAGTCTTCCCCACTGAGAAAAGGCCCAGGTGTGAAATATTCCCTGAAGACACATAGCTGCAGGCTGTGGATAAGGCAGAGAAGTTTGTCTGAAATAACCTGCACCATAGAGCCTCCAGGGAAGAGGGAGCCTCCTCAAACCCAAATACAACAAGATTCCCCGTTCTAGCATTAGAACATTAAGAACACTGGCTTTTTAAAGCTACTGGCTAAGTCTGCTGGTGAATTAAGTTTTGAAGCTCCTCTCTGTTATGCCTGAACCATTAGAGGTATCTTGTTCTAAGGGAAGAATGCATGGCAATTCTAGGTAGTCTGTCAGCTACACTCAATTACACTGCAGCAACTGCTGGCGATTTTTTTTTTTACAGCCACTCTCTCAATTTTCTCTTTGATCGACTGGCAAAGAAGACTTATTGCAACAAAAGCATATTGAGTCTTGCAGAGTGAACTGCATAGCAAATGTGTCTGAATGAACACCAGGCACTGACAATTTCTTGACACCTTAAGGTTATTTTTTCTTCAAAATTTACTTATTGTACATTATATAGATTAATGATGAGATCCCACTATCAGCTGGGCTGTGTTTTTTCATATACCAAACTCATCCTTTCCAAAGTAGAGGATGAGAGTTTATTTTCACATACTTACAGACTAATGACAGCCACTCAGTGAGAAACATCTGCCAATATCAGGAATATTGTGTTCTCTCTCATACCTACAAATCCCTGCTTATAACAGTCTTTGTCCTTATCTAGGCAATATTGTACAAGCTTTTCCATTTCAAGATTCAGACTTGCAGTTTTTTATCTGCTTGCCCACACATGCCATGCAAGTAATATTCCTTGTATCTCTGTCATTACAAAAATTCACATCACTCACATAAGTAACGTATAAATCAAAACTCATAAACTCTTTTGAAAATTAAGACATTAACAGATCTTTCAGGCTGGTCTTACTAGCTCAGGTTTCATCTGGTGAGGGAAAAGTGAGCCTCATAGCTCACCACTTTTAAAGACTAAAAAGTGAATGTGAGTTTTCTCAGAGGGAGGGAGGCAGCAAAATTTTTGTTCTTTACATTTGCAAAATATATAATCAGTTAATATTTTGATGACTTGATCATAGCTGCCCCTGAAGTTTTGTAATGTTAAGTACTTCTTAGAATCATCAGTTGAATGGTAGGACTAACTGAAGGACCTTACAGCACAAAACACAAAATTTAACATGTAAAGTATTATTTATTCTCCTTGTACAAGTCTGAACACTATTCCCCCACCTTGTTTATAGAAAGTAAACCAAGAGGTTTCTACCTGTTCACATTTTCTTGGATGAGTTGCTGTGCAGAGAGCATGGTATGGTGCATTAAATTTTTTCACTTCTCATTTATCTGTTTATCTTATAGAATATGACTTACATAATTTCCTGAAGACCTCATTACAAAATGTTATATAGATTGTTGTATGAAGAAACCTAACTGATCAATAAGGAAACTGTTTTTGAACGTTTTAAAGAAATAAGCTATACTTTTATTACATTTTTAAGACCAAGAAGGTCTTTAAGTATTTCATTATAATTCCATATAATTAAAGAGTTCCACAAAGACAGCTTTCGGAAAAACCATTAAAATCTGATTCTTGTATAGATTTGTATAGATTTATCAATTAACCTGCGCAAATAGAATAAGGAGCAACTGAACCTTGGAACTGTATAATTAATTGATTAGACGAAAGTCCCTTTATATCTGTGAAGTTTGCTAATACCTTATGCAAGTTCTCTAACTGTGAAACAAAGTCAGGGCTCCATTATGCTTTCTTTCTGTTTTTTGATCAATGTCAGTACATCACATATATTAACATTGAAGCCACAAGGTAAGCCAGACAACCAAAACCAGATGAATAGAAGTGGCCTAAATTCATACCTAAGCAGCAAGGTTATCATAATAATTGGCACAATCCCAGAATGACAGAATCACAGAATACACTAAGTTGGAAGAGACACACAGGGATCGTTGACTCCAGCTTCTGGATCTGCACAGGACAGCCCGCAGGAGTCCCACCATGTGCCAGAGAGCATTGTCTAAATGCATCTTGAACTCTGTCAGGCTGATGCTGTGATCACTTCCCCGGGGAGCCTGTTCCAGTGCCCACCCACCCTCTGGATGAAGAACCTTTCTCTAATATCCAACCTAACCCTCCCCTGGCACAGCTTCAGGCCATTCTCGGGTCCAGAGCAGAGATCAGTGCCTGCCCCTCTTCTTCCCCTCACAATGAAGTTGTCACTGCAGTGAGGTCTCCCCTCAGTGTCGTCCAGGCTGAGCAGACCAAGTGCCCTCAGTCACTCCTCATATGGCCTCCTCAAGGCCCTTCCCCATCTTCATTGACTTCCATTGGACACTCTCTAATAGTTTAATGTCTTTCTTACGTTGCGGTGCCCAAAACTGACCCCAGCACTGGAGGTGAGGCTGCCCCAGCTCAGAGCAGAGCAGGACAATCCCCTCCCTTGCCTGGCTGTGATGCTGTGCCTGATGTCCCCAGGACTGGGTTGTCCCTCCTGGGTGCCAGGGCACTGCTGATTCATGTTCAGCTTGCCATCAATCAGGATCTCCAGGTCCCTTTCCCTGGCACTTCTTTCCAGCATCCCGTTCCCCAGACTGTCTGTACATCCAGGGTTGTCCATCCCAGGCACAAAATCCAGCAGTTTCCTTTGTTGAACTTCACATGGCTGGTGACTGCCCAGCTCTGATTGTCAAGGGACTTGACAGCTTCTATACAGTGAGACTGCAGGAGAGACACTGAAGCATTTAAAGTGAAAGTGGAGAAGATGATGTAAAATAAAGTGGGTGGACCATTAATACAAAAAGAATGCCAACACACCAAGTAGCTGTCATGGCACCCAGTGCAATGATGTGTTATCCAACATTCATGAAATCTGGTTTCTGGAGAAAATACAGTAACACACATAGAACGAGTAGGAGCTAGCAGCAGAATTTGCAAACCTCAGGCTTTGCTGGTCAGAATTCTGGGATGACTGGGTATTGTCCTTCTTTAATGATTACAAGACTTAATTGCTTATAGTCACATCTATATGGTAAAATATAAGGGGATTTTGTGTAGGACATAAATTGCAAATTCATCCTTCCAGAATTATTTTTTTTATTTTTTTGCTGTGTCCCTCACTAATTAAGAAACTGAAATTTCCAAAAGGAGTACTAAAGGGTTTTTTTTATGACAGAGAAGTATGCCAGGGGCAAATGAGACTAAAAGGACTATGGAAGAGAGAAGGAGAATGTTAGTACTGAAGAGTCTGTTCAGAGGAGATTGATAGCTGTAACAGAAATAAAGGAAAGAATAGAACAATAATGGTTAAATAAAACCTAGAAAGATTAGAGGAAAAATAATTAAAAATACAGAAAAAACATAAGTTCAATTGAAAAGTCAATGTTGTTGTAAAAGACACATAGAATTATATTACTGCTTTAAATTTTTGTTAAACCCTTGGGAATATACAAGTATCAAAATTGTCCAAAGCCAGACATCAGTTTTTATTGTCTTCAAGGCAAGCCGTAGTTTTCTTTATGCACTGGAGAATAGAGAATATAAAATTCTAGACATAAGAGATACAAATACCAAGTGAAGCAGCAGTGAAATCTTGTTTGCATAAAATAGCAGTAACAATAACAATAATTGCCAAGTGACTTTGACCAGTATACCTTTTAGTGTCAAGTAAGCCATCTTGCCTCTTGTTTGCAATAATAGGATGCTTTCCATTACTGTACAGTAAACTTTTGTATCAATAGAGGACCATACAGTTTGAAATGTGAAGGCTCTAGACCAGCAAAACCAGCTACTGTAGAAAAGGAAGAAACAGCGTTCCTGTTTTTCTTCTGTAACAGCCATCTGACACAACCATCATCCATCCACCAGAGTATGAGAAATGAGTTTGTAGCAAACACAAATACCCACACCCTTACACACACTCACACACACCCTCTAGAGAGAAAGGGATTTACATGTGTAACGCAGGGGTGGTTTCCAAAGGGAAGAGCAAACTATTACAGGTGCTTAGGCATCTAGAGTTGCATCAGTGAGAAGTTCAGCCTGTAGAGCCAGACTTGGTCTTCTCATCTCAACTTTGACTTTCTTATTCTCTTGCTTTTTATGAGCTGATACTGGTACTGGCCATCCATTTCAAATATAGAGAACAGTTTTTAAACAAGGAGAATACTGCAGAATTCAAGACCATTTTACACACAACAATTTACATAAGGCTTTAATAGTAGTTCTTCAGTTTTTTTGTTTGACACCGTATTATCCATTATTTTGCACCTAGAATGACTTTACTATTGTTGAATGTGCAAGCAATATTTATTTTTGAATATTAATGCTTCTGTTACTGTCTTTTGGAATGTAAACACAAATACATGACTAAATGGTTTTTTGCTATTAGATTAATTAAATTTTTCCTGCTTCCATATGATTTTTTTTTTGTTTTATCTACAATGACTAAAGGTGGAAGTGCTTTTGCATAATATTCCAGTTTAATTGCTCTGCATTAGTACCTTAATACATCTTCCATAGCATCAGCAGTTGAGAAGGGCAATAAACTGAAAGAATCTGGACTGTGAGGTTTGCTATATTCCAGATCCCTAATTAGTTCTGTAGCAATATCACACAACAGTGAAGGGATGAAAGAAAGGTCGTGTTTAAAAAATGGGGATCTGCCACCTACATTGTGGACATCCAAAACATTTTAGTTGAAAGTGCTACACTATGAAAAATTTGAGTTATTTAGAATATATAGAATATTTATATTGCTGTTCAAAGTGGATGTAAGTGCCACAAAATGAGAACAACAGTATTCCCACTTCTAACTCATATTAAGCAAGAGTTAAGATATACATATATATATATATATATATATATATACATATATATATAGGTATATAACTACAGAGGCATTTAGTGCTTATTCATAAAGATATGCAATGGCCAGAGAAGTTCAAGTAGTAGAAACTTTAAAAATATTACAGCTGTAGTTGAAACACACACAGGTAATACAAAGTCAGGATAAGGGAAGAAGTATAAATTTACTATTGCTGAATCTGGAAACGCTGAAAAGAATATAAGCCTTTTACTATAAAAACTATTCAGTGTGTAAGTGAAATATGAATTATTTCCTGACAGCATGTATCTGGAAGAGGACAAAGCAAGCTGTCTGTTTTTATTAAATTTTGCATGAAGATATTAGTGATAATTAATAAAAGCATTATTTTGGTCTTTGTGTTAAAATTCCCTGAAGTCCTCTAACTTAAAGAAAAGTATGTAGTTCTCATAATTCATTGCCTGGGAGTTTCACATTCGTCACTGTATTTGTCCTTACATTACTTTTGGAGGGAAATATTTTCTCACTTCACAGATGCAGGGGGAGAGAGAGGCTATCAGTAATATTTCATATAATAAGTACCCAGGCATGTTTGAGCAAAAAGAAATTATAGGAAAATTTCTGAAAATTTTGGCTTCTAAATTACGCCTTGAGGCAGTAGGAGAAGCATTAATGAAATGTTTTCAGGAAGAGAAAATAAGATCCATGTTTTGTTACAAGGGTTTCAGAGACTTTGGCTTTGTCTATATGTCTGCAATTAATTGAACAAGCCAGGAGCTCTTCTCTGGCTCTGAGGGTAATGCATGAAAGCTCTTGCTGTCCAGAAGAAGCAGGGTGTATCCATGCAGCCTTTTGGCCTGCACTGTCCAGCAGAGTGTGATGAGTATTGCACAGAGTGGTGTTGTTTGGCAGAGACCATGGCAAAGATCACACCACCATTCCAGCAGTATGGATAGTCACCTGCCATGTACTGGAACCTATAGCATATCCCTCTTAGCTTGCTAGTCTAATCATGGTCTACATTTTGGAAATAATGACTTGATTTGTGGGCATGTGATAAAGTATTGAAACTGTAATCAAGTTAGCGTATCTAGCAAAGTCACTGCTGCAGGAATTTTCCTATGTTTTTCTTCAGAAAAATAAACCAAGACAAACAAAACCCCAAACAAAAAAACAAATAAATCCAAAGCTAAATTCTAAAATAATAACATTAAAACCTCTCCATACCCCTTGTCAAAGAGTTTTCTAGAATCTGACAAGGTATATTTTTTGTTTGCTTATTTCCATCACCTTATTCTCCTAGTGTCTGAACTCATTCAGAACAAGCTACCGTATAGATTATTGTTCTTAGTGTGCTGACTCTGCTTGTATCCTGGTGTCACTCAAATTTTGGAAGAGATCTCTTTCTGAAGTACAATATAGGTTAGATAGTGCTGTCTCTTCAATATTTGGCCATCAGTTGTGTGCAATCAATTCAGTCTTTCCAAAACAATAGTATGTTTGTTAAATGCTGACTTCACTAATACTTTCCTCTTTGGCAGAATTTGGCAGATATCTGGCAAGTCTAGTCCATTAGTTATTAGTCTCTTAATTTGTTGAAATTAACTGTCAGATACTGGGATTTTTTCCAAGGCAAGGTCAATGTAGACCTGAAAATCTTTCTTTAAAGCCTTTTCTTCTTGTGTTGGTAATTTAAGCAGTGGCCGCTGTTGTAAATATTTTTGCCTTTGCATTCAGTGCTAAAAAAAATCTGTCAAAATTTTGAAATCTGATGTAGAATGTCATGCAAAAGTTTTGAACAAGAGAATTCCACTGAATGTTCATATTTTTTTCCATTATAGTGTGTTGGGGGGGGGGGGGGGGAAGAAAAAAAGAAAAAAAAGAAGACTTCCAGTATGTTCTTTTCCACTTTGGATTATCTTTCATTTTCTGTAAAGACTTTCCGCATGGTCATAACTCTTGACTGGTCTTCCAACTATTTTTTCTATGTGCTTGTCTATGTCATGCTGATTACCAGATGCTCTACCAAACACTGCTGTTGTTATAGAAAAACTCTGCAAAAAATACAATCTTAGAATGGTTCTTTTATTTCATATTTTTCTGTGACTTTTTAAAGTCATGTGTATGACTTTATAAATGTAAGAATTAAAAACAGTTTTTAAAGGTTTCTCCCTTTATTCATCATAGCCAGGTATCATCTTATATTAGAAACACCCTTGATAGTAAAGGTTTTTCTAAAACTCTGTCTGAATTTCCTGTTTATTTATGAATTTCTTGATTCATATTTCCAGTCAGAGAGATACCCATTTTTTGGACCTCAAATCTGTATTTACTAATGTACTGTATTTTTTAACATCTCTGCTGTAAATGCACGTATTCTGGTCATAAACTTGGATATTTAGAACTATAGATGAAGCTGTGTCTGAGCCAGAACTGGTTCTGCTTATGGAGAGTGGACAAGCACTAGCAATTAGACAGTCTGAATGATGGTTCTAGTGGTGCTCTGGTGGTGAAAGTCTGTGACCAACACCCATTAGATACACAGCTTCCTGGTAAGGGCTTTCCTGCAGGTGTACAGCAATTCTTTAGCTGGGTGGATTTGCCAGGAACCTACACTAACATCTGACTGTGGAAACACTTTGGTCACTGACATTCAATTTAATGCCCAGTGAGCTACAGGCAGCAAATGGTTTTGTCTGCATGTCCTTATAAATGTACAACTTCCCTGATGAGCTTCAGTTAATTCTTCACAGTTGTGACTTTCTCTTTTCCTCGATATTGCCTGATAAAATCCCCCTTTTGCTGCTAACATGTAAACTGTGTTGCTATTTTTTAAGGCTTTGTGAGACCTCACTTTTCCTGGTATGAGATCTGGGTCTAAATAAAGCTGTGCTGGCAAACTAGCATCTCTGATGCTATCAGCTATCTTGTCTTTTATTAGTGTCTACTTTCAACATTCTGTTTTTGCAGGGTTCAGCAAGACTGAACTGCAGCAGCTAAATCCTGTTTCTTTTTTCCCCCCTCTCTTACTCCTGAAACCCTCCAATAGATTTGGTATTATCAAATCTGGTTTTGTCTAGCCTATTAATATGAAAAGTCTCTTGCATTGTGTTGTATCCTTTTCTTCCATTGACTCTCTGGGAAGGGACATACAGGGTCTTCAGCAGTGTCACCTGTGTCATGGATCAGAATATTTGCCTGATACTGCCAATTATGTTACAAGCCCCTAATGCTGCTGAAGTCTCTAGGCAAAGCAAGGCCCTCACAGTAGCCTTTATGACACAGACATTTGTAATCTTGGCCTCATTACTATAGGGAGATGGAGTGGAGTTTCTTTCAGAAGTTTCTTCTTTTCCTGTTCATTCACCCTTGCCACCAGTGCTGCAAGGTTTCTTTTCTTTTCTTCTTCCTTTGGACAGCATACTTCTTTCCACTGTCACTGTGGGTGGCCATGTATAACGAAGATGCCTAATATTTGAGCTTCAGCTGAAAAAATTCTCAAATGTGGACATTCTTTCTGCTTACTGTCTTCATCCTTCCCCAGGCTGGAATCCTCTCCTCTAAAAAACTGAACAGACCACTGCCCAGCCCATTGTTTCATCTGCTGATATAAAGACACAACTCCTTTCTAGTGGTCAAACTGAAATTCTCCAACACCAGAATAACAGTCAAAACAAATCTTTTGAGCAGACAGTATGGGCAACAGCTGTGGATCAGGGTGAGCTTTGCATTCAAGCCCATCTGTACCTGGCAGGAGTTCTAGCCCAGGCCCAGCTGTGAGGGCCAGATGAGCCTTGCAAACCTTCCTTCACCAGACTTCAACCCCACAGGCAAAGGAGTTGAAATATCTGCCAGCGTAAAGGCTTTGGAATTTCCTATGGTGAACAATCCCCTTGCCAGTACAAAAAGGTATGCAGAGAGCAAAGATCTGGCCCATTCAATTTCAGTTGCCCTGGAAAGTTTACTTCTTTGAAATTTATCACCATATTTTGGCAGATATACTTTCATCAATTCTAGTGGCTTTGTTAACACACATCATAGCAGATTTCTCAGATCCCTCACATCTGGAAAAAGTGATCTATAAGTATGCCTGTCATATCAGTTTCAAAAGAGGGACTAGAAAGTAGGGTTACAACAAGGTGAAGTAGTCCAATGTCTGGGATAAACTAAACAAGTGCAAGGCTTACTTGGCCCTGTTCAAGGGGGTTAAGCCACAGTTAAGCAGTGCAGCTACTATTCTCAGTTGTGCATTTTTATTAGAAACATATACAATCCTTCTTTTTTGTCTAATAATTTCTTTCTGAAGATGTTTGTTTCAGTGCCTGAAGCATTTCTTTCCTAAAAACTTACTTTACAAATTAAATAAAAAGAAACGTATGTTTTTGAAGTAGAAAAATATGTGTGGAAGCGCATCTATCACATACAAGAAAGACCAGGCAATGCCTGTATCAAAATTGAGTGTGAAACCAAATATTTCTGATAACAGTATCCTAAATTAATGTTCTTATCATCAGTTTGTTCTTCTGCTAAAAAGTAAACCAACAGACAAACAAACAAACAAAGCCCAAACAAACTCAAACCTCCAAATAGCTCTGACTGGCTAAAAATCTGCAATAAGACTATGAGATAAATATCACCAGCCCTCAATTTCAAGAATGCTACTAGCATTTTCAACTCACAAAAAGTGAACCAAACCTCAAAATATAAGCACATGCAGTTTTTCATTTTAAAAGAAGAGAATTTATAGAAATTTCAGGAAGCTCCTATAAAACAAAACAGTTATAAAAAGCCAAATTTCTTGGTCTGGCTTCCAGAAGGTATGTTACTAGGCTTTGAGTCAAGTAATTAAACCCAAATTTTCACATAGCCATGCAAATTCAAAATAACCTGGGAGATCCTTCAGGGACTTCTTACTTTGCCTTTGATGACTGTGGGCATCTTCCTGAGGCTGTCCACTTCAGTCAGATAGAATTGCAGAAGGCAAAAGGACAATATCAACAATACATGAAGCTATTTTTATAGTGTCTGAATCGGTCTCTATGGCAACATTTTTTAACCTATTTAGGTTTTGTAAAAGAATTCTGTCTCTCTCTTCCCCTTCTTTCATTATTCTTTTGAGTGACAAATATTGATAGAAAGATAAACACAATGTCCACATACAAATACCTGTCGAGTTTGGAGGAATAGGAGCTTGTTTGCTTTAAATTTGACCTTTTGCTTAAATAGAAATTTCAAAGACATCCCACTAAACTTCTTTCCTGTTCTTTGAGAAAAAGTTACTAGGTAAAAAGACAGACACATTCAACATGCTATCCAATTACTCCAAATATGCATAGACATACAGTTTTTTGGGTTTGAGTTTAAGGAGGGTGGTGAGTGTGTCATCATCCCTGTTTTTAAGTTGAGGGAGACAAATGCAGGCAGGAAAATAAAATAAGTTTTCCACGGTCATCCAGCCAGCTAGCAGTTTCACTTACTGTAGTAGCAGATTTATACATTCTTGTACATTAACAAATGGTTTCTGATATTACACTTTATACCTAAGCTCTCCTTATTTGGCAGTTTTACATATCTAGCTCAGTATATTCTTGACTCTCCCTTCTGCTGTTGTATGAAAAATGCCCACAAATAAGGAGGAAATAGGACTATACCCTGAGAGCTGCCAAAATTACTGCCTCAAAAGGCCACTAAATTCACAGAGAAAAAGAAATCTTTATGAAAGTGGAGGAAATTTGCTTTTGAAATTCCTATTTAGCTATAATAAATCAAAATTTAATATAAGAATAGTAGGTCTGAAGCATATGTTCTTTATTGGAGGAAGAAAAGCTAAAACTGAAGAGTGATGGCTGTAATGAAGTGGGGATGATAGTCCTGTGCAGTATTGGAGTGAAAGCAGCTGGTGCTGGTCTGGGCTACCTGCAGAAGAGTTTTACTGAGGATTTGGACCTTGGTGTAACAGACAGCAGAGGAGTGGTTTTATCACTGTGTAGATGAAAGAGATTTTCTCCACACTGGAGGAATTCTTATCCCTTATGAAGTGACCTGATTTTTTAAATTATCTGGTATAATTTTGCTACCTGCCAGCTTTAGAATGTAAGAACAGCCGCATCAGCTCAGCTCAGCAATCTGCCTTATTCTCTGTGCTGTCTACATTAACCAGACATACAGGAAAGACTACAGAAACAGGGAATGAATGATCCTATCTCTGATACCACTTTATGATTTTTGCAGTCAGCAATTTAAAGATTTTCTGAGCCAGGACTCCATCCAAAGCATCCATCAGTCAGGCTATTCTCTAACCCACTTTAAACTCATTTATCGCTTTGGCTACCTTCAAATCCTAAAGCTGCGATTCCACATCTCGATTTCTGTTGTGTGTCAATGACATAAAAATAAAATAATAGGTTGAGCATTCTAGCTCTAACACTTAAAATTTTATTTGAATGCAAATTACATTATTTGTATCCTGAGCAGACTTGTTTGTCTTTACAGTCACTCACAATAACTGGAAGTAAATTTTAAAAAGCACCACAGATGAGACTGATTCATGTGTATCCAACACTCAGACAAAATTGCAGATGATTGGCTGCATCCTGTTGGCTGTTATGTTTTGTGCAAAACCCAGAGTGCTGTGATACCAGCCAAAGTGTCATCATTTCAGCTTCATCAGAATGTGCTTATATTTTTAAGCACCAGCAATTTTCTTACAAATACTATAAACTCTGTATGCAATTTATTTAATTGAAAATTTAATATTGGATAATTTTTTATTTAGAATATGAAACACTAAGGGAAAGTTTTGAAATGTATTGGTGGTAGTTTACTAAGATCAACTGGGTAACTAAAATGGGTGTTCTCACCAGAAAAGTTTTTTTTTAAAAAAATTATGTCAATACTATCAACCAGTCCCTTTGTACCACATATGGGCAACAAGCTGTCTTACAATTGGCCAACTAAATGTAGAACAAATTAGCAAAAAAATAGTTAAAAATTTTTAATGGCTAGAATTAGCAAAATTATTTACAGGAGAGAGGAAAAAAGAGTTCCACTAAATAGTCATTTCATCTGGATGAAGTTTATTCAACAGTAGTTTAAAGTAATTAGTAGCAAGCAATTACCATAAAGCCATCACAGCATTGCCACCTTCAAGCACTGAAAACAATTTATCTTTAGAAACTACATTCCTAGCATGGATTGAGAAGGTAATATTAATGAAGGAAAGAACAAGGAATTAGCAGCACACTTAAAGCTGACTAGAACTAAAATCAATGACAAGAGGCAGCCAGACACACGAGTAATTTATTAAGCAGTGATAGATTTGGGTAAGTAACACTGCAAAATCAGTCCTTTTTCAGATATGTGGGGTGAAGAGAAATTGGCAGTTTTGTAAACTGAGCAATTCTGTTTGCCCTTTGACTAATATGTAAAACAGGACTTCAAAGAATGCATTTGCTCTTTCCTACCTGACTTTCACTGATGTATTTATGCTGAAAGCTATATTAAATCCCCTGAGGTAAAGACACTACTAGAATTAAACTTCTGTCAAGGCATTGCCCTGAGGGATTATGTTATTGGCAATCATGTTTATCAGGTGTCCTGGAGTGCTGGGCTCAGCACCAAGACAGAGGGAGAGCACCAGGGCCTCCTCCTCTCTCAAGGAGACTGGAGCCTGACTCAGGCACAGAGCATGTATGGTACACAACACGGACGTGAAAGAAATAAAGGTGTAGGCTTGTGTAAATCCATCCTCTCTGGTAAAATATATGTTCATTCACACACCGATCTCATACACGTTATTAGAGACTACAAATCACCTTCTTATAAAACATTAATATCTTTCTTCCCTGTGTGTGTATTTAAGTGGCCACTATTCTGCTGTGAGTGGAGCAGCAGATTAAATAGCTCAAATAACTATGGGAATCTCAGCCATCTTCTTTATTGCAATACAAGAATAAAATACCTTTTAAACAAATGTTCATAATGGGGAATTTGTACACTGCCTGCTTCCTCTTGTCACTGCTTAAATGTCCACTCCTCAGAAGTTTATGTTGGATTTAATTTATATGAAATTGATCATGTAGACTCTCTGGTTTCCTCCTGCTTCCTGAAATATGGAGACACTGTAAGTCTTTTATTGTGGTAGGCGTCTTTAATGGCAAGCTCTTCAGATTCCTTGGAAGGCATTATCTAAGAGCATAGATAATGCCCTCCTGAAGAAAGCTGTCATGTTGCTAGGCACTAGTCCTCTGTAGATCATCTTGCTGAAATCTCTATGCACTCTCTCCACAAAATTTTTCCTTCCTCATTTGGAAACCTCTTTTGTTCCCAGCAGGAAGCTCATGTTCTTAGACTCCCTGGGCATTAGAAAAAAGTGAAACCAGTAGATATGAGGCCTTGCAGAGAGCTTTGGGTCTTCTCAAGGCTCCTTACAGTGACTTCCATAGGGAGAATGTATTTAGAACATAGAGGAGGAAGAACCTTCTTCCTACAGGTATCTGTGAGGTACCAGTGCTATCCTAAAAGTAATGATGTCCCAGATTCCTCCTCCAGATTGTGCTGACATATTACCTTACATCACAAGTATGGACTAACTCAGCTAAACCCTGTCTGTGGCTCTATGAGAAGAAGCAGAGGGAAGTGGAATACAGGCATGAAAGCCAGAACCAATAAAAAGACTGCTTTTTCCTGTATTCAAGAAACCTGGCTTGAAGTAATATGATAGAGGAGCTTTTATTAGTTACAACTTCTTCTGATGCATATGAGTGTTCTGCAAAACCATTTCATTCCTTATTTCTTTAAAACAACCAGATTGTCATAGTGTTCTTAATCACAATTTTACAAATTTTTAAATCATGCTAAAGGAATCACTGTGTAAGTTTTCATACTGCTTTGTCATAAATATTAAACCTTTTATCCTACTGGTTTAACATAGCAGATAAAGATAATTGAATGAATGTGATGCCACAGATTTTCCTCCTTTCTGGAGGACAATGCAAAGGTATTAACAGCATAAACGGTTTCACCTTTTATAAGAAAAAAATTCTTGACATTTTTCTTTCTTGTACAAGCAATGAATAGAAACTAATGTCAAAATATTAGCTGACTTTTTAACCTGTTGTTCTCCTTTCCATTCTCAATCAAACTTCCATATACATGTGTGATCACAGTCTCTTCTCTCTAGTTGTGGATACTATTGCTCTTCTCTTTCAACTTCCATGAAATATCTAATTTTTCGTGATCCTGATAGCCATGGTATAAAATAACAAGAAACTGCCTCCTTTGATTTCCTCAGTGTGCATAGCTCTACAATCTTCCATCTATGTGAAAATCACTGAGATTTCATTAATATCATCAGAAACACATAATTATTCAATTTTTTTCTCTCTTCTGTATTTAGAGGGACTCTAAATTTATATTAAATAAATTCTATTTATTTAGACTCTAATTTTTAGCTATGTTTTGTATTAAATAAAGCCATCTGTTAGGAATTTCTGTCTTCCAGATGCAATTTGAGTCTGAGGATGAGGCAACTTCATTGCCATTATGTGTATCACTGCATGAACAAAAAATGGATGACCTCTGAAACCACCCATGGCTAATGCATTAAAGGCATTATAAATTAATATGATTACCATAAGAGGAATTAATGTGATTTGCGATGCTATTGTATAATAAGTTTGCATTGACACTGCCTGCTGCCCAAAGTAGAGTTTCTTTCTTTCTTCTCACTCTGCATTCACTCTCACGAACACAGGCTGACAAGATCTGATACAGAACTGTAAAGCAGTCTCCTCTGTCTTCTGTCCGCTGAAAATATTGTTTCCAATGCATTATCCATCCAAAGGTCACTGCCTCCACTCTACCCACACTTTTCTAGTGTGATAGTGTGCTCCAATTTTAAGGCTACAGGGAAAGAATATGTATTCCTGAAAAAAAAAAATTAAAATTGGGTTTTCAACTAAAAGAAACAGTAAAAATTGTTGAACTATATATATACATATATATATATATATATATATCACATAAACAACCTTCAGAAGTATTTGCATTAATTGTTTATAAGTGCCTGTTTTTGTATGTATATCTACACATTCTATGAACACATTCAAAAGTATCTGTTACCCTTTGTTCATAAGCATGTGTGGGGACACGTGGACACACACACTGCATTTGGGTTCATTTTTAGGTTTCGGTACTGGGTTTGTCTGAGATGGAGCTAATGTTTCTCACAGAATCCTGTATGGTATTGTGGTTTGGATTTCTGACTAAAGAGAGTGTTGCTAACACACTGATGCTTTAGCTATTGCTGAGCAGTGATTACACAGCATCAAGACCTTCACTGTTTCTCAGCTGCCCTGGCAGTGAGTCGGCTGAGATGGGCAAGAAGTTGGGAGGGACAGAGCCAGGACAGCTGACCCCAAATGACCACGGGTTATCCCAGACTGTATGACAACATGCTCAGCAATACAACCAGCCTTGGTCTTTTAAAGGTGCCTGTTGCTTGGAGACTGGCTGGGCAACAGTCTGCTGGTGGGAGGTGGTGAGTGACTGCTTTTGCATCACTTGGTGCAGGTTTTTTTCCCCTTCACTTATTAAACCATCTTTATCTCGACCCACAGGTTTTTCTCACATTTGCTGTTCTGATTCTCTTCCCCATGTTGCTGGGGGAGTGATCAAGTGACTGGGTGGGTGCTTAGCTGCTGGCCCAGGTCAGCCCACCACATTTGCTAAAGCCCACCATGTTTTACTGGGTAAGAGAACAAAGTCAAAATGTTCTACATGCCTCTGTAGGTGGGCATGACCCCAGGCCTTGGCACGAAGTCATCTGTACTCTGGAATAATTAGCATGCTTCCTGGCATGATTTTGTCCCACACTAGCTAGCATTATCCCAGTCAATTCCCCAAGATCAGGATAGTTGGAACTAGCAAGGGACCAGTTTGGATGTGGCCACCTGATTTTGGAGTCGAAAGAAATGTACTAACGTAGACATTTTGTGTACCATTCCAGCTGGCTGCAGGATGAGCGAATGCTGCTCTTACCCATTTCGTTAGCAAGTACAAATAGATGTAGCTATAGCACACCTTTAAAAAATCTGCTTTATCTGTTATTTTTGAAAAGTAAACAGAACTTATGTGGTATGAGAAGACTTTGGATTGCCACAATAATGTAGATACTGTCTTCTTTTCTGGATTCTTTCTATTTTGGACTTAAACTACTTCTTTCAAAAAGACCTTTTCTTGCTCTCTCCATACTGCTAATCCTAAAATATATTGTCGTTAGAGGAAAACTGAGCATGCTTGTAACTGAAGATGCTCTTGGAGGCAAAATAATTCTTTTCACGTTATTATTCTTACATAAATACTTTTAAGACATATGTATACACTATGATTAAAAAACAAACAAACAAACAAAAAAAACCAAAACAAACAAACAAAAAAACAAACAAAAACACACACAAAAAAAGAATGAAAGTAGTCAATCATGTTAAGGAATAAAACTCTTACAGATATGCAGAGAAGGAATCCTTGCTGAAAGCAGTACCCCAGACAAGAAGATGGATTGTTTTTGTATGGCAGGATTATAGTCATCACAGTCAGACTAACTGAAAGACAACTGCAGGCTTTGTTGTTGAACTCCTCAATCTAGGGATCGTTTTGGTTGCTGAGGAAACTCCCTAAAATTACAGTAATTTTATTGTTACCAAATAACATCAAAATCTAAAATAGAGAAAACTGATTATCTGATTTAAGAGTAGAGATACTCAAGTTTCTTAGAAGAAAAAAAAAATACAAGAATGTGTTGCACTGGGGGGCAATACAAGGCAGTATTTTCTGTCTATCTAATGGTGACATTTCCTGGTAATTTGTTTCACCAGGACATCAGTTTGCATTGGCTGCATTTGGATCCTCCTGTAGGAATCTAAAGTCTCACATATCAGTCAGTATCCATTCTACCACCCTCTTATGGTATACTGTTTTTTCAAGGAAGCTCCTTCAATTCCTTGCCTTTGTCTGTGCCTGGACACTTTCTCCTCTTTTTCTCAGAACTCCATAGGGAGATCCCTCTCAACTGTGCTCTGAACCCCTCTTTTCTTTGCTGACATTGCTGACTCATGTGTAACCCTTGTGCTTAGCTCAGCCACCTCTTCATTGCCAATCCTGGCTCAGTGCCCCTAGCTACTCACACAGCCCCCATCATGAACTTTTAAATGAATTAAAGTTAGGAAGACTCACGACCTTTGGAACATGGGTTGTTCATCATGCTAATTGGCTACTGGCTCTTGTATTCCTCATTCTTCTCCAAACAGGTGTAGCCATATAGCTAATGCAAATACTTATTATTACTTAATATTACTTGCAGCAACCCAAAGAGAGATTTTAAAAGCTAAATATCTCCGTCTAGTAAGCTGAAATGATTATATAGCACATTGTATGTCACAGCCAAACAGCTTTTTCTTCACTGTAAATGTAGTTGTATCATTATTATATCTCTTTAAATCTGCCAAAAGCATCTGTCTTCATTTAAGACAGCGCACTACACATTCCATATTTTAAAATTAAAGCAATATGGAATTTTCTGAGCCTAAAAACCGTTCCTGAGAAACAACTGTCCTGAAAACCAAAGTGTAATAACATCAGTGAAGCATTTTTATTACTGATCCATAATCTTTATATCAATTTGCATAGTTCCCAATTAAGTAGAAGTCTTTCTGACAGCCCAGTAGAAGCATTCTGACAGCCAGCATGCATTCTCCTTTCTCCTCTGAGTCACACCCAATTGCAGAGACTTTCAGGCCAAACTGTGCATGCATTGGTATGAATCTAATTCCTTCTGTTCACACTGCACCTTCAGTTCTGCTTCTATATTGCTGTTACCCACAATGATGTACAAGAACATAACTAAGTTTTCAATGGTTTTCAGAGAGCAGGTTGATTTTCCTTGCTCATCAATTCAAAAAACAAATCTATATTTTATCCACAAATCTACATTTTATCCTTCTTTAAATAATAAATCTTTCAGACTTGATAATGCAAAACCTCACAAAGCTATTTTTATAGAGCAATTTTTCAAGTTAGGATCAATTTCAATTTAATTTTTTAATTCTCATTTCTCAGTAGCTCAGTAATGAAGTTGTTTTAAAAAAGCATACCAGTGATCTCCACTTCTTTTTACCTGAACTGAGCATGGTCATTTTGCATTCAAAAGAGGGGTTTTTTTAAATAAAAACAAAAACGAACAAAACCACAACAAACAACAAAAACAAACAAAAGCAAATTAAACAAAATAAACACACAAAACCAGAAAAGCCACCACCAAGAAAAAGAAGACAGAAAAGGGTCTTCTCTGATACAGGGAAGCATCACTATTACAGCACTGTGATAGCAATTTGAGACTAATTAGCTAGGAAGGAATTGAAAAAAAATTATATAAATTTATTTTATGCTTTAGAGTTTTAAAGGACTTCTTATTTCTTTTCTATCTGCCTGTAAACCTCTTTTTCTGAGCTTCATAATCTTCAAAACACAACTGATTTGAGGTCACAGTTAAATATTAAGTTATTTTGTCCTGACAGAGCTGACATTTACCTTGTTTAAAGTGTTTTAACATCAAAGTCAACACAATATATTCGTGATGTGAAGTAGGCTATATTCACTTACCAGAAAAAGTGTTCATCCAATACTTTGTAAACATTTAAAGCACTTAAGATAAGAAGCAAGATCACAAGCATCTGCTCATGCATGTTTCATCCCTTGTTATTTAGGTGTAACACCCAGTATCTAGCCCACTTAATGGGAGTCTTTCCACTGACTTCTGAATTAATCCTGTAAACAAGTAGAGGGTCCTATTCCTTCATTTCCTGTCTGCCCAGGAAAATACCCATCTTCACAGCACAAAGGCAGGAGGGGAAGAAATTCTGTTGCCAGGTTTTGTAATCGAAGAAATGAAATTGCCTCTGAGTAACCTGTTCTGTGATACTACTTGTGCAGAACTCATTTGCTTAAATATAACCTGGCAATAACAATCCAAACTAAAATGAGTGTGAGTGTAAGGAAATTGTATGAGAATTGTCTTCCCCCTGGCTTTCAATTTACTGTAGGCATGTCACCAAGAAAGCAATTCTGAGTTAAAGAATACAAGCCTGAGCTTTGTACTGACAGTCTCCAGAGAATGCTGCAAACAACATGGAATGAATTTTACTGTCTCATGTATTAGTCATAGCTCAGCATAATATGAATTATCCATGGACTTCTTGCCCCTATCCTGCCTAGTCACCAAAATGAGATACAGATATTTCTATAGCTCCAAGGCAAATTAGCACAACAGAGCTTCCATCCCTTACAGCCGAGCCCTCCAGGGCAGGAGTATGTTGAGTGCAAGCCAACCATCAGGAAGGGTTCCTGGCCCAGGCTCTCTTTCAGTCTCTGTGTGGGCCTGAGCTGGGAGAACGATTTTTGGCCCTGGTCAAAACTGTGCCAAGGAATTCACTAACAATTTATGGACATGCCTGTGCATAAAGGATACCTTTGCAGTTACTAGTATAGACATTCTGCCATATGACAGAGTGAGAAAGGTTTTCATATGCAGCTAGAAACTTCAGTGAATTCTTTTCCACCCCAAAAGGCAGGAGATTATCCCTTCACATCTAGTTGATAGAATTATTTTGTACTATGTGTACTATAAGATCTGGAGGAGAATAGTGGCTAGAAGAGGACTTATTTTGAATAAAACCCTGCAGTCCTCCATAGATACAACTGATGCTGCAGTACAACTGTACTGTACAGGATTTAAATACAGAGGTTGTTGATTTGAGTGATAAAGGTGACAGCTACAAAGGGAGAGCTTTGAAGAAAAGTGACTGCAAATGGCAGAAGTTAAAAAGTAGCTCCACATACTTCCAGTGAATCACATAAACAGCACTTCTGTTGCTGAACTCTGCACCTGGGAAAAATGGGAGACATTCCGACTTCATCTTTCATAAGTGTGGAAAGAGATTGTAAATGCTTTACTCTTAGAAAATGCTAGAAATGCACGTAGAAATGCTTTACTCATTTAGAAATACCTTCAAAGTAAATCTTGGTAAAAGAGGAGCAGGAACTGAATTTGTCAGTAGAATCTGAAGAAACTTTAGGAGAAAATAGCAAAAAGGATATTAAAAGCGTATGTGGAAAGTACAAATGCAGAGAAAAATTACAATTTAAAGTGTAAGTTTACTTCTAGATACAACTATACTGTTGTAGTAGGATCACTGTGACTTTATTGTCAGATAAAAGGACAGATTCCAGAAGAGAAGAAACATATTAAAGTAGCGAGAACAAATTGCACTGCACCCTGAGACTGGGCGCATGAAATGGTCCCAAAGTTTAGCAACTATTGCCATAATTTGCATATGATACCAAAAAGAAAAGAAAAATAAAATTTGATACTGAAAAACATTTGCTGTCAAATTGCCATACTGTTGATAAAGATGGGAGTGTAACTGTAAACTAAATCAAAGGAACTGCAGAAAGAGCTGGGTCATTTACAGCTAGCTTGTATGCTATTTATCAGAACCTTGAAAGGCATCTTACTTGTGGGTAAACAAAATGACTGAGTAGAAGGACAAAAATTGAGTGTCCTTAGTTATCACTCATTATCTTTGTAAGGCAGATCACCTAACTGCTCAAAGATTATTGCTGTTGCACTGCAAAGACAGCTTGCTTTAAAAATGCTTTTAAAATGGGAGCAAGTAAAGGCTCCCATTCATATTGTCTTGTACTGCATATAGAATCCTTCAGTGTAGTAATTAACTCTGCATTTCTCATCACACAAACGCAAGTCAAGTGATAATTATTCTGGGCTATCATATCAGATACCACAACAAAATGTAGTCTTGAGTCTTCAACTACTGAGGACACAATAAAAGACTTTTAGAAGAGCCCAAAGTTTTTCTTTGTGTTAATTAAAATAAACAGTTTCATAGCTGTTGGTTGAAAACACAAATAACATTATTTTAACACAATTATTTCTACTATATTGCTATTCTCAATATCAGTATCCGATTTCCTGAGTTCCTGGAAGAGAAACCTGAAAGACTTCAGCTATGATTTCTCAGACATTTAAGATCCTAAGAGTTTCAAATATGCTTGCAACTGAAGAGACAGCCTCCCTTGCCAGATTTTTCCTCATTGCAAATATGTCTCTCTTCCAGAAAACCACTCCTGAAAAGAAAACTCTTACTTCTTTGTCCCACAGTCTCTGAATATGCCTCTATTTTATGTCACTTTACACTATAAATTAGTATTTAATCTAGCATTCAATATTAGCTAACCAATATACTATATCCCTGTATTGTGACAGTTCGCTGCTCCTGAGGGAAAGATACTGTATTGCCCAAATCAGTTTAAAATTAGATGATAATATAGAAATAAAATGCAGAATAATAAGCAGTATCTTCTTTTATGAATTCATATTTTTTTATTTACAAAAGGGAAATATACACTTTTTGAGAGCTGTTGGCTTAAGAGTCACTAAAAGAAAATAAAATATACAAATTTTGTAATAGAATTACTTTTCTGCTTTTTACTGTGTCCTTTGTATTATCTTTGTTTTGTTTGTTCTTTGTTTCATTTATTCATTATTCTTTGGTCTTTAGGTGCTCTTTGTGAACTCAGTGCATGATCAGAACATCGTAAGAATAGCACCCATTTAATTTATCTCTTTAGGCTTATCTCCACAGAGATAAGTCAAAGGCAAGATTTCAATCTCTAAGAAAATTTATTATTTAAATGGTTTTCTACTACCTCTTATTTCTGCTTCATTAAATTGTCTGAGTGGATTTTAGCCCTGTTCATTTTGCTACCACCAATACAGATTTCATTTTTCATATTCATCTTCAAATAGATTTGATTTTTATACTTTTTATCAGAATCCAGATGCAGTCAACAAGTTTGTTGGAAAAAAAAAAAAAGACAGTTTCAGGGCAAGAACACAAATCAGATGTTCTTACATAAGCCTCTTTGCATTTATGTGGAAGATCTATAGCAGAGGGCACTGCTATTAAAAACATATTTTTCTGTTAAAAAATACCGTTGTACCTCTAAAAAAAACCAAAACACAACAGCTCAAAGGATGTTGATAAATTTTTATTTTGAGGCTACATTTATGACCTACTTTTGCAGGTCATAAAAATTGACACATTCTCTACTTCAATCATCATTATTTTATAAAAATTATTAATCACTAGAACATGTAACTTTGAATTTCCATTGTTTTTTAGATTTCTCAGCTGTGCTTCAGTACATTCATTGGAAGGAGATGTCTTACTGAGATGTCATGAGGCAATGAAATAATTTAATGCCTGATATGTGTTCTTGCTTTCAGTAGTATATTGTTTATTAAAAAGGGATGAATGATGTTACTTAGATATTCCAGGTAGCTTAACACCAGAGACTCAATTAAAGTCCATGAAACTATGCATTCTGAGGACAGAAAAACTCCTTTCCCTCACTTATAATTAAATATGGGGAGCCAAGAATAAGAGCAATGGGAGGAAGATGGGGTTAGAGTAAAAGTTTACTTCATTTCAGAAGAGTGAAGAAATAGTGAATAAATTAGGCTCTTAAAATTAATTTTGTTGCAGGTTGACAGATCCTCAGAACAGGCAATTAATTCAGTGAGTTTTAATAAACTAGAATTAGAATCAAATAAGAAACATCTCCTCCTAAAGCAATAGGGAAGACGTGTACCACTGTCTTGGTGCAGGCAGGGTGACACACTGAAGCTTTCTGTGAGTGAGGGGTCACAAGGTTTGAGTGATGCTGCTGCACATGCAGGAAGGTGAGGGGAGGTGGTGGTCCCTGGCCAAGGAAAAAGAGAGGAAGGAGCGGTTGGGAGCAGTCCATAACCTGGTGAGACAGAAAAAATGCTAATATATGCTTTCTAAAATTAGACATATTCAATTGGCTCGTTTAATAACAACCTTTTGTGAAAAAGAATTTTTGTTTCTGCTTGGAAATTGGCTTCCCAGATACAGTGCTTTCCCAGACAGAACAGCATTGTTTCCTTGTTTATTTCTCCAAGGGGAAGAATAAGGAAGTACATAAAAGCCAGATTTCCAGTGGGGTATTGGACAACTGTGCTGAGCCCGTGGCTGTGCCTAGGAGGGGGCAGTTTTGTTTGCCAGGACTGCTCCTCTTGCCGGGAGGGAGGCTGAGTTCACTGCAAGCACTGCCTGAACAAGAACCTGTCATCACAATCCCACAGCAGTTGTTTGGTGATGTTTTGAGGCTGATTTGCATCTTTCTGATGGCATGTGATGCAAATATAGTTATATCAGTGATACAGCCTTACCACTGTTGTTCATTAAAGACTCCTGTCTGCTGCTCTGAAGAGTTAGATATAATCAGCAGTCATACACTCCAGCTAGAGCACAGATCATTTCTCATAAAACTTGCTTCTGCCTTCTCATTTTCTGCTCAACATGATCATTAACATTTTCATCACAGTTCTTTCTTCCACTGTAGCCATGTCCACATTTGCCTCAGATTATCATCATCTTCTCTTTTTTTTTCTATATAAAGGATAAATTATGAATTAAATCCTACTGTGTGCACTCAAGTCAACCATAAGAGTTCACAGTGTTTTCACCAAAAAGATCAGGATTTGTTTGTATTTGCATTATTTAAAAGGGAAATAGTATATTCACATCTTTTCAGGCAGTGTTTTTATCTATGCAGCTCCTCCATAAAAGATTCTGTACTGGTCCTCAAAAGTAATTTTGTTGTCAAATTCTTGCTCTGACAGAACTCTCTAGCTTTTTCAAGAACATTGATAGGAAAGCGAATTAAAATTGCACAGTAGGAATTCATGACATATGAACCAGCTAGTTAAAGACATTTATGAATTTTCTATTATATTTATTGCGTGTTTCACTGCAGAACTTTCATTTCAAATAAGTGGGGATTTGGGTGGGTTTCTGTTGTTTGTTTGGGGTTTTTTTCATGTACAGGAAACTTGGCTATTAGTCAGGTTTTAACTGGATAGATTTTATGAATCCATATACCTTAAGGACATCTAAACATAAGAATTAATGTCAAAGCCTGGGATGGAATACCTAGTGCCTTTTCAGGATCAGTTGGTTTTTGCCAGTTCACATTATTTGTTTCTGTTTGTGGGTTTTTTTGTTGTTTGTTTTTTGTTTTGTTTTTAATTAACAACAATTCTCTTGCATATAATTATACAGAACTCCTTTCCTCTAGATTTAAATAGACTGTTTGACTCAGGGTTTGAAGATAAGGTGTTTGTCACATCTGTAAATTCAAAGCAGGAAAACATTACATTTTGACTCCTCAAGTGCATAAATATTTAAAAGTTCAGAGATTGATGTCAGGCTAATGCTAATGTCAGCTGGTATCAGGTATTTATTTAAAATAACTATTGGAGTTAAGCAGCACAACTGATTTCAGGTAAGAGTCTGTAAAATTAACACCATGGAAAATTCAACCCAGAACATATTGGGAAATAATTAAGAAAGGAAAATTAACTAAAAAGCATGGATGGTGTAATATATGGGTGTCATATATGTTGTATTCTTCCTATCCGGCTTGAATCAGCAATGTATGCAAGCACCTGTATATAAGTAGGAATGTATATATTCTCTCACTAAATAATTTGCTCAGCTGGGATTTTAATAAAAACTCTTAACTGGCCTTAATACAAGGCTAAGTGTAAGGTAGCTATTAGATGTGTATGATGCATAAAGAAATAAAGTAATGTCTACATTTTTCATTTTTTCATGAATTTACCTCATTGATATTGGGGGTGTGAACTGTTTTTTCTTTTAATCTTAACATAATTTCAGCATTTTAAATTTTGCTAAGGATGAATTGTGCTAATGATATTCTCAACATTACTGATGTGGTCTTGGTTCTGAGGTACCATGCAGAGTGCATTTTATAGCCTGCTACTGGCATTTTAAGCAACACAGTGGAGCGCAGATCATCATTTATGCCAAGAAGCTCATTTACGTAAGCTACAGTGTCAAGTTTAATTAAAGGTTTCAGTGACAAAAGAAAGCCAATTGCATATGCTCAAAATACTTTTCAGATGACAAATAAAATATGATACTCATAAAAACAATATCCAGGGCAGTTGTTAAGCTTATGATACTTAAACCTGCGTAAAAATATATATAAGGCAGCATATTCCAAGAGGTTAACATTCTATAAAATTTAAATTAAAAAAATTAAAAAATTAAATTTTATAATCAAGTTCTTTCTTCATGGACAGAAATAAAATATAGATGGCAATTTGGAACGTTTATATCCACACATTTCCTCTGTTCAGCTCAGTGTGATTTTATAATCAGTAATTTTGTAACTGGCTTACCAAAATGGCTTTATGATGGTCCCTGGGCAAACTAAATGTGCAGAGAAAAATCTGCTGACATGATTTATTTTGTGTTTTCGTGTCTGCTCTGAACATTGAGTGTTTGGGAAAACAAGTCAAAACCTCTTCTGCCTAATCCCCATCAACATTTCTCTTTCTCTTGCTCTTTGTGGCCACCACAATCATCAAAGGGAGAAAAGAGAAAGTTGATGCAAAGGATAAAGGTCAAGATGATAGAACATGACAAGTCTTTGAATTGAAAACAGAAATGAGTGTCCCTAAGTATTCAGCATGAGCTTCTCTTTGCTCCCTGCAGGGCATCTGCACCACAACCACCGCATTTTTACACTTCTTCTTCTTAGCTTCATTCTGTTGGGTTTTGACAGAAGCGTGGCAGTCATATATGGCTGTTACTGGAAAAATTAGGACACGGCTCATAAGGAAGCGTTTCCTGTGCCTTGGATGGGGTAAGTCAGTAAAATTTATTTCCTAAGAATCATTGGAATTAAACTTTTAATGCAGTGGCAATGTCAAGAATATCATCATCTTCTTCAGTAAAACTGAAGATAGTAGACAGCATGTTACTAAAAGGAGAACTAGGTTAGAAGCCTTTCCACTGTATCTCAAGCTCAAGGTATGCTGGTGTATATTGGAGCATTCTTTTCTAAATACGTTTTAACAAAATTTTAGAAGATTTTCAGCAAAGTAGTGTAATGTCAAGAAATCAAAATAAAACAAGAAGGAAACATTCTCTGAATATTCATGAAACCTCTTTCTAGTTAAGACCCATCAAATGTACCAGGAATTTAGCTACATCAAAGCAGTACACTGTGGGCAGAAAACAGTATCCTCCTCCCTGCCAGTGCTTCAGAAAAACAAATCCTACAATAGCAACATGCTTCATTAAATAATTGATTCCATGTAAAATTGTCCATTTTGCATTAGCTTACCCTCTCATTTTTTGTCCAGGCAGAACAGCAATATTTTACTCAGCATCCGCTGATTATTACTGTTTTGGTTTTTTGCAGGACTGCCAGCATTAGTGGTTGCAATATCAATAGGCTTTACCAAGACAAAAGGATATGGAACAGCTCACTAGTAAGTCAATCTGAAATGATAAACTATGTTTTTAATTACCAAGATTGTCATACCCATCAGGAACTGCATAGCAAACTCTAAAGGTTCTACAGGTATGCATTCACATCTGGAATTGCCCTGAGATTCACTGAGTGATCCACAAAAGAGCAAAGAGAAAACAGCATGCCAGTCTTGGACTGAGTTCAACAAAGCACCAGGAATCCTAGATTGTATTTGAGATTTTGAAATAGCAAGCTTTTGAGAAATGCTGAGCATTAGGTCCACTTAGCTAACATTTATATAGATTTACAAAAGAGAATGTTAAATGTTATGGGTAGCCTCTGCCAACCTTTAAACATGTCCAAAACTGTACTGGCAAGAGTCTCTTTGGCATCCAGGTTTCTGCACACCAAGTAGGTACCTCAGCTTTAATGCCCCTGAGCAGCTTGGAGTCAAAGCCCTTCAAATATCTCAAAACAGTTCTCCCATCCATCCCCTCTCTCCTGGACACCCTGATCCAGCCCATTTCCTGGACCGTGCTGTATTTGAGAGACAGAAAGGAAGAAATTTTTGTGCTAATTTACATTCAACTAATACAGTTCCTGTTTAGCCAGCTGGCTGGTTCCAGTGTGTATTTAGCACCTTGGAAAATGAACTCCTCAGAGAGTCTGCCCTTCGATCTTCTGATGAAGAAGGAGCTGAGCCTTCCTCCTGCCAGTGGAGCACTCCAACCACCATTATGTATGCAAAAGTATGCTTCCTTTGGTCAGCCTGTTTGAAGCTCTCCTCATATTGCCTAAGAAATTGAGTATGCATCTGTACAGAAAGAGGAAATATGACTCTGTAGACTGGTAATGAGGGCATTCATCAGAGATGTGGATGAGTTAGGTCAAGTCCTCACTTCAGTGAACATTTAATTATTCTCCTTAGCTTCATCACTGAGTGAGATCAGGATTCCCCCTCCCTTCCCTGTATGTCTCACTATCTTGGCATTCCAACTCTGGCTGGGTAAGAATGCAAAACCAAATCTCCTCCTGAGTTCTGGCTCCAGCCACTAAGCTCTGTAGTTATAAACTGTAACAACATGCATCTTGAGTTTTTTAATGAGGAATGTCTTATGTAACTGAAATGCTTAATTGCACTTAGAGCTGGCAAGTGCAACAGTGCTCTTAGCCCCCTTTTGAGTGTTATATTGAGAACCTTCTCCTCTGAATTCTTTTTTAACTATGTACTCATCTTGCTGGGGTTTTTTATTATTTAGTCCTTGAACCACAACTGGAAAACCATTTAGGCTGTGAGAATTACAAATCACAAAATAAGGATGTCCAGACCCCCATTCGGGTTGTAGTTCTGTCCCTTGCAGGATTAATCCTATTACATTTGTTCTACTGAAATCATTCATATGTGAGTATTTGCTTCAGTTAACATTGCAGGTTCTCCTGCTTCCTTTCTGGGCTGAATGCATTTTTAAAAGAGGATATCCTGAAATATTCAGACAAAGCAACAAATCATTCATTAAGAGTAACCTGGAAAGTTAAAAAGAGCAGGTGTCTGTACATGTAACAGCTCTTCTCCCAGGATCCAAATCCAGCTGACATGGTACTGTGTGAGAAAAGAACAAATGAAGGCATACAAGGGACAAATGGAACCATAATTCAGCTTTATCATCTTATTTGCAAATATATTTTCTTGGCATTTGACATCAAAATTACATAAGTAAAACAGTGAAGACAAGGAATGGAGATTCCTCCTCCATCACCAGCTGATGTGCTGTCCCACTCCAGAAGGCAGCAAGGAATTGTGTCTTATGACAACTGCTGGGCAGTGTGAAAAAACAGAGCTCCTATCCTGCTCCTCCTACCATAACTAAAGTACTTGTGTAAGTTTTTTAATTGCTTACACTATATTTTCCCTGTTTGCCTAATTGGCTGCAGCCAATTACACAAATGCTGCTATCAGAAACACACCCTACTGCAGACTATTCATGCTCTTTAAGATGATCGTTTTGAAAATGCAGATCTTAAATGAAGAACATTAAAAGTGAAAATAAGGGAATTTATTCCAGTTCTATAGTCCCACACATCAAGAGATTGATGGAAAAGGAAAAGGTCCAAGAATCTTTGCAGCATCTCTCCGTTTGGTATGGAATATGTATAAGGGTGCTTGAATTGTTCCCACTGGAGCCATTTCTGTGATCATCAGTCTCTGATTTCTTTTTTCTCTGAGTCCTAATTATTAGAAAGTTATATTTCTGTATTTTTAAAAGTACATAAGAAAAATATTTCACCCAGACATTTGTAGTGATAGAGAGGCTGAAGGAATTTTATAAAAATAATTTAAAAAAACACAGATACAAATTTTTAGATATTTCAGGTTAAGATTAGTGTGTCTGAAAGCTTAACTTTTTGCAGACATTTCTCTGATAAATATTCTTTCTATCTCTTTCCAGACAAACAAGGTACCACTACTTAAACTTAATAAACCTGTGTGAACTGCTCATGTTAATATACAGTGCAGATAAATTCCAGGAATTTATTGCATCAGCAAAAATTAAAATTCTGTTGTAGTCATACTCTTTTCATGCTTTCTTAAGAGAAAGAACCAATCTCCAGGAGAGTATCAAACGTCTCTCAAAGCGTACAGGACACAGGAGCATGTGTACAGATGCTTCACCCCTCAGCAGAATTTTATGACCATGTAACATGGTCCCATAAAGCCACTGGTGGCTGCTCTTAACACTAATCGATTTATGTGGCTTTCTGCTATATGCACGCTGTGGAGAAAGAAGACAGAACAGGAGAACAAAATAAAAACAACCATAAAACACAGAAAAAAACCCCCCCTAAACTATCAGAGCAAAGAAAGAGGAGAAGGAAAAAATAGTAAAAGATTGACAAGAATTGCCTTGTGGTGTAGGAGGGCACCTGAAAATATATCTGCAGACAGTCTTCAACAGAAGAAGATGGAGGAAAATTTAATTTTAGTCATCAACTAAGAAATGTTGAGTATGTTGCAATAATGATATCACACACTGGTGAATATCCAGACTGTTGAAAATTCAGGTTGTGTAAAAAATGAGGTTAAAGTGATGTAAGGACAACCTCTGCAATTTTTTACAGCTCTGCCTCTAAGTGGAAATCACTTTTGCCAGGCATTTTACTTGATAACAAGGAAAAGGGAGGGAACAATTTTTCCTTGGCTTCAAAAGGTTTTGTGGTAGAAACTGTTTTGTATTTTTTATTTACTAGACCCATTTTTCTGCACAGGTAACTGAAGTTATGTTCAAGCTACAATATATCAACTATTTTTAGGAACTGCTGCTACTGTCTCCCAAAACCATGAAAATGTTAATTACTAGTCCTAATTACTCAAAGTGGTCGTCTTCACTAAGTTTCAAAGTTCATATTGGTAAGGAAGTGCACTATGAATGCATTTCCCCCTCTCAGAAATCTGTGTTCCCAGACTGACAATAATAGCCTAGCTTTTGAAAAAATAGTAGGGAAAACTGCAGAAAATTTGGAAAGCATTTTTCTTTGACACTGCAAAAATAAATTGAACATTATTGTTGTAGGTGTTTTTTGAGGTAGGATGTACAATAGCTTAGCATGTACTACCTTTTTAACTGTGAAACAGATAGGAACTATTTGCATCCATTTATCATTCCAGAATTTAGCACACTGGTGCCATTGTGTTCATGTGGCAGTTTTCACATGGGTTCATTGCAATGGAAAACACTTTTATTTTTGCAGTGAGAATACCAGCCCTAACAGACCATTAATATGTGTGCTTACATTTATTTAACTTGGTTTTTAAAAAGTACAAAAGCACTACTGGAAAATAAAGAAGATATGTGTGATTCTGATGCGAATGTTTCTGGATATGAAATCCAAGTATATTATTTGAATGTATATACTGGAGTGTCCTTATATGTAGGTGTCATCATGCATTCAAATAAACATGCTGTTCCTTGAATGTGTAATCACTGGGAAAATAGCACAGCTGCATTTACTTCAGTGTGTGAAGCTCCTGTTCTTTTGTAAATACGAAAAGCTTTACATCATAGTATATCAAATATTTGGAATTTGATTCTGTAAGTGCGCTGTGTTTGGAAATCTGTTGGTTTTCAGTGAAAGCCCTGATGCAGAATGACAAGCTCTCCGAGACTGGGAGGTCTCCAGAAAATACAGTTTTCAGATGATTTAAAATATACATTTAAATTGTTTCCAAAATATTAGAGAGAATACAGAACAGATCATATATGATTTTTCTCTAATGGAAATATTGTCTTTAGGGCGTAGTTCTAATAGCAATTATTAAAGGACAGGATATGTGGAAACCAGGGTTTTTTTCTGAAGTTCTATGTTACAGGTACTTGACCATTTCATCACTTTTAAGTATAGAACTATCAGATATGGTAAACTAGAAATGTTTCTAGATACCTCTTTGGCAAGACCTGTTCAGTTGACTCATCATACATGGTTAGAGGAGATTCAACAAGTATTTGCAAACTTATTTTCTATTGTGCTTTTTTTACATTTTGGCTATTTTATTTTATGTATAACTCACATTAAAGATTTTGGAATGTTAACTTCTGGTAATGAAAATATCTTTCAGCTCTCTACTTCATCATATCAACAAAGAAATTCTTTTTTGTATGTACATCTGAATCTCATACACCAGAAAAATATAGGTAGTAATTATTAATGCTTTCTTGACAATGTGTTATACTTATTTTTAATTTGTGTTAGTTGTTCTCTGATGTTCTTTCCAGCTGCTGGCTGTCTCTGGAAGGAGGGTTACTTTATGCTTTCGTTGGACCTGCAGCTGCTGTTGTCTTGGTAAACATTAATATAATTCCCTCTATTTTTGTATGAAATGATAGAAAGTGCTGCTTCCATTATAAAGGCTTAGATATAAAGCAACATTGCATTTTGCTGTAAACACTGAGATCCCTGTTGTTTAACAAACCTTCAGTATTTTGAATGCATGATTCATTTGATTATATCACTTCTTTATACCAATTATCTCTCCATGTTTACACAGTAAACTGTGAAAGAATAATGTACTGATTAGTGGCACAGAAAACTTGTTACAGGCATCTCTGAGTTATTATCAGCAGCATCTACGCAATTGTCACTGCCTTGTGAAACTCAGTGACAGTCTTGATAGAGTGCTGCTTGGCAGTGGATTGCTGTGCCAGCAAAAGCAACAGAAGGAGTGGAACCTGCCAGCAAGTTCTCCATGGCTACTGCTTTTGAAGGCAATGAAAAAATTGTCATAGCTGGGAAATGTTACTCGTTTGTGTATTAATCTTCCACATCTCTGGACACGCATTTAGGTGTAGGATTCATTTCTGCCTAACTGTAGCTATCTGCAATGTAGATTTCTGCATCTAAGTTAGTTATCCCAGGCATATTTCATTGTCAGTGAAGAAAAATACATACTTTTAGAGATCATCCTACCTGTGCCATCGGCTATCAGACATCTGTTTTGCAGTCTGTATGGATTTTTCACAACAATTTATTTAGCATTTGTCCCTTACAGATTTTGAATCTAATTCCTCTTTCCACTGCACAAATTTCATACTGTGATAACTCTATCAGCACTGGTTATTTCTGGTTTTCTCTTGTAAAAGAGAATCAGTCTTATTAGTCACCAAAGATATAGCTGTTCATCTATGTGAATTTTCCTGAAATGGATGTTTACTACTCCCATAGAGTTTGTCTCATCATTGCTTGGAATCAAGCCAGGATCCTTTTGTACAACTCACAGTCCCTGTCATGGTAGAGGAGCCAAGGATGTTTGCAAAAAGCCATTTATAATTTTCACATGGAAGTAACTGTATGTTCTCTGTTTAATTGGCAAGTCTTTGTTCGGAGGTGTTGGAAGTTCACAGTCATAGTTTGCCCTACCATTAGCTAGTAGCTGTGGAAAGGAACTGTTCCATGCAGCCACTTAAGCCTAAGTGCATGAAGCCAAAGAATTATGTAACATCAGCTGAAAAATGTTAATGCTGAAAATAAAGTTGAAATAGAATTGGCAGAGCAGACTAGCGATGATTAGGGATTTTGGTACAGGTTTTGAAAAAACTGTTTGAAAGGTAAAAAGGATTGTCCTTCTCTAGTAAATGAAAAAAGGAACATTCATTTAATAGATTCAAAAACTGGTCTTACCTATTTGTAGGACCACATAGAGACAGGTTAATAGAGTTCAGTTCAATAATACCAACGGATAATAACAGTCATTAAGTTGTCCATTAAATGCCACTAATATGTTCATTGAGTGCTGAAGTCCGACAGCTGAAAGACTTCAATTCTTTTAGGCTAGATCTTCCATCCATGTATGTGATCATAACACCATTTGCTTTAACTGGGCTCAACAGACATCCTAGGAATTCATCTGGTCCACAAAAATAGTAAATTGCAGCTGACCAAGGCTCAAAACTGACATTTTGGTGAACAGCATAGACAACAATTTAGATTCTTTACCAAAAGATCTGGTAAACTACAGGCTAGTTCTGCCTAAGTGGGAACACCCACATGGGCCATTAAAGTTTAAAAAGGAACTGTGCTCTGACTAGCTCTTCCCTGTGTGGAGAACTCAAATTGCAGTGGTTTTCCTGGAAAATTTATATATATATATATATATATATATATATATATATATATATATATAGTTGTAATTAAAACTGACAAAATATTAAAATTATATTACTCAAGCTTCTGGCCATCAGACATTACACATATATAGCTTGATACCAGGCAGAATTCAAGGTCTCGAAAAGAGCCTATTGCAGGGCGTGCATCTATGTCACCTTTTTGAAAATACAGCCTTTTGATGTGTTCAGGGACCTTGCTACACAGTTTTTGAAGGAATTCTCAGAAATATAAGAGGAGGCATTTTGCAGGCCTTTAATACAATACAGCCAGTATACAGTATTTTCTTTTAGGCACTGAAAGATCAACTATTTGTTTTCTGTTTGACAGGTCAACATGGTGATTGGCATTTTGGTATTTAATAAACTTGTTTCCAGAGATGGAATCCTAGATAAAAAACTCAAACACAGAGCAGGGTAAGCAACAACTGGGTTATTTTAAAGCATATAAATTTTTTTTCACCAGTTTTCAATTACAGATATTCACCAGAAATGCTTTTGATTGTGCTGTGAACTTTTGTATCAGTGTAACAGTGTTTCTAACAGATCCCATTAATCTCAAAAGCTGCTGTTGCATTATCCTGAGGGAATGCAACTAAACAAACTAAATATAATAAAACACAAGTACAACAGTATTAAGTTAATAAGAATGAAGATTTAACAAATCTGAGCAGAGGTTTCACAAGATGGTTACATGTTGCAGTTGCAGTTAGGATAACAGTTTTATGAACTGTGTATTCTGAAGGAATATTTTTGTCTAGATCTCAAATTTAATTACTGTGGCAAGAAATGTTATTTGTGTTAATTGTTATAAAATGTATTTTACAGCAATATTTCCCTTACTTCGGTCAATGTTATTCTGCCATTATCCCTTACTTAGGTCAATGTTATTCTGACATTCTGACTACATTAGCAATTTGCCTTTGTTCTTACATCCACATACCTTCTACGTAGGTGTATTTTTAAAATTAGCGTAAAAGAATATCAAAGTAAAAAAATCTCTGTGGTTTAAGGGTTAAAAAAGAAAAAAAAAGAAGGTAAATGCGTCTTATTGATTATTTACTTGTATTTACATTAAAATTCTGTTTATTATCATAAAAAGAAAATATCACAGTGGTGGTATCAGAAACTGTTCTACAGTGGGTAAGACCTGCAGCAACAAACCTAGATTCATTGCATATCGGAGAAAAATATTTCACAACTTCATCATCACTTTCCTAATGCTTATGAAAGTGTATTTAAACTTTGAATAATGATTTATTACAGTTACATTTTCTAGTAGTATACTTTGGGCCAGGTTGTAGTTTAACTCCACCCATAGCTACATTTCTAACAATGAGAAATGATGTTATCTTCATTTTTCTGTGTGTTACTGCTATAGGCAAATTTATTGCAGATTCACTTTTAATTATTTTGCCATGTAACTAACAGTAGCATTCCTAATAAGTTTGATGAGTACACTTACAATAAATACTTTAGCTGGTGTGATTTGCATTTCAGATTAATTCAATCAAGTCTTTCTGATTTTCAGTTCTTTTACCATTATTTTGACAAACATGCACCAAACCCCCTAATTCAATTTCTTCTTTTTTCATCTTTTTTTCATTAGAAAGTATTAATTTCATAACCTTACTTTTGTCTACATTACTCCATCAACATTCTGAACTCTTTAATAACACCAGTGAAATCTAGAATATTATAAAACTACCCAAATTATTCTAGAAGTAGCAATGACTTAGTAATCAACAATTCAAATTCACATATACTCTAATTCCAGTGATATAAAGAGCTGGAGCAGTCACAGGTTTGGCTTTGTACTTTTTGTAGAGATACTCAAACTTAGATTTAACTGCTTTTTTTTTTTTCCCCAGTTACTCAGTTTTATGCTATATAAATCTATTTGCTTATATTTTATTTTATTGATGAAACAAATAAATTGCTTTATAATTGTGTCACGTAGTAAGAAATATTTTATTTTAAATTAATCTACCTTCAAAATAAATGGATATAGAATCAGAGATTGTTCTGTTAGAAATATCCCAGCTTTCTGGGGAAAAGATGTAGCTACCCTAATGAGAAACAATCTTAACCTGTGTGATGAGATGGTGGCTTGGCAACAGCATTCTTCGATACTACTTGGCAGATGACATGTCTTGAGTTGTTCTTTGGGGCATAGAAATTGGTTCATCATTTGATCTCCTCTGGAAAGGTGACTGTCACTCATTCCTCAAATACTTTTGCCAGCCATGCTCAGGAAGGCAATTTCATTCTTCCGGGCAAACATTGAACTTATATTTGTCAAAACTTCAGTCAGAAGTTCAGCCCTAGTATTTAAAAGAAGTAAATGGGGCAAAATATACTAACTCCATATGATTTATCACCTTAATAAGCATATGGAGAATCAACAAGTGGGAAAAATATGTTGGTGGATCTCAATCATTACCTCAATCCTTTTCCAGGTAAAAGAGGAAGCATATGCAAATGCCCAGGCTGAAAATTTACATTTAGTTTATACACACATTGTTCTATTATTATTTGCAAGATCCAGAAGAGTTTTGTAGAGCTAAAGAGCATAATCCAGTCTAATAATGGTGAAACACTGCCAGGCAAAGACAGAAAGTACTTTCACAAGCCTAGTTTATACTTACCCAAGGTGTATTTCTAGTTCATTCCTTAATCTGTATTTTTAACTGGGGCTAACTGATGTGGATTCACTGAGTTATTTTCTCACCCCAAAATCATCTTCTAAAAGATCTTGGTTCTTACTTTTTTCCTACAGAAAAAAACTGTCATTTTATGAGAAATATAGTTTCCACTTTTTAGTGGAAAATCATCATTTGGTTTATCAAAGTGAAAAACACTGGAGTTCAGTGTTGACTTGGATGGTATGTTAAAAGCCTTGCAAGTGCTGGGTTTGGCAATAGCAAAGAGTTCAGTTGGTTGAAATAACTGCAAAAAAACCCAAAATGTTACCTATCTTCACCATGTTGACCACTTTCCAGCTGATTTAGGTAAAACATCATTTTGTTAGCTATATATTATCTTACTCAGCTCTGATAATCCCAGTTCTGATAGCAGAAAGAGAAGGAATAAGGAAAATATTTATTTAGTTGATTCAAAAAGCTGAACGCATGCTGTATGGAAAACTTAAATTCCAGGTTTTGTCCTTTAGCTCTTCTGACAGGTGCAGAGGTACAATTGTCTATACAAAATGCTTTGAGCTTAATGCTTGTGTACTGTGTTTTATTAAAAGGCAAAACAGGTCACCCTTTTTTTAGCACCAACTGATATTTATTTCACCTGATTCCATACATTTCAAGCCCTGTATTCAGACCTTTATATGACATGAATAAAACTATTCCAGCTATTAGTGAACCATGCAGGTCACTAATACAATTCTGACTATACAGTATGCACATACTGATTTGATGCTTGAATAAATTTTGCAGGTTTCACTCCCTATTAATGCTCTGTAATGGTCCATACTTCACACTCCTCTTTTAAGTGACCTGTGCTCTTTCTCAAGCATGTTTGGATGCAACAATGGTTCATCAGTCTGAATAGAGGGATTTCACTTTGTGTGTCTACCCTAGCACGTGCTTATGTTTACTTCAGTGTACTGAGCAGTTTTTAATCACATTTGGGGCCTTTTTTAGGTTAAATGGAAGAAATAGAGTTTGCATGAAATTAAGCCCCATATCATTAACATGTATAGCTAACAATAATGTAAAATAAAAAATACAGTTTTGCAACAATATAGAGCATTCATCTTGAATAAGTCTACTTACTTTTTCTGCATGACATCATATTTAAAAGCTAAATTTCAGTAGCAACGTTTTTTGGTGACAATTCAATATTTTGTTCTTTTTGTGGGTGTTCTGTTTGTTTGCAGTCAGATGAGTGAGCCTCATAGCGGTTTGACGCTCAAATGTGCCAAGTGTGGAGTAGTTTCAACAACAGCTTTGTCAGCCACCACCGCCAGTAATGCCATGTTAGTCCTGATCATTTACATCTTCTTGTTACAAATCTTGTACAGTGCATGTGAGACAATAGTTTGATGATGACAACTGTGTTTGCTAACACTGTATAAAGTGCTAAGCACATTTAAATACTTTTTTAAAAATTGCAAATGTGTTTATTAACTGAATACAGGATATTCTTTAGAACATAAAGTACTACTGTTACATTACTGTCTATGATTTTCAAGTTAAATTGATAAAGTGACATCTTTAAATATGTTTTATTTTAATAATGAGGTTTTAATATTTTTTTCAATATTACAATGCTGCCTTTCTCTTTTTTTTTCAATAGGGCATCCCTTTGGAGCTCCTGTGTGGTGTTGCCACTTCTAGCACTGACTTGGATGTCTGCAGTTCTGGCCATGACAGACAAAAGATCTATATTATTTCAGATACTTTTTGCAGTATTCGATTCATTACAAGGCTTTGTTATTGTCATGGTCCATTGTATTCTCCGAAGGGAGGTGAGGAATGGCTTCCCAGTTTTCCAAAGGGCTGTGCTCTTGTTAATCTCTCAATTGATCTTTAATGTTACATACAGCTTGCTCTGCAGAAGTATATTTCATGGAAAGACAAAAATAATTTATGGTGAGATGTGTAGGAACAAGTGAAAGAGGAAAAGACAAAAAGTGAAAGAGAGGGGGAATATCAGTTAATTCCAAGTGCAAAATACCAGTTTAAACCTTAACCAACTTAATTCAAGGTGCCTTTTAATCAATCCCAAGTACAGTTGATTTCTAAGAGTTAGCCTTTCCCAAAGAGTCTAGGAAAAGGCGAGCATGAATGCCCTTCTGAAGACCAAAAGGTATAGATTTTTACACTCTCTAAAACAGATTCAAACTCAACATCTTTTCATCTTATACTGTCCCTGAAAGAGGACACAAGGACATGATGTGTTATGTTGGTGAAGATCTACCATTTCAGATCTACAAACTCAGGTACATGCTAAAGTTATGGGGACAGCGAGGATGAAGACAGATGAGTGCTGTGAGAACAGCAAGGACTAGCAATACCCTGGCCTGCCCTTCACAGCTCAGTGCCACCTGCCACAGGATTCATCACCACTGAAATCTGATGGCAAGGCTCCTACACAAGTGCTCTTTAATCTGGCTCTGGTGACAGCTTCTCTAACCTGCCTGATCTGCTAACTAACCCCACATTCTATCGAGATGGGTTTGAGAGCAGTAGCATAAAGCTTTGTTGGCAGATCTGTGGTAATGGGGCCCTCCATCAAAAATGAGCAGGTGGAGCAGGACTGGAGAGAAGTTCCTGGTCCTTGAGCATACCTGTGTGCTAGTCATTTATCAACTTCAGGATAGTTACCACACCAGATTATTTTGCCCAGCATATTTCCCTGGGATGGACAAGAGGTATTTGAAAACCTCAGGACTAAGAGAAATTGGAAGATGTTTCAGAAAAGGTTTATTGTCAATGCTGAGTGAGGAATCTCACACGGGGGTTTCCCTTTTCACCACTAATACCCTTTAAACACTGAAATTCAGTAAATTAATGAAAAATAATTAAGAGTGACATAATTTATTCAATTATTTCAGCATTGTATCACTTTGCATGAGATATCACTATCCTTCACAGTATACATATGTGTTTATCTTATCAAATAGTGTAGTTTTTAATTTTTAAAGAAAAAGAAATCAATATCTTGCAGAAATTAGCACCTTACATTGGGCTGATTCCTTCTCACTGTAATCATGCTGTTAGGGGCGATGAACTTCTGTATTTCTTGGTTTATCAGCTCTCGTATTGGAGGGGGCTTACCTCATTTAATACTTATTCTTTTTTCTTCCTTTGACTTTTCCTTTTCAGGAAATGTTCAGGAAATGTTCAGGATAATGTGTGCAGAACAAGAGATAATACTCAAGAAAAATCTATTTTATGTAGAACTGTCTTGAAATCCTCTTATTTTCTTCATCAATTTCTCTTCCAATATGATTTACATCTGGGAAGGAGGGTAGTCTGATCTGGAAATCTGAAAGCAATCATTTCATATATTCTTTTATTCTAGTGGTAAGACATTGCATCTATTTTCAGTAGGAAGAATAGTGGTTTCATACTGTGAAATTTTTGTATCCATTGGGATTTATTAATTAGCCTAGAAAGGGCATACCACCTCCGACTTAAGGAATATCCTAGGCAATCATTTTTATTTTAAAATATATAGTTTCTGCTTGAGGTTGCATGTGAAGCATTCAAAACTAAAGCATTACGAACAACATTATCTTTCACAGAGTTATAGAATATTGTCAGTAGGAAGAGACCCATAAGGATTGTTGAGTCCAACTCCCTCCTCCTCACAAAACTACCTAAAACTAAACCGTATGACTATGAGGTGTCCAGACACTCCCCAAACTCTGACCTTGGCTTGGAACCATGACCAAGTATGTTCCAGTGACTGACCAACCTCAGGGCAAAGAACCTTTTTTCTAATGTCCAATCTGAATTCGCTATACATTTCATTTCCTCACCTTATAATTCCAGTTCCTTCTGTCCTAGTTCCATTTTCTTGTGTCTTTTGTAAGGATGCAGAGAGGCTAAAACATATACCTGGTTATCAGTCATTGATTTTGTCAAAAAAAGATCAAAATCTATGAGGAATTCTTAATATAACTTAGCATAGAGCAGTATAAAATAAAATTAAAATAATAAAGCAACAGTTAAGTTTGCATCAGTGCAGTAATGCAGAAGCTTATTTGGAACAACAATGTATTTTGACTGTTGACGGAAGATGAAAATCAACAGACATCTTCCAACAATGCCCTAAGCCTTGTATTAAACATGGATTTCCTATTCTAATGGCAGCCCTTTGCTGCAAATGCTCCATTCCTAGGGAATGCTTCAATAATGCTGAAAATTTCATAGGAACATTCTTGTCTGACCATACTTGCAGATAGGACTGTGGTTATTGAGGTGGAATTAGTCTTTCCTAAGTAAACTCAATTTTCAAATTCATAGGATACCTTGACTGGAAACACTTTTATCTCACTGTTTCTAATGTAGGCAATATGCAAAAATATTGCATTATAAGTATGTTTATACAGGAATTTTTTCTTTAGGTTTATGTGTAGGAAATCAGCTAGTTAGCTAGTTATGGTTTATTTTGTTCACTGCTTGCTTAGCAAAACACATATATGTATGTGTATAAAGAGAGAGAGAAGTAGACAGATGGACAGACAGACAGACAGACAGATAGCTAGATAGATAGATAGATAATCTAACTGCAAAGAATCATTACTCTGTTTAACAACTAATGAAGTTGCTCCAGCAAGTCAGTATTAGCAATTACATGTCACAGTTCTAAGATGGAAATTCTAGAAGAAAGGCATTTTATAAAGCAGCTAAATAATCTATCTACATGGTAATTTTTAAAAATTACTTCATGAGAATACCTCCCAGTGAGGCCCAAAAAGGACCAGTGTTTGATAAGGTTCTGCCTTACCAAAATGGAGGGGATGTTTCTTCTTCAGCCATGGCAACTTAGGCAGAAGTAAATGTACAGAGACAACTTATTCACTAATCAGTAGATTATCTCCAGGCAAAATGATGATAGTGGTGTTGGTGGAAGACAAAGAAGCCTAGGTATATTGCTGATTGAACTCTATTGGACAGAACACATTTAATTTTCTTTAGTCCTTCCAGATTTCAGTTGCAAATTGGTCAAAACACTTGATGAATTAATTAAGGCAGTATTTTTCATATGGGAAAAGATCATTCATAGAAATTTCTTCAAGAAACAGAAAGAAGTAAAAGTTGATGCACTTGAATTAATTTTAATTTCAAAAATGTCTATGGCCTGCAATTATTTGGATCAGATAGCAGCAGCAAAGTCATAGTTGTCTGCTACACAGAAAGAGATGTAAGTGCAATAAGTTATGTTTCAGTCTGTCTCTGGAGTCTGGCTTTCCAGCTCCAGAGACCCTTGGATGAGTACAGGCCAAGAGAGTGGCCACCATGCAGAGTGGGCAGTGCCATCTGTGCACTGCACATGGTGCCTCCCAGCTGAAAGAATAGTCTGGTACTTTTGGTTGTCTGCAAAAGCATTTTGCTCTGACAATGCCTGTCAAGGAAATGCTGCCAGCATATTTGTCACTCTTGATGATGGCTAGAAAGCTATCTCAGTTATAGCCTATAAGATTGATCTAATATTTATAGCATACCAGCACAGGCAAAACCATAATTCTGACTGTCAGGGGAAAGAAATTTGGGGAGGAATATATCTCCATAAAATTCAAACAAAGAGGACAGCCCTGCTTTACTATGCCTTTATTGTCATTACATCACAAAAAGAGACTGACTTCTACAATTATATATAAAAGCCCCTTTTTTTTCTCTTAGTTGTATTGATATAAACATAAATGATGGAAGTATTTGTTACTTTCTCTCACACACTGTATTGAAGACCTTTTGTGACAGGGGCTGCCTTAGGAAGCCAGGGATTTTCACCAACTAAGATGTACTTAAGGAGAACTAAGTGATATGTCTTCTATTTCCTAAACTCTAAAATTAATATGACACTTTTTAAGCATAAGACCTTTTGTAGACTATTTGGAAATTTTGGGAGAAAAATGCAAAATAGTAAGATATTATTGCTTTATTTTGCCTTCCTAGGCCAGAGAGCCTAGAGTTTTCTTTTTTTTTTCCCTCACCTTGCTTTTTAAACACCTAATTGGGATTGGAAAATGGTGATGAATGTGTCACAGAACGATACAAGGGGTAAGCATTGAAGCTTATCTGTCTCAGCAAAACAGTTTGCCTGATCTGCTTGAACACAAGATGCTTTAAAGCTGATTTGAATCACACTTAGTGACTTATGTTAATGCTGGATGGGAGGAATCCACATGAAATTTTTTCTTTAGCTGTGTTCTGCGAAGTAGAGAGCATTTGGATTAAATTCATCGTTGGCGTCTAGAGCCCACATTTCAGAATTGCAAGAGAAAAATAAAAAGTACATGAGTAGGGCAAGGGTAAGTTATAAAAGCTTGGAGCTGGTTACAGTTGCTAAGGAAACTACTTCCCTGGTATCGGCACGTTCATCACATCTGTCTCTCCTTCTATGCTTGGCTCTAAGAAAATCTTGTAACTTGATGTTAAAAGGCGGGGGGAAAACAAGATTATGTTTCAAAGAAAAATGTAAAGACAGCAAAGTCTTTACATACTCAAACAACAGTTTTGAACAAGCAGTTTAGAAGATAAGCTGGTATTTAGAAAGTTCAACTATTTTGATTCTCACTTGGGTGAGGACATCTAGAAATTACAACATATGTCAGTATCATGGATAATGCTGCATTTGACATTCTGTTAACATGTTCAGATCATATGCTGCTTGTACTTCAGAAGCATTGTAAGAAACACGCACATTTAAGAGGATCCTAAAATCAAGGTTTGCTGCTTTAATGCAGAAGGGACTGAAAGTATGACATGAGGTTCTCAAGGTCTGGTGGAGCTATTAGAACTGGAGAACCTCCATGAACACAGAGTCTCAAAAATTAGGAAGCCACTACACAGAGTGAAGTGAGATAAGCAGTATGTTCTGAAGTAACAATGCTTTGGAGTCAAGCAACATATGCCTTGAAATGAAATTCAGCACAGCTGGGCATGCTTTGAAGGAGGCATTTTTTATTATATTTTTTGTCAAATCACTCTGCCAGTGCTTATCCAAGAGTATAAAACTCTGAAGTGTGACCTAACTTCAGCACTGATAAAGTGAGAGAAGACTTGGATTAAATTTGCAGCAACTGGGAGATGCCAAATTAAATTAACATCAAACACATGGAAAACCAAAGCAAGTGTAGTGACCTAAAATCAGAATCTGAGTTTCAATTCAGCACACTTTAAATTACAACATGTGGTAAGTCTTGGTGTTCTGAAATTAATCCAAACCTTCCCACCTTGCTTCATTCTTCTTTCTGTCCTATTTTTGGCTCCCTCCACCTTCAACAGTCACTTGTCAGGACTGCAGAGCACTCCTATTCATTTAAGGGTTGAGCCCTTTAAAAAAAATGCTTTCTAATTAGAATATTTTTAAATTTTATTTTTGCTTTTGTGATAGCTTCTAAACAACTCACATTAGAATATGATACATTTAAAGGGGATAGCTTCTCATCAGCAATAATTGATGAATTATCCTCTTCTGCTGTTCACAAAATGTCCATGACTAGAATACAATTTTCTCCCTTTTAATTATTGTGAAGAAGACATCAGGTAATTTTTACAGATAATAAATGGAATGTAGTTTTTTATAGGCATTTCATTCATAGTACTTTTATATCCAAGCAAGAAATTGTATCACCCAACCAAGTTCCTGTTTTCCAAGTCACATCTTGCAGTCAGGAATATGACTATATATTTTGTATAGACGCTTGCATTTCTGGCACTAAAATTCACATTGTAAAACATTATATTCCAAAATTTGCCTTGACATCCTTGTTTTTGAGAGAAAGCAGTAAAATATGTTTGCATTCTACTGTCAGCAAACAGAAACTGCATTTTCCTTTTGAATGTGCCCCTCCGATGAAGCACGTTTCTAACAGAAGTGCTGAATAACACTATTTCTTTAGACATACACTCGTCCCAAATGAATGTAAAAATAGCATTTCCTATTAAATTATTCCTCAAATACACTGTGTTTTAGGGAGAAATCTTCAAATTCACTTTATGAATCATATAAATAAACAGTACTATTTCTGATAACTTCCTTTTGTACTTTCAAGAAATCTATGTGCAAGAAGTCCACTTTTCTTTGTGTGCTCACACTGAAGATATTTCTCTCGTCTGAAGAATTTTACTCCTAGAAGAGACGCATTCGATTTCCTGTACATGGAGTTAAGGATTATTATTTGAATCAGTATATCTTTCAAACAGACTTACTGTTTAAAGTACAATTAGGAGATTACAGTAATTTTTAAGAACCTATTTCAATAAATGTAAAGAACTGTATTTCAAGAATCGTACATTAATCAAGAAGGTACACTTCATCTTGCAATGGTTAGCAGTATATCTATTAATCTTGTTATCAGACCTCTACCTAAGTGAATAAAACAAAGCCAAATACTATCACAAAGACATAATTGGCTTAAATACCATGTCATCTCTGTCTAGTAGCTAATTCTGGCCACACATAAAACTAATTCTGTGGTCTTGATGTGATAGACTGACAAATTTATTGCAGCCAAAAAGTATAACCAATGTATGAAATGACAGAAATAGGCATTTATGTTTATTGCCTCTGATTTATGAAGTGGTTTAAAGAAACGTCATGCACTGTATTCCATACGATTTAATTTCATCTCTAATAGGAGTCTATGATGTTACACAAGAATCAGTATATTTTTTTCACAGGTTCAAGATGCATTCAGATGTCGGCTAAGAAATTGCCAGGATCCAATCAATGCAGATTCTTCAAGTTCTTTTCCTAATGGACATGCTCAAATCATGGTTCGCTTTTATTTTCTTATTTGACTACGAATTTAGTATTTCTAACAAAAACTTACTGTATTGTATGTGGCAAGTTCACATAGCTGAAATATTAACACCTAAGTAAAAGTCTGTTTACGTAATCATCTGCTCATTTAAATATCTTAGCTAGTTTTAAATTATTGATGTGATTATTTAGTGGAGTACAGTGAATCAGTATCTTCCACCAGTGTTCTTTAGGACAAAAGATTCATATAAGAGAATAAAAAATAATTTAATAATATATTGTGGCTTTTTCTAGTGTTGGTATAAAAAGTGCTGAGGTATTTCCCTTCATGAGACCTTGAAAAATGGTCTCAAACAAGACAAGGAGAAAATGCTAGGCATTTTACAGGGGGAATCTATTTAGTGTGTTACATTAAGAGATAGTGAATTTTGCTAATATTATTAGGTAATTTACTAAGACAACATATTGGTCTCTTCACTTTGAACAACAGTTTGTCATTGACTATAATGAGGTCAGAATCAGACCCTAAAGGCTTAGCAAAAATGCAAGGTACAGCAAGAAGATGCCCTTCAAAATGATGACTCAAAACAAGAATTTAATGTTTGGACTTCACAAGCAAGAAAGAGATCAGTTTTATTGAGCGTTTAGCATGGAATAAACTTGTTGTGAAAATAAAAATAGAAAAGTAAATAAATTCTCTAACAGAATAAATAGCTTTGTTTAACTAGGAAAGGTGTGCTTTCATTTTCAACAGAATGTTTCATAACAAATAAGCACTTCACAACAAATTAATGAAGTTTCAAACAGAATGGACTATTTGAATTACACTTATTCACAGTAATTTGTATTGCAGGCTGTTTTTCATATTTCTTTTCATAGCATTACCATGAAAAGCTTCCTTAAAGAAGATCCTTTGATGAGATGTAGAAGTTATTCTTCCATATACATTAAAAACTATACACTGAATCATTTTATTAAAATTACATACTCTACTGCCACCTATTTTATTTTATTTTTTCTGGTGAGGCAGCATACTTTGGTTTGAAAACCACCCAGTTATACTTTAGGAAACTTTGTAAAGCTCTGCTGTTGTAAAACAATACACTTCACCTTCTCAGCAGCAAGAAACCACTTTTAAGAGACTATGACCCTGTAAGTAGGACATTTTGGAAGCACTAGCTGGCAAAAAGGAATTGTGGTATGTTAATAATGGCTGAGTTAATAATGGCTGTTCTGTTTCGCTGTTTCTTGTTACAGACTGATTTTGAGAAGGATGTGGACATTGCTTGTCGGTCAGGTAAGAATATTGAGAGAGCATTTAGCCAACAAAAAGTAGCCATGTACGAGTTCCTTGCAAAGTGAAAGCCAGAAAAACATTGGGGTTTAGCTGTTTACAGGAAATATTTATTAATTTAAATAAAAGAAAATGTGAAAAATTGTTTCACTGTATGAATATGTTTATTTAATTTTTTTACTAAGGCCATTAACTAGAATTCAGCATTTGGAAAGTAGTCAAAGGTGTGACTGTTTATTAGAAAGTAAATAGTTGTGGAAAGAAGATAATTCTTAACACATTAAGCTTTCCTTCCCCAGTATACAAGCAAAAGTGAAAACATAATTTTACTTTAACAAAAAAATAAAAAATAGTGTATCTTGACAGCTGTGTACATGAAGGATGCATCATTTTGCATTGATTTTAAAAAGGGTATGATTTTTAGGACTCTAAGTGAAGTCAACAATATTTTTAGGAAATTAAGTTTTATTCAACTTTAATGAGAAAAGTTGCTGGTTTTTTGAGGTATTTCAGTAGTGTGATCTTTAATCATCTGGCTGTATTTGTTTCCCTATATTAAAGACAAGACATTTTGAGCTTTTAATTTGCCAACCTTGTTTAAATAGTGCAGTGCAAAATAAATTACTATTTCAACTCGACAAAAATTTTTTAATCTAGGAAATGTTTCAAAAGGACATTTTTTCCTAGGGAAACACTCTTGCCTAAACACCCTCAGTTTTCAACAAAGAGAAGGAGAAAGTGTGTCCTCTTCACAGAGTGAGTCAGAGCAGAAGCCTGATTTAGCTGTTCTGCATCAGCCACCTGAAGGACACTATCTCTTCACTGGCTGTATGTGGAGCCAAGAAAGCTGATCTCATTAAGGTGAAGTTTGAGTTTCCAGTCACCCACCTTTAACAGACTGCCAGTTGAGTGTCTTGCTATGTAGTCGCAGTTCTTCCCTACAGGTAGTTTTAATATGCACGTGTATTTTGGAGGAATCAGGATAGTGCATTGTAGCACAAATGCCTGTGTCACCATCCAATGCAGACAAAAATTCAGCATTGATCCGTGTAGTTCCTACTTCTTAACTGAGATAACACAGCTCTGCAGTACAGAGGGCCTTGTCAGAGGCATCCTAAAGGAGACTGACACTGAATGCACTTGTGAACAGGCTTAATTAGATAAGCATTTGAACTCACTTTCTGATAATGACCAATTTAAGAATAGATCACTCTTTGAAATGTCTGAACAAGTGTCACTGGAAACAAGCAGACACTGAATTCAGGTATTTGTACACAGTTGATTAGAAACAAATTATTCTTTTCATAATGGAAAAAGAAGAGTTAGTTTAGTGTGAGGAAAGAGAGTCAGATGTCTTATGAGCTACTTGCTGTGGAAAAAGGCAGTGAACTGACAGGTGGGTGCTGGGGGAGCTGAGCCCTTGGGCAAACAGAAGAGATGTAAATGTAATGCCTAGATACTTCAAGTTGTCTTTCTGTCTCAGCCCATGAACTGGGTATTGTTGTAAAAAATAGCACTGGTGTGAATTAAAATATTTTCTACCAGGACCAGAAAATCCCTGTAGCCACCTGGAATAAGCCCAGTAATTGGTTACTTCAATTATTTTCTTTCTACCCTTTTCTTTCATTACAGATCTTGGACTATAGACTAGCTTCTTTTTTATTACTATTTTTTTATGATGAATAATTGTGATTGAATAGATGCTTTGCTTTTGAAGCCATTCTTCAATGCTTCTGGAAATTTTGAATTTTATGACAGGATACGTAATTTTTACATGTAAACCTCACCCCAGTGAAAACTGATGGATGCTGCTACAAGTTTGACCAGGAAGGTCTAGGCCTAGAAAAAAAGGGGCTTATGACTCTGCTATAAAACATACTTATATTCTTTATAAACTTTCCAGATGCAGTAGAATACTATTTCTGATATCAATGGAATTTCTTACCAATGTAGTAATTCTTTTGTCACTTCTATTTAAAACATAATTTAACAGAGAAGAGTTTTTAAAACTCAGTGAAAAGGAACATTTAGGAGTTTAGGAACACATGCTCATAGTTATAATCTTATGGTAGGTCATTACAATGGATTGACAAAATGATTCTTCCTTACAATCTGTTTGACATTTTCCAGGAGGTTATGTGGGGTTAATAACAGCAGTATGGATGTCATAGTGTATTTTTTTGGAAAACCCTTAATGAGTTCCACATGGTAGACTTTTACTTAAGCTGTAAGTCACCTAGAATCTATGTAAGTCAGTAGGGATAAATGAAATGTTTTTAATCGTATAAATGACTGAAGCTAGTCAGAGATCAGTGTCAGTTATACACAGTAGATTAAGAGAACAAAAAATCCAAAACCACAGAAAAGCTGTTCCAAAAACAATATTTATAACATGAAAGTTAATAAGTAGAAAGAAAAGATTCTGGAAGATGCAGCGGTAAAGGAAGCACCACTAGATAAAGCCACAAGAAAAAGCAGTGTTAGGTTGATATGGTTTCATGCTGTAAGAATCCTGTCCTCTGGCCCACAGTTCTGCATAAAGACATTGGACCTTGCAGAGCAGCCACTATAACAGGAACACTTTCTAGAATTTCACTAAATGATGAAGAAGAGGAAAAGGGACCAAACCCTGAAGGAATGAGCTATTCAACCTTGCCTGGAAACATCATCTCCAAAGTCATCATCCAGCAACCAACAGGTCTCCACATGCCTATGAGTATGAGTGAACTGGCCAATCAGTGCTTGAAAAAAGACAACAGTGAGCTGCGGAGGACCGTGTATTTATGCACTGACGATAATTTGAGAGGTGCAGACATGGACATTGTCCATCCTCAAGAACGGATGATAGAAAGCGACTACATAGTCATGCCCCGGGGCTCCGTAAATACCCAGCCATCACTGAAGGATGAAAGCAAAATGAATATCGGCATGGATACCTTGCCTCATGAAAGGCTGTTGCACTACAAAGTTAATCCTGAGTTCAATATGAATCCCTCTGTAATGGACCAATTTAATATCAACTTAGACCAGCATCTTCCCACCCAAGAACATATGCAGAGTTTGCCATTTGAGCCCCGCACAGCAGTGAAGAATTTCATTGCCTCAGAGCTGGATGACAATGCAGGATTATCGAGAAGTGAAACTGGATCCACAATATCATTGAGCTCTTTAGAGGTCAGTGGTGCATAAACAAATTGCATGCTCTGTTGTTCTAATTTTATGATAAGACAATAAATGGTGTCATGTGTCTAAGGGGTGAAGCTAATGTTTTAATTCAGTATAAATTATTGTTTGGGATCATACACTGCTGTTCATATTTCTCTTATTATCAGAAGTGTTTATACCTAGAAAACAAGACTAAAGTTTCAGAGCCAGTCTGTATGAAACAATATAGTTCTGGAGATTTAACATTCCACACGACTGCCGAGGATTTCGTGACCTACCAGGTAAAGTCCACTGGAAAATTCTGTGTTGCTATGAGAAGAAAAACTATTCCTGCAAGATACAACTGCTAATCATTTGCCCTACCTGCAAGCACATGCAGTTGAAAATATTTGCCTTTTTATTGCTGACAATCATATCTGTCTCAGATATGATGGGTCTGTTTCTGCTCTCATTGGTGTAAATCTTGGATTCTTCCATCCAATAGTTCACTGTTTCCTGATTTAGTTTTGTTTGCATGTGCATGCAGGCATTGGTACAACTGATGTGTGCAATAGGTGCAGGTGGGCTTCGTGTGGACTATCACAGATTTCAGCCAGATTGCAAAAGTGAACTGAAAACCTTTAAAAGGCTTTCAGTTATTATTACAATCTGTCTGTGGGATTTAAGCATTTTCAAAGTGAAAACTGTTGAAATAAATTGTTAAGACCTAAGTATCAAACACTGCCATTCTCTATTTAGCTTTTACCTATGAAAGCCAGGAGTAAGCTGGAGTTAATTTCATACTTGGATCTCCATAAGGACTGGGAATACATTTCACCAGCATGTCAAATGTTGTGAAACGTGGCATTCTGTGGGACAGAGAAAGAAAAATGAGAAAAATGTGGTATTCATTCATTCTCTGAAAGAAGTTACACATGGAAAAAAGTCTACTGTATGTGCAAACTTTCAGCCATCAGCTATTGCTCTACAATGTTTGGACCCGTCTATATAGCGAAACAGAGAATTGGCCTGATTTTTAAATTTTTAGATGCAACTGTAGCTCATGCTACATAAATGGTGGATACTTACGGATATTTTTTTTAAATGGAGTTGAGTTTTATGTAGGTGAAGTTTTATGAAGAGTTTGGGCAGAAGATCAGAATTTAGTTTCTTTTCAAGAGCTATCTTTACAGGTTTGAAAGCAAAATATTTTCTGTGCCATTTATATGTGTGTGTACTACCATAAGTTTTTACAAGACTTAACTTAAAAATTAATAGAAAATGAAGTGTAGCAATCTGCATGGAATCAAAAATTATCCATGTTTTGGTTGTTGTTAAAGTGAATATTTATAATCTTGAACAAATTTTCAAAATTATTTCTAAAATATAGTCTAAGTGCTTGTCCTTTCAGTGCTCAGATAGACAGGCTCTTTCAAAGAAAGTCTGCATTGTTAAAGAAATTACTGTCCTCAGTTCAGATATATTAGTTGATGGATCTTAGGTGATGCACAGGAGTTCTCAAATTTAATGCAGCCCCAGAAGTATAATAGCTAAGGTCACCTTCCATCTGTATCCTCTCCCACCTATCTACAATACCATCTTTCAGATAATGTTTTTCAGATATAGAGTCCAGTTAATATTAGACATATGGAAACGTAAGGAAGGTTCATAATTTTTTGAGAGGATTGACATATATGCCATGATACAATCCAGTCTAAATTAATTTCTGGTGATGCCTCTTTCCGTCCACTGGTGACAGAGTTAATCTAGGACACCTTAAAAAAAGATAGATCTTAGTTAAGCAGTGAAAATCATGACCATAGTTACTTCATCATGCGCAAAATTATAGTTCCTGATGCTGCTTTTGAATATAGGCCTGAAAATCTATCAGTATAATGTACTGCTCGTTTAAAGTTGTTTTTCTAACTGTATTTGTATTATATTTTAACTTTACCTCTAAGGTGGGATATAGACACAGAATCTCAGTCATCGTTCTGTATATGATTTTTATGCTTAGAAGCTACTACTGAGTATGTAGTTGAAAATGCAGTAAAATGCAGTAAGATGGCAACTATATAGTCTCTTCTAGCTTAGGAAATATACTAGGTTTAGCAGGCTGTATTTTGGTCCAGAAAGCCAGTTATATTTGTAAACTTCATCAAACCCAGCATAATCCTATGTATTAAGGAAAAACCACATATACTAGGGCAGGTCAGAAATGAAAGAAACTGTTTTGGATTTTGTGTCTGCCTTTGTGATTCCCAACATTACTTGATGAGGATGTGCTGCACTGAATTAAAGATAGGAACATGAAAGAAAATTGTATATAGAAGAAAATCAGAGTCTCAAGCAGATCCAGCCAGATAAAGAGCATGATTGTGTTTTTACATATGCAGTTTGCAAGAAGCAAGGGTTGAGGGAAAGCCCAAAATGTTATTGGCTGGAACTGGCCAGCTGGATTAACTTCTGTGGCTCTCTTAAACAAATTAAAAATGGGAGGGCAAGGGATTTGTTTTGTAGAAGATTTTCAAAAGACAGGGCACTGTCAGACATTACGGAGTAGCAAAGCCTTCAGCAGGACATTCAAGATCACCCTGCCCACCTTTATCCTGATAAAGCAGGGTAGACCAGTAGACCTGCTCTAAAGGAGAGGATCCTGAGCAGCAGAAAGCTTCCTCCTCCTTTCAGCTTGTAGTTGGAACACAACTACAGTATCACCATAAAAAAAACTTATATCCTGACTTCTAACTCTGAAGAGAGGATCCACCACTGCTACCATTAAATATATAAATGTAGACATTCCCCTTTCCCCTTCTGAAATGGAAAAAGAGCTCTTCACATTTGGCTCCCATATAGAGTCAATTGAGACAAACAGCCATTTTTAGGACACTTTCAGACATCTGCTCCAGGATGAAGTAAATGACATGCCTCAGTGCAGGTGTCGCTTTTCAGATTCCATAGAGGAAGCCAGAATGAGTAGTTCAAGCACAGGCATCAAAAATGTTGATGTCCTAAATTTAGTCAGATGAGTCCTACTGTGTGTTGCAAATTTCTTCTAAAACTTTTATATCTATTTTTTTTTCTGAAGGAAATGCTTCAGTGTGAACAATAAATGCTTTATTATGTCTGGAAGAATTTTTGTTTTCAAAAGATAGTTTGAGAATGCCATAATATTTACATACAGGTATTGCCCAGATAAGTATAAATTTAAGGATGTGCAGATTCTCAATGTGCAAATCGGTGATTTTTATTTTATCTGGTATGCACCCAACAGTACTTATGTGATTATAGGCACAGGCAGGCATATTAGCACATCATGGAGTTTCTGAGGAGGACTAATCAAACATCTGGTTAATCTCCTGAACATCCCTTATATGCATGGATTAAAACTGGCTTTGCTACCTTGGCATCAAAGTGGCTTGGAGTATTCTCCTTCAGTTCAAAGTGTTTTGATTATAATGAAGAAAACACTCAATACAGTGTTTTGGAATGGTTTTTGTTTTGAAAATGTACACTGAGTGTTGTGCTCATTAAAATCAAGTTACTTTGAAGTGAAGTATTGCATTCCCAGACACTTACATGCAGAGGAAGGTTAGGAGGTTTGAATGTGGAGGAAGAAGCTGATCTGGGAAACATATCTCCAGGATAAATAATACATCTCCTTTTACTGGGCACAAGAAATAAATGGATGAAGAAGAAGATACCTGTGACGAGACTTGCATTGTTGCCTTTGTGGAAGTAGAATGAATGGTTCTTTGAAGGGAACTATGTTTAGTGTAGCATGAGCAGAAATGGAAGAGAGTTGAAAGAAGACAGACTATAAAAATTATATAAAATTAAGAACATACAAAGACAGGCAATAGAAACATTTATTAAAGGGGGAAAATGTCATCTGCTTTATAAGAACAAGAAGGAAAGAACCTCACAAATTATTTGTCATGTAAAGAATTGGAATCCTCTTTCTAGCCTCATATCATCTTCTTTTTTCTGTCTCAGATTCTGCTGGGAGATTTTATGTGTAGGAAGTCGATTGTGTGACCAAAATAATCCTTCTGTTTTCATTTATGAGAGCTCTTAATACATTCAAAGACAGTCTACTCTTTAGGTCCTTGGCCAAATCACTGACCAGGGACTTAAGGAAGAAAGTAGTGTTACACCTGAGAAAATAAGTGGGTATTTTAAAGACAGTGAAGTGCATAGGAAAAGTAAAGATGGGTAAAGAGGAGAAAAGAAGACATTAAAAAAGGTGGGAAATATGGCAGAAATGGAAAAAAAAAAACCTAAAAGAAGATATCAGGAAGAATAAGATAAAAATAGCAGGAAATGAACAAGGTTAATAAAAATAATAATAATCATAGTAATAAAATCCCCAAACCAGGAAAGGAGAGAAAAAATACAAAGTCAAAATTGTCAATCTCAACAATAAAGTACCAGACAGAACAAAAGCAAAATAATGTGGAGTCATTTTGATTTATGACATGAGAAGTAAAGAAAAAAGAACACAAAAAAAATGAGCACCACAAGAATTTCTTCTTTATCGTGTTTCCACATTGCATTTATTTTCAGGCATTCTTTTCTCAGGTCTCTATCCCTCCCATTCCTCATTTCATTCTCCAATAAGCTGTGGAGACAGCTCCTGCCAATTTTGTTACTCTCAGTAAAATCAAGTCTAACCCTGTAACAACCCTTTCACTTGAGTGAGTATGTCTCAGAGTCCTCTGACTTCAGAAATTGATGCAGCTTATTTTCAAGTTATCTTACAGAAGTGGGGGTAGAATCAGAAAGAGTTTATTGTAGTAACTGAAGATGTCAAGAACTGAAATTTTAGTTAGTCTTATAAAGTGCAGCATATATTGCAGACTTCATATCATCGTCTATTTAACAAGTGCTACATTTTCCCTCAAAGCCTTCAGAAACACAAAGCAAATTGTGTTAGTTGATTGAGTAAATAAATATGCAGGCTGGCCTATAAAAACAGGGAGCAGCAGGCCACAATTATTTGTCAGAGCACTTTTAAAGTGAGATCTTTGAAGTTACGTTTGTGCTGTGTTGCTGTACTAAATTTGCTAGAATATTTTAAAGACTTAAAATTTCTACATTAAATTCACTTTTTCATGAAAAATTTGTTGGCTTTATGTCTAGCTCATGGTATGAACTAGTAGCCAACAATCTTCTATTCAAAAACTGGACTGTTTTTCAGTTATATACACAAAAAAGGCATTTTAAATAACAAATGTCTATCCACATTCCACCTTTATATTTCTGAGGGCTAAAGAAGATTTTTCTTTACTGTTGTTCTGGGAAAAAAATCCTCCTCAGGCTAAGATTTTGTATGTCAAATCTCATCTCAGAGTGAATTATAAACTGCTGATAATAGGACTGAATATTAATGGAAGCATGGTTATAGCCCTCACTATAATATCGTATCTCTGGTTTCAATTATGCTTTGGACAATGCAATATATCTTTAGGAGTATCTGATGTAATTAATCAGATAGTGGTGTAATGAAGAATAGAATAAGGAGAAAAACAGGCATTTTTTGTTTTACAGGCATGGAGAGGGATTTTATTAGTCTTCTAGGAGGAGCAGCTGGTGCCGGTGGATTAGTGTGTGCTGGTGTATGGAAATGATTCTTCAAAATTCTATTTTTGTCCTCAGCAGAGTTTTAAGTTGTTCTGAAATTACACAGAGAAATTATACATGATTAGCACAAAGTAAAATTGATTTAAAATAAATTTCTACCACAAATCTCTTTTCACTGAGTTTTATTTTGGCTCTGACATGAAGGGTAGGGGTTTTTTTTCTACATAAAATGGGTTTTATCAATTAAGAAATTAGACATGGAAAAATTCTTGTCAGGTCATCTTTTCTATCAGTGCAAGAACACTTTCTACAATATATTCTTCTAAAACATAGTCAAACTTCACTTTCTAGGCTATAGTGAAGGACTTCCACTGTTTCCCTTAGCAATTATTGCATAGTTACATAAACTTATTTTCCCCAATACCAGTTCTGATTTTTTCCAGGTTTTTCCAATACAAGTTTTGTTTATCAGTGTTCATATCCTTCTAAGGTTTCTGTGCAAGCTTCTGTATTTGCTTCTTCCAGTGACAAAGTCACACAAATCTGTATCACTCTTTTATCCTTTTCTCCTAAAAGTACTCTTTGCTGCTACTCTCCTCTGAAATTTCCCCAGTTTACAGGCATGATTTGGCTTCTTCCAGTGCAGAGCAGCAATGCAGAACTGTCACTGGAGTTGACAAAGAGGTCTATCACACCCTTGCTGCTTAAATTGATCTCTTTTCTGTAGCATTTGCAATTGCACATGGGTTGAAGCCGACCAATACCCCTCACTTTTTTCAGAATTATACCAGCTAACTCCCAGCCGCTGACTGATTGCATGGACCTTCGGTTTTTTTATACAGTCCCTTTATTACCTACCCTTCCAGTTCTTCAGCATTTTGGGCTCTTCATCTTGAAGAACAGATGAGTGAGGAGTGAAGAGGAAATTATTATTCATATCTCCTATAATATCCAAAAGAGGAATGTCAAGTGAAATGTCAAAGGGATGACCAATATAATTTCCTTTGTCATGTTTTACATACTTAAATTGTGGAATTCACTACCCCTGCACATTTTAGATTTCAGAATATGCTCTTCCCAAGGAAATTCTTAAACCGCAAAAGACTTATAGAAGGTATTGTAGTAGAAAATTCATTGCCCTTCTCTATATCTTTCCTGAAATATCATAACAGAATCTGGTCAAATACAAAATACTAAATGAGGCAAACCATAGATGATATCCTTTACAGCTTTTTGTTACTTGTATTCTTTTAACATTATACTCAAGTGAATCTCCAGCTGATCCTTGGGAAAAAACCACCAACTTCCAATGTAATTTTTACATTGCTAAAATAATTCTCAGTTTTGCAGGTTCATAAAAGCAACAGCTTTTTGAAAATAATCATATTGGTGTGACCAGTTTAGCAGCTCCTTTGACACAAGGAAATTTCCCCCTTTACTCAGTTTCCTTTTGTCAGTTTAATGTGTAGAATGAGCTAGATGGTTGATTTCTGAAAGCCTTTAGGTATGTGTGGAAAACTCAGTTTTCCTCAGCTAAAAGAGGCATAACAAACTTCATATAAGAAGAAAAGAATACATGCAGTTGCAATTAATGTCATTACTTTCATGGTTGTTGTATATCATGAAGAAACTAGAACAACTGAGTAAAATTTCAACATCCAATTGAGACTGAAGGGAAACTCCTTCATCCTTTTCGGTTTCCCAATGACTACTTGCTTCTGCATATGTTTCCTTTTTCAAAAAATAACACTGCTGTCATTTCAGGACAATGATGTAGCAGCCAGAAGGACCTTATCATGTACCTAGTGGTGTCAGTGACAGTATTTTGAATAACTATTCATGGTGCAGGATCACATTCATAACCAGCATCCTTTGGTTTACAAAACTTGCAGAACTTTGCTGCTCCTGTGGCAATTACACAGATTTTATGTTTTAGGAGAATATGCTCGGGCAGCACTTGTGCTGCATTTCATTGTATGCAGCCGCACAGAAAAAGTGAAGCACAAGCACAGAATAAATGTTCCTTACTATGTAAGTTTAAAATAAATGGTTTTTTGTGATAGGTTCTTGTTGAGTCCTAGAAAAATCCTCACTGAGAGAAGCCTGTGGTCTATCCCCTCTTTGGTTGTAACTGGTGTGAACTAACAGCAGAACTGTAATACTTGCCTCTCTCAGACAATAGCACAACTGAATATTTTGTAGTATGTTAGATACATATTTTCACCATGTAAACAGTGATGGAGTTGTCTGGGTGCAAAACGTAATAAACCAGCTATGCCAGGAATATTTTCACTGCAGTCAAGCACACTTAAAGCAATATATTAATGTTTCAGTTCTACAAATCACAGTACCTAGCAAAGTGCACTTTTTTTCCCTAAATTATCTATATTTTTACTTAGGTTTCAATGGTATCAGGTTTATTACTGAACTCTAACTTAAAAATAACTTTTTCAAACAATTTTCAAAGCTATTCCTGTAAACTTCACCACATCATCTGTTATACACGTTTCCTATTTTGTAACCACTGAGTCTTTACAGTGGTGGATGTGATCTAATTGTACCTTAAAAGTAGATCATTTCTCATCACAGATGCATAGCTTCTCTTTAAATGAGGCCTTGATGATTAAAGGTAGCTTCTCCAAAGCTCGGTTGGTTGTTTTAACTTAGACTGTTCTTCTATAGAGCCTCAGAGCCCTTTAGGCATCAAAGTGTCGACAGTGTTGCAGTAATAGTCCGTGTATTATTGTGGATTGGAGCATTAAAATTTTACTACAAAACCAGACAACATGTCACAAAGTGGTATAATCAAGGGCTCAGAGACGAAACATCTTCCGCTTTTTACAGCTGGAAGACTTGTAAAATCACTCCTTTCAATTTCAGGAAAACAAATCAGCTTACTAAAACCTGCAGGTTTATTGAACCAAATAAAATCAGATTCAGAAACATTCTTTGTCTTGACTTAGTGAGTTTGATTCTTCTTCACTGACAAATTAAGTGCAGTGGGAAAAGGTTCCTTAACCATGACTTAAAGCCATCATACCCTGTCATAAAAAACTGGGCTAAACTTCAGCAGCAAGTCTTTTTGGGTTTGGGAATTCTTTTTTCTTCTTTAACCCTCCTTCCTGAAGATGAATGTATCTTTTTTCTTCATTCTCAAGTTTTTTGCATTCTTTTCAGCTCTCACAACCTAGCTTCTTCTTTATACATCTCTTTAATCTATTGCAAGCCATTTAATTTCCAACTTTAAAAGAAAAAAAGATGTTTTTATCTGTTCTTTATAATATTTCTGCTTCTTTTTTGATATAATTTTACTTTATAATTGGTTTCTTTTTGGATCTAAAAAATTCTGGCTAAATTATTTGTAACATGTCTAAGCAATCATATTCTGTTGCATTTTATACAAGTGATTACTTCACTAGTAAATCATTCTTGCTTTATATCAGATGCTTTGAATCAGATTTGTCATAAGTTTAAAACAAAGTCATTGCTTTCTCCATTCAGATTGTCATTGCAAACAAACAAGCTGAAGCTATGGCTTCGGCTTGATTTTGCTGTCATTTATTCCATTAAAATCAATGGAGTTGTACCAATGTAAGCCTGATACAGGAAAGAATCAAATTCTGTAAACTTACAAAAAGTCTAAATCATAAATATGTATAGGCTCCTGTGTAAAAATGTATAAATATGATGATAATTTTCAAATACCACAAAAAGTATAGAAATATTTTCTACACCAACAGGTTCCATTGCATGCATATAACATGCACATTGTGCATCCCAGTGAAATACAGTCTGGTTTATTTCAGAGAAAATATGATTATACTGGTCTAATAAACTATGCAAAGTCTCACATTAATCTTAAATTATTAAGATAAAATCTCTATCTTCTTACAAAATACCTAATATATACCTGATAGGAAAACAAGAATGTTATTTAGACTCATTAATATGATTTGACTAGTCCCCTTGTTAATAAAACCTCTTTTTTCTTTTTTTTACTGCTTAATAGAGAAGAAAATCACGTTATTCGGACCTTGACTTTGAAGTAAGTTTTACTGTATTATTCCTGAATATCAAAAGTATTTTCCTAAAAGTAAATGTGAAGTGTTTATTTTAGCAGATTTTAGCCTTCTGGCACAGTAGATGCAGTAGGGTTGTTCAATTGGTACTGAACAGGATGAACGATTCATTAAAACTACTTTGGTGCAACTTGTTTGCAAAATATTCTGAGATCAAACTGTCATATTGCAATATTAACCATCATGATTTCAGTTTTTAAATTCTTTGCCTCTTCATTTTCATCTGGGTTTGGTTTTTTTGAATTTTTTTTTCCTGTTTTTTTTTTCTGGCTATCTACTTCCTGAAAAAGTGTGACACTTTTATAGGACAGGCTAAATCACAGCAGAAGTTCACTTTGTTCAAGAGATTTTCAATAATTTCTTTTTTCTTTCTTCAGTACTACTTTACTGAAATACTACTTTCATATCCAAGTAGTGATTATGAATGTGTCAAATTTTGAATGATGTAGTGCTGCAAGTGTCAAAGTTTATGGATCACATGCTATATAAAAAAATTAAGTTCATGTAAGGTTCTTCAGGTTGGATAGCCATAATTTCTGACTTAGATCCTGTTGAGTGAGGTTTAGTTGTGTTCATTAGTGACCGTTTTGTTCTATCTCAGTCAATATGATTAAGTTTCTAACAGATTTGTTTGAATTTTTTTTCTCTGATTTCTACCAGAAGGAATACAGGAGTTAGTTTTCAAGGGTTCATAATTTGAGGTTTTCGCATAGGTTACCTATTCATGCATACAAGTAGTTTGATATAACTCATTATGTGTGTCTCCAAAGAAGCTGAACAATTATATTTGTATGGAGCCTACAGATCATGGGCTAAAATTTGAAAGCCTGTGATCAGCACGTATCAACTATAACATAAAAAACTCCCCTGTTTGCCATTACCTAAATATGCTTTAGGATAAATGCATAGAAAGGAAGAAGAAAAACATGAAACAATAGTAAAATTCTCATGAGCAAACAACTCTAAAATTAAATTCAATCATAAGCTTTATAACTGTAGTGATATAAATAATTCTAAACTTTACTGGCTTTGTCATTGAAAAGTAGAAATATGACAATGAAAGCATTCTCTGTGGCAACAGATACTAAAACATTCTTCCTGTCACTCAGGAACATAATCCGACAGTAAATAACCGCCAGCAAATGCAGTACACATTCTGCTCTCAAGAGCCAGGATTCCCCTTACATATTTTCTCTTGACTCACATGGTTTCACAGAGTCCCAAAATGGGTCTTGCTGGAAGGGACCACGGTGGTTCATGTGGTCCAACCTCACTGGTCAACAAGGTCATCCTAGAGCACATGGCACAGGATTATGTCCAGAGGGTTCTTGAATAGCTCCAGTGAGGAAGACTCCACACCCTCTCTGGGCAGTCTGTGCCAGTGCAAGGTCACCTGCACAGCAAAGAAATTCTTCCTCATATTCAGGTGGAACTTCTGTCCATCAGTTTATGCCCATTGCCTCTTCTCCTGTTGCTTGGCACCACCAAGAAGAGCCTGGAAACCTCATCACCACCACCTTTTACATACTGATAGTCAGGGAAAAGGTCCACTCTAAATTGTCCGTTTTCAAGGCTGAACAAGCCAAATTCCCTCAATCTTTCCTCAAAAGATAAATGCTCCAATCCCTTAATCATCTTTGTTGCCCTCCCCTGGACCCACTCCAGGAGCTCCATGTCTGTCTCATCCTGAGGAGCCCAGAGCTGGACACAGCACTCCAGATGTGCCTCACCAGGGCTGAGTAGAGGGACAGGATCACCTCCCTCGACCTGGTAATGTTCTTCTCAATGCACCCCAGGACACCATTGGCCTTCTTTGCCACAAGGACACTGCTGGCTCATGGAGAACTTGTTGTCCACTAGGAGCCCCAGGTCCTTCTCAACAGAGCTGCTTTCCAGCAGGTCAGCGTCCAGCCTGTCCTGGTCCAGGGAATTATCCTTCCCCAGGTGCAGAACCCTGCACTTTCCTCTGCTGAGTTTCAGACAGTTCTCTGCCCCTCTCTTCAACCTGTCCTGGTCCTTCTCAAGGGGTGCACAGCTCTCTGGGGTAACAGCCACTTCTCCCAGGTTTGTGCTGTTGGTTATTTACACCTTTTTCTTAACTCGTTTGTAATGTTGCTGTTCCATGGCCTAGTATTTTTAGAATGACTACTAGAATGCAGGAAAAATATATTTTTTCTAAAAAGGAAATGATGGGGCCACTGGGAGTGACTGGAACTGAGGAACTGAGAGCAGCAGCATTACTGTGCCAGTTGCTGCTATGTTTTACAAATATTGATGCAGACTAACCCCATCTCACCTCTCAGATTTATGATTCTTCTGATTAAGTCTGTGGGCTTTCTTGAATCCTTACACATAGCATGGCTGTGTAGGGTAAAATAAAATAAAAAAGCCAAAAAATGTTGAGATGATGTGGTGTGGCCAATATGCTGCTCTTTGGATACCCCAGAGCAGCCTGACTGCAAAACGGAATACAGTCTGGAGGCAAGATCGAGCCAAAGGGATTGAACATACAACTTAAATGTTTACCACTTTCTTTGCTTTGTCTGTGACCAGTGCCAGCTGGCACTTTTTGAGACATTGCCCTTCCATATTCCTGAGGATACGAAACCACAGAATGACATGGATGTGGTTCTGAAGATAACAGATGTTAAATATGTAGGGTGAACAAGGATGGGACAAGTTTGGCTACCTCTGTCCTTTTCGTTTTAATACTCTCTCTGCAGTCTCTGCACCCTTAACCTTTCCCACGTCTCTATATATATTCAAGACAAATACTCAGGCTATGCCTATCTTAATAAATCAGACATTTGAGGGGCTATTCCTGGGTGCTAAAAATGCCAGCTTTTTTATGTATTAATTTTTAGAAAGACCTTCACTATTATCTGGACCACCATTGTCTCTCCAATAAGTTCTTGAGTGTCATTAAGGGTCTCAGTTCAGTCTGGGTACCATTCACAATAGATAATTTGGTTTTGGACTTTTTATTTGGGAAAATAAGAGCATTTAATAGAATTTAGTATTCATGGGAAACTTTCAATGTTAGATGTTGCCAGAGAATAGTCTTAGACATTTTTGACTTACTACTATATACTCATCATTTCATACTTAAAAAAACAAAAACATGACTATTCTAGTGTCTTCCAATGGAACATTCACATTAATATAAATAATTTGAAAGAAAAACAATAAAAATACATTTTTAAAAAATGAGAAAGGCCATTTTTCTACAAGAGCCACAGAAGAAACCCAAAGCCAGCTGCTGTGTAATGTGAACGCAGCTAGACTAAGACTACATACCACAAAATACTCTCTGTCTCTGTTATCCTCAATACATACAGAAATACAGATGTAGTTTTAAGGGCCTTTGCAATGGATTATAAATAATTAAACTCCTGTGTCTGTGTGGGTTCTGTTATGGAAAACGTGTCTCAATCAAAAGAAAGGGAGAGAGAAAAAGATGCCATCAAAACGGACAAGCACTTACCATAGATCTCAAGCTGGTTAGAGAGGGGGGCTCTCAAAACTGGGCACCTGTATATTGTTTACCCTTTTTAAATAGCTTACCATTACATTCTTAAATTATCCCTTCATGCAGGGGAAAAAAACCAAAAAGACAGAGTGTAACAAACAGGGCTTAGTCTGCCAGCAGGAAGTGTTTCTGCTACATAATATACTGTCCTGGGTTAGATTTTGTAAAACACCGACTAATCTAGTTGAACTTTGAAGTTTGCTGAATGGTCAACATAAAACAATTTTGCAGCTCTTTTCTTGCTATTAATAAAGGTAAGTTTGGACTCATTCATGCAGTCTGGTGTCCAAAACATGCGCAAAATTATTGGTCTGGACATTTTAGATTCTCGCTGCCACAGGCTGTGCTAACCCCAGCTAAGTGCCCTCCAACTCCTGTCATTTTTTTCTCTAGAGCTGGACAGGTAGCTTTTTCATTAAGTTTCAGCACTAACAGTTAGCTGTCAGATCAAATAAAATTCATTCTAATTATGTTGAACAGAAATACAGATGCTCTAGAAATTCCCTGGAGGGTTTTATAATAGGTGTATGCTGGCAATTATAAAAATGTACAGGAGAGCTAAACAGTACTATTGGCATGCGTTTTAGGATTCAAGATCACAATTACCTTTAAATTCTATGAAAGAGTCTGACTAGGATTTCCACAGTCACACCACTCTCTCATTTCTATCAGCCATTGATTGGATCTACCCTGTTAACAACATTTATGCCAATTAATTCCAAAAATGCCTTATTACCCTGATCCACAGGATTCAAGTCATCTCTTGCTCTGAGGGAGAGCAAGAATACACAGGGCAAGTGTGAATACTAGACTGTCTTCTTTCATTTCCACAGATCAGTAGACTTTCACCAACAATAATGCTAAATTGATCACTGATTGCTGGAGCTGCATTCTTTCAGAACTTCATCTGCCATAGCTATTTATTGTAATATTATTATAACTCATAAAAGTTTAAAATAATTTTCTTAGTAACCTGAAGACATCTTTTGAAGGCAAAGGTAAAAAAAAATGCCTGCAGGGAAAAATTATTTCCTGTTACCAAGTTTGGCAACTGATCGTACCTATAACATCTTGGAAAAAATAACATTTCCATTAAAGGGCTGGGAAGGGATTCCCCCATCTGTTCTTTTAACCTAGCTGCTTTGTACAAGATTTGACAGAGAACATGTTTAACTGTGACTATGTAGAAAATCTCCAAGGTAAATGAAATTACCTGGTGGTGGTGGTGGTGGTGGTGGTGATGATGATGATGATGATGATGATGATATTATTTATGAGACTGACCACAAATCATAGAATCACTAAATAGCCTTAGGTTAAAAGGGGCCTTAAATGTCATCTAGAGCCAAGGCCCAGCCACTGGCAGGAACACCTTTCACTAAACCAGGCTGAGCCTCATCCAACCTGGCCTTTAGCACTTGCAGGAATGGGGCATCCACAACTTCTCTGCAACCTGTTCTAGTGTCTCATCACTTCATCATAAAAGTCATTTTTCTGTATCTAATCTAAACCCACCCTCTTTCAGCTTAAATCCATCACCACTTGGCCTACCACTATATGTTCTTGTGAAAAGTCCTTCTCCAGCTTTCTCATAGGCCCCCCCTTAGGTACTGCAAGGCTGCTGTAAGATCTGCCCAAAGCCTTCTCATCTCCAGCCCCAATTCTCTCAATCTGAATTCATAGGAGAGGTCCTCCAGCCCTCTTATCATCTTTGTCATCCTCTGCTACTCTCACTCCAACAGGACATGGACTTTATGTTGGGAACCCCAAAGCTAAATACAGTACTGCGGTGGGGTGTTATGAAATATTCATGAGTATTTTTGTCTTGAGTTAAAAGTTCAGCTAAAGCCTTGTCATAAATAAAAAAGGGAGCTGGGCACAGAGTTATGTTTGAAGTTTTCCCCATCTTGCTGACAGCCATTCACAGTGAATTCTTTTCTGTGAGTAGGTGATCATCAGAGTAAGGCGTAATCTCTTCAAAACACACACTCTGTCTAACTTAAGAGTGGGGGTAGGAATGTGGAAGGGGTGCTTGGCCCCCTTTAGGGTGTGGGGCACAGGAGTTATGAAACATTTAGGAGACACCACAAGAAGATGTGTGTCTGAAGCCTTGTGTCTGACTCTGGTACTCATCCTGGTATTAGTGGTCAAGATCTCCAGCTTTGTATTGTTAAAAATTAGTATTTTTAATATTAATAAAGGGGTTGTTTTCCACATTGCCCATTTAATAGAGAAGACAGAATAACACCCTAAAAATTCTTTGTAGGTTGTTTTCTCATAAAAGAGTTACCCAACAGAGCATATCTTCTAGAAAGGAGATAAGATGCTGCTTTCTAACCAGAAATTCTAAAGAGGTCTAGAAACTGAGAGTTAAAGTTGGAAATTTAAGTTGCTACACTTTCAGTTCAGATTGTTCTTTATAAGAAGTAGGGAGGGAGTGGGTGTCAGTGGGTAGGAATTATGGAATGGAAGCCAGGAAAACACAAAGTAACCAAAAGATCCATGGGTACATGTTCATACCAGTCATGCTGCTATTAAGAATAAAATGTAAAGATTTTTTTTTCTGGCAGACTTCCCGGTGCAAGTATTTTATTTCTCCTCCCACCTGCTTCTCCTCAGGAATAATGTAATTAACTGAGTAAGACATTTGCATTATTCATATTTGCTATTTAATGACATCTTGGGTACACGATTAAGGAAAATATATGAGAAAGTAGCATTCTCTATATTCCCAGCTTTCTACTAAAAAGTTTCCAAATGGAAATATGTGTTTCACAGCCTCATGTTATTTCCTGCTTTTTAGGGCTAGCTTTTTAACCTACCAAAACGGTTTTATTCCCATGACCATGTCTCCTTATTTAAACCAATAATAATCTTTGAGGTAGAACATTTTTTAAATTTTATGTATACGAATACTGCTATATACTCCTGTCTACCATAGCAGCAATATCTCAAAAGAGTCCCCAGGAAATCACTTAAGTGAAACTCCCTTCATAAATTTAGATAGCTATTTCTAGTTAAATTACCTTTTCCAAGGATTTTATTACCAAATATTGCAAAAGGTTTTCCCTTATTCTCCCCACAACTCAAGTTAATAGATCTTTAATTGCTGATGTCTCATGTCTCTTTGTGAGACATATTGCCAAACTCCTTTTTTCAGAAATTAACAAACTCTCAAACTACTGTGTGGCTGTATTGAAGTTATTGACAGGTATTACAGCATAGCAGTAGAAATGCCTGGCCAAAAAAGCAGCCACGTTTCATGAAATCACTAAAGACGTAATGCAAATGAAAGATAAAGTTGACATTGATAAAGGAATATTGAGAGTCAGCTATTGCCACTCCATTTTAAAAGGTGCTAACCTAGGTTTGGCAGGGGTGTTTCTTGGTGGAAGGGCTCACACTCAGGCACCTCATACATAAGTTTGTAGGGTTTCACTCAGAGCTCCAGGGAAAATCAGGCCTGACACAAAATCAGGAGTTGCACAAAGGCCTGTGTCCTGCACCTCATCTGTCAGCATTCCTGGATGCTGCCCTGGGTGTAATTCAAGTTCAAGCAGTTACAACGCTTAAGAAAAGCAAAGCCAAACCCATCCACTGTTGGACTGAAGTGAAGCATCCTCACACCCTCCCCTCCCCAGACCATCCAGGCCACAGAACCATGAGACTGGTCAAACAGTAAGCAGCCTTCAGCTTGGCTCCAGAGGCTGCTCTGAATCCGGAACCGAGCATGAATTCCTTTGAAAACAGCTTTGATGGTCATAGTTTACAATCTAGGCTTGAAAACAAGCTTCACTCACCAAGTAGCTGCCCAGGCAGATACATGGCTGAGGCCTGTGCACTAAGGTGTGAGAGTTGTGGGGGCCCTTTGGGGTCTCCCCCTCTTCCACAGGAGTGCCATGTAATCAGTTGCTGTGGAAGAGTGCCCTTGGCATGGGCTAGAGGGAGGGTGGTTTCCAATTTCTTAGTGCATGAAATAAGAAAGCAAGTAAAATTGACAAAATATATGCCTAATTTTCTTAATATGAAAGCAATTTCAATTGCATTTTATGACGATTTGAAGGACAAGAAGATGTCTAATTAAAAAGATAAAACATTTGGGGATTTTCCATTTTGAGCCAAGATTTCTGAGTTCAGCATTCTCATAAAAATTATTCCAACAGGGACCATTAAAAAGTGCTGTTACTTCCCTATAGAAATTAAAATACAAGCATCCATGCTGAAAACAGAAGTTATAGAAAATATTCTTGATATGCAAGAGAAATATTCTTCTGAGAAATTGCCATTATTTTCAGAATACTTCCAAGCTAGTGTAAAAACAGTGCCCCTTAATTCAAGTAACTCAATAAATGTAGGGTTTAAACAATCTCTTGTACATAGGATGAACATTAAACACGGCAGGGAGAATGGCCAGGGCAATTCACTTCCACTGATCATATCTATATGGAAAAGATGGCCCTGCCAAATTCAATTTCCTTTATTATGTTGGAAAAAGTAATGCTTCTCTTTAAAAAAAATAAAAATAAAAAGCAAAACAGATTAAATTATAAATATAAGCAAGTATATTCCATTTTGCAGAAGGTCATGCATACAAGAAAGAGGCATATGGAATTGTTCCAAGAGTTAAATCAGAAATTTCAGACTCTGGACAGATTTCGGGATGTACCAAAATCAGGCAGTATGGTAAGTGTCCTTCTATTATATTTAAAAATCTGGTGGATCCTAAACAAAAAGAATTAAACAAGAGTTTTTTTACTTCAGTACATTTCCCAAGAAGACCTCACCTTTAGGTACCTCAGAAATGAGAACCAAAGCTATTTTCAGCAATCCATCCTATGACGAGACTCATTACATTCTACAATTAGACCATAACTAACTCACTAACATCATTATAGATGACAAGTAATTGAACTGGAGGGAATACATTTCAAATCTGTATGTGCCTACTGTGTCTAAGGGCCTTTATGCAGAGAAAGCAGTTCACTGATACAATTTCACCAATAAGGCTTTTCCTCTAGCTAGGCAAGGAGATAATAAATTTGATACTACAAAGTCCAGATTGATTTACCTATACATGCAATTGTCCAGAAAGCAAACAAGGTCTCTGTAATGCCATGTCTTTTCCATAATAGATTTATAAATATTTATCATGGGAAAAGCAAAAATCAAATCATCCTGAGTTGAGGCTGCTATCATCATAATTCAAATTTATACACACACACACACATGCATAACACCCTGACTACATCTGATAATGAGAGCAAGGAAATAGCTGATTTTGCCTAATTAAAACAGCTAATTTAGTCTGACATATTTTTATCAGTAATATTTTGATTGGTAATAATTTTTATATAATTTTATAATGTAAAAATTGTATATTAAATGGAACTGAGCTAGAATCATTGTATTCTATAACTTTTTCAGAAGAACTGCTCTCAGACATGAAGAAGAGGTATTAAACAGATGTGAGGCCAGTGGATTTACATCATTTACATCATCTTAATCCAGCAGAAATTTAGCCCTGGTTCTCTGATGAACGTTTATCTGTGATATGTGTTATTTTGTATCAAGTTCTCACTCAGTCTCCCTTTTGAGATCAGCTGACATGTAATGTTTTCATTTGTCTCCCTACTTGAGATTTGCTGTTCACATAAAGCTTGAATTAATTCAAAATCTCAGAGGGAATCTCAGTGAAAGAGTTGTGTTTACTCTTTCACATTGGTGCTGTGATTTTGAAAGGTCTGCTAATAAAAACTGCCTAGAGGAATGGTCTGTTTGTGAGACATCCAGAGAGTGATCCAGGTACCTAAATATAGGCATCTCAGGCTATTTTAGACAGAGGTCTTGGTTTACAGACAGTACAGGCAGTGATGATACAGGACTCAAAGGAGATCTGCATCTCTCATGGAAGAGAGTTGGAGATTGAGCAGAAAGTCCAAAGGCATCTTAGATGGTGCAAAAAATTTAGATTTTAGCAACTAAATCCCATCCATCATATTACAGCAGAAATTTTTAATTAAACTGGCCAATAAAATTGTTTGCCTTATAAAACCTAGCATTAAAAAAAAAAAAAAAAAAACATTCAGTAGAAAATAACCACCTTTCAGTCTGTTAATCCTAATATATGTGAGCCCATCAGCCTGTAAGGCAGCATTTTCAAAGTTTCTGTCGTTCTGCCATGCACCTGCCACAATTTAAAATCCAGCTAGCAGTCTCTGTTTCAAACCACTCATGTTTCAGGCAACAAACTCTTCTCAGTTACCTTCCTTTTTTCTTCTCACTCTTTTCTACACTCCTCTCCCACTTTTCTCCCACTCTTAGAAAGATGTCTATTGGTACTGGATCTCTCAGCCCATTCCTCACACATTGGTTCTTCTGAAAGGGCTTAGCTGGCAGCTCAGGTGAGGAGCCTGCCAAAATGTTGATTGTTAACAGAGAGAGTCACAGCAGTGCCGAGCACCCACCAGCCTGGCTCCCTGCAAAGCCATTTCCCCTCTCCAGCTTCTGTGTCTCATGAGAGCACATCAGCAATCAGCCTTATGAATGGAAACTGCATTGTTTCATCCATGATTTTAATTCTTCTTTCTTTGGTCTTCAGGAGAACTCAGGACCGAGCAAGGCTCCATGGGACAGTTTCAAAACCACAGGTGACTACCAACACTATACAACGATAAATGTATTAGACACAGAGGCAAAAGATGCTTTAGAACTCAGACCAGCAGAATGGGAGAAGTGTCTGAACTTACCTTTAGATGTGCAAGAAGGTGACTTTCAAACAGAAGTTTAACAAAAAGGAACTGAACAAAACAGAAACAAAGTAAAAATAATTAATTGCACTGACAATAAAAAGACTGTGGGAATCCTGACACTCCTGTCTGAACATTGCGACTCCTTTATGTCAGGCTCTTCCTGTGCCAAATGTCAGTGGTTTTTTTCGTACAGTATATTCCCACTAGTGCAGCTAGTGGAGAACCAGGTGTACAATTCTTACCATCGTGTGTTGTAAGTACCCGTGGAATGGATTTGTAAGGTAATCTTTATAGATAAACCTCAAGCAACGATTCATGTTGTAACAGCTTCATTTGGTTTAGTTTTCAAAAAACTTCACCATGAAGCACAATGTATATATTTATGCAGTTTTTAAAGTTTATAACAGTCTGTTTGGCCATTACTACACTTTTTACTTTATAATATAAAAGCAAAGTTTTTGTCATTAAATGAATGTCTGTTGAGCTACATTCTTCATTGCTTTAAATGCAATAAAGTAATAATCTCACTTTTATATGAATAATATATTTCACATCTTTATTATTGCAGTTTTCTCTGGAAAGCTCAGAACAGCTTTCTCTGCTGCAGCTGTGTATAAAATATTTAAAATGTTGTATGGTGTAAATAAACCTTTGTCTACATATCAGTTTCCTAGTGCATTTTATTCCATATTGTTCCTCATAAATTTGAATACTTATAAAATTTTCTATAAAACAAAAACATTGAATATGTATTTGCAGTTTTAATAGCATGTTGTATGTAGCTTCTGCAAAAAGTTTCTAAATTATATTAGTAGGCTTGTATCCATTCTGAATTTTCTTAGGGTTTTTTTTCCAACAATGTACCTCATAAATTGGACTTACCAGAATATTATAACAATTTTTACATGTTTTGTAAGAATTTTCGTCTAGTTGTAGAAAGACAAACAATGGAAAATAAGCTAAGTTTCAATGCACAGAATCCAAAGAAAATGCTGACTTAGAATCATATCTTGTGCATAATCTTCTTGATGTATAATGAAAAATAATCTCAAGATAAAAAAGTTCGTATGTATTTTAGATTTAAAAAAAAAAAAAACAAGACAATGAATCAAACCCAAAAAAACCTGAATTGGTTTCATCATAAATCACAAGCAAAGTATGATTATTCTTTGTATTGAAAAATACAGTTAAACAATTAGGAGTAGGAAGACAAAATTTCCTTTTCCATGCATAGAATCAAAACCTGATCTTCAAAAATCTCATCTACAGCGTAGCTGTGGGGACATAGGATATCTCAAAACTTCAGATGTCATAGTTCTAGAAAAGTTTCCAAAACTATTTTGGTTCCTGCTGTACAAAAGTGAATATGCTGCAGCCTACTATCTGGAAAGATCTCAGAGAGGAAGAAAACACGACCACCAATCTGCTTAGGAAGAAAAAAGACAAGAATAGAGGCTTGTCAGTGAGAACTTAACCCAGAGAATTGGAAGAGGAAGATCAGCATCCATCTGTTAAGAGAAAAGTACTTAGGATCTACCTTAGGACCAATCTTCAGAAAGTATTTCAGTTTGACAATCTTTTCTCCAGGCCATAAGGTATTTAAGTCACAAAAAGGAGGCTGACTTTTCCTGCTCTGAGTGAGCATCTCATGCTGTGCAAAGACTTCTCTAATCTAATGCCTCAGGGTCTAAATCTTTAAACAAGTAAGAAATAACTAGCCACCAGCCTGCTATCAGGTCCAGTAGCAGGCTTAGATGCCTAGAGGTTAAATGATGCAGTACTATCACCCTCAGTAAGTTTGCAGACAACAGTAAACTGGGCAGGAGTGTTGATCTGCTGGAGGGCAGGAAAGCTCTGCAGAGGGATCTGGACAAGCTGGATCAATGGGCAGAGGCTCATGGTGTGAGGTTCAACAAGGGCAAGTACCAAGTCCTGAACCTGGGTCACAACAACGCCCTGCAGTGCTACAGGCTGGGGACAGAGTGGATGGAAAATTCCCCAGCAGAAAGGGACTTGAGGGGTGCTGGTGACTGAGGCTGAACATGAGCCATCACTGTGCCCAGGTGGCCAAGAAGGCCAGTGGCATCCTAGCCTGTGTCAGCAGTAGTGTGGCAGGACCAGGCAGTGATTGTCTCTCTGTACTCAGCACTGGTACCTTGAGTGCTGTGTCCCCAGTTCTGGGCCCCCAATTTAGGAAGGATGTTGAGGAGCTGGATCTGTCCAGAGAGGGGCAACAGGTCTGGTGAAGGGTCTAGAGAGTAAATCCTGTGAGGAGCATCTGAGGGAGCTGGGGTTGTTTAGTCAGGAGAAAAGGATGCTCAGGGGAGACCTTATCCCTCTCTACAACTCCCTGAAAGGAGGCTGTAGCCAGGTGGGAGTTGATCTCTTCTCCCAGGCAATCAGCCACAGGATGAGGAGTTGGCCTCCCTTGCATCAGGGGAGGTTTAGGTTGAACATCAAGAATTTCTTCACAGAAAGAGTGGTTAAGCATTGGGCTGAGCTGCCCATGGATGTAGTGGAGTCTCCACGTCTGGCGTGTTCAAGGAATGACTGGACATGTCACTTAGTGCTGTGGTTTATTTGACAAGATGATGTTCAGTCAAGGTTGGACTTGATCATCTTGGAGGTCTTTCCCAACCTTAATGTTTCTATGATTCTATCAGTCTATACTGTGATACATCAGTCAAACAGAACTGGCTGTTTTTCAAGAGGCTGATGCAGAAGGAGGCAGATGGCAAGGCTGGCTATGCAGCCTCCTAACTTTTCAGATCAGATAATGCAACAAAAAACTTTTCACTACATACAAGAGAAACTACACATTTTTTAAGGATTTCATTCCATATGGTAACAAGTCTTAGAGCATGTTTTACAAAATTTCTAATTTTTGAGCCCAAATGAGGAAGCTTAGACCCCTGAATCCAGATATAAAGCCTTAGCATCCTCCTTGTCTGATCTAAACATAATACATATTTGAACACCTCAGTATTTCAATAACTGTAATGCAAAAATTATTTGTATAAGCTTTATATCACCTAACTTCTGTTCAATGGTAGTCTAGTTACAACTGTATAAAGCTTAGGGTAGGCTGCAAACTTACTCAGGAAATATGATAAATCAGTTTACACTCACTATGCTGCTGACCCAGTTGTGCTGTTATTAATAACCCAGTGGATTCAGGTTTAGCACTAGCCTGGGTGTTTATATATCACACAGCAGTCACAGACGTGCTTTCAGTGTATGACAGCAACATTCAGTGCCTCTTTAATTAGCTTATGCTGCTCTGAGCAGAAAATGCTATTATTTTCTTATGCATTTCATATTCAGAAACTAAAAGTGTGCTGAAACCCAGTATATTTGCCTACTGATTTGACTGATTCATATTAAAACAGAGTTTGCTTCCCATAAGATGCTACTCATACTTGCAGTTTCTGCTCAATGTCTCTGAAATGATGCATGTCAGACTGAGCCCAGCAGGAGAGTACAAACTTTAATGCACTGGCTTAAGTGTTGATAAAGCACTGAGCAGATGTTTGGCATTATATTATATGCAAATAAAAATTAAGTCAAGGAGTCCCTAAACACAGAAGACATGACAGGGGGCCCTGCATCTGCCTGCCAGCTAGTGCCACTCTGCATGGCCTGGCTGCCTCAGCTGAGGTCCAGCTGCAGCTACACAAAGGTTCAGGTGTTTGAGGGTAGTTCGGGTGTTTGAGGGATCAGCCAATGTTGCTGTCACTAGCACTGGAGGAGACTGAGGCAGCTGAGCTCAGCGCAGAGTTCACCCAGAAGCAACTCAAAATACATATTCCCTAGATGTATATACAAGAGGAAAAATATTTTCTATTAAAGGCTTCATTTTCTCAACAGTTTAAATGCACATTATCAGTTGTGTAAAACACAATACAGTCTCTCTGCCTCCTTCATACATGCATATTCAGGGAAAGATTTTTTTTTTTCTGGGAAGTTAATGCTAAACAAAATATGGCCTGTATTTTTCAGTGTAGGGAAGCAGTGGGCACAGGAAAGCTAGCTGGGCAGCCAGAGATCACTCAGACAATAGTTCAAAATGTCTAGGATTTCAGAACCAAGGCTGTGTAAAGGGGTTTTCTGTTTCTACCAAAATACTTTGCTACATGGGCCTTTGCCAAAGTGATGTGATTTTAACCCAGAAACTTGGAGGTAAACAATGAATTAGTCAATATCAAACTTCAGCTCATACTCTAGAATATCTTTTGGAAATGAGGAGGGAGGAGAGTGTAAGTGATGCTACAAGGGATGAGAGGTAGGATAGCAGTACTGCCATTCTGATGCACCTTTGGAGTATACTAGTGATTTAATGTTGGCATATATGTAACACTAATGACTCTTTATGGTGAAGATTTAGGAAAAAAGGCACAAACAGCTAGAGGTCTTTTCCATTTAATTGACTTCTGAGTCTGAATTTCTTCTCAATCAATGTATCAGTGGTCTTGGAAGTGTTGTCCTGACACTCCTCCTTTGAGATCATCATTTGTTTCTATGATGATAAGACATAAATCATCTAATATTGTTTTACACTGGATTAAACTGGGATAAGCCCCAAGGTGCATCAGGAGAAATGCTCTCTAATGCTTTGGCTTGTCTCTGCTTCTCACAGTTGCCAGACCAGGTTTAACAAAAGGCCTGCTTCCCTCTTAGAAGTGGGCATCGATCACAGCATCAGGAGTATGCTTTCCACTGGGTTATACAAGGGGATATGGGAATGTCTGTTGGCAATCAGATGGAGAGGTGCTGTTAGCAGAATCAGTTCCTCAGGTTGAGGCTGTGCTGCACCTCTGGATAAGGCACCAGAAGCAGTTTGTACGAGCAAACTTTATTTCTCTCTCTCAAAAAAGTGTCATAGGGCTCACTTGTGCAATCAAATCTCTTCTCATGTGCTGAGGGAGGAATGCAGAGAGGTACCCAGCTGAATATGTGCTGGGGGAGCTGTGATACATTTCCAGCTAGGTCTCAAACAGTGCAACGCTGTAATCTTCTCTACTTACTCTTTTAGAAACATCTTTCTTTGCAAGGAAAGCAGAAGTGGCCTCACTAAGAGAAATTCAGTTACTGATAAGATAGGCATGACTACCAACCCTAGCACTCCCACTGAAGTGTTCTGTCCATTAATTACAATTGTAAGATAAAGTAAGAGCCATTTATCTGGTTTTGACAAAATTGCCTCTTAAGCTGCAGTGGACCATCCTGTAGCACTGAGTTGCTCCAATTAACTGTGCTACAGTACTGATCCTCTTGTTTGTTTTTCACTGGTGTCATTTTATACCTCATTACTTCTTATGAGGAACAGTTAATAACTTTAACCAATTCAACTTCCTCCATCGACTATGCAAGTTACTGCTATTGGCCCCTTTTTTCAGGATTACAAACCCATGCTCAGTTAGTTCCCTGTTAGAAGTCCTTCCCTAATTTCAACTATCCCTGTGTCCTTACAGCTTTTTCAAGTCTGCTAAAGTTCTTAAATGAGTTCAGTAAAACCATAACACATAAGAGTATTCTTTTTGTTTCATGTAGAAAAGGAAAGACTTGATGAGGAAGCTTCTAAAATTCTTTCTTACTCAGTAGGAGAAAACAAAAACTCAGAAACACTTAAACTTTCACTTTTTTTGTCTAACCATTTAATGGAAAAGGCACCACCATTGCTTTGAGCAAGAAATGGGCACCAGCAGCTTCTCTTAAATAATTCTCTTGATGAGTGCATTGATTTTTTTCTTCTGCTTCTCTTTCTCCCTGGTGATGTGAAGGCTGACTTTCTTTCTTAAGTTGCACTGTTGCACCAAGACTGACAGAGAGATGTCTACAGCCTACTGAGTAGGTTTTACAGTCCAAAAATGAACAAGGACTGTGTGAATCCTTTCAGATGGAGTAGTAGCTGTTCCCCACACCCTGGAATTGTGCTGAATTCTGAGCTTTTATTTCAATTTTGGTAAATCTCTTTCCCCTAGCTGTGTGTTCAGAGTGATGCCCACTACTTCCTGACTCTTCTTGAAAACATAGAATGGGCATTTAAGATGGGGAAGGGCTTGGGATCTGCTGCTCATGTTTGCTCATCCCTGTGATTTAGAGTTAAGGTCCTCAATAGAGGTGGGATTTAAGGAATGGCTCTAGTCTCAGCGTTTGTTTTTTTATTGATTATCGTGGGCAGCTATTGAGAAGCCCAGCTGGAGATGTTTTGTGTGCACTGTGTGCAGTGTATAAGCAGATAATGTGTAAAAGTGTAAGTGTGTAAGTGTAAAAGTGTGTAAGCAGACAGTGTGCCTTGTTCAACATATGGAGGCAAGCATAAGAAACAGGCACCTAAACCTTACATAATGCAGTGCTGACCATCAAAAAATCCAAGTCTTTTTGTGGATCAAATACTTAAGAATTGAAATACTTTAAAAATCTGGTTATCGGAATCCATTTTAATAACAACAAAAAAAACTAGTGTTTATCCCTATTATCAGTTGAATGAGTTTTTGGATTATGCCCCTAAATTGTTGATTTAGGAAATTGCAAAAGGTGATGTCTGAAGGACTTCACATTATAAAAACACACACAAAAAAAAAAAAAAAAAAAGAAATAGAAAAAAAAGAAAAAAAAACACAAAAAACCCCCTGGAATTGTTTAGTATGTATGTTGAATTTCTTATTTGGTGTCTCCTTGGATTGTACCCAACCACATTATTTCCTGCTCTTCTCAAGAACTGTGATTTGGAAAAGATTTTCAGAGCTCTTTTTAGTAATTAGGTTCTGAAAATAGGCAAGAATTATCTATGGTTGTATAGACAGATAGGTAGAATCCTTTCTATCTAATTTAGAACTCTAACCAAAACATTGTCCTCTCAGTATTTCAAACACAGAACGCTGCCTATCATAGCTGTCCAGATTATCTTTCCAACCTAAAGAAAAAGGGAATCACCTCTGCAGCCCTGCTAGACCCAGCCAGTTCTCTAATTGATGGCACAAAGAATTTAAAAGTCTCATGAGGGCAATAAAATTCTTCTAAATTAAGCACCAGATTTCATAGGATTTAGACATCAACTTGTGAGCTAAAGTCTAAACTCCCATTATAATCACTGAAGAACAGGTCAATACAGTCAATGGAGTCTAAAATATAATGCAGCTTTCCAGTTGCTAGAAGGATGCAGTTAATATGAGATTGCCTACATTTTGTGAAACATTTAACTGGGCACTGCACACTGACACAAAAACTTCACACCACATCTAAAATGATACTAGTTTTAACATGGGAATCCTGCTTCAGGGGAAGATTTTCTCAGACGCTCCAGGATATCTTGCCTCCAGTTATTACTCCAGAGAGGCATGGGATTATGGGTGCCATGTCAGATTTCTCAACTTCTTATGATTGTCAGAGCTATCCTCACTATCACACAGTGCCACTATTTAATCAGAATCTACCTTGCCTGCCCCTCTTTTGAACATTATGTCAGTTCAAGTAGAGTATTCACTTTCCCTTTAACTTTATTGTTACACCTCTCAATCCTGTACGTGGATTATCGAGATTCTCATCCTCCTGAGAGGCAAAGGACCACAGCCCAGGACAATTTAAGCTGCCAAGTATCAGTAGACTGTAAAAAAGCACATTCTGGAAGATTAAATATGGGTCAGGCAGGCATGACGGAGTTATGGAGCCAGAAAAATTACAGTGTTATGCTTTGAGCTGATGTTAGATTTCAGTCACAAATGGTCTGCTAGTATATGAATGCTTGTCTGGCACTGCAGTGTTCATTTTTCACTCCATGAGAATCTCCTAACAATTAGGCAACAGTCAAGCTACTTTTTTTGTGCTCTAGCCCTCCAATGCTCTTATTTCTGTTTACATAGAGGCCAGACTTGAGATGTCAAGTATGTTTAACAGGGATACTGTGTGATGCCATCCTGAAACTCAGAAGATGGTGGTTCAAACCTTTCTCAGATGAGTAGCATGGGGAAGCTTTCCATCTTCCTCATGCTTTCTTCTGACCAGTAAATAATTATGCAAAGAAGGAAAGACAATCCCCCACTCTGAGAAGATAAAGCCAGTAGCATGCCATGCCATCTGAGAAAAAATTACACACTATAATTGATGCAAAAACGTGAGGAAGATTTCTCAGTGGCTCCCTTAACAAATTAATTTGAAACCAACCAATTCTCAAGGGAGATTACACAGAAGTAGAAAGGGTGATTTCTTACACCATAAAAAACCTCCAATTATCATTGCATAAAGGAGGAAATAGTGTTTTGTATTACAATCCAACCCTAATCTGTGCAACAAATGGTGACTTTCAGGTTCTATATGGAAAATATGCAAAAGAATCATTACCTCTCAACTAAGAAAATAAGAGAATACTATAAACTTTCAGAACATACGTGCTTAATTCTTGGTCTGAAATAGCTAAACATAATTTCAGCATACATAATTTAAAAAAAAATAGGTTCAAAACCATCTGTCTCAGCACCATGTTATAATATGATGGCTATGTTTTGGGAGCTGTGCTGGTTTTGGATGGGGTCGAGTTCCTTTTCTTCACGGTGGCTGGCATGAGGTTGTGTTTTGGATTTGTGCTGAACGCTCAAGGGGTTGATTAATTATAGAGATATGTTTGTTATTGCTCAGCAGGGCTTGCACAGAGCCAAGGTCTTTTCTGCTTTTCACACTGTCAGCCTGGTGAGGAAGTTGTGGGTGCAGGGGAGACTGGGAGGAGACACAGCCCAGACAGGTGATCCAAACTGACCAGAGGGATACTCCAGAACATGTGACATCATGCTCAGTATGTAAAGTGTGGGGAAGAAGGAGAAAAGGGGGAAGGTTGGAATGAGGGAGTTCATTTTCCCAAGTCACTGTTACCTGTGATGGGGTCCTGCTCTCCTGGAGATGGCTGAACACCTGATGCCTGCCCTTGGGAAGCACTGAATTAAGTCCTGGTTTTGTTTGTCTTGTGTGCATGGCTTTTACTTTCACTGTTAAATTGTCTTTATCTCAACCCATGATTTTTGTATCTTTACCCTTCCAACTCTCTCCTGGATCGAGCTGGTGGAGGAGTGAGTGAACAGCTGTGCAGTGCTTGGCAGCTGGCTGGTGTTAAACCACAACAAGGACAATTATCCAGGCAATTAAAAGGTATTATAACATGTACATATATTCAAAGTGAAAAGAGACTAACTTTGACCGGAAGATTTTATTTTTTAAAAAAGCTCATTACAAAAACATGTATTAAATTAAAAGAAAATTTTAAGTAATTTTTTTGTTTAATTTATAATGGTCACTGAACACCTTATGCTCCTCTAAAACTATGATGACAGTAAAGAAATTGATTTATTTTTTAAGGGAAAGAAAGATTATTCTTCTCCCAGCAATTAATATTTGTATACCAAGAAGTCTCCTATTTTAATAAAGAAACCTCTTTAAGGGTGACAGCCTTCAAAGTATGCATCAGTACTTCTTAAGAACTCAATGCAAAAAGTCTCCAAAAGTTAGAAAGAAAACATCCATTATTTATCTTGTTTGGAATGAGTTCCCAAAACAGGATCCAGTTTTTGCATCTAAATAGGAAGTTGAGACCTCTGTTAGACAACCATTTCTTCCGTTTTCAGTACACCTAAAATCACAAAGCACTTGAGAACTTTGGAAACTTCAAAGATCTGAAGACACCACAGAGTTTACTACAGGTGTGGAAATCAATAGCACATTTTGTATGGGTTATTAGCTGGTAAGTACTTTACTACAAAACCCTGGGTTCTCAGGTAATTTTTTATGTTTTTACTATTTTGAAATTTTGTGTTCAGGACATTTTCTTCCAGTCTTGGCCAGCACTGTGGCATTGTATTATCAAGCAAAGATATAAGCAGATAACTTTTTGGAGAGGGGTAGCTTTCTAAAGCTAATGCTTAGAGATTTTGTTTTTTCTCAAGATACGTTGTCTGATTTTGAATAATTTGTAATACAAGGCATCAACCAAAGGTTTATTATTAAAAAAAAAAATAGAAAAAAAAGAAAAATAAACAAAAAATGCCCAGGATCCTGGTGTACATCTCTTCTGCACAGTGCTTGTGGGCCATCCCTCCTATCTGTCTGCATGGCAGTCCTGCTTGGATATACCACCTACTTGCCCCAGCTTGATGTCATCTATCAACCTGATAAGAATGCATTACCTTGCACCTTTGACAAGGAGGTTGAACTGGACAGGTCTCATAAAAGACCCCTGCAGCGCTGCATTTATCATCTGCCTCTAAAGCCACAAACTCTCTGAGTTCAGCAATTTTTTACCCACTTGGCTTTCCATCCATCTACTGCTATCCCTCATGGCATCTTCAGTACAATTTAGAATCCTAGAATGTCCTGGTCTGGAAGGGACCATAATATTATTTAGTTCCAACACCTCTGCCTTGGGCAGGGTCACCTTCCACTGGACCAGATGGCTCAAATCTAATCACTACCGAAAAAAAGACCAAAATTATCAGCTCCTACAGCTGTCACATCTTCAAACCATTTCACTTCTGTAAGGATGGATCTCCTGAGATAATATTTGGAATTTAACAGGCTGCAGCTCACAGATTGCTTGAAGACCCACTGAACAGGTAAAAACATTGAGCAAGCAAGATTATTTGAGGAAATATGTCTGATTTCAAATATGTATTTCAGGTAATTAAATATAGGCTGCCATACCAGCTGCTCTATCAAGAAAAGCTTGTCAGCTTTGAGTCCACATTCAACTTTATCACACAGACCAAAGATAACATGATATATTTATCTCTCTTAAATCACTATGTTTTGACTACTTGTGACCTGTACTGTGACATGGATATTGATTCTAGTCTTTTATAGGGTAAATATTGATACAGTTATAATTTTGTTAACAAATTTCCAGATTACCTTTCAGCCCGAGATATATGACTGGGTTTAACTTTCAGTGCACTGTTGACTAAGAAAGATATGTTTTCTATATTTTTGAAAGTGAAGACTAATATATTCTCCATTCTTCCAAAATATCTCTTTCAAAATATGCTAACCACTTATTAAAAGATAATGATTAAAAAAACCTGTATGAATAGTATTTCAGGATGTTAATATATTCATTTTCAAATATGAGTGCTGAATATTTTTGGATCTTGTTTTTACACAAAAACTGTGTTATACCATATTGTATTAGCAGTTAGACTGCAGTGGGAAATGCCAAGGTTGGGCAGGGAAAGTTTTTGCTCAAGGTCCCCAGAGCTTGTTCCAGGACAGAGCAGGTGTGCACTTCAGGTGATGCTCTGTCCACCACTCCCATCAAACCTCTGTAGGTTTCAGGCACAGGAACATGCTGGCTGCTCAGCCATCCTTTCTCTTGTCTGACAGCAGAGGACAGCACACAGTGTGTTTTTGTGTCCAGCAGGTCGCCAGGCCCAAGCAGTGAAGGAAAGCCAAGGCAGAAATGGTGTCACATGGAAGGGATGACAACAACAACAAACCTGTCAGTCACCAGGAGGTTGTTTGTTCATTTTTCCAGAAACTGATTCTTTCTCCCAGCTCCTGAGAAGCTGTACACTGACACTCTCCCATACCAAAACTCCACTAGGAATATAGCCAGATGTGTGCCTGGGAGGTACTCGTCATGCCCTTCTCCACCTGTGCTGAAGTTATTTCACCACCAACTCTAAATTCCTGCCCTTAGTGTGGGGACAGGTCGAAATCCATCTCTTTCTTCTGCTGGCCCGTGTAGAAGTGAGGCAATTAAATAGCAACACTTGGATGAGAAAGAGAAAAATCCCAGTAGCAGCATATCCTACCATTGTGCACTCTCATTCATCTGAACCTGAGGGGAGATGACTGGATACCCTTGCTGCACTCCAGCATGAAGATCCTGTTAGTGCTAGTCCTTATTATAAAGCATGGGAGAAGTGAAGGCTCTAATCCTCCGTCCTTCTCTCGGGCCTAAAACTGCTGAAGGGTTCACATTACCCGTGCCTGGCACAATGTGGGATGTGCAGCACACATCTGGGATGTGCAGAAGCAAAGTGATGGTTCTACCTCTGCCACTGACCTTCCTGCCATACCTTCTTGACAGCAGTCCTGATTGCCTAGATGTAAGAAGGATGGGAAAACAAAGTGAACTGTCTTAGCCATTTAGTGGAAAAAGGGAGTCAAATATCCCATCCTTCTCTTTAAAGAATTAAGAATGATGGAATCACTAAGAGCTTTGTTGTGGACTCTTATTTGCTGGCTTGATGCCTGAAGAAAAGTATCAAAAAGATTAAGGGGTCTACAAGAGAAAAAGGATAGGCTAAAATATATTGAAGACAGGAGGACTTAAGTAAGGCTGTTTAAATGGCTTTATTGTCTCAAGAGCCTCTCCAAAAAACCTTTAGCAGCTCAGGTCATCAAAGGAGTTTCACAATGATCAGAAATCAAATTATTACAATTCACTGATTCCCTGGTTCAAGAAGTAACTGTTGCAAAGTTTACTAGAGATGCCTCATCTCAGCAGCTGTTTTTTGTGTCCCAGATGTCTATCTGCCCTCTCTGTGAACTGACACACAGTGGTGTGCTAGTTACTTCCACTTCTACATCAAAGCTCATAAAATCGTCCTCCAGTTCTCTCCAGGATGTGAATGTTTATGAAACAACAGTCAGCAACCCTGACTACAACCAGCAGCACCTATTTTTGAAGCCAGCAGGCTTTTTAACTTCATGCTGCATCCACAGCATCAGAGTCAAATATCATGAAAACTGAATTAACCTGCATGAGAAAAAGAAGCCAGCGAGTTCTTCTTGTCAGGGAATGCTTCAGCTTTATTGCAGCCACGTTGTCATCTGTGTCACCATGGATGGGCACAAGCAAGAAAACAAGAAAAATGTATGCCCTATTGCCTAAGGCATTCTGGACAGGCAGGAAGGCTGGTGAAGAATTTGTTTTGGTGACAGCTGGAGGGGCCTAGAGGGCTGTCAGCTCTAATACAGTCAGATTGAGGATTAATTCCCACATGCAAGATGCAGGTATAAGCATCAAAATCTGGAGCCCACTCAATCAGGGGAGCAGCACTGTCTGCTCTGGTCAGCAGGAGATGTGTCTTTTGCTGTGGCACTCTCTGAAATACACAGGTTCGAGATTTTCACTTCAGCAGAATATTCTTGTAGATGCATAAGATGACTGTTTCAAGTTCCTGAGTATTGGGAAATCCTTTTCTTTTACAACAGAACCATAAAAATTTTGCTCAAAAAAAAAATTGCAAATAATATAATAATATTACTTGAACTGCAGGTAAATCACCTTACCTGAAGAGATATGCACATTAGGACAGATTTTTTTCTTCATAATACCAGATTAATCTGGAATAAATCCATAGGTCTCATCAGAACTGTCTCTTATTTGTACCAGTGTAAGAAAAGCAAGAAAACTCTAGTTATCTCTTTTCCCATGTAGTGTAAACAGAGATATGCACATTTGATGTCTATGTAAAGTGATTAAATTTATTCTACCAATCTCTCTTTGAGTGTATAGCACTCTCACATACATCAGGAAAATACATCTATACATTTGTTTTCTTTTTCCTGTTTTATGAGAAGGCTCTGGCAAGAACAGCCCATTGGCAAGAGGCAGAAGTTAAACTCCAGCTATCACTATTTATGTCCCAAATACCATATGAAACTTTCCAGAAACATTGATAATTTCAGTTTTGTTTGGAACTTTTCTAGTAGCTTCTCTTTCACACAACATAAAAAAAAAACATATATTACCTGCAGATAGGTTTCTGACAATTTTAGCAACTAGGCATTAGATTTTCATAATTGCAATGTTTCCTAGATACGTTATGTCACAGATACACATATGTGTACAATCTTTTACTGTATGCATGCAGTCTGCATTTAAAATCCAGAAGTGGAAAAATAGCACTGCCTGCCTAGAAAAGCTATTACTTTAAGTGTCAAACATTAGGCTTTTCAAGACCTGTGAACCTGTAGTGAGTATGAACAATTTTATGTGGAGAGTCTGATCCTGAATACAGTCACTCAGACCTAAACTGGTTAGATTTTCAAAAGCAGAGAAAAGGGAGACAAAACCCAGCTTTTCACCTGAACTCTACATCTGAGACATATTTCTTTGAATCAAACTTCCTATATGCCAGTTTTGCAGACCAGTGCATGTGTAATATGTAAAGCTGGAAGGGAATATAAAATGAGATCCTTTTGTTCTACAGAAGAATCACAGAGCAGAAATTAACACAATAAGCCTTCTGTACACTGATACTGCAGATTTGAGACGTTCTGAGGAGGGGAAAATGTCACTAGTATCCTCTTCCTTGCTTCATACTAATTTTGGCAGATTCTTTAATTTCCTAGGCTAAGTCTGACCAACTTGAAACAATGCCATCCTAACAGATGGTGCAAGCATGAGGACAGGAGACAATGTACAATAGGTGTGTGAAATGTGCCAAGCTATGACATTATTTCTGCCTAAAGCTTCCATACTTCTTACAGATAGGGTAAGTGCTCAAAATTTGCAGTAAACTTTAAAAAAAATAAAATAAAAAATTAAAAATAGAATGAAATAAAATTAACTTCCACAGCTGCTGGAGGTTTTCCCTTACCTTAATATGTATTTGTGAGAATATGTCTTTGCAGAAAGACATTCAGGAAGATACTAAAATGTACTTTCCTACCTCTTCCATATCTGACAACAATTTCATTATTTTCTTAATTATTCCATACCTTCATGAATAAAGAACAGATGCTGGTTTTCAATGGCTAAGAAATGCATCACTTTTTGTCTATAAAATAAAACTCCAACTTTGTCCTTACTAAGTGACTTGGTCTTCTGAAAGAAATTCATTAGTGCATGACCAATGGAATTAAAAAAAGAAATGCATCTGTGCAGTAGCAATTTTGCTCCACAAATAACTCCAGAAATTCAGATTCCTGTACACTGACATCAGGGCTCTTCATTTGGCTCTTCACCAAATCAAGTTATATAAAAGAGCATGAGGCATCCCACAACCAGCTACTCCTAGACTGCTGCAAGCAAAACTGTGAACACCAGGCAAGACACAGTCCTCACTGCTGCCATGCAAGATACTACTTCTGAAATTCTGCATTTTTCTTTGTCATGCTAGTAAATCATCTGGGTGTTTTTAGCAATAAATACATCTACTCTGCCTTTAAAAATCACAGTTTTGCACTCCTGCAATAAATTTCACTTAAATATATGCAAAATAAAATATATACTTTCAATATCATTCTGAAAAGGTATTTTTAATTTGTCTGTTTGGCTTTGGATGTTGTGCTTTGTTCAATAAAAATGGACCTAGATAAAATTGAAGACTTCAAGAAATCTGAATCATATAATGAAAAGAATTTTCCATTCTGCCTGGAGAGAGAGGTTTTCAATCACTGCGTCCTTCCTGCAATGACTTATGGATTACAAGCACAGAGGTTCTTAGAAAAGAGAAAAAAGAAAAAAATAAATAAAGACAACTAAGTGAAGATGAATATAATAAGGTGTAGGCTGAGAATAGCACATACAGACAGGAAAACAAATTAATTGTTCTGCCACAGAGACTCAACAGAAAGTAAAAAGAGAATGGTCCCGGGCCAGGCACTCTGCAAGATTACATGATAGAAGTTATAGTAGAGGAGGTACACAACAGATCATGATGTGGATGCAAAAATAATAGAGAGGTGAGGTAGATGTACAGATATTGCCAGTCACAGGTAGAGCTGAAAAGGACTAGGATACAGCATAAACAACATTGCTTGGTTCCACTGGTTGCTGTTGCAACTCATACCTGAAATGCCCATAACATATATTTCTCCACATTAAAATTATTACATTTATTAAAATTATAAAAAAATTAAAAATAAAATTTTTAAAAGTAGATGATACTTCAAGAAAACAACCATGAACTTTTAGAAAATACTTAGCTAAAATAAAAATAAAACAAAACAAAAAATAAAACAAAAATTAATATAATATAATATAATATGGTAATATAACATAACATAATAATTTTCTATAAATATATTACATAAATCACAAAACTTGCTATGAAATTACACAACTACTAATTGGGAAAGAGACAACCTGATGTTTTTACTGAGGGATGAACAGGCTGTAGCTCAAAATCTCAGGGTGTACCCTGAGTACAGAGGAACTCTCTGGTCATTCAGCATTCAATTACTATAAATGCATACACTGCCCATAGCCTGAGCATATACAGAAATTTTTTCCTACTTGTATTGCTACACTGGGCACTTACCTTGGTTAAGCTAATATTACAAGGGTACCCACACTGAGCACACTTACTGCATCCTATGGGCCTGCTGTTATGTTTTGAGTTCATACTGTGTTCAGTTGTTCCCTGCATAAAGACTTAAAAACTTTCAGATGGGCAATAGAAGACCTCGGTTCCTAAAATCTCTGCAGGCTTATCTGCTCACTCCTGGAAGCTGTGAATGCACTCTTTAGTGACAAGCAGTCATGTCCTTTTCAATATTCAGCCCTTGTCTCAGGCAATGCTCCAGCACCGGTCACCTGCAATAACAGCGCCCTGTACCCCAGAGCTGAATAAAGTAACTCACATTCTGCTGGGTTGATCCAGAAATAACTTGCTGCCATGAAAATAAGGCAACTGGAAGCAAAACAGGCAGCAAAATAAAGCTCTAAGTGAGACTTTGCAAACGCAAGTAAAGTCACTTCCTTCAGCCTCATCCCAAAAGCAGTCCTGTTTGCTGAGGGCGGCTCTTGACCTGCCTCCCAAGCTCACAGCAATAGGAATCTATTGCCATGAGGCCACAGAAATACTGGTCTAGTTCAAAACTTTTCAGAAGTGACTCTGTAGTAGTCATGGGGATGAAGATAATGAAAGATAAGAATGGTTATGAAGATAAGAAAAGTCAATAAGGAAAACAACATTGAAGAACGTTTCTATCACCCTCTGGACCTCAGAGCTGTGAATAATCTGTGTGGAGTGTGCACATTAATTGCAGATTTAGGGGGAACTACTTGCCTGCTAATTGTTATGCAGCATGCCTCTTGAACCAGAGGGCACCAAAACTAGACCCTTGAAACTCAGCACAATACAGCACAATTCAATACCAATATACTAATTAGTGCCTTTCAGCAAAACAGATACCCGAGCTCCCTTAGAGCTAATACTCATGACACATGAAATCTTGTTAAATTGACTTATTCTGGATGACCCAACTATCTTCCAATACCAAAGGGTTTAGAAGGCTTAGCCTGATGTTCACCTATCTGAATATTTTTCAGTCCCATTTTTTCCAGGTTCAAGCCTGCAGAAAAAGGCATTTTGGTAAGCTTAAGGCAAGACAAAACTGCTTAACAAATCTGCTGGGGCTGGTTTGTTTAACAGCACTGACTTTAGATGGATGTGCTGAAATTACACACAATTTGTTGAGTGATGTGATTTCTGACAGCTATGACTATTAGCGTCCTTGAATGCTTTGGGAACACAAGTGAAGGTAACAGATTAATATTAGTGAAGACAGTGTTTTAAAAATGTGCCTTGCTTCTGAGAAATGCACATGAAGGAAGTAATCTACATGAATTAAGGAAAAGAAATCCCAACCTTTGGTGTAACAACTGTTTATGTACACAGAGTAGAGAAAAAGGCATCATTTCAAATTAACTATATTTTCAACAAATTTTCTACATCCCACAAGAGAAAGAAGGCTGACTCCTTGAGTACAGATCCATCATTTAATAATATTCCAAATCTCTTTCCCGTATACTTGCTTTTACTCTTCTGAGTGCAAACACTTAGAAGACTGTATTTTGAAAACATTTGCAAAGGTGAGGTGAGAGGGGGCACAAAGGTGAAAAGCATGCTCTCCCACGACAGAGCAGTTCATGTTGCAGTTGGCATTTGCAGTAGCATGGCTTGTAAAGGAAACTATATTCAATCTCCTCAGCAGTGGGGAAATGCATCTAAAATAGTTTCTAGTGCCTAGTTGTGCTCCCCCACAGTTCTAGAGGGATGTAGAGAAAGTAGAGAGGGCTTCTAAGACATTCACAAGTCTAGGAGAAAATGGAGAAAATCTCCAAGACATTCAGAGTTCTAGGGCACATGATCTACCTCTGTGGAAGATGACGTCCAGAAATCCTATCCTACCAACATTCCCATCAATCTCATAAAAGTATAATACACAAAGCTTCTGAATTGCAAGAGATTGTTGAGAAAGTTGTGGCAGTGTAGGAACAGGGGAGATAGTTTGTTGGGGTTTTTTGTTTGTTTTTTGGCAGATAAACTAGGGTTTATAAAGATGAGAGTGTAATAAATGTTCAATAGAATCAATGGATGCTTTGAAAAGCATTTGGGATTAAAGCTTCAAGCCCCAGATGTTTAAAAAATGGTAAGGAATTCTATAAAGTCAAAAGTTAAACATTCTATGAGCAAAAAAAATGCAAAGCTGTAATCAAAAAGCTGAAAATTACTCAGGAAAAATTAAAACCTACTCCAAGAAACTTAAAGAGAAAGAAGTTTATTACGAAGAGGTACAAAAAAATAACACAGCTGTGTTCTGTAAATATGAAAGTTAATGAAGAGCTGAAGTTGGAAATGGAAAGAAGCAGCAGTAGAAAGAGTGACTTCTTCACATGGTTCATCTTTGCGTTTCTTTGTAATGTAATCCTTGAGCAAAATTCAAATAGGTAATGAAAGTGCTCTTTGTTTCACAAAGGTTTGAAGATTCTGACGTTTTAGTCAAAATGCTAAATCAAATCCTTTTGGGTGAAAGTAGAAGTCCCTCTGGCCATTTATGCAATGTGTTTCTGAAGATTAATTTTAAAGCCAAACATGCACTTATATTGTGGTTTTAGGTGCCTATCTACTTCTGGGTTAAACAAAGGACCAAGAGCTGATGAGATACCACACCTGAACAAAACACAATGATTTCCACTACATTCCCCTGAGTTTTTAAATCCTTTTAGAAATTATAGGAAATAATTGTAATTCATAAAGGGAGATAGGTCATACTACAGAATTATTTCCTTCAGTAAACATGCTAAAAAACTTCTAAATACATTTGTAAGAGATGTAAGCCTTTGACAATACCTGATACCCTAACTATTGTGGTGTATATAGCACCACATATGGTGGTATATATATGTATGTACATATTTTACAAAATTTAAGGACATAAGAGAATCCATAGATTCATATTTCAAATTTATACCTGAAGTCAGTAACATTCAGAAAACACTTCTATTTTTCCCAAATCAGATAATTTTCTTAGATCTAACATAATTTTTTTTCAATATTTTACTTTTTTTATTTTCTACTGAATTGTGATTAAAAATTTTTAGCACCAAATCTTCAACAGAAGTGTTGTCATTTATTTAAGACTGATGGAAAAATAATTCAAAGTATGCAAAGTTTAAGGAACATGAAGAAAGTTTCCCACTAATTTATCCGTTAATAAAAAGTTTGTTGTTTTGCTTTGAGCAAAGAGGATATCTTCAATAATATTAACAATAATATTTTACAAGCCATAAATTATATAGTTATAGAAACATTATACAGTTATAGAAATTATACAGTTATAGAAACTGTCAGTTTCACCTGTCATAAAATCATCACTACATAAGAGAAATTTGCATTTTTGGTAATGCAAGTACTTGGTTTTTCCTCAATACCTTTTTCATATTGTAACACCCAGAATCTTCTCAGAAGACTCCCAAAATTTCTACAGTCCATTTTTGTTTGTTTGTTTGTTTTTAAAGCAAAATAATGGCTGGTTCTCCTATATGGAATAGAATTAGAACATGAAGTTAGTATGACTGGTTTTGATTCTCACTTCCATTCCCCCATCAAGATGTGAAACCATTAGGTAATGACCTCACCAAAATAAATTTAGAAGCAGCTATTGAAAATTTACCTTCTAACTACCTAACTGAATTTTATGCTCGTCATATCTCCAAAGGCTTATCTAGTTTTTCTGTCAAAATGAGAAGACCAAATTGTTCTCTTCAGAAACAAGAACACTGTCACAGAAGGGAAAGTATAGTTGGGAGCACAGACAAATAGTATCTCCTTAAGAAGACCCTGAAGTGGCAAAGTAAAAAGAGGAATATCACCATAAGTTTCAAACCTTTCCATTTCAAGCAACATGAATTACCTTTGAAAATGTTATCTTGCCATCTATCTTGAGTTTCTTGAAATAAGTTCAAGTTGTTTGCTGCAGAATGGAGCACAGTTCTTTTATGTATCCTTGTCAGGATTTCTGGGAAGATGTGCAGAGATATTGTAGTGGAACAAATGCTACGCTAAACTGTTCTTTAAACCCTCACAGTAGAAGGAACTGGTACCCAAGTCCATTTTTAAAAACAGCAATTAAATTAGCTCAGGCAGCCCTAGTTTTCAACCAGTAAGACAAAAACCTCTGTTGCTATGGACTCAGGTAAATATGAATAGATATGAATCATCATGAAGCAGGTTTGTTTGCAGCTGTTTTCCATACTGCAGTGTCACAAGAAGATTATTTCCACACAAAATATGTTAGTCTCAGCATGCATTTTTCTCATCAAATTAAATTAAGTATAGGAAAATTGACTGTACTACAGCACAAGTCAGTTGTGAACTATTAGCCAGATAATCACTTTTTCAGGAAATTTTATGTAAACTGGCACACTTTTAAACTGTCTCTGGAAGAAGAAGGTGTAGCACTCCCTGCCACTGAATAATAGGGGGAGTTTTTGGGGAACTAGTTGTGAGTATCATTAATACTGGGCAAGAATGACTGCCAGTTAAGGCTCACTTAAATGATTATCTGGAGGAGCTAATGGTCTGAGGCAATGTTCACTCTCAGGCAGTCATTAAGTATAAGAATCTCCCTGACCTGGAGGTCATTACTGCTTACATTAATTACTGCAATGATGAATACTCCATGCCACTCTACCACATCTCCCTAAAGTCATTTCTGTATCAAAACGTCCGGCAGGTTTCAGATCTCTGGTGACATCTGGCATCCAGGAACAGCATGTATAAACACATTTATGGGAATGAAGATAAAACACCAAGTGTTTGAACTGATCAGAACCAGCAACTAGCTGGCAGACTCAGCCTGTAATTTTGTAATGACCCTAAACCTCCCTTTCCACATAATAATTTATTATTAGCTATAGATCTCCCATACTTAAGATTGTTCAAGAATTACTGTGTGTGCATAAGCCTTTGTATTTGCCCAGCCTAAACAGCTTTTTAACCAGATATAGATCTGTTAGGAGCTACGTTAGGGTGAAAATAAAACATATCAGGAATAATTTGAATCATTATTGCTTATTTGACAGTAGAAGCTGTGAATAAATCTCCAGTTCATGTGTCTACAATACCTGCAGCTCATATGAGGTATCTGTTCTGAAAAGATTTGAGTTCTCATAGATATACAACCAAAGGATGGCAATAAAACAGGAAGCATTTAAAAATTTGACCTAAAGAGATATGCTCAATGTAAGGTCTAAGGTAAGAGAGACCTGAAACCCATGTAACCTCCAGGGTCTTAATATCTCACACTGCTCTTGGACCCAGAGCAGAATAACACCACTCAAAATCTTTTTTTGAAACACCACAGTCATGGCCAGGAGACTTTCTGATTTGCATTGTATTTTGAGTTATTTACAGTATTACTCCTCAGGTGAGAGTTCATGTGCTTGGTTAAAGCTCACATCCTTGGTTCAAGTCCTCATGTCCTTAGTCACTTGTGGGCACCAATTGTTTGCTTACTAGTGCCACTGGCTGAAGTCAGAGAGACTCTGCAGTGAGCAGCTGCTCCCCAGGACACAGGAGGGTGTGGAGGGTACGTGTCTCAGCCCTTTGCAACAGCTCATTTCTTTTCTATGATGCTGAGCATGGCAGTAATACCACGTGAAACAAAAATAAGGTCTAAGGTGTTTTTAGATTCTGACACACCAGAACTAAAGAGTATAAAGATAACCATTATCAATACATTCATTTTGAGAGTTTCCATTTGTCTGTTACCAAGACTGCAGTTGTCAATGCAAACAAGGTCTCTTTATTGGATATAATAGATCAAGTGGAGAGTTTCTGCAAAAAAATACATGAAAGAATGTAAAAATCTCTTCAAAAGATCATTAATAAAAGGATAAATATTCTTTCAATATATCTGTGCTTTTATAGTAGTCTGATACACTGCTTGCTGCATGTAGGCTAATGCAAAAATTGTAATGCAAGGTCTGTCTGTTCTTGACATGTTGTATTATAAATGATTATAAACATCTCCAGGGCTGTTGGTAACAGTGTGAGCTGCTTTCCTGAGGTATTATTGTAGACTTTCAAAAGTGCAACATGCCTTAAGGGTTTGACTTTTTATGGCCATGCTGACTTTTAAAGGAACATAACAAAGTGTTTTATTAGTGTACTTTTGAACGTTTAGTAATTCAAGAACAGTTTGCAGTGATTTCTCTACAGCTCGAGCAAAAAAACAAGGTTTTAAAAGACATAGAAGGGAACAGTATTTGATAAAAAACATAAAAGGAATTGTCTCTGCATCAGTAGTAATAGCATCTAATACTTTGCAGGGAAGATGGCCTAACTGGACCATTAATTATATTTTTGTCTGATTTCATGCAAATAAAAAAACAACACCTTCTAGTCAGTCTAATTTTTCACACTTTGCCCAGAAGCAAACAATAGCTTTAATAAAGAACAGCTTCAGCTCCTTGAGGACTTCCAGACTAGTCATTCTTAGACAAGGTGGGAAGATAAAGACTTTTATCTTGACCTTTCTGCTTGAAAATATGAATGCAAATGACAAAGTGCCAACATTTTAAATGAAGGAGGAACTAGGATACGCTTAAGAAATATATGCTCCTAAATTTAAATACTGGAGTACTCCTTATATAATTTGTTTGTTGATATAAGAAACTCATGTGAGATAAGAAATATGTAGCTTTAGTGCACAGTGCTTTTAAAAAAAATGGTAGAAAATTAGGATATGTTAATATAAGCCTCTAGTAGGTAAGTCCAAGTGTAAAAATAGAGGTTTTCAGGCACAGAAAGCATTTCTGCACTTAGACAATGTAAGGTGAAATGAAATGACAGAGCAATGTATCTAAAACTGCACATTGGTTCTAGGGACTTGAAAAAATATCATGTTTGACAGTATGAGACATCAGACAAAATGCCTGGAGGATGAGAATAAAATAGTCAGGGTCAGACAAGCAAAGATTTTCCCTATCAAGTTATGTACGAGCAGTAGGAGAACCTGAGCCTGGCTAGAAACCAAAGGGTGAGCTGGAGCAGGGATAACATGTGTTAACCTGATACTTCTTAAGGCTTTGTGCTAGATGCCTGGGTGAGAGGCATAACATGGAAGGGAAGAACAAAAGGCTGTCTAGAAAGAAATTTCTGAAAGACAAAAAACTGCAGGAAAAAAAAATCTTAAGAACTTCAGATAAGGTTAAAAAACAAATACAAGTGTGTTTCAGAGCTTTGGCACATAGTTCTGCCTCAAACTCAGCAACACAACTGGGAAAAATTCAATAAGAATTCCTCTTTTTTTGTTCCAAAAACTTATTTGAAATGCCACACACCTTGGAGAACTAGCTGGCTTGCAATAGGAAAAAATTTCATCCACTATAACCTCTCAAAACACTAACTGTTCAGCTAGAAAAACATTCTAGGTGACTTGACCTGTCCATTAATGCTTGTCTTATTCTGGAGTTATATGAGTTCAACAAGACCTGTAAGAATAACATATTAATATACATATTCTTTTCAGATCTTTTATATCTCATTCAAGATCAAAGAGCTTTAGACTTTATCACCATAAATGTTCAATGTCATTTTAAATGAAAATTATTTTAAAATAATATAAGCTAACTGTAAGTTTTTGTTCTTTAATTTTGCCATACACATTTATTTACAAAATGTAGAAGTTATGCAAAGAGGATTCTGATATGTTAGAAGGATTTTGCAGGTAAATGTCATTTCACAGTTATGGCAAGTCAAATATTTTTCTTCATTTTTGTAACATGTTTCCATGTCAGTATTAGGTGTGCTTGAGCTTAACAGCAATAGCTTCTGGAGTGTGACTCAGACAAAATGCTCTGAGAAGACAAGAAGGTTCAGTCTTACATGTGAGCATCTGAGTAAGAACCTCAAGAACATCTATAACTCAGGAAAAGTGTGAAATCTCAGGAAAAAAAGGTTTGGAAAAGTACTGAAAACCAACAGAAAGGCAGAGAGCAAATATACAAACAAAAATCAGAGGGGACTATCATTTAGTATGTCATTGTAAAATGCTTGTCCTCAGAGACTGCCCAAAAATCTGACCCTGTTTTCCTGTGGGTAGAGGTCTTCTTACTGAGCCCCTTTATTTCTGTTCTTTCTCATACCACATTTTCTCTAGTGTACACTTTCTGTTAAAACTTAGTTTCAGAGATCCAAATGCTATTGGTGTTCCCAGAGAAAACATATTAAAAAGTAAATCTCCCTCAATACGGTGGCTAGCACAGAGTCCACACTCACAGGTGTAGTTTAAATTCATCAGTTATACTTGAATTTCCACAGAAATAATTTTCAAATATAGGCTGCCCAAAAAAAGGAAGACATATTTAATTTCCTAGGCACATCTGACAGTGTTTCAGAAGAATGCTTAGAATTTGAAACAGAACCCTCTTTCCCTCATCTGTACATTTCAAGGTTTATCGTGTTAGATTAATCTACATGCTTCCATTGTCTCACAGTAGTTCTGTCAACAAAGATACTTCATACAGGCAAACCCAGGACCAGCTGGAACCCAACTCCCTGCTATTTGATATCACAAGAAACAATTATTTTTTAATAAGTCAGAGAGAGGCATTAATCAGTGTGGATAAACCTTACCCTCTCATACAGCCACCACTCTTCCACTAGACCTTATTTCTGGTTTTCCCCTTCCTTCCACTTACTTTTAGCATAACTGCTCATGCCAGTCATTATATAGTAAGAGCCTGTTTGTTTTTTTTCTACAATTCATACGTAACATGCCCTGTCTCTCGACTCTTAATAAAGTTAATAATAAAGAGAATGAGAGCAGTAAGAGCAGAGCTCTTCTCTCATGAGTCAGGAAGACATGGCAGACGGTGCACTAATGTGTTAATTAAATGGCTGTTTTGCCTGTGATTTTCCTGTTGCTCGCCTCCTGATGCTAAGAGCTGAGAAATAATGGAAGGGGTTAATGAGACAGAAATTTATTCAGGTGCTCAAAACTTCACTGCAGGTCCTGAATACTAGGATCCATCTCAGCAGTCAACAGAAAAAGGGATGAAAATGGCTGCCATCATTGCATGCCACCAGCACTACAGAGCACTGCAGCCTGCTGCAGGACTCACATGTCCTGGCAAAATGTGCACAACTGAGGCAGGCTGAGGTAGCACAGTGTCAGCAGATGAGGAAAAGGAAGAGGTACTTAATGCCTTATTTGCCTCAGTCCTTAATACCAAAACCAGGTATCCCCAGGATATTCAGCTCCCAAAGCTGGAAGCTAGTGATGGGGAGATGAGTGAAGACCCCATATTCCAGTGGAAAATGCCTGGTATGCCACCTGGACACCCACAGGTCTACTGGTCCAGATGGGACTCACCTGAGAGTAATGAGTAAGCTGGCAAAAGAGTCAAGCCACTTTCAAGCATTTAGCAGCAGTCCTGGTTAACCAGAGAAACCCCAGAAATCTGGAAATTAGTGAAGGTAACACCATCTACAAGAAAGGTTGGAAATATCCAGAGTACTGTCAGCCTGACCTCAATACCATGGAACGCCATGGAGCAGATCATCCTGCGTGCCATCACAGAATGTGCAGGACAACCAGGGGATCATACCCAGCCTCTCACTTCAAAGAGGACACTGAGGTGCTGGAGCAAATCCAGAGAAAGCCAACAAAGCTGGTGAAGGGTCTGCAGCACAAGTCTATGAGGAGCAGCTGAAAGAGCTGGGGGTGTTTAACCTGGAAAAGAGAAAGCTCAGGGGGAACCTCACTCCTTTCTACAATTACCTGAGGGGGTTGTGGTGAGGTGGAGAGCTCTCTTCTGCCATGTCTCAAGTGGAAGGATGAGGAAAAGATGGCTTGAAGTTGTGCCAGGAGAGCTTCAGATTTGATATTAGGAAAAATAATTTTCACTGAAGTAGTGATTTGGCATTGGAATAAGTTGCTAAAGGAGGTGGTAGAATCATCACCTCAGGAAGCGTTTAAGTGTCTGGATGTGGCACTTGGAGATATGGTTTAGGAGTGATTATGGTTATGCTGGGTTGATGGTTGGACTAGATGGTATTGAAGGTCTCTTTCAGTCTTGATGATTTCTGTGATTCTGTGGTTTTGTTATGTTGAAGAGGAAACATTGTCAAACTGATATAGCCAAACACACCAAAGGGGAGAAATTATAGTAGTGCTATACCTTAAAGAAGAGGGACAAAACCAGTATTCTGCAAAATAGCTAACCCCACTGCTTCCCACCTTTTCCCAGGGTAAAAAAACCTGCCCTAGATTAAGTGCTCACACACCTAGCTCTTTGCTATCTACCACAGTTTTAGTACATTCACTTTTTTTCAGAGATAACAGTTATCCACAGGTAGCCTCAGCTTCCACCTGTCCAAGCAGAAGCGCTTCACCTCCAGCAATGGTTTACACCAGCCAAAAGGGAAACATAAAAGATAATTTTATCTTTATTGTGTCCTTACTAAAACCTTACACTGTCACATAGGAGTCCTGTGATGGGTGTTCTGTCATCAGTTTATGCTCAACATATGTGATGCAAAGCAATTCTTCTTTCTTCTCAGACCTTACTTCAATCGCATTTTTCCTTCACGAATGAGAGCCCCACTCCTTTACCAATACTGCAGTGCCTACAAAAATTCATAGTATTCTTTGGTACCCTGACAGTCCTGCTTTTCCTTCTGACCAATGATACTTTCCTGCTTTTGTATTTATACCCGTCTGCTTCTTATTTCCTCATGCTTACACTGAATATAGGCTGGACAAGGGATTATTTATTTGTTCTGCATTTAAACACTGCATAGAGTTGAAGTAGATCCTCTGGTTAATGGTTACAGCTCCTAGAGGCAATGGCAATGTAAATAAATTAAACAGTGTTAATAACCTTAGTCAATTCATTCTAGAGATTGAACTATATCCAAAGATTATACACTACTTCTGTTTTATTTCTGGGGATATTTACATGGATAAAGATGCAGAATGTTAAAAGCCAGTGTGCAAACCAACAAAAATCCAGACTGAAACGATACTTCCAAGCATAATTAAGTAAATCTCTGGTGAATCCAGTACCTGGGAGGTCATCAATCATTGTAAACCATGCCAAAGAAACCTTTATATGTATCCTTGCTCCACAAACAATGCCCTGATCTGGAATTTAATCTATATCCACACACTTTTTCTTTCATATGCAGCTATACTGGGGCCAGTAAGGGAAAGTCTGCCTGAGAGTCAGTAGGAAGAAGGCCAAGATTATTCTAGATACTTACAGAAGATGATGGATGTCTGGGTAATTTTGAAAATATCTCTAATATCATATCTATCTCTTTTGGCTGCTAAATTTCTCAGAAAATATTACTAAAATTATTTTGGTTGGCTTTGAGAAAATTAGTCAGTATTTGTATTTGGAATGATTTTTTAAAAGACATTAGGATACAGAAAGGGCAGAATATAATGGATAAATCCAATATTAAGAAACTGGAGAGGGTCCAGTGGTATAGACCTACTGAGATAGCCAAAAGTTGAGAGCACATGGCTTGCATGGACAAGTGGAAGGACTGGGTTGATTTAATCCAACAGAAAAGTGGGAAAGAGGGGATTTAACTACCTGCCTATGACTAGATTAAACAATCACAGAAGTTCTGGAGCTAAAGTGATATAAAGCTTGGCAACCACCACAAGTTTTGATTTAGGAAGTTCAAATTAAATAATGGGGGGGGGGAAATCATGAGAAGGTCAATTCAGTGTTGACTCTTATTGTCTGGAGGGGTTATGGACTCTGTTCTTGCCGGTTTTCAGGACTTGATTGGACAAAGATATGGCAAACCTGTTGTGTTTTAGATAGGTATAAAAACGCAAGGTTTTTCAGGTAATTTCCAATAAATATTTCCATGGTTCTTCAGTACTGTGATGCAATTTTTTTACAGCATCAAGAGGGTGGACATTTTAGAAATGTTAATGTCTTTTGAAAAGCATCACTTTGTTCCTTATTTGATCATCTGTAAGATGAATACCTTACCTCCCTACTTTCCAAAAGGACTAGTTAGGGGATAGTTCCCAAGGGAACTATCTGGATGAATGAATTATATCTGTGAAGCTGCCATCTACTACAGTTAAGAAGGCCAGAGTAAATGAAAAAAAATTCTAAATAAAAATGTGTGACAAAAGCCTATGCTGGTCTAAACCGCTGTAACTCTAGTGACTGAAAGAATATAAAACTAATTTGCTCCACTGAGCTACCACCCCATGTTGTTTATTCAGCCAAATGAGCAACTGTTAAGTTGAATGTTGTTTAGCCTGAATTATTAAAGTCAGGAAGTTTTGGGCACAAAGTATTGGCTGTCTGAAAAACAATGCTTGCCTCAGTTTAGGATCACCGTTGGGGAAAACTTAGAGAATTGTGAAGGACTCCAGAAGAACTATGTTTAAAGGACTATTCTTACTGAAGGCTAGTTATGGCAACAGGCTGCTAAAGACTAAACACTTTCCAGGAGGAGAGACCATTTCTAACATTCCGTTGGAAGTATAGTAAAAATTAGTATCTGAAAATTCTAAGCTGTCATATTCCTTCAAAACCATTTTTATTTCAAAACTGTAATCTCTTATGCAAATCTGAAGGATAAATAAAGGACCCTCACTGTACTTACTTGACCTCTGTGTTCGTCAGAATAAGCCTTACATAGTCAAGCAAGGCATCATAAATTGAAACAATTTTCAAATACACTTTCCAGGAGATGGAAGAAAAGTTCATAAAAAGGTCAAGACTGCAGTCATCAAAGTAGTGGAATCAGTGCTTGAAGAGAGAACTACCATTTGCAGGGAATGGAAGTGTGCCAGATAAAGAAGCTGCTGCCCAGACTTCTTCAACCCTTCCATAGGAAGAGGGCTAATTTCTTGAAGAGCCATTAGAGAATTATGCTGTCTCCTTGAAAATAGGGCATCACTCAAGAAATCACTTACAAGGAAAGAGGAAATCTTTTCTGAGAAGCCGGGTCAACTTCACAGATACTCTGGTAGAGAGATTGAATGTGATAAGCACTGTAAAAGGGCTCAGATTAAATTAAGTAACGCTTTATTTCTATAGAAAACCAGCTGAGCTTTGAAGAAAGAATAGGTGATTAATTTAATAGAGTAAAAGATACTGCTAAGACTGGTCAGTAATTAAGTAAATTGGAGACCAGTGTTCAGGTAAAAGAGTGAGCAAAATGCATTTAAGAGCATGTACCAATGAATTAGCCACTGGCAGTTTGAACAAAGGTCCATAATGTCATGGATAAGCCCCATTTACTAGATGATCTTTGAATCAGCCTGAGAAACAGGAGGTGACTACTTCCATCTCTAAGTAACTGTCATTTGGAACTCCCTGAGAAAAAAATACTAGAAATAGATGCTCTTCTTTAAACTGGCAGCCAGTCACTAGTTGTGTCGCCTGGGGATTAGTAGTGTTCCCAATACTGTTTAGTATCTTTATTGATGATCTGGGACAGGGGATTGAGTCTGCCATTAGCAAATTTGAAGATGACACCAAGTTGGGAGAGAGTGTTCATCTGCTGGAGGGTAGGAGGGCTCTGCAGAAGACCTGGACAGGCTGGATCAATGACCCCAATCCAAGGATATGAGGTTTAACAACACTAAGTGTCAGGTCCTGCACTTTGGCCACAACAAACCCCTGCAGTGCTACAGGCTGGGGACAGAGTGACTGGACAGTGGCCAGGCAGAAAGGGATTTGGGGGTACTGATGGACAGCCAGCTGAACATGAGGCAGTGTGTGCCCAGGTGGCCAAGACCACCAGTGGCATCCTGGCCTGTGTCAGCAATAGTGTGGCCAGCAGGAGCAGGCAGTGATTGTCCCTCTGTACTCAGCACTGGTGAGGCTGTACCTTGAATGCTGTGTCCCCAGTTCTGGGCCCCCAATTTAGGAAGGCTGCTGAGATGCTAGGGTGTGTCCAGATAAGGTTCTTGAAGGGTCTAGAGAGTAAGTTCTGTGAGGAGCATCTGAGAGATCTGGGGTTGTTTAGCCTGGAGAGAAGGAGGCTCAGGGGAGACCTTATCCCTCCCTACAGCTCCCTGAAAGGAGGCTGTAGCCAGGTGGGAGTCACTCTTCTCCCAGGCTACCAGTGACAGGACAAGAGGACACGCCAGAGGAAGTTTAGGTTGGACATAAGGAAGAAGTTATTCACAGAACAGGTGACTGGGCACTGGAAAATGTGAAGTCACCATCCCTGGAGGTGTTTAAGAATAGATTGGATGTAGCACTCAGTGCCATGGTCTAATTGACAAGCTGATGTTCAGCCATAGGTTGGACTCGATGATCTCAAAGGTTTTTTCCAACTTATTTAATTCTGTGATTCTGTAAATAATAATAAAAATATGTTCATAGCATAAGAAATACATAACAATAGTAACATTAACAAAGAAAAAAAGAATGAGCAAATAAAAACCTCTGTGTTTGCTACAACTCTTCTTCATAGCAAACTGTCTAAGGCAAGACAGCCTGACTCTGCAGGCCACACAACTCTGTCCTCTTAGCAGCCCAGCAGCAAGGGGGGAAAACAGAGGGGAGCACAAGCAGAGCATGGCTATGCTGCTGAATTGACAAGCCCACACTGACAGCTTCCCCCAGAGCGCTGTGAATGTTTCTACAGGGACAGCCACAACCACCCTCACATTCACATTGCCCTTGTAAGTCTGTGCTGATACCAAACCACGGCTACTTTGGGTTTACTGTCCACTGAATACTCCTGCAACAAGCTGGCCTTGCTGTTTCCAGCTCTTTCTTCCCTTAATATATCTTCTTCTGTTTGAGTTTTTATAATTTTCCCTAAATAAACTAGCAAAATGACATCCTCAGATAGTTTTCATGACAGTCAGCAAAAAACCTGATGTACCTGTAATAGAAGCTCTTTACTAGAAGATACCATGATTAAAAAACCAAGGCTATCTACTGTATGCTCTGAGTGAGGAAAATGTCCTGAGTAAAACAGTGTACATTTATGTGGTTGGAGGCTATCTTAAGGTATATCCACCAAAGGTAATTTGGTCTTTCCAAATATTTGAAATGTTGATTTTGCAGCCTTGAAAATACTCTTCTAACATATTTTTTTATCTTTCCTTATGAAGTCTTTTCTGTCATGTAAGTCAAAAGGAAAACTATCATGTAATGCAAAAAACACAAACAGCCTGAAGTGGACAATTGACTGCAGTAGCCAGTTAGTATAATTTCAGATTTTATCTGTACAAGTAAATAGAATAGACATTCATCCTAGGAGTTCTTGATCCATACTTCATACCCATAAATTGACATAGTTTCTTTTGGGCCAAGTAGCCTTGCCACCAACTTGTTCAACAATATAGGAGAAGTCAATTAGCTCTTCCTTCACAAGCAGGTTCCACCTGAAGTAACATTTCTCCTTTTTAATCCAGGTCCATTGGATTTCCCAATCCAGTCTCCCAGCTCAGTCTCAATTTCCACTGTTACCTCCAAGCTCACCCCCCAGCTTTCCCTAGTGTCAGTGACCCAGCTGATGACAGCTGACATGATGCAAGGCTAGAGGGGTTGCTGATTGTGTTGAGTGCTGCAAGTGCAGGGTAAAAACTCTTGCAGCCCAGTCAGGAATGCTGCCCACAGCTGACAATGCAGTCTTAGTCATAAACCAGCCCGCAGGATTTTCATATACCAGATACCAGCACTGTAAGGAGCTCCTTTGGAAACTGCATCAAGGGTTATGGGCCACATAAAACCAGTAATAAAGAAACTTTTACAAACGTGAGCATTTTCAGTTCTTGACATCACTGGTTTTCAAATGAAAATGGGGAAAATTCCACACCACATAGCAAAATTTTCATTCAGCTGTCATATGGAGAATATCATCGTTTTCACTGAAAATGTTTTCATTAGCAAATTAGCAGTTAGAGGGGTGAAAGGTGCACAGAGCTGTACTTGTTCTGCTCACATGTGCACACGTGTGTTTTCATAGCTGCACACAGGCTGATGGTTATCCAGTATAATCTGAAAATAATGTGAAAATATAAGAGCATTTAATTGTGTCTCTCTATTTTTAACCCAGAGTAGAAAAGAGAGAAGTGTCCTTATCTACCTGTTTCACCATGTTTTAAAGAATTCTTATCAGATTTTTTGATAAATGTTACTTAATTTATGAAAGCTTAGGAAATGGATGGACAGTAAAATAAGAGTAATATTTAATGAGAAGTTCAGTTTAACCATTTTAAGCTACTGGGATACCACTGTCATTTCTTGGATAGAAGAATTCCTTTCAGTTCAGTTTTTGGGTTATCAGAAGCTCTGGTAATAGATGCAACATTTCTCTGAGTAGAGAAGGCAGCAGAGAAACATCTCTATCTACTCCTACAGGAGACTGATATGACAAGGAGAGGTTGAGTGTCAAAGTGGGGACAAAACTGAATTGCTACATAAAACCGTGTATCTATAAATGTAATTTCCAATAAAGACCAGGGTTATGTGGAGTGCTGTCTGCATCTCAAGGGGATTCATAGGAATAAGTAAGATACCAGCATTATGAATGCCTCTTCCAGCAACTGCAGTAGCTACTGTAACTCTGGCAGTAACTCACATGAAGTTTTTAACTTAAAAGTCACTTTTATTGGTTAATGGAGTGCAGGCAGAAAAGCTGTATTTTCTTTCTCTTCAGAAAGCTCTGAGGGATCTTTAAATTTCCACTTGAATAACCACCAGAAATGGGCACAAGCCTGGTTTTGGCTTTTTTCTCATGTCTTTTTTAAGAAAGGTCATTTTCTCATATGTCTTTTGAAAACTGTTATCTGAAGCATGTCCTGATAACACAGTTGATGCCAATTATGCACTCTCTGCCCTCTCCTCAGCAATTCTGTTCATCTATTAATTTGTTCTGAGGTGGCTAATGCATTGTACCCTTAATGCCTGAGAGACACAGCAGTGGTCTGTATGCTGCTGAGTAGTATATCCCATTCTATTCAATACCTCCTTCTTCAGCTGAAGCACCATCTGGGCCACCCACCATTTCTGGATTTAAGAACTCCCTCAAGACCAAGAACAGAACATTTCTAACAAGAAGGTGACAGCTGAGTTTAAAAAAAAACCCAACAACCTAATTAAAAAAAAAAAAGAAACCAACAAAACACCTACACAAATTATTTCATTTATTTATCTTACAGACTTTAAAGAAACAAACACAGTGTATGCAACAGGCAGAGATGACAGTTCTTGGCACTGATACAGCCCAAAGAGGTAGACAGTGTCAGACCAACACACATAGCAACCCCAGGCTGCAGTAGATTTAGACTGGCATTCTAAGAGAAGGGCATGGTATTTGCCATTTAAATTGGCATAGCAAGGGGAAAAGAAAACAGAGGACCAGAAACAGGAAGGGTATTCTAGTCTCTCATCTCTTCAAATCTGACCAGAAATGCAGTAAACTCTGAAGAAAACCATTTTAGCTAGAATGAGATGACAGCTGCCACCCTTTGAAAACTGGTAACTGCTAGATAAAATGACCATATACATTATGTCACACAAGCTTTTAAGTAAGAGAACAGAAGTAATCCCACAGTTCATCATCAATCTCAATAATGCCAGTAGTGAAACCAACCCCAGAAGCAGCATAGACAAGCAGGAGCCAGCCAGGCTTGACACAGCTGAGCTGCCTGCAAGCTTGGTTCCACAGAAGTGCCTATCCCATGCTTGCTATCCCAGAATTTAGTACCAGCCACCAGAACACAGGGTAACAAAAGTAATGTAGGTCAAGGTTGAAGTTTCTACTCCCTTGATTTCTCTGAAGATGGAGACAGGAAACATAAATTCCCAGACTGCCAGAATTTGGAAGTTGTTTTGTTGAGAAAAATATACCTGTCATGTACTTTCTCTGGAAAACTAACAGCATTAAAGCAGTCAATACAAAGGTGATTCCTTGTTCCTAAAAGATCTGGTTCAAAGCAACCTCTAAGAAACCTTCATCCAGTGAACAGATGGGTTACTGGATTGGCTTGTACCTGAGCAAGTTATTAGTACTAAGTTGGTGTTTACAGACTGACAGGCGACGTTCTAGACTATGCCCATTTGAGCAGAGCAGAGAAGTCTCTCTCTGCAGGAGCTCATATGCATCCATGTCAGTACAAGCACCTCTGCTGTTGTCAAACCACAGCAGAGTTCTGCTATGCAGTGCTGACTAACCTTAGAAACTGAGCTCAGAACAAGAAGGGCAAGCAGGGATCAGGATACTGAACCTGGCCCAGCACTGATAACACATGTTATTGAACACACAGTGCTCTGGATCAATGAGAAATTCCTGAATACTGATGTAAAATACATTGTATTACCACAGGTGACAATCAGTAAAAAAACATAGCATGATTTTAGAAGGCCTGCTTACCTCAGTCCATATGGTTTCAGCCACCTAGGCACAGCTGAAAGCTTTAATCACAGACAGAAACATCATGACCAAAGCCATGATGGGAGAGAATATTCAGAGGAGGTAACAAACGGACTATGACAATCAAATATTATACCCAACACACCACAAAAGAGAAAGGAAACTCAGTTAGGGATCCACTGTGTAACAGATCTAAGTTTGATTAACCAGCGTAGCAAGTGGTAAGAGTATCTTCTCCTCCTGTTTCTCAAGACAGGTACTGAAAGCATTTTCACTACATTCAAAGTGGAAAGTATTCAATAATATCTGTTCATTTTTTAAAAAATTCTTCAGAAAGCATTGCTAAGCCCCACATTTACTGAGATAACTAATGGAACATGGCATTGACCTAGAGATATTTAGTGGCTTTGAATGGGAAGTCCCTTTTTTTTCCACTTTCACATATTTATGGAGTAGCTAGCAACACATGAATGTAAAGACACTTGCTATTCTCTCTCAAATAGAAAAAAAGGCATGTAAATTTATATCAGTATCTCTAAATAATGAATCATGTCAAAATACTAAATCAATTTCAGTTTTAGAAATTATAAAAAATGTGATTTTAAATGTCTCTCCCTTGTAGTACAAAATGGATTGATATAATTAATCGTCTGAAATCAAATACATAATTTGTACACTTGAAGTCATACAACCCATCATACAGCTTTTTTTATCATTTCACAAAAGATTATTAATGCATTTTGAATGGCTACCCTGCTTTTGTTAGAGTTGCCACATTGTACTTCTGAGGTGATAATCTTGTAGGGGAAAAGAGAGAAGCCATTACTATGTGCTGTGTTCTTGCACATCCAAAGCTATTGGTGCAGGGGCTGCAGCTTACATCCTGTATTCAGATGCAGTATTGTAAATCTGGCATCACCATTAAAGTACATACAGTTATGAACTGACATTAGAGTAAGCAAAATTTGGGCACATGCATATTCTTTTTCATTAAAACTCTAAAGCATTTTGAACGCCCCCAGGTAAGAAGTACTAAAATAAATGTAAAGTATATTAATATTTATCAATGTGCACACTTCCATAAAGAGAAAGTCTGAGTATAAACTGCAAAAGACTATGGAAAAGGAATATTGGATCCTGCTGGATCCTGTGAGACATAGCACAAGCCAGTTCAAATGCTGGGGAATGAAAATATACTTTGTACTCCCACACCTGCACTAACACACACCTGGCTCAGCTCAGACACCCTTGGTGCTGTATACATCTAAACTGAAGCTGAAAATCTGGTAGTCATGTATCAATTTAAAGCATGTGATGACTGGCTTCTGATCACAAAGGTGCACACACCTTTGTGGCTGATATGGCCTCTGTTTCATGTTTATTCAAATAGTATGAATACTCAAGCACATCAAATTTACAGAGCATAGAGGAACCACCCCTACACTGTCTTACTCCTGCTACTCTCTTCCCATCCTAAGCATTGGAGCTGGGATACAGGTCACTAAGGCACATCCACCCAATGGCTGCCAGCTCCCTCTCAAGTCTACACAAGTGTGTGAGTGAGCAAGTGCAGGGATCACTGCATTTTGGGTTCTGCAAATGTACATACCCTAATCTTCCTGTTCATGTTACTTCACACTAACCACATGGTATTATTTCATGGAATTGTTTACAGATTAACATTAATCATATTTTCTGGACAGAGTAACTGCTTGAATGGAGTCCTAATATTTTTTCCTTATATTCTGCTATTTATTTTCTTTTGTCGTATTTCACTGTCCCTCTCATTGTGAAATTCATTCCACCCTCTCCTATCAGTAGTTTCGGGGTTTTGTCATCTTTTTTTTTTCCAGCTGCTTCCCAGAGCTGCCGGCTAGGGTGGCTCTGTTACTCATCTGCGGATCGATCCCTTGTCAATTCCAGTGTGCTCCAGCAGTCCATTTGCAGTATTGCAACCATTTTAAACAGACTTTCACTACATAATTCACTTCAGTTCAAAATACAGGAAAATGTTGCTCAGGGGAGTGAAGGAGCAAAGCAAATTAATCCCGCTGTGGTACAGAGATAATGTGAAGTTGGTCTGCATGGGTACTGCTGTACAAAAAAATTAAAACTATCAGGTATAACAACACAGTCTTATGTTTTGTCACTTGGAAAGCCCTATATAAAGAACCTCATCCTGATACTATTATCACATTCTTTGCCGAGTGACTGGAGGGGGGAGAATTAACATTAGCCTTAGAAGCTAAGGAAACAGCGGGAATATTAATGTTCTAACTAAAAGATAGGAATCTTGCATGCCAGTGAAGCTTCTCTGTAGATCAGGTCCTTGAAAGGAAGTTGCAACAGATGGGTACTAAAGAGATTTCATTTTATTATTATTTAGTTCCTTAATATGATTAGATCAAAGAAGTTAACTCCATTTCAAAAGAGGTAATTTTACTATAAGAAGTTATTTATATTGGGAAAGGCTAACAAGACCAAGACTTGTGAACCTGTTTTTTAATCTTGGTGCATCACAGGCTTTCTGTGTAACATTAGGTAAGTGTTTCATGTTCTTTTCTTGATTCTCCTGATCTAAACTTTAGGTATTTCCTTCCTAGTTCTTAGGATTCACCGCAGCAGAGTCAACCAGCACTTCCAAAATATGGAGTTCTTTTAGTGGAAAGTGAGACATAAATATAAATTGGTATTTTAAAGGAATAGTAGTTCCTACAAAAATATTTTCTGACTCATACATGGCACTTTTGCTTTCCACATGAAAGATTATTTTTGGTAGTGTTCCAGCCCTCCCCCAGGTGTACGACTGAAATAATCAAAGTATGAACATGGATTTTATGTTTATGAGAGATGCTAATTTGAAAGGTACAAAGATGAAAGCTATGTAACCACAGAGGAGATCCAAAGTTAGTGTTACAAAGGCATGCAGCCAGTGATTACACCTAACTGACAATGCTGCTCCTAATCTTAACACAGTAGTTTTCCCCCCATGTTTGTATAATTATCTCTCTTAATCCAGACACTTAGACACTTGCCTTGCTAAAATGCAAGGTTTTAGGCATCTCTAAGGGACTGTTTCTCTGCTTAGATTTAGGCGTGCAAGAAGGAGGAAGAATGAAGAAGATTACAGTCTGTCAAACAGGATTTATTTCTTCTATGAGAAAAATACATTTCAAAAAATATTAAAGGAATTCCCTCACCCTAAAAAAGTTAAAGGACCAGGGAAAAAGTACGATAATAAGTGACACAGAAAATATTTATATTCTGGGCTTCATTCCTCCCAAAATTAGTTTGTTGAGGCTTAACAAAATTAATTTTAACAATCAGCAGGAAAGTATGCCAAAAAAGAGGTTCAATATTTAGTAAATAAATGTATTCAGTTCAGTAGGGTCTTACGACATTCACCACAAGTACTAAGGAAAAAGAAGTAGGACAAACCATTTTCATCCCTTTGGGTTTAAGAAGATTATTGGAAGTCTACCTAGTTTTAACCACAGAAGCTCCAAAGGACTAGAAATGGGAATCTTCGAAAATGAGAAGGGGTGGTGTGTGTGGGCAGAGGGAGGAAAGAAGGATCCAGAGAATTACAGAGTATTTGACTTCAATTCCCAGAAAGATTGTCTAACAAACTCTTAAACAATCAATTCAAAACCAGCAGAAGAGAGCAAGATAATAAAAGACAGCTAACTTGAGTGTGTTAAGAGCTGATGATGTCAAACCTATCTAATGTCCTTTTCTGCGAATATAATTGGCATAATGGATTAAAGGGAAGCAGTAGATATAATGTATCTTGATTTAGCAAGGACATAGAAACTGTCTTGAGACACATTCTTCTGAAAAGGCTGAAGAAATATCAACTAGATTGATGGTTCTTACACTGCAAATACAAACAACAGTGCTACATGGGCCACTTCAAAATGATGCTCAGCAGCAGCTGCTTGGGCACCAAAAGCAGCAGGTGTGAGATGTGGCACTTCAGAGGTGTGCAAGCTGCAAGAGCAGGGTGAGAAAGATGTGGCTACAGAGGTCAGAGGGGTTTAAGTGAGTGAAAGAGAAGGAATGGGAAGTGAAGTGTGATTAAAGGAAATGGGAGAAGTGAAAAATACGGGTAGGATCTCGATTTAAATACTCACCTAGAAGAGCAGGCCAAGTAGGGAACACCAAGATGGAGAGACAGAAGCAGTCAGTGGATTCTAGGTTAGAAATCTGCACAGGTAAATTAGGAATCTGCACTGGTAATTAGAGGGTACATAAATGCATTTTTGTTTGGGCAGCATTAGTGAAGTACAAATCCATTGTAACATTATCCTGTGCCTACATTTTCAAGATGTTTGGAATTTGGCAACTGATCTGTACTGGAGCTATTGCTCTGTCAGAGCTGCCCACAGTCCAGAAAACTTGGTCAAATGTATAAAAAAATTTTCAAAGGCAAAAAAATATCCTGATTGTTGTGACAAACTCTTTAATGGACACAGAGAATGAAATGCCACCTAGGAAAGTTGCAGAAATGCTTTCTTTCAAAGCCTCTGATATTCATCTCTGAATGAATATGCTGCTTCAGAAGAGAGGATTATGCTGGATAATCCTGTGAGGTCTTCTCCAGTCCTGCATTTCCATGGGGACATCCTTTTATTGGCAGTTTAAAGAAGCGGCACTGCACTCCCTGGATAAGATCCAATGAAACAAAGGACAATACTGGCACTAAAGCCCAGACTTGCAGGAGACACACAAGCTGAAAAAAGTAGACCTCTGTTCCTCAGAGCCCCACCTGAAAAATATGCTAGCAGGAAGTCTGCCTATTATCTGCTCTCCTTTGCTATTCTCAAAAATTTAAAGAGTGAAAGGAAAAAAAAAAACCTATATTTGAGGAGTTACAAATGTATTGCTAAGCTGGTGAGTACTTTATCTGTCAAATAAAAATATAGCAGTTACCATTAGTTGTCCAGTTTCAGGAATACCAACACTTATTGTCCAAATCGACTTTTAAAACCCCATTTAATACCTCTAAAATTGCTACACAGGAAAGCCTACAAATACAGAAACCTTTTCCTGGATAGATATCATGCTTGTCCTTCTGACATGGTTTGTTGAATGCAGACTGACAGCTTCCAGCCCCTTGAGCAGCAGAGGCAGGTGACACTAAGGCAAACCACCAGCACCCTGCCACCCTCAGTGGGAGGAACATGATCCTTATGGTGGGGCTTTTCCCCTTATTCCTGGCCTTGCTTGTTTTCCTGCTCCCAGGCTGCCAGCTGCGGTTTGGCAGCGGCCCCCAGGCCCCCCAGTCCCACACACACAAAGGGCAATGGTTTGCCAGGCAGGGACTGGGGAGGGGCTGAAGAGCTGAAGCTGGAGCAGGGAGACAGCAGCCACCAGCACCAGCTCAGAGTTTAAACCAGCAAAACCCAGCCCAGGCCATGGTGAGGCTGAGCTCCTGCACTGCTGGGCTGATCAAAGCAGGCAGAGCAATCTCAACCCATAAAGTTGTACCTGGTTTACTTTAGTGGCAACATACATAAACTTGTATCTAGTGACTCAGAGACACAGATGAATAAATAAAAGACAGTCTACCAGTAGAAACAATTTTTCTCTCCCTTCTCCAGGCTCAGCTTCAGCCCAAAACTTCTCCTTCCTTCAGCAGCTCTCCTCCACCCTTACTCATCCTAGCTCCCTTATTTTCTTATTTTTCTGCACTCCTGCCCTCCCAAGCCCTTGGCTGAGGGGATGGATGGAGCAGGAGGTTGGAGTCTGGAATGTAAGGGCTCCTCTCTGCCCCTCCTTTCTTATTCATTTCCTTCTGACTGCCCCTCTACTCATCCAGAGCTTACCCATGACTGGACCTCCTCAGGAGTGTCCCTGCTCTGGCATGGGCCACCCATGGGGCCACAGTCCCCTCAGAGGCACCAGAGTCCCCTCAGGCACGGAGCATTCCTTCCCAAGAGTGAAACTCCAGCTGCATCCCCAGCAAGTGTCCCCTTCTGCACCTTTCCTTCTGTGTCTCCTCAGATGTGTCCTCATGTAACTCCTCAGGTGAATTCACAGGTATCTCCTGTCTTCAGCTCCCACCCTTTCTTGGACACATCCGAGGATCACGTTGTTTTGGGGTACTGTGTGGTGCTTCGAGCTGTGGCCATGCCATATGGAACTAGCCCTGACCTCCCCAGGCACTCACTCCACCAGGTATGCTAAATGCAACCTCTAATAGGAAAATTAATACTCAAACCAACATGTCATAAGAAAATGAAATAGGCTTCAGGAGACATCATGGGTTGTGAATTGACATGAAGATGGGTAAAAGGTCCCCCATGTGGGCCCCCTGAGCCTGCTCTAAATATAAAAATCAAATGGTTCCCAGACAAAATTGCATAGGACTTCAGCTCTGAAGCCCTGAGGACTGAAAATGAGGCTAAGGGTGGTTAAGAGTGACAGAACAAAGTTTCTTTAATAAACTGAGTTTATATTTTTTCTCTTTTTCTAAGTTTTGTGAGACATTCTACTGCTACAGTCAACACTGTGGATTCTTTCTTCAAATATTGTGGATATTTGCCATGACATTTTTAATTAGTCAGTCTTTATAAACTGAGCAGAGCAATGACTTGAGACTGGCATAGCATAGCTTGTTTTTTGAAAAAAAGTCTGCTAATAATGTCCATATACATTCTTTAAAAGAAAATTAATCCTTTAGAATAGTAAAAGTCTATATCATTAGGAGAAATGGAATCCAATTAGGTGGGAAAAAAAAATCAAGGAATCAGCATATATCTCTGACACTGACATCTATTTGGCTGGGAAATGGCATCCCAAGGAAAATGGTGTGCACTCCATCTTTATTCACTTTGAATTTAAATGATCAGAACTTCAATATAAAGCAACCCTACACAGAGTATGAGTTACAGCCTTACTTCATCTTACTTCATCTAACTTGTGTTTGTATATCATATTTCTTGAATTCAGAAAAGAGAGGTTGTCACATAAAGCATAAGAGCCATTATTTATATTCTCAATATAGATTAGACTGCAATCAGAAATAGTTATAGATATCTACAGCAATTTAGGGCCTTTTTTGCATTGATTTATTGATGGCTGCTAAGATTTTAGCTGCATTAAAGATGCAAATTTTCACCCAAGATTGCCATTATAGCTTTCAAATCACCAGATATGTTCCATCAATGGTTATGGATATTGCATTCATAAGAATAAAAAAAAATCACAACCTAGGCATTGAATCCAAAGCTGTGCTAGAGAATACCTTCCTTATGGCATACACTGAAATGATCATTTGTTGCTTCTATAAATTAAAGTCAATCTTTTTTTTTTAATGACTGCCTCCAACCTGCTGGCAATTCTTTAGAAATGGGTGGCTTCAGCCACTCACAAGGGTAAATCTGTGCTCGATATCTCACCGATTTATTCTCACCCATAGCCAATGAGGCAAATGATTTTCCTGCTGGGTTAATGACCTCTAATTGTGCTGTTCCTACAGTTTCACTAGCCTGGCCTCACCATAGGCAGTGGTCTGATGCAGATGGTGTCAAGATAAGGAATCCAGGTTAGAGTCAGCATTTGTTTTGAAAAAAACCAAGGATATTTAAAAGTGGAATAATAGGAACAAACATACCGCTTATAAAGTGTTGTTGAAGAACACAGGGTCATTTTAAAATTCTTTTAATTGACATAGTCTTCAAGGGTTAATTCCTTCTCTGCTAACACAAGCAGGCTGGAGCACAGTATCACAGAACATGGTCTATTGTCTCTGCAGGCTGGCAGTGGCTTCCCTCTCCTTGCTCCTGCTTTGCTTCTGTTCAGACCTATAGCTTTGTGGGAAGGGAAGGGAAGGGAAGGGAAGGGAAGGGAAGGGAAGGGAAGGGAAGGGAAGGGAAGGGAAGGGAAGGGAAGGGAAGGGAAGGGAAGGGAAGGGAAGGGAAGGGAAGGGAAGGGAAGGGAAGGGAAGGGAAGGGAAGGGAAGGGAAGGGAAGGGAAGGGAAGGGAAGGGAAGGGAAGGGAAGGGAAGGGAAGGGAAGGGAAGGGAATCTATATAGTGAATCAATTAGTCTGGTAAAACTGAATAGTAAACATCAGAGTTTATAGCCATTTTATATTTCCCATAGCCTCATCTGAGCAGAGGAAGGACATTTTGGTTGAAAGTTCATGGAGAAAAACAAAGTTATTTGAAAGACATTACCAGCAGTAAAATTCCTTCTTGGTCTGAAAATTAGGATTTATTTCCACTAAGAATACCCTTAATTTTATATAGAGATCATTGTGCGTAATCTGGGGCAAATGTAACATACTTCTGTGAGAAAGACCTTGAAATCTAAAGACACACTTGTAAGTTAACAGGCTGCACTTAGAAATCCTTTATAATTAAGAGCTGGTTGAGGAGGACAGTTCATGTTTATAGGCTGAGACTTATCTTGAAACACCTTGGAAAATATGCCATATGCATCAAATGACAGTGGAAGTAATGGTATGTTTACTTACAAAAAGTCCCTGGTTCTCAGGGACTTATTGGGCACTTCAGAAAAATAGAACAGAACGTTTCTACATAACCACAGTAAATTACCGTCTTTATTGTTCCACCAGCATTTTCCCCTCATTTACCTGGTCTTAATCCACACTTTGTATTAATTAATCACCATTACATAAAACTTAAATCTTAAATCACATTGCAGAGTACTTAGGATTCAGCCCATTGGTTAGTAATTAACCTACCTTGCCTTTAGCCATAAACCTTTACATCGTAGCCCTGCTTTTGATATATGAATCAACAAGTCTGAAAGTCTTAAACTCTGTTCAGATTAATAGCTGACCAACTATAAGATAGATTTTTCCATTTAAAGACATCTCTTACTCTTTGAAACATTGCTTTCTCAAAGGTAGGTTAATGTGACACATAACTGTGGCTTAAGGTCCCATGAAATTTAAGATTTCACACACAAATGACAGCAATAGGATTCCTATTGATTTGCCACCACTTGCAAGTTGGTGTATTCTGTATACTCCTGCCAAGAAAGCTCTGAAGGTTTCTGCTGATCTGTTAGGGTAGCTCAAGGCAACCATCTTCATCTCCTATTTGCCTCTGTGGGTACAACTTGTCAGTGTAAGAAAGAATAGGGCACCAACCATGTGCATTACATCCTTTCATGTAAATGGGACTCATGTTCTCACTCACAACATGTTTCAGCCATCCCTCTGGACTCTGAGCACCTCTGGGACCACCTTTGGGCCTGCAGGATATAGGTATTACTGACACCAAATAAGGTTCAGGTGGGACCACTTCCATTCTGCCTTGCCACAAATCTGGTAACTGCATTTGCACTGTTCCTCCTTCAGCTATGACAGAGCTCCAACCAGGCTCTTGCTTCTTCCTTCCCAAAAACCTCTCACTTCTGGTCACACAAGAAGTTTTCCTTGCTTCCTTCTTTTTCAACATGGGGCTGACCTTCCCCAAGAGAAGCTGAGCCATTTTTGCTGCTCACTTATACTCACTCTGTGGACTGGGCAGTGTGCAAGTAGCACCTGACTGATTTTCATCAGGCAGTGATGTTGGAAGCAGACAGAGCTGCATATGGAACTACTGGCAGCTGATTTCAGGAATAATCATACCCGTTTATGCAGTAGGGTCCAGACCTGAAATGGAAATCATATTTTCTCTAGGCCACTTTATTTTGTCCCCTCCCTTTGTTGAAAAATAGAATTCTTGTCTTTGGAAACACTGGCTATACAAAAGAGGGTGAGGAAGAAAAGAGAGGGAAGGAGAGAGGAAGAGGGAAAAGGAGAGATGGAAGGAAAGGATTAGGGAAAAGAAGTGGAACTTCAGCTCAAGGCATTAGGTAGATGTCGCAGTAGCAATCCCTAAACAAAGGAAAATCAAAGTATAATCACCGATTTTATCATTATATTTCTGAAACAAGGAAGTTTGGGGACCTAACTTGATCTGGATGAAACACCCCTCTCTTTATTAGCCAAACTTCAGAAAGCGATCCACTTAAATTACTAAAATTTGGTTTACATTTAATTCCCAGTTGATTACAAGCAATTGATTTGGTTTCATCATAAGGAAATTACTAAGATTAATTTGGGGTGGGGGGAGAAAAAAGCATATGGAAAGACTTCTTGGCTCCTGCACAAACACTGCGGGGAAATAAGGACATAACAATCTATAAGCAGTTACTATCTTATCAAATTTCTCCTAAAGTAAAATATTTTAGGAACAAAACAACTGCTTGCATAACCAGGGATGTTTCCACAAAATCAGAATGACCTTAAAACAAGATTGTGCCTAAGATTTTTTATTTGACTGTGTCCCTTTAAAAGAAAAAACCTCATGCTATGAACTAGGAGCTCATTAGATCATTGCTTAGATCAGCTCTTTTGCACTCTTTATTGATATTTTTTACCTCCCACGGCCTCATTAACAGACTGGAAATGTCTTTGCTTATTTTTCTCATTCCTCGTGGAATACATAGATTTCAGATAATTTTTATCCTTAATTTATTTTCTATGCTGGAATTAATATATTTTTTTCACAATCCTGAAAAGATAGAAAAATGCACCACCTCAGATTTCATTTAAAATAATTACCTTCAGTATGATTAATAAATGAGTACATTACTGACATGTGGAGGTGGTTTTATTTATTTGACAGTCTTTGTCTGACCAGCAGTAGCATAATAGCAAGAATATTAAAAAAGCAACAGGGAACTTACATCATCCTACTTTTACAAGATGAGTATTCTTATGGAAAAAGAGGAAACTTTCCCTAAAGGGAAAGCATGTTCTTGGCAAGGCCTTGAGCTGTGACTCAGGGTATCTAAAGTAATTTTCCTGTTCCACCACAGATTTTCTCCGTTGTCTTGAACAAGATTGCTTAAGCTGTGTGCCTGAGCAAAAATTAAAAATATCTTCCTTCCTTTGACTGCTGTCATGACTATTTATCACATGCTCTTCAAGGGAAAAACTATTTCTTCTCTGTGCAGGTCTCTGCAGGGAGGGACTAAGCTGCCAAGGAGGCAGACATAGCTCGTAGTGCTCCCTCTGCCCATCACAAGGGGAACAAAATATCCAGAATGCTCACCATGGTGTGTTGTGGTAGATTTTGGAGCTGAGTCCATACAGGTTCCTGACAGTTGGAACACTCAACCAACAAACCGATGAGACTCATAGAGAAGTTACTGTTCTCTGTATTGTGACAAGTCAGTCTAATATAGTTTTCCAAAATACCACTTGGAAAAAAAACCAACCATTAGTTATTAAGAAGCTATTCTTATTAAATATCTTTAATTATATAATGATATAGATTTAGCTATGCAAATATATATGCTCCTCAAATGCAATCTTATTTTTGCTATGAATTTCACAGGTTGAAATGAATGATTGCTTGCTCTAATAGTTAAGCTTAAATTCAGAATTTTCCAATTTAAGATAAAGAATACAAACACACACAGTTAAACAATTACTCAGAAATACTACTTTTGCTTGATCTTCTTATGTTGCCCACTAAAGGGGATGTCTTTACAAAACATATGGAATTTCTCAGGACACAGGATATTCTAAAATCTGAAACTGAAAAATAAGCTTAGGAAAAATAGTTCTTGCCTAAAAGCCTTTATTTTTTTGTTAAAGGTTAATCTCTGTTCTACTCTCTGTACTCTAACAGTACATGACCCAGAAAGGCAAAGTGTGATTAGACATCAGAGTAAAACACCTACCTTTACATGTGTACACAAGTGTCTACAAGTACACAAGGTGTCCAAGTTCTTACTATGGTCAAAGAAGATCTATCCAGAAGAGTCAGTGGTGACTCAGTTCAAATCACTTAGACAACAGAATTTGGTTAGATAAATTATGTTTTAAAAATTTTTAGCTGTACTGATTAGTTTTCCAATAGTCTAGGATGAATCCTGCCTTTTCTATCTCTAGTGTTGTGTTCTATTAGTGAAAACTGGTATCTTTCAGTCATCTGAAAAACACCGAACAGTTTGGGTAGCCTTGTGATAAGCAGCAACTGCTAGGCTCTATTTCATGGGTGAGCTGCACCTATCATAGCTGTTTGTTTTGAAAAAGTTAAACTTGTAGTTACACCTCCAGGGTTAATGAAGCCTTGATGGTTGATGGCTCAGGGACAAGGTCTACACACAGAGAACAGAATAGTGTCCATAAAATCCTACCCTGGATGCTGCAAAATTATTATCTAAGAGAAAATAAGGATTCAGTGTTGCAGCCACATGCAACATGAAATCACAGATCTTGTCCAAAAGATGTCAAAAGTGTCATCTCAGCCTCTCCTCCCTGACTGATGCTTTATCCAAGTTGCTAGCATGAGCACAGTATGGTCCCTACCTGGCTGGCTGTCAAATGTGCCTCAGCCATCCCTGGATGATGGCCTCACTATTTAGTCTCTTAGGTTGGCACGGTGACAGAAAGATGAATGCCAGTAGAACATCAAAATCACTGCATTTTTTTCCACATTGTTACCTGATCTTGTGGCCCAATAGAGAGACGTGATATTCAGCACACAGCTTGGTAGAAATGGGCAAATTATAAATGAAACTGCTGGGCACATTCATAAACTGAGAAAAGTACTGTGAGAAAAGTATCACTAGCCATGTAAAATGATTTTAATGTTGTCAATAATAAACTGTCCATATATACTTTGCAACTTCCACATGAAACGTTCTCAGCCAATCTCCAGACAAGACCACATAAGTTGATTGAGAGGTACTTCTCATTCTGGTGTGAGTTTTGCCACGGCTTTTCATAAGAAAAGATCATGAAGGAAAGCCTTGAATATCAAGTTTAAGGATTAAGAAGCCTAGAAGACCACAAATCTAAGAATTATTTCTTACAGCTTGATGTTTTCCTCAGCATGCTTACAGAATTACTGTGGTCTCCTACTGAACATTCAAAGCTTGAGCACTCCCCATCTGTTGCTGATAGCTGGGGTCCCAACTGTTCATATTTCCAGGAGTGTGCCAAAGCACTGAGTCACTATTTTATTCTCTCCAGCACAGTGTTTTCAAAAGTGTTTAGGACACCCAGTCTCACAAAGTCATTGGTGAGGCAAATTTTTGATACTGGTGAAGATTTTAAAAGGGAAGTTTGTGGGGGGTTTTTTGTGTGGTTATTTATCTTTGTAAGAAGAGATAGGGCTTTGTTTAAGTCAGGTTGATAGAAGTTATGTTCCCATTCTTCATAGTTAATTTTTTTAATCTTGCCAAGCAACTAGTCATGAATTTACTTCTCATTTTACTCATTTGTCCTACCATTTGGATATGGTCTTTTAGGACTATAATGGAATATTATTAATTGTGATTTATATTAATTATATGTTTACTATTCCAACAACTGTTTGTTCTTCACTACATTGCTCAGTCTCTTACAGCATTTTTTTGGTCTGTTTGTTATAGTACTCCTTAAAGTCTACTTTCTTTCAAACTGGCACTTTGTAACAGGTCCCTCACCTAAAGTGTACCTGCAAGATCCATTATTCAATACAGAGACATAATCCAAGGAAAAATATAAACTTTTAAAAATATTTAATATCACCCATCTCATCATACCTCATTAATACCTCAAAAATAATATGAATCAAAGTCAGATATTTATGATGGGATAAAACTAGAAGCATCTTTCAGGAAATCTTTCTTAATTTTAAAAGAGATTGGAATCTATTCCCTTGTAATCCAGGTCAGGGTAACACTACCCAATGTATAAAAATCATTTCACTTGCTTTCATCTGTGAAGGGTGATGCAAAGATCCCTGGACTAAGGAAGAAAAAGACTGTCATCCTATATGGTACAATTTAAATATAATATGGATATCCAACCAAGACCTGAAGATAAAATAAGCCACATGACACTTTATCCAAACCAACAGTCAGTCTCAGTTTGGATGTGCATTGCCCAAAAAAAGAGATACAGGGTTTATTGATCCCAGATGGCTCTTGCAGTGCCAATTTGGATTTACCTTTACTGCACTTCAGAAGGTTACTCTATACATACAGTCTTGAATAGTGGAGTGGGAATACCTGATTCTAAGAATATTTATGTGTCATTATCATAGTACGTACAAACTTCAATCTTTAATTAAGCAAATACATTGGTGCTTTTTTGAACTGAAGAACTGAGACACTTACTAGTACAGCAGGTCTGAAGTTAGTGCATAACTCTGGCTACTGGTACATGATACTTCTCCTCACCATATAACTTTACGAGAAAAATTCAATTTTACATGACAATATGAAGCACTCTAGGTAATCTGGTAAAGGCTATCAAATATGATTTCTTTTGACTATGAAGCTTTCCCAGTCATTGCTGTCAAAGGAACTGTTTCATACATGTAGCATGGCCCTCAGACCTTGTAGAACTTACAGATCTGTTATTTTATGAGAGTAACAGCATTGTAGCCAAGAATGTTATCAGAAATATGCCATTATGCACATCTGTATGATTTGTCACAAACTCTACAAGCAATCCTACTCTTCTCCAAAATATTCTATTGGCAATCAAAATCGGTGCCAATAGCTTCGTGTCATTTCAGGCCTGCCTCAGCCCTTGTTTCTAGGTATCCATCTAAAAGGACATGAGTGTGGCCTTCCTGTCTCCCATTTGCATCAAGATGCATTTAGCCCATACGATCCACAAGAACTCATGTGACAGAAAAAATGAAAAAAATAAAATAAAACAAACCAGCAGTCAAAACATACAGGACTAGAATGGCAAAGATGCAACAATGTGGTGAGCAACGACACAGTGGGCATGTACTGTAAAGCAGTTTCTATCACAGCATGAAGTGAGGAGCACATGGAACTGGCAAGATCTTAAAATTAACACCTATCCATCCCCTCAAGTGTAGGGCTTAGGAGGTCAAAGGCCGCTTCCATATGTTGCAGGGAGAAGAATAATTTCATTTTTTGACGTTATCTCTACCCCATCAACTAAAGCTGAGTGAAAACTACTGATGAGACTGCACAAATAGAGCATTACCCTGAATAACTCACCATAATTTTGGTACTGTCTGCCACTGCCCAAAAAACCAAAAAATTATCTATGTTACCATAGTTACTTTCACTGACTTAGTTTTCTAAATCAAGTAGTAAAGAGTATACTTCTGCACTTCTGCAGATTCTTCTTTGTTTCTCAGCAGAGATGCCAAAATTATTTTTGCTTTTATATTTCCTTCGTACATATTCATAGCTCTGTAGATTTCTGTTCTATAGTTATATAGTTCTTAGCTAACTTCAGTAGTTTTCCTACCCTGACAGACAGAAAGACTAAACACATTCCAAAGGCTCCTCTCCTATTTCACCTCCTCTGAGAATCAGGGTTAAAATCAGTTTCTCGAGATATCTTTACATAAAGAACAGCTAGTAGCAAGAAAGAGGGGATTCCAGAAGAGATGGAACCAAGGAGGGGAATTACTTCTTTACTTGTTCTTTTAGTTGGGCATAGTTCTTGTCAATTTTGCTATTTTGTTAAACTTATAAAAACTATATTCGCCCCATGTGGGGCAGGAACTTTTCCATATCTGGCCCTGGAAGCCTCCAATTAATGAACAGATTACAGATTTTATATTACCTCTTATACCAATATTGTCTTGGAAGAGCGTTGTTTTATTTCTAGGTCTTTAAGGTCTTTAGGGCATATTTCTATACATGATTCAAAATTACATGGCAGGAATTTTGTTAGGACCTTGCACTAAATGCTGTTGGTCTTGACTCTTTGACCGAATAGGAACACAGCCTACATCTTCGGGGTGAGATGCCTTCCCAAGCAAAGAGTGGGAACAGAGGAATGAGGAAACAGAGAAATCTGCCATCCAGAAGTGAGAGAGAAGGGCTCCCAACCAACAGGAGTCTCTGTTCCATACCAAAGAGGAGCCACCTTCCTGCATTTTAGGTAATCAGATACTTTCAATTGCTCATAATCCATCAAGACCTTCAGCTGGTATGTGAACACAAATCTGTCATTATCTGGCTTAAATTCAGCCAAAAGGGGGTTTTAAACATGTTCTCTGATGATATAAATGGACAGCATATAACTAGAAGAGCCAATTGCTTTGCTCTAAATTGAAACTGTGCTTCTGCAGAGTAGAGAGGGAACACTGTCTGTTCCAGGACAAATACAGACCTGGATGCGGCATTCTAATTCTAACTTGTTTCTTACAAATTTCTGGGTTTGAAGGTCATGTCTAATTGCCAGCTTCATGTGCATGTAAGGGAGGTATTTTAGTTATAATTAGTATAAATAATTGCAAGTACACAAAAAGGCAAAACCCAAAAATGTGTCATAAGAAAGCATTCCTTGTGCCATGTGTTTCTGTGTACCAAATTGATTTTCAGTCCACACAACCTCTTTCATTTCTCCAATTATGAACCTCAGCCTAATTTGGAGCAAACATAAACAGCAGGTGAAGATGCAAAAAGGGTGCTTGCTTCTGACAAACATCGTGAATCTCCCTTTTATTTTTAATACTGAACTATAATCTGCACAGATGATAAGGTAATTAAAGCATAATGGATGTAGGGTAAATTATAATGACTTATATGGCTTAGGAGAAAGATGCTTCAGAGTAATGTATTAATGCCTAAGAACAGAAAATATGCATTATGCATTACCAGGCCACTGACAGATGGCTACAAATTATAAACTGTTAAGGCACTTTTAAACTGAATCGGACATAGTGATCTTCATAAAAGAAGCAACAAGAAAATTCTTTATCATAATTAAAACAAGGGCAGACTTGTGACTTAATCCGCAAGATGTGATTGTCTAGGTGTGGGGGAAAATTTGTTTTCTGTCAAAACATTGAATTCCTTCCTAAATATAATCCTCTGTATCCCCAAGAACATACCGGTTGCTTTAGGTTAATCCCTGTCATGGTGGCTATTAAATTTCGAATGAGTTTTAAACAGCCACCCATTTCTTAAACTCTACAATGAGTCAGAGCAAACAGCCTGTGAGGAACCAACAGTGCATGAGACAAAGCATGGGGACAGCCCATGTGTGTCATGCTGGCATTGCTGTTGCTGTCTAAGCCCTTGTGCAGACTAAGAGGTGCCCATATCCAATTCTGAATTCATCCTCTGAGAGGAGGCTTGTAGAATAACTATAGAAGACTTCAGTTTAGCAAACCTAGTGGTGGAATAAAGGTTTGGGAAGTGGACAAGGGAGTTAATGGCTCTGTTCAATCTTATTCATTTAAAAGCTATGGCTAAATGAAGAGCTCCACAAAATGGCTTCAGATATGCATAACTGAGCTTAATAAATGTTTTAGTGTTTTATTAGTAATTCTTAGAGTAGAATTCCACTGTAATGTAATATTACAGTCTTCATTATGTAATCTTGACTAGTAAAATTCAGCTGACAATTCTATTCCATTTTTTCCTTTGGCATGGCGTTTAGATTTCCATCTTAAGTAGGACTTTAAGATATACTTTGGCAGAAATCTTCCTCACACAGAGCATCCCAATTAAAAATTAATACCTTGCTGGCTCTGCTAATCAAACCTGGAAGAGTTTACTTTAGTGTTTTAAAACCAGAGTGCATGGCTCATTAAAACCCAGCTTCACCGAGCTTAAAAGAGAGGTGAATGCAAATGGGTGCAAGGGAGACTGAGCTGCTATTACTTTGACTTCTTCTCTATTCATACAAAATCTGATTCATTTACACTGCAACCTTTAAACTTGACCTTTTTAATTTTGCCCACTACATGTAAACACAAAGTTATCTCTGCTGGTGTATATGCTCCCATGATAAAGGAGAATATGAGAGACTCAAGGACCATTCTTTAAATTAATGCTATTATCCTTTGATTGTCTCACACCATTCTGCTAGACTCTGAACAAGTAAATTCTAAAACTCTAGTGCAAGCAGTTATCCAATTTTAAAAATGGTATAAAACAAAGTTGCAGTATACCTAGCCTAAGAGATACAGATCATATACTAGAGAATATTATGAAGTTATAAATTCCCCCACTTAAACTTCAGCAGATCATTTCTGAATTTGGCTCGTAAGTCCAGAAATATTACTCCTAATGTATAGATCTATGACACTGCTTTCACCACTGTAGATTATCGCATTTCTTCCACATATTTCTAACTCACTACATGAAACTCCAGTCTACATGTATTAAAGCCGAAATAACTATTCTTTGCAAGCATTCTGTTGACTTCAACTAAGGGCTCAGATAAACTACCTCGAGATTGCCTCTGAAAACAGAATCAGCCCAAACCATGACTATGTAGGACTCCAATTTACCTTTGTCAGTGGAGTTATCTACTACACAGTCCTGGTCCATCCTGCAAGCATTCCGCCTCTTTATGGCAGCATTCAATTTCCTAAACAAGGAGCTTGATTGGATCAAGTCACCTCTACACTGTTCAGCCCCTCAGAGCTGCCTCCACATCCAATCTGTCAACACCTTGTAGCAGCTTTGGCTGTGCAGACTTACTCACAAGACCTAGGATGCTCCTTCAGATTAGGAGGAGACTCTTCCTCTGTTGTGCTCCAACTAGAATGGGGTTAGACAGGGCTCACACAACATCAATTACACCAGATGGATTTGTCACTGACAGTGCAGAATAAAGTTATTGCAAACACTGCAGGAATCAAGAACCTAATTTACTGCTCAGTGTCTAGATCTGGCTCCCTATTTTACCCTAACATGTTCTGGCATAAAGAATTCACAATGTCCAGGAGCACTAACAATAGAAAAACTCTTAAAAAACACTTTATTTTGCATAGTTTTTCATTTTGTCTACCAAATATGTTAATTTAAGAATTATATGATTAATTATGGAAATTGTCTTCACCAAGCTGGTGTCAACACATTCATTTGTTGCCATATCAATATTCCCTTTGCAATTTCCCACATGCAAACAATTCTTACAAAATCAAACACAAATATATTGGTTTTATTTGTCTTTAGCTAAAGTTGTCAGCTTATTCTAGAAGACAAGGTGACTTATGTTTCAACATACTTAGTATGCAACTCACACCAGGTGTGGTTCAGGTCTACACTTTTCCTGGCTGCATTTCTGTAAAGTTAAGACTTGAGTTTCTCATTTAGCTCCCTGACTCAATTGGGCAAATTGTGATATAGACCCTTTTCCAGATGAACATGTCATTCTTTTGATAACCAGCATGAACAAAAACTACTTCATTACTCCAAAGGCAAAATAAATTCCTAACAAAATTTTCTAAACCTTACTTAGCTGAGCTTCAAATGGGATTTTTGCCATCTGTGGCTAGTGTCTAGCTCCCTCTCTGGTGAAAACTGCCTACTTTGAATGCTCCAACAGCTTTGATTCTCTTTCTTTCCCTAAAAGAAGTGCCAAAGGCTTGTGCTGCCATCCAGAAGGACCTAAACAGACAGGAGAAATGGGCTGGCAGAGCTCACCACATGAAGAGCAAATGGAGATACAAAATCCTCAGCTGGAAAGAAGCAATCCCAGATACCAGTGTATGCTGGGGAGCCCCCAGGAGAAAAAACTATCTTGCAGAAAAGGCTGTGAAAGGCATGGTGGACACCTTACTGAAGACAAGCCAGCAATTCACCCTTGTGGCAAAGAAGGCTGGTGGCATCTGAGAGGCATTAGGAGGAGTGCTACCAGCTGGACCTTGGAGACATTCCTTCCATTCCACCCAGCACAGGTGACACAACACCGGAGATGCTGTGTCCAGTTCTGGGCTGCCCTTCATATGAGAGCTATAATGGGAAGTCTAGCAAAGAGTTGTAAAGATGATGAAGGGACTGGAGCATCTCTTCTGTGAGTGCATATTCAGTGTGGAGAAGAGGAACCTCAGCAGGGAATCTCATAAATGAGTATGAATGCCTGAAGGAGGGGTGTACAGCAGATGAGCCAGGCTCTTTTCTGTGGTGCCCAGAGACAGGGACAGAGGCAATAGGCACAAACTGAAACACAGGAGGTACTGTCTGGACATAAGGAAGAAATTCTCCTGTGAGGGTGACCAAGCAGGTTGCCCAATGAGGTGGTGGCATTTCCCAATACTTGGAGATATTCAAAAGTTGTCTGCATACAGTTCTGGGCAAGCAACTCTAAGGGAAGCTGCTTGAGCAGAGATGTTGGACCAGATGACCTCCAGAGGTCCCTTCCAACCTCAGCCATCTTATGAAAAAATTCTTCCCTCGCTGCTCAGAATTCAAACTGGATTTTCACATGTGGTCATGACAAACTGATGGACAGATAAGATTATTAGAGCTCCAGTACTAAAGGTAAGAAAGTATTGTTAAAGAAGGTATGAGATTAATCTGTGTGGTGAATTAGCCTTAGCTAAGCCAAACCTGCACCCAGCTTCTCACCCTCCTGCTTCCCCTCCAGTCAGCAGGACAGGGGAGAAAATAAGGTTATTGAAACAACATCCTTCCCCTACCCCCCATTTTCAGCTTCACTCCACATCTACAGTTACTTCCTTCCTCTCAAATTTTCCACCTTTCCTTTACCCTGAGCTACACAGGGGGATAGGGAATGATGTTTGGGGTCAGACCCTAACCTTAGCTACTCTTAGCTACTCCTTCCTCGTCACTCTTTCCTCTGCTCCAGAATGGGCTTTGCATGGGTTGCAGCTACTTTAGGCCATATCCACCCACTTTGGCAAGGAGCTGCAGCCTGGATAACTGCTGTGCCATGGAGCACCTCCTCTTCCTCTGACCTCGTGTTCCCTTCTCCTTTCCCTGGGGCACCTTTTGACCTTTCTTAAATACCTTTTCCTCAAGGCATCAGCACCTCAGCTGCAGGCTAAGTCATGCCCAGCAGCTCCAGTCTCTCCTCACAGGGGCCCCAACACAGACCCTACTGCTGCCTAATCTACATAATTTTAGATTTTATCCCTTTTCACCTCCAACTTTTCAATTATTGTTTTCATCAGAATTACTCCTAAAGTGTAAGTTCAAGGCACACTCTTGAATCCAGACATCAAGGTTTGTAGTTGTCTGGTTCATTTGTTTCTCCTTTCTTTAACAATAGAGGTTCAAAAGCACAAAAGATAAGATTATGGAATAGCTGTAAGCAACAAGGGACAGAAATAGTATTTACAAGGGAACAGTCTTATAGAGCTCAGACATCTGTCATGGTACTGTCTTAAGAAGCTGGGACAGACTGTCAGTGTTTGAGCCCAGAGCATCAGCACTGTGAACAGAACACAACAGAAGGCTTTGGCTGGGAAGGGACCATACAGACTGCCTAGTCCCAACCCATCTATCATGGGCAGGCAGGGAACACCTTCCACTAGACCAGGTTGCTCAAAGCCCTGTCCAACCTGGACTTGAACACTTCCAGAGATGAGGCATCCGCAACTCCTTTGGGCAACCTGTTCTGGTGCCCCACCCTCCTCCCAGTAAAGAATTTCTTCCTAATATCTCACCTAAACCTACCCTTATTATTACAATACTCTTCTGAGTGTAAAAGTTAGTCAGAAATAATCCTTTTCCTGCAGAAAAAAACAACCCATTATGGATGTTATTTAACTTTATAACACAGAAAGAGAAAGGACAGTTCTCTGCTGCAGGAAGAGATTAATGCTTTGGAAATTGACAGCTATAATTACTAGTTTCACTTCATAGTAGTCTTGCAAAAGTCAACAGAACTATTTGCACAGGAAAATGAACAAATTTTGTTATTAAACCTCATTTGATTGTTCAGGTTTCACTCATTTTTTTCCATCAGCATATTTTTTCCACCCAAAATGCAGAATTCCAGGGCTCAGAACATTCTAACACTTAACACAGTGATTAATCTGCTCTAGCAATATTAAAAATGAAGAGAAATCAAGAAATTAAATCATCCCTTTTGAGCCTAATCCCTTTATATTTGGTCACATAAAACTGTTGATCGAAGACTATACCAAAATGCATGTACTTTATTAATTTAATATCATGTAAATCAAGAAAAAAGGATGGAGGTTCTTTTACACACTTATATATATATATATATATATATATATATATATATATATACACACACACATATATATCCCTATGACCGATTTCTATTAATTCAGGTTTGTGATTTCTGATGTTTGTTACATATTTCCAATAAGCATACAAAAATAAAGACCTCTCTATGTGTCTATAGGTTTCTCAATTTAATGATGAGTGTTCTATAAACATATTATCCACCCAGGTGCAGAAGTCTAAGCTAGGCCTTCTCCCACATAGAGGGAGCTGACAAAACCAGGTAGGATACACAGCTATTCCACACTTGGAGGCACAAGCATTCCAGGACTTATGTCAGTGACAGAACTTCTAGGGCAGAGAATTTAATTCCTCTTCTCAGCTCCTAACAGTCCAGTGGTGAGGCATTCTCCAAGGAGCTAGGAGTAAGAAGAGATGGAATTGAAATCCTTTTCCTTGAGAAAGTAGAACCAAGTGCTCTGCATCCTGGATGAGTGCCTTACATGCAGCATGGAATATACAAAAGAGGAAACCTAGCTAGGTCTTTCTCTGCCATGAAGCAGACAAATCTTTAAATTATTTGATTTTCATTATCTGGAAGCAGCTAATCAAGCACTCTTCAGAACACAGTTTCCATGTCAGTGAAGTTTCCAAGAGAGGCAATTTAAGATACATATAGTTAAACTGAAAATCTTGACAGAAGAAAACACACCCTATATATGTACATAAGGTTTTTTGGTTTCTTTTTCTTAAGCTAGAAGGGGCAAAGGAGATAATTTTGAATGTTAACATGGTATAAAGGGCTGTGTCAATCCTATTGTAGAAAATAGAAGGGTAAGCTCAGGTGATAACACTTGCTGGCAGGAGCATCTGATAGTGTCCCTGGAGTCACCCTAGGACAGACCCTCAGGGGCAGCACTGGCCAGTGCTTCTCATCAGACCCAATGTTCTTAGCAGCTCGTGGTGTCTCACCCTCCTGCCCTGTGACAGCAAAGCTCAAAGATAACCAGGGCCATTTTTTATGTTACCTGCTGCAAGCACAGGTGAGGCTTCTACAGCTATTTCAGTGGCCTCCTGTCCAGCCTGACTCCCTGTAATGCACCCAGCTATCAAATGAAAAGTTTTGGATTCCACTGAAGTTTTCTCTAGAGGAAGGGCATAATCACTACCTGTAAGCAGCTTTTGAGGTGACAGGAACTGAACTGTTCAAATTAGAAATACGATCTTTAATTTTTATGTTATGGATATCACTTCTCATATATTTTGAGCTACTTAAGCAGAGCTTGTGCTTTTCAAGCAAGTCTTGACAGTATTTAAATCAGACAACGAAATAAACATTGCTGCTGCCAAACAAGAGACTGGCCAGAAGTATAAGCTTAGATCAGCAAAACCTGAATTAATCATGAATCTGTGGCTCAGTCCAAATCTACTAGTGAAAAGCTAACTAAAGAATAACCTAAAATAGAGAGAAAGAAGGAGAGCCTGATCACTGTTGCTGGTTTAAACCCTGGGCTGGGTTCAGGCTTTGCTGCCTCCCCAGCTCCAGCTCTAGCCTTGGCAATGGCCCTGCTGGGGAGGAGGTGACACACACACAGCCCCTGTCCTCCATCACTGCCTGACAAACCAGAGCCATTTGTGTGTGGCTGGGGGCCACTGCCAGGCTGCAGTTGGCAGCTCAGGAGAAGGAAGCCACTGAGGAGAAGAAAGCCCCACCATGACCATCACTCTCCTCCTGCTGAGGACAGCAGGATGCTGGCACTTTGTCACAACACGTTCTGCCCCTCTGCTCCAGGAGGCAGGAAGCTGTCAGCCCACATTGGCCAAGCTGCATTAGAAGGATAAGCATGATACCCAAGGAAAAAGATCTGTATTTGTAAGCTTTTCTTATGTAAGTGTATTAAAGAAGCATTCTTTTAACTTTTTCAATCAATGTATACAATGAAACCGCACTAATAATAAATGTTTGGTGTATTTTGGTTTGACTTTTACAGTATTCACTGGAATAACAATAAATTCTTAGTTCCATATACATATATATGCATGTATACTTTCTTCCCTTTTGGCAAACAAGAAAAATAATTTTGAGTGCATCATCTGCTGCTTCTTGCTTGGGGGAGTTTTCCGGTAGCTTTTTGGCCTTTCTAAGGGATCCTATTTCATCTTCCTGACTGCTTCTGTGAAGAACACCTTCATAAGGGCACTGGTCTGTTACAGGGACCAAACACAAAGACCTGAGTCTAAATAAATTACCTGCAAATACTTGGGAAGGGTCCAAAAGAAGCAGGAATTGAACTGAGATCATGTCTGCATTCAACATAAATTAACTCTCAGAGTAGTTCTTCTCCATAGTACTTTTCATCCCTGGGGTTTCCAAGGCACCTCACTTATGAAATCTGTGTGTTAATTATTCATTAAATTCTGGATTCATTTTCTTGATCTTTGACACACAGTAGTTATTCTACAGGACACAGCAACAGTCTGGGTATAGAACTGGGGTAGAGAAGTGAATTGTTAATTACACTATAAGCAAATCATAAGGCAGAACATAGTTACATGGCTGAATGTATTTTCCAGCTTAAAAAACAGCACCTTCAGCAACATAATGCCTGTGAAATTATTCCATATATCAATTTGCTAATAAAAAACTGTGTCCTAATGAATCACTGGGACTTTTTACAGTACATTGTACTTGATAGCCATAAAGCTCTTAAGGGCCATGACCTACCAGTAAAACCCCACAATGAAAATAATCTTTCCTTTAGATTAATTCATAATGAAACTCTTCTATTTTGACATTTTGTAGTAATTTTGATACCTGGAATTGGGAACTAACTGAAACTTTCTCAGAGGCCACAAATTTCCATTACAGAGACAAATTTTCAAGAACAGTAATGAGTCCTTGGCATTTAGTACAATGTATTTTAGTGTGATTGGACATGCTCTGGAAGAAGAAAAGTATCATTTTTCTCTCCTCAGTTGGAAGAAAAATGACAAAGGAGAAAGCTGCAGAAGAAGCACACAATGCCAGCTTTGTCAGGGAAAATTTACATCTCTACAGTTTTAAAGGAAAAGGCTTTCTGCATTCTTCCACTTCTGACTTTCATGTCTGACCTGGCAATTTGCCTGAAGGACTGATCCTCTGACAGAGTTATTGTCAGGGAGGTCAGCTGTAAATTTCAATCAGTCAGTACAGGGCACAAGGAAAACATTGTCAGGAGTATTTTCCTGCAACTTGGCATCAGATATAAACACTGAATGTATGGCTCTAAGCATAAATCTTCAAATAATAGTTCACCCTTCAAATCAATAATTTAGAATTTTAACTACAGTCTGCTACTTATGTACAAAATCTCCACTGATATATTTCCTTTTCTATGCCGTTGAGAAAACTTTGGGCATGCTTACTGAAGCCAATGAACATCTCAGAAAGGAGAAAGCAAACATTATTTTATTACAAATATTAAAGCCCAGGAATTAATAGGATAATCACTTGCTAAGCAGTAAATTAAGAGGAACCATGATTATACACATAAGAATTACATTGGATGTCCAAATAAATTATATCAAAAATAAGAGTAAATTACAACATTTGTATCCAATTTTTAGTGTTGCCAGTTCATAGATTTAAATCATGGGACTTTATCTTAAACCTTTAGATTTGTTACTGCCTGAAGACAACAGAATATTGCTACCAATTTAAGTTTAAAAAGCAAAGCCAGGGGAAAAACAGAACAAAAAAAAATACCAACCAAACAAAAAAAAACACCCAGCCAAAAAACAAAGCAAACAAACCACCACCATCCCCCCCCCAAAAAAGAACAAAAAAAAAAAAAACTTTATATTCCTGACCCTTCTGTTTACATGGGGAAGCTTGAAAATGGGCCACAAAGGCAGAAGGGTGAAAAGGATATTGTTAGAGGGCATGTATTCTGGACACATCTAAATCATCATCATAAGTAACTCAATGTCAACCTCATGTCATAATTTTCTGAGTCTTGACAGGGTGTTAATCAGGTGAGTCCTATTCTGCTTTATGCAAGTTTCCAGACACCTTTAGTGCCAAGCACTGTATGCTGGCTGAGCTGGTACTTTGGTTCAACCATGTAGGGCCATCTCTACATCCCTTTGAGATGACATGACCTCAAACAGGAGAAGTGGAATTGACAATTCTGGTTCAAACTGGGTGAGAAATTGTTACCAAACTTTCTAGCACAAATTCCCATTACAGGCAGCAGCACATCCCTCTCACCCCTGTAACCTTGAGGGTACAGCCATCATCTTTTAGTTGCTTATGCACATTCTCATTCAAAGACTGAAAGGGCAAGCAGCTCAGGCACAAAGCCAAAGGCAGAGCATGTAAATCCTCACAGGTTAAAAAACAGCCCTCCCAGTGCAAAGGACCTCAGAATCAGGTTCACACAAGGTCTGGATGAGTTTGAAAGAAGTTATCATAGTTTTCATATGGGTTCCCATGGCACTGTAAAATGAACTTCAGTCCTGCTCTGCTGACACAAACTCAAGGCTTATGTTAGCACGATAAGCAAAGTGTTTTCACTTCTACTTACCACTTAAGACAAAAATAACTTCTGAGGTTCATTCTGTCCTCTGGCTACAAAAGTCTTGTCTCAGTGGTTTGGGAATTCAGAAAACACAAACTCAAATGGAAAGACTGTTTCTATTACAATAAAAGGTCTTTTACATTCTCTGCTGTTTTCTAAGAAATAATCAGCTATTACTGGATGTGTACAAGATCTAGGACGAAAGCTCCAAACCTAAGTTTCTCTATACCAACAAAAAATGTGCAGACAGGAGGGACAAAAGGAGATACTATCTTCTTCCTTCAGGGCTGGGGACATAGAGGGGACTTAGCAGCATTGGGGCAGGGTCTTCAAAACGTTAGCATGGAAACACATAATCACAGGATGGTTATATGCAGGTGCTTTTGTTGAAGAGCTCTGGGAGCCGGGGTACAAACCCAAACCTGACTGCGACATGGATTCGAGATGAACATGTTTTTATACCCTTTTCATTATATAACTATATATATTAATTATTAAACCCATATTGTTCTATTGTAGACATTGATTTTATCCAAGCATGAATTCTCATAATTTTCATCAGGTCCCTCAAATGTCTTTTTCATGACTCTTATTAAAATTAAACTACCAAACAATCGTATCATTTATGATGCTTACACAGGTGCAGTTTCACTTGATCTAATTCATTCCCAGGGCTTAGTTCCCATTCTCAGGCCTACCAGACCCAACCTTTCTTACCATCCCCTGAATCTATATAATTCCCATGATTTTAGGGACATTTTTAACCTTGTACTATCAAAAAGGCCAAAGACTTGAAATGAAATTATGCCCTTTCTTCCACTGTGAGCCTCCTGTAGACACAAAACCTTATTAGGACACAACTAAAATATATTATATAAATATTAATAGTAAAAATTAATCTAGAGAAGGAAAAAAAAGATTTTATTAAGTCTGTTAACAAGTATATTCCTGCCAACAACATAATTCTATGGAGAGCATAGAAATGCAGGGTACTAATGTAGGTTCTCCCAGCCCATCCTGCCCTACTCTCCAAGTGTGTTCCCTGAGTACGTGGCCTAAGCTGTTTAGGAGAAGGACACATTATCCCTTTCATTCTTAGGGCTCCCATTTGAAACAGGCTGCAGCAGAAAAAATGCCTTTTTCTTCTCCAGGTACATCAAGGAGGGGTTGAGCTGTTGGGTTTTTTTTGTTTGTTTATTTCTTTTTTTCCTTTACAAAGAATAAAAAGAAAACACAAAGAAAGGGGAAGAGCTGGTGCCTCTCACACCAGGAGGAGCTAGTGGGGGTACACAGAGGTCCCAAACAATTACAGTCTCATGCTGGGTCACATCCTCAGGACATCTTTCAAGTGGAACAGGAGTCCATTTTTTACAGCAGGGTGTTATGGATTGCTAGTGACAATATTGCTATATGCAGTATTTGAATTAAGAACTAGAAAAAAATTAAAGCGCTTCACCCTTTGTGTGACAGAGTTCATGAAAAATCACTGAAAAAGAAAAATCACAAATTCTTCTGAAGAATGCTTTCCCTGTGCTTGCAAGGGAAAAGCAATCTTGGTAAAAAAATAATACTTGTATTATTTTCTTATTGTTAAGGGGTTCAATCATTAAAGTCGTGCTAATAAGGTCAACTTCAAACATCTAATTAGCATCCTAATAAATGCATTAAGGGTCTAATATATGAGTGCCATTTTGCCACCTGGCCAAGTGGCAACAGGAGACAAAAAAAATTTCAGTGAATAATAGGAAAAATCTGCAACACTGACTCATTTTTATTTCCTTTGCATTGCTATAAAGACGACTGCATGTATTTTGAATGAGGTTAATTTTAAACAATTTTCTCTCATTCTTACCTTAAATGCCAAGTGGTTGTGGCAAGGTGAAATCCTAAAGGAGGGGATGAGGTTTTGTTGTTAAACTTCTACTGCAGTTTTCAGGCAGTCAGGGGTGCACAGGCTGTGATTTACTCTTAATGGGACACCTGAGAAATGGCTAGTTCTAATTAAACAGGACTTGGAGAAAGGAATCCTGCCTAGTGTGTTCATTCCTCCTTTAACAATAAGTAAACAGGTCAGACAGAAACAAAGATTTGGCAGGATTTATCTACATTAAAAAGTAGCTCTGTGCAACAGGATTGATTTGTAGAATCCCTATCATTCAAATTCATAGCATTTTAGTTATTTGGTGCTGAGAACATGTGTTCCCGGAATTTTGAAGGTTTGGATTCAGTTTGCTTCTGATATGGTCAACAGAGTGAACACTTCCTGATGGCTGGAGCACACCTTAGATTTCATTTCAGTTAACACGGGCCAAAACTTCTCCACAGTGGAACTCCAAGCCTGTTAAATAGGAACTTATCACATTTGGATTCAAGTCCAAAATCTATTCCTTGTTTGAACTCAAACACTAATATAATTGATGCCTTTGAGCCTATCAGCTAAGAGGTGCTGGCATGCATGGGAATTTCTTGGCCATCTCCATGGCATAGCCAAAACTAGTTTCTCTTTGGAATCTATTAAATCTACTTTAATCTATTAGAGGTTATTAAAAAATCATGCTTGCAAAGATTACAGGTGGGTTTCTGCATCTGTACAACACATGTTCCTGAAAGAGAGAATTAGCATTCAGAACTATAGGATTGCAATGCACAGGTGTGAAAAATAGCTGCACCCAGGGTTCTGGAAATCGAGGATGTTATTTTAGACAATGAAATATATAAATTAAATATCTAAATCTCTTGCATTAATACTCTTTGGGGAAAAGTTGTGAAGCAGATAGAGCTGAGAAGATCAGTCATTGCAAAGTTTAAAGAAACAATTAGATTGTAACCACAATTTCTATTTTTTTATTTATATAAGAAAACAAAGACAAAGAAAACATTTTAGAAATTAGGTGAAAGTTCCAAAGTTGGAAAAAATTGGGTCATCTGTAATATTTCTATGTTCTGGGAAAAAAATGACAGTAGATATTTTTAAATACTACCTTATGAAGAACTTTCTAGCTGCCTTTTAAGAAAAACTTTCAAGGTAATAGGAAAACAAATATCAAATCAAAACAAAAAGGCTGTGCATATGCATGGATTTAAGCATAAGGTACCTCTTTATTGGACTAAAGTTCTAGTCCTTACCCTAAAAAACAGATCAACTTTCATTTCTTCCTGAAATATTATTTTTTTTCTGCACCAAAGTCCAGGCCTCAGCATATAGTGACAGGTTATTTAGATCACAAAAATTCAATTAAATAATTTTATTTCTGCAATTTAACATTGCCTGTCATTTCCTATTTCTGTCCACACCACTCACCTCCTACATGCTGCACATCTGGCTTTTGAATCCTCCTGAAAAGCTCCAATTAATTTATTCATCATTGGTAATACTGTATATGTCTTCAGGTTTAAAACACATGAAGACTCAAAATTTATTTTGAATTTGCCTTAATCTTGTCATCTTTACATCTTATAATCAAGCTACAGAGGAAAGATGTAATCAAGTTTTTTCTAGCTTCACTAGAGATGTAGTCTTTTTCTGGAGGAGTGTTGTAGAGAATACAGTAGTATTCTCAATAGTAATAGAGAATACTACTTCTCTCTGAGAGAAGACTCTTACACTTGTGTCCATCAGTAATGCCCTTATTCCTGTCTCTTCTCCCTAATGCCATCAACAAAGGGATGGTGTTTCTGAGAACCTCTTTTCATGCACAGTTCCCACAGAAGTTGGGTTTTATATATATATATATATATATATAAAACACAGTATTTGTTGCAAAAATGTACAATCGGTTTGCCTTCCCTGATAAAGAATAAAAGATAAAGAACATATCTCTGAGCTTCTCACATTTGAGTTTCAAGCATCTTCATGTACTTCATCCATTTCTTTTTATCCACAAGAAACTGTGGAGTTTTGGCTACAGGCCATCAAGAATGAAAAAAAGAAACATCTCTAGGAAATAATCTCACTGACCCTTCAAGCAGAAGATAGATAAGACAACCCCTCAAGTTTTCTTCCAGTATACATTCTGTGGTCATTACAGTTTTGCACTGAATGCTCAGTACTGGAAGAATTGCTTTTATTGTGATTTTATCATTACATGTCCATGAGAATTTTAATTATTAGTGAATTATGATTCCATTATTCAATAATCAACAATTTATGTCCTTAGCAGTTGGAGAGGGATAGGTCAGAATTTCTTTTGTTCATCAGAAGGTATTTGAAAGAGGAAGCCAAAATCATCACATTTTATTGAATTGCCTATTTTGCCATCTTTTTAGAGCTATATTGCCTAGATCAATAGCTTAAAAAGAGCATAAAATATGAAAAAGATACATCTGTAAATATTTCTTCTTGACATCAATGATACAGTACTTCATTTTGAATTTATGAACATTTTATACATCAAATTTTTGTTCATGTGAAGGCTTAAGAAAAGTCTCAAAGCTTACATTTGCTCATTAAAAGAATAAGAGGGGAAAAGAACAAAGCTATATTAAAAAAATCTTATCACCATGGTAACTAAACACAAGCTAATTTTGTAACCAAATTTTACTGGGAGGATAGTATGGATCATTATCTATATATCACTTAATCAGAGATTAAGAAAAACCCCAATAAATTATTCCTCAACAAATAATAATTACCTGAACACAGAATTCTAAAAAGAGTCATGAAAAGACAATTTCAAACATGTTTGTATGAGGTCAAATATTTTCTGACAAGTACCTTTGTTTTAAAACTTTTCGAGGCTATTAGCAAAGAAGAAAACGTGAATTTAATGATTACTTAGCTTTCAAAGAAGAGTGCAATGTCTAAAGGCTAACTACCTGTGTTATTGAAAATATTCCCCCAAAGGAACCAGAATTGTCCCCAGTGTTTTGCACTGAGAAAAAAGTAGATGTGTTTGACTGGCAGAAGTGCACAATGAGCAGTGAGCTGCTCACCTTACCTACACACCACCCACCCGTGCCCCAAACATATGAGAACCTACAGGGGACGTGAATTTTTTTAAAATTCCACAGAGTGCAAACACCTCAGATCAGTAAAGGGGCAAAAAAGATCCACCAGACAGACTACCATCAGCAAGCAAGGAAGAAACAGCAGATTAATTTCTTTGTCCATTTCGGATTTGACCTTTCAGCTGAAGCTACCAATGAAGGTTTCCATCCAATGGCAGTTTGGGGTGGCAGCTTCTGTGACATACCCATACATCTAAAGTCTTTTACCACTCGCATCTTCCCAATAACTGAATTCATTCACTTCATTATTAGGACCTGGATTGCACTGAGCAACACATTTTTATGAGTTTATACCTATGCAGCCCCCACAAAATCTGTGAGGCTTCCTCTACTTCACTGTAATATACTGCCTGCTGTCCTGTACTTTATGGAGCAGAATATTAATGTGCAGTATAACAAATTCCCCACCAAAATAAATTTGTTTAGTGATCATCACTTCATGGCACACTGCAAATGCCACTATCCCTTTTTGAAGATTTAATCTGAAGATTTATTTAATCATATTTAAATCACTTTTTTAAAAAATTCTGGTACTGACCAAGCTATTCTGAATAGAAACGGTGGGAGGGGGTTTTGTTTGTGGAAGTTTTGTTTTTTAAATAATTTTTTGTATGGTCCCACCAGGCCTAATAGAACAGAAATAAATTACATATCTGATGTTATATAACAAATATGCATTACTTTCAACTCCTGATAAAAGCCCATAAAAGCATTTCTCGATAGCACTGTCAGCTAGTTTTTTTTTTTTTCCCAATATTTCCTAACAACCAGCTAATTATACATTATGTCAGATGCTGGACCTTTTTTTCTTCAGGCTCATGGAAGGATTGCCTTCAGTTTAACTTCATGTTGCTTATGTGGTCAGATACTATTTCCACTTACCAATGCATATTTCAGTATTTTATATTAAGTATTCATTGGAGCAGGAAATCAAATGATGCTGTTTTGCTTCCTTAGCAGGTAGTCTAACTGCTGGCCTGTATAGTCCCAGCCTTTTCTGCTTTCTGTCTTTCACTTAATGAATGTTTAAGTAGTGTGTACAAAGTGGATTTATTACAAGACAATAAAACTTTAGGACTGGTGGAAAAACTTCATAGTCCCTGACTCTGAAATCAATGGTCTCTAAAAGAAGAAAGGGGGGTGGGAGGGGGGAAGATATACACTTAATCACATTAAATTACATCTAAACGTGTCTTGGGACTTCTGTGTTCCAAAAGCAAATGTCTATCTTGTCAATTCTGCCAGTACTGTTACATGATAGAAACTGTGATTTGAAGGTACCAGAGTTTAGGCAATAATGAGTAAAATTTAGTTGCAGAGTCAGGTTCAATGGCTGCAAACCTAATGGATATTCTGCGAACACTAGTAGGAGCTAAGTGTAACACTGAAGCACTTGGAGGAGCATGCAAGTACATCATTTTTTTGATGCATCCACAACAGGGAATCCAGACTCTACAGGATTTATCTGATTGCTACAGAGACAGCAAATAGTTTTCTGTTTCTTAAACAACCTCAACATGAAAGTCATCCTTAGGAGCTCTGTGGAATTAATTGTCCACATTTCAGTAACTTTTTATTTTTCAGTCACATTCTAGATGAAGTGCAAGTGAGTGAGGACTAAGGAAATATACTGAGCTCTTGAATGAAAAATAATTTTCTCTGGGTTTAATTATTTCTAATTTTGATGACAAAAATAATATCAAGTGAACCATGCTAAGAATGTAAAACCATTTAATAAGAACATAATGTCATAATTCAAATCCATGCTTTCCATGAAACAATGCCAGGATCGTCTCACTTTACAATAGCATGTCATTTTAGCACAGCATTTCAGAGGTTCTATTATAACCTCCAAGAAGCAATAAATATCTCGAAGCAAATTTTGTTCTGAAAAGGTGCAAAATGAAATAAAGCTCTGAGAAGACAGCCTCATTGGGGTATCAATGACATTAAGAAAAGGAAGATATTAATTTGTTCACTCACTGCAGCCTCACCTCAGTGGATAAGGGTGAAATAACACAGGCAGGATAGGAAGCACTCCAATTTTCCTTACTGCACAACTGAAACTCAGGGCTGGGAGAGGGAGAGTCTAAACCTACCCTAAATTCTACTAAACCCAGAATCAAACCTAACCTGCATATTATAAGGGACTGCACAATAAGAAGACAGTAAGTTGAGTAAACAAGGATGGTTTTACAAACAGAAGAGGAAACACCCACGGATTCAACACACAAATCTACTGAGACCCAGCCCAGGACTGAGTAGCTGATAGTTATACCAAAAGCCTACATGGTTGCCTAACTACCATAAGGATAACAACTATGGAAAGCTAAAACTTCATGGACAGATGATTCTGGAAAACTTTCACATATTTGAAACAACAGGTCTGCAAGAAGTCAGTCCAGCTTTACACTATTTATTGCCAAGAGGCAGTCCTTAAGAAGTGGAAGACAATAAATACCTTATGCTCTACCTCTGCACAAAACCAGTCACTCAAGAAGCATCGAGATGGCACTAGTAATGAAAGAGGCAAAAGAGCTCCTATATCACACACCCACTGAGTAAACAAGTTCAATAAAAAATTGACCTTTTACTAATGAACAACAGAGAAAGTAAGAATACACATCCTAAATGCAGATACATGGCATTTAATACTATTTGTCTTTAAGAGCAAAAAGAAAGAGAAAGACCCCCTCACATACCATTTCTCCCTAGAAATCAAAAAGTACTGGGTCTGGAAAGGAAGTTGGAGGTCTAAGCAAGTTTAAGGGAAGTGAAGAGAGATGGCCATCAGGCAGGTTCAGTTCTCTGCTGCTGTATGAAAAGAATTAAATGGTGTCTCATCAGCTTAGAGCAGCCATGCCTGCAACACCTGTCTGGAACAAATAGCACCCAGAAAGAGAAGTGGGTAGTTCCTAGTAAGGAACTGGTCTTGCAGAAAAGAACTCATCACTGCATACTCTATTGTTTCTTTTCTTGGATCCAGAGGCAAACCTGCCCTGTGAGAAACTTGACAAAATATAAAGGGCAACCTCTCCATGCTCAGGTAAAAGAACAAAAACATTTCCTATGCCATGACTTCCTCTACTTCTGGCAGTCAAGGACTAGATAGGTTATCCTGGATCAATATCAGACTTCTATTGCACGTTATGAGTAGCTCTAATAATGACTTTTCTTTTAGAATACCATACATTTTAATTTTAAAAATTCCACTTGTCGATTATATCTGCTCTTTTAGGCTCAAGACATTAATGGATTTGTAAAGTTACCACTGTAATTAATTTATTCCTACAACCTATTAAGAAATGGTACAACCATCTTCTAAAATGTTCATCCAAGTAAGGACTTTATTTACTGCTGTTTAAGTTCTATAGTTCCTAAATTACTAAGTCCTAAAGCTCTAAATTATTCTTTTGTCTAACTCACAGTCTAAAAGCCATTTTAATATTCTCACAGAGACTTTAAGTGACTTTCTCATTCCATTTGAGGTCTAATAGAGCATCCAAAAAAGCAAGCAAACAATCCTCGTAGAAAAAAAAAATATTACAGCTTTTTTAAATATATTTCTATACAAATAGGAATAGTTTCTATTTTAATTTAAAAATATATATTAATTGAAAGGCATTTTGTTTCTAGCACCTTCTGGACTATTTGGACTATCCTGGTATTCCTATAAGTTTACACACATGCAGACAAGCAAAGAAATTTTTTTATATATGTCAGTAAACAAAATGTTAAGACAGAAAAGGGAGATGAAGGAGAACTTATGACATGAGATACCAGGATGTACAAACACTTCAGGTCTTTCTGGTTTTGTACTTGTGAGTAGCAATGACTCCTACAAGTGCTGCAGTTAATGCTAGACTTTATGTAGATAGGATTAGAGGACAAAGAGGAAGCATTCAAAGGTTGATAGCTTTTAGGGATGGCATTGCCTTTCTTCCCCAGGATAGCTGGAGTTGTGTGCCAGGGCTTGAATCTTCCCTCTAATTACTTCCTGACCCAGTGAACAAAACACATTGGTCACAGGTCCAAGTCTTTCATGCTGTGATTTACTCTTCTTTGCAGCACTGTGCTGGGCCATTAGACAAATCATCCATAGCACTTTCTAAGACCATGAGTCAATGAGTTGGATTACTGCCAATTCAGAAAAGTCCTGCTAAAGCTAGCTGTTAAAAGTTATTCAGCTGAGGTCCTGAATTTCTAAAATTATCCAAACCGGAATTTAAAGAAAGGTTCTATGTAATTTGCAATGACCGTTATGAGAAATGTTTGCTACATATAAGGTATCTCTTTTCATGGGCCCTCCTGGCAGCCAGGATGGACAACCCAGTCCTGGGGACATCAGGCACAGCATCACCAGCCGGGCAAGGGAGGGGATTGTCCTGCTCTGCTCTGAGCTGGGGCAGCCTCACCTCCAGTGCTGGGGGCAGTTTTGGGCACCGCAATGTAAGAAAGACATTAAACTATTAGAGAGTGTCCAAAGGAGAGCACAAAGATGGGGAAGGGCCTTGAGGGGAAGCCGTGTGAGGAGCAGCTGAGGGCACTTGGTCTGTTCAGCCTGGAGGAGACTGAGGGGAGACCTCACTGCAGGGACAACTTCATTGTGAGGGGAAGAGGAGGGGCAGGCACTGATCTCTGCTCTGGGGTGACAGCCACAGGACCCGAGGGAATGGCCTGAAGCTGTGTCAGGGGAGCGTTAGGTTGGATATTATAGAAAGATTCTTCACCCAGAAGGTGGCTGGGCACTGGAACACGGTCCCCAAAGAAATGGTCCCAGTCCCAAGCCTGACAGAATTCAAGAAGTGTTTGAAGGATGTTCTCAGGCACCTGGTGTGACTCTTGGGGGTGGTCCTGTGCAGATCCAGAAATTGGAGTCAATAATCCTTGTGGGACCCTTCCAACTCAGCATATTCTGTGATTCATGACAAAAGTTACCATTTTTACTTGCAAACAAGACCATCTGCAACTCTACATATAGCTAATCTTCACTTTTTTTGGCCTGTTTCATTGCCGTTAGGGCAAGGAAGGAGACATGTCTGCATAAACTAACAAGGCTATAAAAAGAAATTTTGGTTCATTTAGTGTGGCTTGATCTTTGCAAGTGCTCAAAAAGTCTTTTGAAAAGAGAACTGATGAATTTACTATATACATACCACTTATTGCAATCAAACAAAAACAAAAAGTCCAGGCCTCCTAAAGTCTCATGTGGTATTCAGTAAAAAGAAGGATTAGTTCTCCAAAGCCAACACTATCCTTAACACTCAGAAGTTCTGCTGTAATGATGGAGATATGAAATATGGCTGTAGGCACAAAGAGACAAACCTGTGATAGAAGAGCAAAGCTAGGCTATACTTTTTTTTAATCTAAGCAGTAGTTTAGACTGAAATTATACCCTTGATAGAAAAGGAAGTGCTGGGGATAATTTTTAGATCAGTATTCAGGCAGAGTTCTTCAGCATGACAATAGTGCTCACACACATGACTTCTAAGGAGCTGTTACAAATAGATTTTTGCAAGGTACCACATTTTTACATTTTTCTATCACTTCTTCTGAATACCTTAAAACCCAGTTGTATCATTAATACCTCAGTCCAAAGCCTAGATAATCTTTAACAACGAAGGGTATGAAGAAGGGAAGAAAAAAAGCACTTAAATAACAAATGTGTCATTCAGTAATAAGCAAATATATGGGGACTTCTGCTTAATTTCTACTTGAAAATACAAGTCCCCATGGTGTGAGACTGAGCAATACTGGAGCAGAAACCATCTGTCTGTGCTACGGGAATCCCAAGAGATGTAGATCATGATTGAACTCCATTATTGCTGACATTTAACAAAGCCATTAAAAGAGAGTACTCTCATTCCTACCACTTACAGTCAACTATTGAGTAAATCTAGTTAAGGTGAAGAGTACACATTTGGAACGAGATGAGGACAGGAAGGTTGTAGGGGCATTCGGGCCAACATGAACCATTTGCAATGGCTAACAGAAACAGGAATACATATACATACATATATATATACACATATACCTGCACGTATGTGTAAATGCTATAAATAGGCACTCACAAGCATAAAGGCACTTGTCATGATCACTTAACAGCGAGCCAAGGGTTCCTTACTTATTTCATCAAGGTCAGTAAGGGAAGATTGGCTTTGAGCATTAAGACATTAGCACCTAAAGAGACCATGTATCCCAGGTGGATGATAAAACATCAGACTGAACAGATGATGAATCAAGCCAAAAGTGAGAACTGACAGAGAATGTGAGCAGACAAAAGAAAGGAGTTTTCTTTTGAAAGAGCCTTACTGCTGTGTAGAAAAGGATGGGATATATTAAAGACATTCCAGTTTCTGCCCACTGTCTCTGGTCTTGCCAGTGGGCACCACTGGAAAGAGCCTCACTCTGTCCTCTTTTTCAGCCTCCCTTCAGGTATTTCTATATATTGATGAGATCCTCCTGAGCCTTCTCTTCTCCAGGCTGGACAGTCCCAGCCCTGTCAGTCCTTTCTCATACGAAAAGTGACCCAGTCTCTTACACATTTCTGTGGGCCTTCAGCCACGTGGCCATTTCAATCATCAGTGTTTCAGTTTTCCTGTACTCTTTTGCAAATACAGGGATCTTTGCCTCTGTGTTTTTGAACACTGAAGCTTTTCAGCCGGTGAAATTGCTACACTATTTTCCTGTTAAAAGATCAAGGAAAATTACCTTCAGTTACAGATGTTCTAATGGTTTCTAGTCTTATGATGTACAACATCCCTTCCCAAACAGATTTGAAATTGGCTAGAGAATACAATTATTCCACACTCTTCATAATTCAAAGCCTTGTCCAAAGCCCAGTGTATACATACATACTTGTATACAAGTCAATTTGATTTCCTAGTTCTATGACGGGGAGCTGGGGTTTACTTTTGCATCTAGAAACTAGAGCAGAAACAGTTGCTGGGAGTTGCATTTCATTTGCAGCTCATTCCTGCACAAACTATGTGTAGAATAATGCTGGATGACATTTTAAGATCAATGTGAATCTTTGAATCACAGCACAGCCTTCAGGAAAAGAACTGACAGGAGACACAAAAGCCAGGCTTATTTTCTCTTTTCACAGTGATAATTTTGTATTGTAATTACACTTCTTAAGAGAAATGAAGCTGGCCTGTTTTCCTGAGCCTTCAGATAATATTTTCTGGAGTCAAAACATTACCTTGTTTCCTCTTTAAACAAAATGGGATAACAAAAAGAAACAAAAGGCTTTTAGAATTATAAAATAGTCTTCTGCTGCTCATGAATTCCTACAGTAACAAGAACTGAGCACATCTGACAGCTTTTCAGTATAATGTACTTCACTTGAGAGCAAAAATTTTAGTTATAACATCCCTTGAAACAAAACAACTAATACTAGCCTTCAGAGTGAATCTTCATAGGGCACTAAGGAAAATTTAATGAGACTGTTATTAGTCATCCTGCACAAATACTTCAAATGGCTCAAGGAAGAGAAGTTATAAAGAAAGGTGCTGTGCATGTGCCATGGCTTCGAAAGGAATATTGGATCTTCACTTGCAGTGATAAAATTCCATACAAATAGAAGAAAGTATGACAAATACTGTCTTTCATCCATCACTTCAGCAACTCAGAACAGAGTTAAATTGTTCTGCAGCATTCAGCAGAACCTGAGACACGGGAATGGTCAGGCTGCTGGCAAAACAGGCTTCATTTTGTCTGGTATTTAATTTCTGCATTGTTGGTCCTGACCCTTCAGTAAATGATGCTCTAAAATTAGTGTTGGGAGCTGCAACAAAAGGATGTTGCCAGTCATCTGTTTCTTCACAAACTAGCAAAATCCATAATGGTGCAGTCCAGAGTCATTATATTCAAGCATTTCATCGTGCAGTACCCAGTATGGATTTACACAGGATTGAATTACATACTTTAGATCCTTGCAAAGTGAATAAAGGCAAAAAATGGAACACACAGCTGGCTTGCTTTCTAATTAGCATCAAAGCAGGTATCCATAAGTAGTGCCAAAGTCAGTCACATACAACATATAATTTCTTCCTGAAATCTTAGGGTGCTTGTGGGAAACCGTTTCAGAACCTGACACACATTAAGACATATATAAAGATCTTAGCCACAGCAACCTAGGGCAAAAGAGAAAGTGTTTGTGTCAGCATCACAGGGTAATAAATTAATTCAGGCAGGATACAGCAGACATGGTGTCAGTTCTATTCTCAGACTTCTCCCACTTCCTCAGCAGTTCTCTAAGCACAGCACAACTATGTAACTGTGGAAGGGTAAAGGGAGAAGCACTTTATATCCATCCTGTTAACAATAAGACACCGTGCAGCAAAAAGCTACAATACAGAATGCTAAAAAACCAGCTAAAAGGTTCCTGTAAGTCTCACAAATTCTTGGAGCCTGACCCTAGAGAAGCTCAGAACTGTTCAAACCACTCTCTTGCCCCACACATGAAATGGCCCAGCACAAGTTTTATCAGAGTACATTCTGTTGACAGCCAGGTAAATAGGCTTGCACCAGCACCAGACCCTTTAAGTCCTTCATAGGTATCAAACCTCTCAGAAATGAACACATCACACTTTATCATTAATTGCAGAAATAAATGGTGCAAATAGACTACTTTTCCAGTTTGGACCTGAAGTACATGAAAATTTGGATTTGTGACTACAAGAGCACAGATTACTCCCCTGTCCTGTGGCTGTGCTTTGCCATATTTGCAGAGCCCCAAGGCTATCTCTGCTCCTCATATGAGCTGCACCACACTGAGTAGGCTGGGGGTGAGGCAGGAATTTGGGAGGAGACAGACAGGACAACTGACCAAAGCGATATTCCATGCTATATGACATTGTGATTAACAATAAAAACTTGGGAAAATAGGAGGAGGTAACAGGAATTAGGACACTCCTGGTTGTGGCTTTTGTCTTTCCTAGTAACCATTACACATGATGGAGCTCTTCTGTCCGGGGAGAGTCTGAACATCTGCCTGCTGATAGGAAGCAGTGAATAAATTCCTTACTTTGCTTTGCTTGGGTGCACAGATTGTTTTACTTATTAAACTGTCTTTATTTTTAGCCACAAGTTTTCCTGTTTTTTCTCTTCTGATTCTCTCCTCCATCCTGCTGGGGTGTGGGAGGGAGAAAAGGGGGAAGAAAATGGGCAGGCAACTGGGTGGGTGCTCAGCTGCTGGCCCTGCTCAGCCCACTAAGGCTAGGCCAGCAAGAGTGGTATTAACCATCAGTGGCCATGGACACTGCTGAAACAAACACCACTCCTTCAACAGCTATTAGCTTTGATACAGTGGAATAACTTCAGATAGCAGAGGCTGAAACACTGGCTAAGACTGCCACCAGCCTGAAAGACAGAGCACACAAGGTAGCTGAGGACAAGACCAAAAGGAAAGTCAAACCCAAATTTTCCAGGAAAGGTCTTCACCTAGTCACACCCAATGGATATCATCGTGCATCTCTCTCAAATTACTATTACTCATATCTAAGAAGTAGATGAATCTGTCAAGGCAGTAAATGAATTAAATATCAAACAGTTACATCGGATTGGCATTGTGTTCAAACAAATAAAGCTAGAGAACATGAAGGGAAAAAAAGAAAAATCAAAAACCTGAGCCCTTCATCATGCTATAGGGACTACTTTAGAGCACCAAAACAGGACTACCAGACAAGCCAAGGTTTTGGGTTTTTTTTAATACCCATTGAAAAATTCTGAAGTGCTCAACATAGTGATACTTTAGTATCTAGATCTCCATTGTGGAAAAAAAAGTACAATGCAATAAGGATTCTTCATCAATGTCTTAGAGTAAAAAACAGTGGACTACCTCTTCCAAGCTGGAGAAAAGAAAAATATTTTCCTATAGTTCATTCATATACATTAGAAAAGTTAGATGAACAGACAATAGTAAAAGGCAAACTTGTACACAAGCGGATGTGGAATGATCATAATGCATCTTTAGTTAGGTAACAAAGGAAGAGCACAGATTTTAAGAACATGGCTTTCAAGACAAACTTGTTGGCTAGGATAGTTGTCAGCTAGGATAGCTAGGAGACAAGGATGTGGTGGGGTGGGGGGGAGATTTTACAGAATTATAGCAAAAACACAGGAAGAAAAAAAAAAGAGTCATTTAGCAGATAAAGGACAAGAATTCATGAGCTGTTCAGCAGCACGAAACTTGAAAAAAACCAGTACATTAAATAAAAATGTATTCAAATTGCCAAGTGTAAAAGACTCAAATGAGAAAGTCTAGGATAAAGTGAGACGTTGTTTCTTGATCAGAAAAAAGTTTCAGTACTTGGGAGTCACAAGAGGAAGTGCAAAGAAAGTGAAAAGAGAATGAAGGCAAGAATTCTGTGTGGAAAAGGAGAGGAAAGGCAAAACCCAGCTAAACCAGTGGATATTGAGATGTTTTGGAAAGTATCACACCACATTATTATCGTCATCTCTGAGTTTTCAGGAGAATGTTTGGTGTGACCCACACTACAACCCTCACTCTGCTCTTTATCTATTCTTCTGCATTAAAACTGATGAAAATCAGGGGCCTGAAGTGAAGAAATTCCAGAAAAGATAGAAAATGCCATTATCTGCCTTTCACAGAGGTACAACAAGGAGTAAAAAAGAATAAATCACAAAATATCTTGAACTCAGTTCCAAAGAAAAGACTGGAACATATAATCAAGCCTATTTTCAAGCAATGCACAGACAGTGAAGATGAATGTCTAACTGTCAAGAGTAAGCCATTAAATCAGTTGCATTTTCTTCCACAGCATTTTCTTATATTTTCCTTCTACACTTGGTTCTATGGATAACATCTTTTTGCAATCTTAACTGAATAGCTCTTAGTATCAGTGTTCTAATGTAAAAACAGGAACATGAGTGCTGTTTAGCAGGGAGATGGGAAGGCAAGGGGGATGGTACACCACTTAAGTGCAGCACATTATCACATTTTAATTTGCTCTACATTATTTGCTTAACTTTAAGAAATTCTGTCACAAAACAGCCTGTTTCCATGAGTGATTTTTTTGTCACTGAAATTGATTTACAGCTTTTAAAATATTTATTTTTGCCCCAATTTATCTTGGCAGTCAACCACAGTGGATACTCAGCCTTGCTTTTCCTTCTTAAATAGAAATCAGCGGAAGTTGCAATGTTTTCTTCATCTGCTCCTTGACAGTATTTGAAAAAATGAAAATTTTCTTGTTGAATAAACCAGTAAAATGGAGAATTAATGTCAGTTGGACCACTTCTTTCTATACTCTGAATTCAACCTCAAACACACAACCTATACACCGATAAATGCTTTAAACCCCCATTAAAATACCACTGTGGTATAAATTATAGTCCAACACTCCTGCCTCCAATCTCCTCTTCTTGTGCTTTGACACTGGCCTAGCCCCAGCAGCCATAAGAGTGGCTCACTCACCCTTTCAAGCCACAGCTGGGCAAAGGAGGGAAAAAGAAAGGAAAAATATTAGCAAAGGCTTCATGAGTGAGATAAGGACCAGAAGAAATATTTCAAGGACAAAAGACGCTTAGCTTAAATACACAAAGTGAATTTATTAATAACAGAGTCAGAGGAGGATAATGAGAAGTAAAATAAACCCTTAAAACACCTTCTCTCTCTCCCCCTCCCCCCAACCCCCTCCCTCCTTCCCACCAACAGCACAGGGAGACAGGGCATGAGGGTTTGGTCAGTTCATCACCAAGATTTTCTTCCACAGCTCAGGGAGAGGTAGACAGTTCTCCATGAACTTGTCCAGTGTGGTTCCAACTTCACAAGCAGCAGCCATACCACATCTGCTGCAATGTGAGTTCCTCCCACAGGCACGCAGCCCTCCCAAACCTCCTGTGATGTGAGTTGTTCTTCCACAGGGTGCAGTCCTCCAAGGACAGGCTGCTCCAGCCTGCAAGCAGGGCCCCATCTCCACCATGTCTCCCAGTGGATCACAGCCTCCTTTGGGCATCACCCACTCCAGTGTGGGAACCTTCCCCATGGGCTGGGGGTGGATCTCTGCATCCCCCGTGGATCCCCACGGGATGATGCAGGGGCACAGCAGCTTCACCATGGTCTGCACCACATGGTCTGTTCCGGCACCTGGAGCAACCTCCTTGGTTGCTTCCCTCACATGTTCTCACCTCCTCCTGTTCTCTGGCTAGAAGCAAAACCAATGAATTTTGTTTTGATTTTCTTCTTAAAAATGTCATCACAGAGACCTTACCAGCCTCTCTAATTGGCCCAGACTTGGCCAGCAGCATGTTCATCTTTGGAGCCATCAGGGATTGGCTCTCCTGGAGATGGTGGAAGTTTCCAGCAGCTTCTCACATGAGCTACCCCTGTGCCCCCCCTGCTACCTAAAACCAGGCTGTGCCAAACCAAAACACTTTTATACTCACCTGTAAGGAGTAACAGAGAGACCACCAGAAAATCTTGAACAGCAGGCTAGAAGCATTGCTCATGCAGAAGACACTTCCACAAGACAAGATGTTAATTAGAGATAATGGGCTCTAATATGTGCTGGTTAGCATTGTTAGCAAGCCTGTCTTTAATAGCAAACATTTGGAAGCATAATGCAGGATTTTGCAGTGTCTTGAGACAGGCACCTTCCTTCTAAAAAAAGTGCTAAGAACAGGTTAGACATAGATCATCCATGACAGACTCCACAACTTTCCTAAACAACAAGCTCCAAAAGTTCAGTTCTTGATTTTAGAACAGTAATTTTAGAAGTTCATCCAGCCTGTGCTTCTAAGTGATGTGTTCATACCTAATCATTCCTGTTACCCTCCCAGTACTCTTATCTGATTTGTTCTCAGGCTTCTTAAAGACCGTACCCAGTGCAGCAGGATGTATTCCTCCTGGTCAAATCTCAACATTTTTAAGTGGAAAAATGATTTTGCAGTTCTTGAAGGTCAGCTACCATTTATATATTCCCATAAATTCACTGAGGGGTGAAAAAAACTGTAGCCACAAACTGTTCTTTCTCATCTTGCAATGCACAGTAATTTTCAGATAAATTTCTAAGCCAGACCCAGTAGCCATTTGTTCTGTGTTTTGGCTCTGTCTGGTCACATCAGCCATTCCTGTCATTTCTCAGAACTCTAAAAAATTCATTCTTTTATTCTACAGTGCTTGCATTCCTCCTCAAACCTAAACTATTTGCAGGTTTATTAAATCTATTCTACATTTCATCATCCTGGTCCAATCATAATGTTACTATAGTATAACACTGAATATAGGGGAGATGGAAACACACTACCTAACACATTTTTCTGGGTTTATTAATGATCAGTTAACACTTTTTAAGTGCAGTTCTCCAATCGCTTCTGCATTTAGGCTCTAGAAGGTTTCCCAAGGTTCCTTATCAGAACACTGTCAAGTCTGTCAAAATGCCTTTCCCTGTCCACAATGCCCATAACTTTCTCAGGATAGAAAACTGATCAGTAAATCTATGGCAATTATTACTTATCTGCTGGCCAGCATACAGGCACCTACCAACTATCAAACTATTTTTTCTTGGAAGCTCATGGAGCTGGCTTTTTCTGAATTCCACCTTCAGTTCTACAAGTGAAAGAAACACTCAGCTTGCTCTTTTTTTTCAGTGTTGTAACACATCACTGACCTACCTAAAAGAGCTGAAAGAGTCTGACATCTCATCAGCCTTTTCTGGGGAGGTGGGACAGGTTTTGAGCAGGCAGCAGCAGAGGAATCTGGTCAATTTTAGGACAAAGTTCAACAGCCTTAACACAACTGAAGTACCCTCTTAGTATGTCCCATCTTTATACAAAGCTGAATTTTACCTTTTCATCACTGGATTAAATCTTTCAGCCACCAGCACACAGGAGGCAGCTAACTAACCTTTTCAGTGAAGACTGTGGAAACCAAAATGTAGTAAATCCTCTGATGGCCTTAGGCAATGCACACTGAGATCCCTGAGTCACAGAGGAGTCCTTCCTTATTTTCTGATTTTCACAGGATTATCTTTTACTGTAATTAAAGTCCTTCCCTTATAGTTTTATCTCAAAGATGATTCTGAGCTGCCCCTTTAGGCATGTAATTGAGCCTGACTTACTCTATAATGAGTTCTGGGCCCACCTGCTCAGGCAGTGAGTGCAAACACTTGCATTCTAAGGAACTGGCAGGTGATGACAAGTCAGTCAGCTCTGCTATCTCATCAGTTCCTTGTGAGCCCTCAAGGATCAAGGGCACACTGCAATGCTTCAGCACAACTCAAAAACCCCTTTGTGGTGACCTGTCAAAAAAACTTGGCTTCTCTCTCTGCAGGTGACAGCTGCTCCCTAGACCATGCAAGTCTGTTGCTCTCTGGATACCTGAACAATATGGAAGGGATCTGGGCATAACCAAGGCATTGCAGAGATTTGCTACATCTTTGGGTGAAAAATGTCATGTCAACAATTTGCCATTGAGACGACTTTCATTTCAACTCATGGTATGGCAAAACATTCCAAAAAGATGAAAAAAAAGGAAGAAGCCATATATATATAAACATACATATATAAACACCATATATTAGCAGTACAGAAGTACAAATTATGTAGGATGACAATATGATGACAGGCAGAGTTAGAAAAGGAGAAGGGGTAAGAAAAGAAGCCCTTGGCAACCAGACTTCCCTAGGACATAGGTCTCCCTTAACTAGACAAGCGACCTCCAACGTGGCTAAAACAGCATCACATCTGCCTTTAATATCCAAGTCTGCAGTCCTGACATGGATATTTCTCCTTCTTTGATAGAGAACAATAGCTCTTAGAGCTGTCTTTCTGGAGTCTTGCACAGATGGAAAATCTTGCTTCAAGAGTTTTACAATGTGATCACTTGCTGGCTGTCCTGAGGTCAGTCACTATCCTTCCCCAGATCATCACCCCACTCCACCCTGTAGTTCTCCCTCCTTTCCACTCCCTAGCTGCTGTTTATTTTTGCTATTACAGCAGCAAACTGAGTGAGCTCACAAACAGATTAAGCAAGCACTGCATGATGCAGGAATATGTACAGAGAGTGCCTTTTGGCAGCAAGCTACTAAAGCAGTTCAGCATGACTCAGTTTCATACTCATCCTATTGCTTCCCTTACCTAAGGGATGGTGTATGATTATTCTTAATAGGCACTGTTTCACTTCTGCATATATACTTTTGTATTTCATTAGTTAAAAAATTGATTCATGAGTGTGAACTCCCTGTTTTTTGTAACTGTCACTTCTGAGACTTCTGCATAAATACTATGTAATTTACACTGAACTTCATCTGCTACACCAAACAACACATTTTATTAATATTACAGAAGTGTCCACATTGTGAAAACTATGCTTCACATTCCTATCTCTGGGGCAAGATGAGACATAAAAGAAGTTACTTTAGTACTTTGGCACAACCATTTCTACCCTAGGAACTTCTTAAAATCAAATTTCATTGCTGTGCAAGAGCATTTTTCATAACTAACCACATGAACACAAGATGCAAACAATATGACTCATTACTCGCTCTTGGAAGAGAATAATTCTACAGCAAAGAACTAGAAGTGCTTTAAGGATAGTTAAAAACTGGCTATGGCTTGCTGGAACTGGGCAACTTCAGAGTATCTTACAAACTCCTGAGTGAGGCACATTACGGAATTTTTATTTTTTTCCTTTGTATTGATGCCTGCTGTTGTAGATGACTGTAGAGAAGGATCCTGTTCAGCACAGCAGGAACAAGAGCAGCTAGCTGAATCCATTACAGTATGGAGAACAGCTCTCATCCATGCAATTCGACAGGCAAGGCCAACACGTAAAGTTTTATAACTGCAATGTTATAAAACTCACACAGGAGCACTACAGATTTTGGAGTACTGGCGTATTTCAAAAAATAATGATGCTGTATGAGCTGTGATGAAATGTAAGGGAAATTTTAAAAAGTACATCTGTGAACTAGTAGCATAATCTTTGCAGTTAAAGAGCTCAGGATCTGCAAAAGACTCACCAGGAATGGCTTGGGAACAAGTCCAAACAATACAAAGACAGCAACAATAGGGCATCAGGTACAGCCAGAACACAGTTTCTTTTATCCATGAGAGGATAATGACTTTGGAGAATTCAACTACACAACCAGATTACTTAAATGGAGCTCCAACACTACTTACTTTAGGATAAATTTTGCAATGTATTACATAAAGTGAGTGGATTCCTCAAGGCATGTAAAGAGCATTTGCCCACAGGATTGGAGTCCTGAAAAAAACATTTTAAAATACAGGTTGGAAAAAACAGAAAAATCTTAAATAGAAAAGCTTAAAAAATTGTTTTTGCAGAATAGTGAGTTAAGGCCTATATTTAATTCAAATGGAATAGGTAAACCTAAGTAAGACCCGTCAGAAACACATGGAATAAGATTAAAAGTAACACTATTAGGAGTGATATGCTATTTTTTTTATGAGATGAGCGCTAAAATCCATATCATCCCCATCATATCAAACAGCTCAGAGTTGCTGCTACAAAGATATTTTTCAGGCATTGGCCTAAAACAGGACACTAATATGAAAACATTTCTATTCCAGTACATTCCCTAAGACAGAAATTCACATGCATGAAGAACAGCCCTTCTCCACATTATTCATCCACAGGCTCATGATAGATTTGCCAAATCTGAATGACGTACTTATCACTATGTCTTTGGCATGGGACCTGGGAGCCTTACTGGGAACTGTGAACACACATCCAGCAAGCCTGTCAAAACACGGCCTGTTCACACATAGCTAAGAGGATGAGACAGAACCATCCTCACATGATTTCTACAGTGGCACCGGAAATCTGTGGAAACAGCTGAAAGGCATTAAAACAGCTCCTTGCTCCACTGTAGGAGGATGCCAGCTTGTCAGGATGCTGATCTTGAGCTTTTTCTGAAACAAAAAAACAGACATGCTTCATCTCCAGAAGACAGGACTCCTGTTGGTAGGATGTGGATTTCTACTGTTACCACCTGGAACTGGCACCATTTGTCTTCTCAGCAAGCCTTGCACATCAGTGCTGGTTCTACATACATGACATAGTACCACTAGTTCCACAGCATGAAAAACCTTTTGTTCAGCAGGACAACATAGCTGGATGAGCAATGAATGTACGTTGAGGTTGGACTATGCTACAACAGAGCTTTTTTTCAAGCCTGAAATGCCAATCTAGCTACTCGTGGAATGCCTCCAAGATCAGAAAAATTATAGTTTGCTGCCAGCCAGGAGCACCACTCTCCGGTCAAACCACCACCCTTGCCTTGCAGACACACCACAGAGCAATTGGTTATAGCAGCTACTGCTTCTACTTTCATTTTTGATGTCAAGAGATGTTTAGAAGTCTGCAATACATCCAATTTAACATCAGGGACAAAAGTTCTCCCTCAGAGCATTGTGATGAAAATATTTCACATCTTTTCCAGGTATGAAAACAAAAGTTTGTTTCACCCCAGTTGAGGACAGTGTCATGATCTGGCAGTACTGGGTAGGTACTGCAGCCAGCCTGCATGAAGTAACATGCACTATCTTCAAACATGTCAGATATTAGGCACATCTGCAGAGAAGGACATCTGTAAATACTAAGGATCTTAACTACAGATTATCTAAAAAGTTTAGTAACCCAAACCATGAACTAAGTTCTAAAAATACCTGGAATAAGTTTGTTCAAATTAAATAGCTCTGTTTTCAGATAGGACTTGCTCAGACTGAATTCTGCCCACAAGAACTAAAGTGGAAGGTCTAATCATCCAGGGTCAGCATCCACTCAGCTTCTACCAAATGTTCCCCTTTGCAACATTCTAAAATAGGTGATACAGCTCTTGAGATCTAACTCATCAAGAACATGATTCTGTGATTCCATGAAGAGAATCACAGAATGGTCTGGGTTAGAAGGGAACTTAAAGGTCATCTAGTCTAAGCTCCTTTGTAATGAGTAGGGACAACTTCTACTAGATTACCTGTCCAGTGATTAACTAGAAAAATCTGATCCTCTGTCAGCAATGAAACAACTCTGTTTTATAGAACAGAATTTAGATCCTGTAAGAAACCTATAGATCAGGTTTAGGTCCTGCACACCTGTAACCAGCAAGCTCCTTTCTCAGCATGCAGCTTTGCTTACACCACCCTGCAGCATTAAGACTCCCCACTCTAGAGCAAAGCAGTCATGAGCTGTTAGAGTGTCTGAAGTGCAGAACTCTGTCATGCATGCTTTAAGTTCTGTGGATCTAGGATATAGAATAGTCTTTTCTCTCAACATTTGTCTTTTCTGGGAACAACTGCTTTCTAGTATTGTCAGCCCCTTTGAGAATATTGTCAGGTACCATTTGGACAAGCTCTGAACAGCATGGGACTAAGAGCCAGAAAAAAAAGAAAAAAAACATTCCCACAAACAAACCCATTCTCTATTATAAGTCTCTTAACTCTATGATCAAAGAGTTCAGGAAAGATTACAATTGATCTATGATAAATTCTGACAGTACCCTTCTGCTGCCTCTCAGAACCACAGACAAGACCAGGTAAGTCTGAAACCTATTCTACAATGATTGAATTATTCAAGTTTAACTTTTCAGGATTGTAATTTCAAATACCTAAGACTGATAGCATTTTCAACTCCATTCATAAAAAGCATGTTTTTAATATATTTAATTCCTTCATGAACAGAAAGGAAAACAGTTGGGTCTGTATTTTCCTTAAGTACTTCCAACACAAAGCAGCATGTTCCAAATCCCCTAGGATCGAAACCCTCGAGGTTTTCATTAGGAACTCCACTCAACACTTGAAAATCACACCCTAAAATAACCTTGATATCAGTCTCTGCACAACTTAAAAGGCATTATCTTTCTAGACAAGGATATTAATAAAAATACAATTTATTTGATACAAATTTCTCAAAAAATAAAGTAGCTACCTTATAGCTGGGAAAATGAGGATTCCTCTGGAGTTCACATTTTACAGTTATGATTTATTTTTTCCCCATGCACTAGAAATATATGTCCATTGTTAAGAAATTAAGTTCCAAGTTAAAAAAAAAAAAAAGGCTGCTCTATATTCAGGACTTTGCAGTTCAACACAGAACAAAACACTTTTCTTTACAATAAACTGAAGTGTTCTTCATTAGCCCATTCCAAAAGAACATTCCATGCAAAGCAGATGCACTTCTCAACAGCATCTTACCATTTTTATTTGGACTGTACAGGTAGCAGCCAGTAAGGATTTAGACTTGCACTTTTCTAACTTAGAAGATTAAAGAAGACTAATAAAACTCAGAGAATTCAAACACATGTAGATGTGGTGCTTATGGACAGGGTTTACTGGTGGCAGTGTTAGATTTACTGTTACTGATAATCTCCAAAGTTTACTCCAAATTTGCTAAATGATTCTGTAATTTTGAATTTAGGAGGTAAATGGTACCTTTAAATTATATACTGAGTGTCAGAATAAAATATTTTAGTCCCAGGACACTCCTTCAAAAGCCTAACACAGTGATAAGTCCATAGGCTGTAAGGCTGTAAGTTTGGGAAGAGGCTTATGTATGCAAGAAATATCAAACATTCACACCAAGTCCCTGCTGTCCTGACTCTGAAGTACTCTTGGTTGAAGAAATACACTTACCACATGGTAATGTCATGATTAATATTTAGGCAGCCTAGCAGAAGCAGAGGTATTAATCTATATTTTACTTCCTTGTAGGAAGTTCCACATATTATGGTGAAAAGCAACATATCCAGACTGGAATTCCAGTAAGAACTACACACTTGTTCAGCTTCACATTTATTTTAAATATCTTGTAATCTCAATTTTTATGCAAGACTTTTGAAGTCTCCTGATAAGGATTTTGAAGTTGTCCTGCAAAACTGCTCAAAAATTAACCTGTTCTGTTTTATAGGCAACCTGCATTATTTTCTTTGTGGGAAAAAACCACAGACATTTATAACACACAAATTAAGGACTCAGCATCAGTACAGGAGGATCATGAAACTTAATCTGTGTCTTATCACTATTACCAGTCCTCTATAAACCAAAATTCTTCTGACCCCCTAAATACAACATATTTCTAGAAGTAAATCTGGAAGAAACATATAAATATGAGTCATTAAATGCACTTAAACTGTCTGTTTATTTATAAGATATAACCCTCTTTATAGCTATAAATTTGATTGAAATGCTATCACTTGTGCAACCTCTCTGAATAGAAGGAAGTTAAAAATAGGCCAACTTCCAGATAATTTTTGCAACAATAACATCTCACTAAAGCTGAAGCATTTCTGATCCATTTTATTATCCAGAATTGGCAAGTGTCTTAATTTAGACTCAGAATTTCGTTTAGGGTATTAATAGAAAATTGTATCTTGCCACAATCAAAACAAGGCTTATTTCTTTTGAGAAGTACATTCAAAATACACATTTGCAGGAGAAGAGATAGTGATTCTCAATTTCATTTCTTTGCTTCATCTGCAAGAAAAATGACCTTGCAGAAGATTACAAGAGAACAGATCTACACTAACATAAGAAGCATTTTCAATATGAACTATAATCTTTAACCTAAGATCCTGAAAAATGTTACAGCCTGAGTATTTAAAATAATTTTAATGATTTTAGAAAGGGACAAATCTTTCTCCCTTTGTTTTATCTCAGAAACAAGGTTTTATTTTCCTGCCCGTGCCCAGAACTGTATCAGTGCAGTCATAAGGGCTGAGTATCTGCTTATTTACTGGAAAAAAGGTCCTTCTACAATTCATCAGTTACATGAAACACTTCAACTGTATCTCTGCTATGCATAACAGCACTTAGCATTATTTCAGGATAAACTACATAATGGTTTCTACAACAGCACAATGCTTTTCAAAACTCTGTTGCAGGCCATCACTGTCCAGCTCAAACTTGTGTTGACAAAGCCAAATAACCCAAGAAATACAGTTTCAAAGCAGTAGAAGACATCTCAAAGAAACTGCATAGTTATGTCTACACTGATTATTCAGAAGCAAATCATAAACATTGAAAAGGTTCATCAGCTTTCAGCTTAAATAGTGCCATTTTCTGAGTAAGCAATTACCATCCTTTGCAGCATGGCTCTAATACAGGTACACACCACCTAGAAGAAGATTAAAATTTTCAGTGCAAAAATCTGAAGCGTACCCTGCAATCATTTTCCTGAAATAAAAGCAGAAAATACAAAAAGTTAGCAGATATTTCATCTTTACCAGGAAAGACTTTTCACTTGTTTCTGACAATCAGCAGGAAATCTGCAGCACAATCAGATAAGGAACAAGCACACAATTAACAGGCTTTGTCCTACTTATGACCCAGAACTCTGGATAAACTACCATTGTAGTCCAAGTAGCAAAATGAGGACCTATTTGGCACATGCTGCTGAATTCTACTGAACATATTCCTAGTGATCTTGCTTTATTGACATTTCAGCAAGATTTAAGGCTCTCTAGTTTCTAATTATTCATGAACCTCAACATGGAAGAAACTAACTGAAGAACTGCAACAACAAAGGTAACTTAAGGTAGGTCTGACAAGAGCACTACAGAAGTTTAGGAAGCTTACACTTCAGAGGTAGATTTGAAATATCACTCATTTAAAGAAATCAGTGAAACAATTCTGAAGCCTTTTAGTGACTTTAGTCCAGAAAACAGATCTCTGAAGACTCAACTGAAGATATTGTTTTCTTGCAAAGTAGAACACTATTATAACATGACTGCGGCTCAAATTTGCTCTCAAAAGTGCAGAAAACTGGACTATCCTTTCGTTTTCAATGGCTAAATAAGGGAGATGCAGTGCTACAGCAGGCCTAACTTTGTGGATGAAAAGTAATTGTTCTAACTATTCAAGACCACACAAGAGGCAACTAGGACAAAAAGTACTGGCTGTTCTGTTTCTTGGAAGTTCCTGCAAGTATTGATCACAGCCAAGTACTTTAAGTCATGGCTGTCTTAAACTTCACTGCTAGGTTTCTTGACTGGGTGATAATGGATGTAAAAAGCAGTTCACACAGTAAATTTCAAATACACCTCTAATTCACTTGAAAGGTACAGTATAGATAAAAAAGTCAAGTTTCCCCTCACACAAAGTATTTAGAGATGAATTCTTGAGTGTATATTCATTACAATTACATTAGCAAGTAGAAAATCTTTTAAAATATTGTCAGTCAAATGGTTCATTGAACTCCTGAAAAGTTTTAGTGAGGATGTGGCAGGTGACGAATATTTCCGATTATGAATGCTGGCAGTTATATACTGCTTCTATGACAGAGGGTGACAGCAGATGTCTGAAGTAACTTTTGAACTTTCCATAGAAGCCTGCTTCTTGATAGCTGCAATTAATAATGGGCTGCTTATAAATCTGATTAATTCCTGGATTAAAACAAACCTGGTACTTACTGAATCCCCCAATTAAAAAGACAGTCACCATTTCAAAGGTAGATTACTGCATTACTGCATATAGACTATTTAGACAGGAAACATAAATGGATTGGGAAGAAATTCCTGTAAATTAAGAAAATGCTAGAAACAGAAGAGACCTACAACAAAATGTACCTAGGCACTGGCTAAGCATCTTGGCCAGTGATCCTCTAGGCCTGCACACAGCACGAAGAATCTAAAACCAACACCTTCCCAACCATCTTCCCCAGACCAGCAGTCATCTCCCTGAGGCAAAGTTAGGGCAGAACGAATACAACTCTGCAAAGCTGTGTTACAAACAAAGCTGTAAGAAGGAAGTGACAATTTTTGGTTAAAACCGAAGATGACAAATGAATAAAATGCACAAAGAAAGGAGGACATCTGAGCAGTTAACTTTATTTAAATTAGCTTATATAAATCTTCCACCAGGGCATCTACAAGTAAGTATACTCCAGGTTCTTGCTATGCTCTGGATGCAGCTTCCAGACAGTCAACATCACATTCCACCTTCTGTTGGAACTACTTGAACTTCTTATAACTAATTCCTTGCAAGTTTCCCCAGCTGTCATGTTTAAATAATATTGAGCTAATTCTAGTCAGACAGCTCAAGACTGCCTAGTAAAATTTCAGTATCTTTTCTCAGTGTTTGAATACATTTCTGCCCTTTCAAATGTCACACTGGTAGCAAACAGATTGATATTAGTTGAGCATATTTTCAGCTTACAATCCACCTACAACAGCAGGAGATGGACTTGATGATCCATGTGGGTCCCTTCCAGCTCAGCTTATTCTGTGTGTGATGATGCCACATTGCCACATCAACTTTTAGATCACTGGAGCAGTTGGCACAGACAGCTTGTTAAAAGATATCAGGTATTTTTGTTCCTATAGTCCAAACATCAGTTCCTTGTGTTCCTGCACTAACTACACAACTCACTTAAGACCTCTTCCAATACTGAAACTAAATTAGAATTCAGAAGTTCCTGAGAGCCTGCTGTTCTGAAATACTGCAGAAAGAGGCAGACTGTTCTTGAAATAACTTGTGTTTGCAAACATGAAAGCAGGACGTATTAATAACTACCCCACATTCTAATAGCAAGTACAATTAATTTTATTTAAAAAGACTACCTAACCACCTTCACATGTGCTTGCATAGACTATGATGTCCCTCAGGTACCATTTGAGGCTTAAAAACCTGTCCTTATAAACATTTTCTTTTCCAGAGTCTGTCAAAGGATATATGAAGATTTTTCCATCCTTAGAAATATAGCTTAGTAACAACATAGCTAAAATAGGATTAATTTACAAAGACAACACGAATGACAAAAATATTTCTGAACTGTGTTTATATAAACATATTGGTTTGTAAACAAATTGACAACTTTAAATATTGAAAGAACTTCAAACTAGACAATTTGCATTAAAGAGAAAAATAAGTTAAAAATTAATCACATCTTAATTACTCCATCGATTATTACTAGATCAGGCACCTGGAAGTTTCAAGAACTGAGCTGTACTAAAACACTGCAACAGTGCTCAATATTGTAATTTACACTATGATTTCCTTTGAGAGAGCAAAAGCCACCTCAGCTACCTGAAGATTTCCATGGTAACTCAGCGGAGATCACAGTATTAAAATGACTTTTCACAGACTGGAAACTCACCATTTAAATAATATTTTTGGCATACTTTAATTGTTAGCTATAGTTTTATATAGTAATCCCAACAAAATCAATGCAAAAGTTAAGTCAAGCCCTTCTTAGAGTGTAAACTTCATCCAAATCTTTCCGGCAATATTTGCACTGTTTGCAGGACTTTACTTATATTTATGAATAAAGAAGTCCAAAAAATTAAGCATGAAATTATTTAAGAAAGCCCAAGTTAACAGAAAATGATTGTGAATTATGAAATAGTTACAACAGTTCATCAAATTACACATCAGAATGTTACATATATGTTTAATCATAAAACAGTATTTTCTATATATTATTCAAAGTCAGCTTCAACATTTGTTCTCATTTAACAGTGATACTCAGTGATATTCAGTTTTTTTATCCCTTTAAGTGAGTACACTCATTTCTTTTATTTTTACAGGTGCAAAGATGCTTATTGGTATACGAGTTCCATGTGGGCATCACTCAACAGTTTTACATTTTGTCATCTTGAAGGCAAAAGGCTGTCAATGGTAATAAACAGACAGTTCATCATCACTCATATCTGAATCATCATCATCTACTTCACCTTCAATGACTGATTTCTTGCCTTTGCAGCAGGAAACAATTAATCCAATTAAAAAGACCTGGAAATTTAAAGTAGAAAGTGTTAATATTATTCAATTAAGGGGCATGTAAGGGCAAGATAAGTAAAACAAATTGTAGTGTGGTGATGCAAATGACACAATGACAATTACTGCAAGTTACCCAATTTGATTCAGAGGTCTCCAAAATCAAAGTACTTACTGCAATGAATGCCCAGTTCCCAAAGTAATAGGCCGCACTGAAGAACCAGAATTTATGAAGGAAGAGGTACGTCCGAGTGACAATACACTGATCTAAATTGAAAGGCAATAGTACTGATCAGCACAGAACAACAACAAAAAATATCAGCTAAATACCATATAGTAGGATCATATTTTAGCAGTTACAGAGAGTATTTAGCTCTGCAGAGTGATTGCACTCTATTACATCCAATTTATTCTCCTGTACCAAAAAGGTATATAAAAGTAACACTTGATATGGGAGAGTGACTGTGACAGGTAGCCCCATGAATACTGGGAACAACTTCCAATGCAAATGTGTCACTTATTAACTAGAATCTGCCCAAAAGGGAACTCAATTCCTATTTTATATAAACCATAGCCATACAAAGCAGATTCTGGATTAAAACACACATTTCAGGACTATGAAAAACTGTCTTTCTACCAGGATTACATAAGCTTTGTAAAAAATCAGGAGTCAATTACATGTATCCAAAAAGCCTCCAGCATACACTGGGCTTTTTGCAACCCAGATAACAGAAGCCTTATTTGTACATTATGCTTGACAGTACTGGTTAAACCTTACTCTTCTAAGAAGATGAATACTGAAGTAGTATTTTCTGATGTGGCTGTATTTTGCTTCATTTCTAACTCATATTTTAAAATTAAGAATCAAATTGCCAAGGAATTTTCAACATTCAGACAGAGCATAACTGCTTTTATCAGACACGGAACCTGTGGCATTCAAGGGGTCATGCTAGAGGATGGCCAGCAGGAGACACATGAACCACTTGATGAATTTCTCAAATGCAAAGAAGGCACACACTGAGTTCATGCTAAGGTAAATATCATTTCCTGGTTGTTTTTTTTGTGTTTTCATACTATGCTTCAAACCCCACCTAAAGCCCATTTCAGAGCAGGAATTGGTGTGCAAACATGCTGAACACTAGAGAAAGTAAGCAACCTAGAAACTGCCTGTTTGTCCCTCAGTTCAGACCCCAGGTTCAGAAATATACTTCAGCTGCACCTGGGGAAAAGATTTCCTGCCTTCTAAAGTTGTGAGTGATACACTACTGAAATAGTTACACAGCTCACTTTTAGCAGACATCTAAATAAGAAATGCCAGTGAAGTGAAGATGCTTCATAATTGCAGATAATATTGTCAATACCATCTGCAGCTCTCAAGCTGGTTACTTGAATTAAAAAACAATGAAAAGACTTTCAGATGGCTCTTTATAATAATTGGTTTAAACAGATTATGTTAAATACTTTGGAATAGTTTGACCTTGCTAGAATATTTCTATGCAATGTTACAAGAGCAGATAACTAAATTTTAGCTATTGCTACTGAACTAAACGTTTATTAATAGGCTGACATGACAATTTTCATCAACTGATTCTTCCACATGACTCAGTTTAGAATAAGTTATAATGAATTGCCTGAATTACAATAGCTACTTGTTATCCAGAGTGATCAACATGAATATTAGGTATATCTTGATCATGTGGAACAGAAGTACACATGGAAAGCTACCAAGCCTCCCATAGTTACCTGCCACCTTTTAAAAAATACAACTTACGCCATGTACACATGTAGTGCTGACCATGGACCAAAGCCAAACAGCCAGGATTCAAGAGAAAACAACTTTTAAAATGAAGAATGACAAGTACTAATAGTCATTATTATCAGAAGAGTCAACTACTTTTTGTTTTGAGTCCACTGGTGAAGTTTTTCGTTAAGAAAACAGTTACACTTAATATACTGTTTTCAAATTAAGGTTTCTTACAGGAAGTAAATTAGGTAGTGCAAGATGAATTACAATGACAATTCTGTTAAAAGCCAAGTATTAAAGCCTAGAATTTGATTCTGTGCACAGAAAACTCAAATATGAGAAGTTACTGAAGTGTCTTTCATGCATCTCAAAACACAGTGAGCTTTCACAAAAGCATGTAGAAGGAAACAGTTTCCTAGCTACAAATTGTTACGAACAGTGTAATTTATAAACACTGGCATTATTTGAAAGTCAATACTGTACACGTGTTTTACCTCTCCAATAATCAACTAGACAATGAAACAGATTATACCCTCTGTAAATCCACAGATGAAACTAGTGAGAAATAAAGAGCAGAGGTCTAACACACGAGATGGTCAGATTTAGAAAAGGGGTATTTTTCAAGTCCCTTGAAACAGTCCTCAAAGTTTAGCAGAGACAGAAGCCCTGCACCTAGAACAATGTGACACCATGGACTATTAGTGCAGGCTGAGGGTTGACCAGATGTAATGCAACTACACGGAAAGCAACCTCATCTGCCAGTAGACAAACAGAACATGTAGATACTAGTTTTCATCTGTAACTCAAACGTAACTGAATATCTGGATATTCGGTTGTAACTGGATATTGAAATTTAACTGAGTATTCTAGCTATCTGGAATAAAGCAGAGGTCCACAAAACTTATCAGTTCTTGCACAGTGACATCTGCAATGGTGCTATTTTGAGCTAACCAGTACAAAAGCAGCATTGGCTTATTGAAGGAAATCTAGTGGAGGACCACTAGAACAGCTTAGAGCACACAGCAGACAATGAAAATGTGTTCTTTCAGCTTCAAGTAAAGATGTTTACAGGTGCATCTTACTGCTGCCTGTGCTGTCGAGTGGGGGCTTGCAAAGTATTAAATGAGATTCCTCTTAGACCTGTGTAACAAGACAACAGATGACAAGAGCAGCAGCAAGAAATACACCTAATAAATAAGAGAGGCAATCAGCATAGGTAAACATTGAAGCAGGTTGGCCTTCAGACATTGAGAGCTGGATGGATGTGAGCAACCTGTTCTACTTTCCCCTTGCTGGAGGGTTGGACCAGACTACCTCTTATGTCCTGAGTGTGCTCAAAATCATTACATAAAGGTAGATATTGAGACAACAGTAATCTAAATAACAATGGTATTTTTGGATGGAAAACACCAAAGTGAGACTGTTATCCAAAGATGGACAGTTTCAAGCAGAACCTACTTTTAAAATACACTCAAAACTACTTCCAAAAGAAAAGCCGCATCCTTAGTCTGCTTGAACATCTAAGCACTGCTGAAAAATTTCAGACCCTAAAAGTATTAAAGGCATAGCTTCAGGTATCCAAGAATACTTATTTCATATAGCTTTGCTGACAATAAATCAAAAGATTCATTGCAAAAAGCAGCTACTGTGCAAAGGTTCTAGGTATGACTTTGGTCACAGATCAAATTGTTGAGACAAAAGCAAGCTTCAGGAGTCTCTATATGAAGATATTAAAACAGGATAGGTATAGTAAAAAATTCCCCATTTTGTACTTATCATCTCAACCTAACATCTTGATCAATATTTCACAGTGTTTAGGTCACTCAAATGCTTCCAAAGTCCACAGAGTTTGTGCTGAAGACTGTATTTCACATATCACTTCCACCTCTCTCTGGAAACAGATTCGTGGAATGGCAGCAACAGCTGTCCTGGCCACAAACACGTGATTTCTTTCTCTTCTTGTTGTCTAAACAGCAAAAAATGACTACATTCTTAATTGCCCCTTACTCATTAGTTTCTACAAGTGCTTTTTTCATATACTATTTGAGCATATCCCCACTTATTCCGTATTTTTCTCTGCTGTGATGTATATACACACAGAACTAATAGTAGCCTCATTCAGCTGTTGAGCCTGTTTCTGCAGTTGACAATCCAGCCCCTCCACTGCTGCTACTTCTCTGCTTTCACAAGCTAAAATTAATCTCATAAACAAAGCTTTTACAACTTTTGGGTTGTGGCATCCCATACCAGTTATCTTTCTCTCAGCTAACTTGTCCCAGAAACTGCTTAAATTTCAACTGATTGCTCATTCAGCTTTCACAATAATGCAAGGATTAAACAGCTTCAGCACCACTGGCTTCAAGGTTAACTTGGTAATAAAATTACACCTTTGATCCCTTATCAGAATGCAAAGCATACTGGAACATATACTACTCACATATAGCAGTCATCTGAAAATATTTCCCAACTGGTTGCATGTAGGTACAATAACTCCGCACTTAGAGATGTGAATCACTAAGCTTCCAACACTTCAAGCTGACAGCATATTGAAGCACTACAGTGTACTACAGAAGCATGAGTATCAAATCACTCAGATGTTAAACAGTTTTCAGCTATATAAAACCTTCTAAAATCTAGGTTTAACATGCAAGCAAAAAAGATGCCTGCTGTTTCATCCCAGTTGTCTGGCTTTGGTGCACAGTTTTTTTGCTTAGCTGGAAGTGTTAATGAGATGGCACCTAAATTAGGCTGTTGGGGTTAGCGCCAATAAAAGTGAAGAGGATCATGGCTTAAAGCTGAGGAAAAACCCTGCAGTAGGGGTAAGTAAAAAAATCAACCCCAGAATCCTCCAGTTCCAGTATGTTGATCATTGCTGCTTCTCTGCTTCCCTTGTTGTCATTGGTTCCTTTTAGCTACAGTTATTTTAATATTCCTAATCACCCTTCCCTATTGATACCCTCCCTAAACTCCTCCCTAATTCCTCCCCTCTAAGTTTATAAATACCCCTGCCATGCCCTAACACTTGCTTTTTGCCATTGTCCCCATGCATGGAACAAGCCTCTCTGTGCCATCTTTCTTGGTTCATTCAGTAGAAACTGTTCGGCTTGTTGTTTTCTATTATTACAGCTTTTTAGTTCCTGAACAATCAGGTCAGATTTTCTTTCTGCATAAAATCCCTGAATTCAGTGAAACCACTGACTCTAATGGCTAGGCTAGGATCAGCCAGAGGCTTCATTAGACCTATAGAGACCAAAAGCCTAGCCAGATAAAGTCTAGTGCAAAAAGCTACCTCATTCAACAGAAGCTGCTCAGTAGGCTTAGAATCATATCCTGACAAAGCAAAAGATTTGGCAGGCTAAGGAGAAGCCAGAAACTTGGAAACCAGGAACTAATGAGGAACCTGGAAAAGCTACTTGGGACAAGTTATTCAAAAAGCAAACTCTATATTTGGAGTGCTCCAAGCTACAGGTAAGTTGTGTATGATACTTCTCATGGTCTATCTGCATATCAAACACAACCTGATGTAAAACTAGGCAAAACTAAAAAAATTATGTAATTGATGTGTATCCATCTGATTGTATAACAAACAGATCTGATTTTATAGCAAAAGTTACAAATCTGTATAACCAATAGCTATTCGCAGTTATTTTACAGTATATGAACAACTGCAGCAGTCACAAAACTTCCTGATGATAATTACACATTATGAATGTTTTCATTAAATGGCTTGAGAATTTCCAAGTCCCATCAGTGCTAGCAGGGCTTTATTGCATAAGAAGGCTTCCAATAAATTCCTCCAAGATTCTGTGCTGAAAAGGAAAAAGTCACTAATCAAAATGTGTAAATGCTAAATAATAAAAATAATGTCCTATTGAGTGATCTGGGTGTCACATTTTTTCCTCCACAGTCAAATTTAAGTGAAGCGACATGTATGAACAGGATTTGTATTGATATACGAATGAAGGATTTAGCTGTAGAAAGAATGTTATGGATCTTTCAATCAAGCACAAACTTTAGGTAAACACAGCATGAGCCTTCACAACTTCCTTGAATATGTTCAGAGAATCTGTCAGTCCTTTTTTGGCCGTTTTAGATTTGGAGTTCATCTCAGCACAGTTATGACATTATAATGCAAAATTTCACCCAGCTACAAGGTTTCTATTTCACTTTGGTTACAGAGAATCTGAAGGTGCCAAGATTTGCATGTATTAACAGACTAGGTGAAAAACATTTAATGAGATTTGCAGAGCTAAACCTGTTAATCTCATTTTTTGTAAGTTTAAAGGATGACTTGATTTTAATGTTTATTAAGTACCCTCAAGTGAGGAAAATACTAATGCTACAAGTCCATGTGTAAAGTGAAAAGGTACAGCATTAGCCAAAAGCTAAATCTGAAGCCACTTTAATTCCAAAGAGATAATGCCCAGTTTCTACAGGGAAGCAACAAACCATTGGATCATCCTGCTGATGGAAAAAGTGCTCTCAGTGCTTTTGTTCAAAGTAGAGATCCTTTGAAAACACTGTACAATTCAGGTTAATTACAAGTGCTTACCACGTGGGTTTGAAGAGGAGCCATAATTGTTAATTCATGCCATTGAATGGCCACCTAAACCTTAAAGTTCTTCAAGTGGCATTTTCTAAGTTTCCCTTGAAAAACTTATTTTTAAGTAACTAGAGGCAAACAGTTATTATTATAAAGATACAGCCAGTGATAAACATCAAAGGCAATACTCTAGGGATGAACAAATGCAAAAATCTACAAGGGAAGCAGCAGACAGCATAACCTATTTTCATTCTTACAAAACCTCCCCTTTTAGGAAAATTAATTGTGGGAATTGATGTATCTACACCTGCATGTCAGTGAACAATGTACTGCAAAAAGATATTTACAGCACTCTTTTACACAGATATTTACAGCTGCTCATATTGTTAACAGTTGCCAAACAGGGCTTTCTGTGCTCATATATTGTGCTTATCTGTATTGAAAACATTAGGTACAAGTATAGACTCGGGGTAAAGTACTAATAAGGTCATTCACAAAGCAACATGAAAATGGAAAGTCCTCACTAAAATCTTTAGTTTATGTGAAGCATTTTTTAACTTGTCAAAGTAATTAATTTAGAACAACAGTTTGGAAGCAATAACCTACAGTCATGGAACTTTTCATACAAAATAACTAATACTGAGGGATCTGAGCAACTTGCTAGTGGTTTCCCTTTGCATGTCTTCTGCATTTCTCTAGAAGAGAAACAGAATATGCTCCTGTTTTGGCATTTGTATTTGGGCCTCCATTACAGCATGAGTGATGTTCACATCTAGTCTTTATTCAGGCAAAAATAAAGCCTGAAGTCCTGAACTTTTTGACTTCTAGCTAATGAGTACGTCTCAGAAGGCAGCACAGATAAGACCTCATTCCAAAGCCTTAGAATTGAGATTATTTTTTTCTCACTTCACATGTAGTTCCAAGTCAGCACAGGTCTATGAAAAAGTCCTAGCAGATAGACTGTACCCAGCATGTAACAGGCCTTGGGCAAGGCTCATTTCCTCAATGAAGGAAGAGAATCCAAGGGGGATTCAGAGTGAGTTACGCATTTCAAGTGAGTGATGCTTAAAAACTAGATCTTTTAATCTAGAACGAGGCAGATAGTTTCTCAGATCTCATAGCTCAGGCTTGCAGCTGAGTCAAAGCTCATTTACATTAAATCCCATTAACCTGTTAAGCTAAACATATACCAAGTTTTCAACACATTAATCCTGCTGCAAGAGTTAATCACATAATTCAACTTCTTTGCTTTACCTTATATTCAACTGAATTGTGGACCCAACATTTCAGCTGCCATTGGCCCTTGAAAACAGTCAAATGGTGCTCTTGCCCAACTGCACTGAACACTGAAAACTAAAGCTTGTTTTCCCTATAACAAATGTATTAAACTTGCTGCCCCTGAAAGACTAATCAAAAAAGCTTTTAAGTTAACCAAAAGACAAACCTCTTGTGCAAGATATTAACTAAAAAAAGAGGTACTTTGACTTATAAGATGTACCCTGCTCTATTATTTTTGGTCTTCTGTTTGATGTAGTTACACTATTATGGCCCTTATCTGAGTATAAAACAGAGTATAAGACCTCCTGCATACCAGGAGTAAATAGCAATAAGCTTTGCTGAATGAAAGCATATAACGCTAAATCAAATGATATATCCAACTATAAATACTCAATGTCTTTTTTGTAAGATTGCATTTTAACTGCCTTGTGTTTCTCCAGGAAGCAAAACTGTCCTTTGGACCAATCCAAACATTAGTTTGAAACAAATCTACAGGAAACACTGCCCAATAAAGCCTGAAGTATTAGCTGTTACAACTTGATCAGGTCTCTTCTACTGTCTCAGAAAGAAAAAAATAATTTACCTAGTAACAGTAAGGAGAGATCATAGCTCCAACATCTGAGCATTTAATAAGACAGCATACTGCTATAAGATTATGTATCAGTACAGCCGTTAAAAGGTCATTGCTTGCTTTATGTTTAAGGAAAAACACTTGTTAGAATTAAATCAGTTTAAATGGAATTAAATTAATTGAGGAGATAAATCAATGTTTGCAATTAGTTACAGTTCACTGGTTTACATTAAAACCCTACTACCAAGGAAGGCAATTCAAACTGCAAGTGTTTGACCAACCTTTATCTTAGTTATTTGCATCTACTTTTGTCCATGTCTAATATCCTTAAAAACAAGAGAAATTGTATTTAGATGTTTAGTTCCTACCTCTGGAATAAATCTGACTTACCAAGATGCTCTCTGATCACAAAAAAGAATAACCATCTACTTCTCATTAGTTTTGTTACCAGGTATTAAAAATGACAAGTATTCCAAAGTAAGGATTACATTCCCAGTTTCTAAAACTGACTGGATGAAACTATCACTAAAGTGTTTTCACCGAAGTGACTTTGTTTTAAAGCTGGTTACTAAAAAAATAAACTTTTCTTTCACTGATACAAACACATAAATGGCGTGAATGTATCATCTACAGTTAATACAACTCCACTTAAGCCTTTTGATCACATTGATATCAACACTTAGGAAATATCCATCCATCTTCTACTTTTACTAGTTTAGCACAGGACTGCAAATCAACATTTTCTCCACCTCATTTCTATTAAGAAAGGAGACCATGACTCAGATAGCCACTGCAACAACAGGATGATGACAACAAAACAAAGCCATCATTTACACAGACCAACTTGTGTTCAGTACATCAGAAGGCTAGTTTTAAGCATCAGCATACTACTTCCATTGAGCAAAGTAAACTAAGAAAGAAATTAATGTAAAGTATTAAAAAGCATTAAAAAATTCAAGTATGGGTGGAACTGAGTAAGCTTAAATGCAATCCCAGTTTTTATAATTAAGCAAAATCTGAGGAAATCAGACTATTTTAATTTCGCCCACAAAGGTCAAGACTAACAAGCTTATCAATGCCAGTGAGTATATTCTGTTTTCAGCAGATACTGGCCAAGTCAAGAAGCTGCTTACAAGAAACAAAGACCTGTTCAACTCAGACAAAAGTGATCTCATCTTGAAAGGCAACACATTTATTCTCCCAAGTTTTGCCAGAGTTTCTATTTTTAATCACAAAAACAGGGCACCTTAAACATGAATTGAACAATTTTGTCAAAATATCTAAATACTTGAAACTGCATTAAATGTAAAAATAGCAATCCAAAAAAGTGATCAAATTATTTAAGTATGGGGGAAAATGGGGAACTATCACCCTTGCCAAATGCTATGAATCACCAGGAATGAGACTAACACATATACTAAATTTGAAGATAAGCATAAACAAAAAAGAACTGCCCTGCAAAAGAAACTTGGCTTGACAGACTAGGAACACAGAACTGATGGTCCAGTTGTCTCCACTAGTACAAAAATAAAGTTTTATATTTTCCAGTAACAAAAGTAGAGAAAAACTGAGTGGCTGTTAAGAACTTCTAGAAGCAGTCAAAATCAGGAGCTACATTTTACTGATAAGAAGAGAAAAGATTAAATGCTTGTTCTATCAACTAACACTGTCAAGCATTTTCATAAGGATAGAAATGCACACACAGTACATGTGGTATTCATACAGAGGTGCTGAAAGTTGAGCAGAGTGAGAACAACTGAAGGCTTGGGTTTGAAAAAAACTGGACCATTCTGAAGGCCATAAATCTTATGCTGAGATCAGTTTAGCAATCAATATCACTGTGACCTTAAAGAGCTATCAGTATTGCAATGGTTTCTGCAATTCAGACTGTGAAAAAACTCTATATGCAGAGGGAAAGGAAGTGTCAAGTAAGACTGCAAAAAATAAAACCAGCATGATTTCATTCAGCTTAGTTTTTTAATGAAACCAGGCTGAAACTCATTCACAGCCTCACTCAGGTTTCATAGAGGAATAAGCACTAAAAATGCTACCACTCTCTTAAAAAAAGAAAATCAACATTCAGGCCTGCATAGATGGAAAGTCAAGGAACACTCCAGAATTATCAATCTGCTGGCTAGTCACTGCTTAACTCCAGAATATCCATAATACATCTTCTGCTCAAAAAGGGGACAGTTAGTAACACAGCTGAGAAAACTTATTATTTCCTATAATTTCCAGCATAACTCTAAGAGAATTAGAGAAAAATAGTCTAAGATTTCTAGTTTCACTGGTATTGTTACTCATGGAAGAGCCTACGTTCACATCTCATTAAAAATTATGCAATTCTCTTATCTGTCAATTTCCACTGGGAATCTCAAACCTTAGTTTTCCTGAGACCAAATAGAATACTTGTCTGCATGTTTATATGATAAATATCACAGTGAAGTGCACTTTCAATGCTAAGATATTCACCAGCTGGGGTTTATACTTAAGATCTTCTACATGCACATAAAATGTGAGATTTTAAAGTTAACTGGAATGCTTTGTTACTGATGGTTTCTACTAAAAATAATAATTCCTTCAAATGAATAAAGTAAGCTTTAACTATAAATCAAAGCTTCATTTTAGGCAAATGAAATCCATGAAGACAGATTAAACTGCTTATTACAGCTGAGCATACATCTATCGCATCAGAAATACAAGAAACAAATGTATCTTACCTTCGGGTGCATCTGCATCACAGTCTTTAGACACAAGTGTCACATTCCGTGGCTGACCGTCATTTGTCTTATTACTCTGCATTATAAACACAGAAAATTAGCACACTAGTCTACCAGCAGTGGTCTTCCATAGACAATGACAGTGCAGAAACCAAATATCTTTTCCAGTGAATTAATTTAAAAAAACTTAATACTTTTGAATATTCTAAGAGATTTATGTTGGGATAGCATATGCAGAGTAAGCTGTGAGCAGTAAAACATGAACATGTCTAAGTACTTTTTCATTGCTGAAGAAATTAATAGCTTGTTTTCTGAAGACTTGTGAAAAATACACTTGAGCTCTGAAACGAAACCTTTTACTGTGCATAAAATTAATCTGAAAATCAACTTTGGTGATAAAGTCAGCACAGAAGTTTTAGGATGGACAATGATACTGAAAACAGTTTACTTATGGTCCAAAAGCCAGAGGGTAACATGCAACATACTTGGACTGCCAGAGTGGAAGAAGAGAAATTATGCTTAAGTGAACTACTGGAAACCCAAATGTACCTACTTAAATGACCTAAATCTTTGGAAAACTAATCCTTCCAGGAAACATGAACTCTGTGTTCCACATTTTTGAACAATCAGAAATAATTTCAGGAGAGTCCAATGTAAATCCTTTGCACTACGTTGATTTTTTTATACCCTGATTCACTTTAAAGGGTCTCATATACCTACTGTATTTACTCACACCCTCAATTTCCTAAACAGAAAGCCCTCCAAAGAAATCAGCAAGAGTCAACATTTCTTCAGACTGAAAAAAGTTGCTTAAAACATACCAGCAATCTGTATAAGCTGGCACATCAAACTAAGCTCTAACAACTTAACTGAGGAAGTTTATCAATATTAAGCAAATTCAGCTTTCACTTTGAACAGTCAAGAGAAACAACTCAATGTCTGTCCAAAAAAGCAGCAATGTGTACATGCAGTTAATTTTGTTTCATCCAAGGCCATGAAAGTGGAGCCTGCCTTAAAAAATAGATCTCAGAAGAATATGACTTAGTCACAGGGATCAGGAACAGCAGTAAAGTAGCATTTACTGAGACCTCAGCTTCCTGCAGTGACAATCCTACCACACCAACATGTTTAAAGCTGAGCAAGTGTTGTAATGCACGTTTCTGGTTTTGTGTTGCACTGAGGATGGTTTGTTGTGTTTCCCCTCTCGGTTTGTAGCGTGGTTCTCCCCTTCCCTTAACCCCTCCCTTTCCCCGTGGCCAGCCCCGAGTTGCTGTGACCCGGGGTTCCTCCACCCCTGAGTTGGAACTGAAAATACCCCGCATTTGCCATGTTCTCTCTTCTCACTGGAACTCTTCAGGACAATAAACTTGGATCATCCTGGGAAGGAGAGCCTCCTCTAATCTTTTGCCTTTGTCCATGCCAGATAAAAATCCCCTCTCTCTGACCCCAGCTAGCTGAGGCAGGTCAGAGAGACCAGGGGAACTCCAGCAAGCAACCTCCTCTTCTCTAGCCTATTTAACAGTACTCCAGTTTCAACTTCCTCCTTGTAATCCTTTTGCCCCAAGTATTCTGTACCCACTGCTTAAACTAAGAGAATTTATAATAAGTTACAGAATTTACTAAATAGTTGCAGCTGAAGGAAGTCAGCAGGCATTTAATTTGTAAAGCAGGTTATGTTCTCCTCCCACAGGAACATCCTCCTAGAAAATTAGAGATATTCCAATAGCTCAAAGCAGCATCCAATCACATCAATCTCATTTAAATCCTTTGTTTCAACCACTCCAGCTCAACTGTTTTGTCTTTGTGAAGCTTAAACATCAAACAGCACACCAAAGGATCTTGACTTCACTGTGCCTGAATAAGCAACCAGTTCATGACCTAGTTGTCTATATTTGCAAGAGCAGATGTAGTGAAGTCTACCCCTGTAAGACACCAGACCTTAATAAACAGCCATCCCCAAAACCTCTCAAGATGCTTCTGATACATAACTTTGAACTTCCCCATAAACATGCAGGCTGCCACTCAAACTAAGATGTAATACAGTAATTTAATTCTTCAGGTACAGAAGATGAAAGACTTAAAAAATCAAAACCTTGAAATACATAAAAGTACATAAACAAAAGCAAAGATTAATTTTTTACTGCTTAATTCTGTAGAAGAATTTACAGTGCGAGAACCACGTGGAGTTTCATGAAGTTGGACAGTCCAAAGTCTCTGAAATGGACTTATCTGCACACACTTAGCTCCACTCAGTTTATCATTTTCTACTGTACCAAGTTATCTTTGTCATTCCTCATAAACATGCATATAAAAATCATCAACTAGTGGACTAGTATTGATTTCATTCTGTACACAGCTTTACACATACAAAATAATCCTCACCACAGTCACCTAGCAACCTAAGCAGACCAGTAGAAACTCTAGTAGAAGCTAACAACTGTCTTATCACAAGGAGGAGAACAAACCACAGTTTCACAAAGCCTTGAGATGACCCAGAAATTGTGTAATATATAATGCAATCAGTTTCTGGCCTGTGTATTAACAAGAGACCACTAGTATTTAAAAACTACCTACAAAAGCCTCTTCAAAAACTGACAATGTGTCTGACTTTCAAAGTTTCCATAAACAGTACATTTTTAATGCAGAAAATAGAATTTAAACAAAAAAATGCATCTCACCTGTACCAGGTATTTCTGGCTTCCATACATTACATACTGTGGGGCAAGACTGTAAATCATGTAGCTTGTATGAAGAACTATCAATAGAAGTATCATACAGAGAAATAAGAGTGCTTGAGGTCGAGTTTTTCCTCGTCTGATTTTATAAAGCTAAAATCAAAAACAAATTAACACAATGAAATATCCTTTTTTTTCCTGGAAACAGTCAAAAACTTCAGTTCAAATAAGTTTTAATTCTGCTGCCAGAAGTAGGAGGTTGCTAAAATTATCTTCTGGCAACTTAAATCCAGTGGTTCAAAGCAGGCTTTTAGGTGTATTTACCTAAGCTTCAAAGCACAGCTACTTAACCAAATTAAATTCTATTTGCATTAATGGCCCAAAACATTTGTACACTAGCATTTAGTAGCAAGATTTAAATCGCCTGTCATGTATAACAAACTGTGCATTGATTTATCAAAGAATATTGTGTCCTTTGGTCAAAGTGAGGTGTCATCTATCACCATACTCCTAATCAGATCTAGAAACAGAGGTTGGAGTTAGAGACAGCATTCCCAGACTGAGTAAAATGGCACACCATATGGTGGCATCTTGTCCATTTAATACTGCAGGAAACAACAATCCTCCTTTTGATGCTCTGTAGACACCACTTGACTGATTCCCAAGGGCTTAACCTGAGTACCACATTAGGGTGAAGAAGTCGGCAGCTGAGGGGGAAATGACAGCACCAAAACCAACAATTAATCTCTCAACTCATTGGAAAGACTGAGGGTGACTGTTCACAATTTTGGAGTGTCACCACATGAAAAGATGACAAATTTAACAGGAAAGTAGGCACATTAGCAGGGAAATATTTAGCCAAACACCAGAGGCATGAATGTCATGCCATTGGATACAAAGTTGCTAGTATACAGTAATACATTATTTACATAATATTTAGATAGCCCTATCATGACTGCACTGCTTTTTCTTATGAAGCTAAACACATTCATCACACAGATGGTAATTCAAGAACCTCTGACTGCATGCCCCATTACAAATTTTGACCATAAAGTTAACCAGTATTTCAAATATAGCAATCATATGGCTTTAACTTAGAGAAGTCAGAAGCCAAAGGGACACAGATTAAACACTTAAAGGAGTCAGCAGACTCTATTGCTCAAAGTAAACATTAATTTTGATGACTTGGCAAAGTCTGATAGCTTGGCAAAATGAAACACCTTCCAAAAGCAGTGCAAATTGTACAACAGGTTTTTAACGCTCATTAAGCATACAGACAATGCTATTGGCAACATCCCATATTTATGAAGCAATACAAAAATAAATATATTCAAGAGCACATATTTATTAAGTATGTGAGTATTTGAAACTAAACTCTTAAGTTATATTTACCCTCGTCCAGAAGAACCATATTCCCATATTTCGAATCCCTGCCATTGAAGTGAAGATAAAGTACATAACAATGGTTGTGATCAGAATATAATCAAGTGGAAAAACCTAAAACAAGAACACAAGCAGTTAAAAAGACAAGGTAAAAAGCTCTTCTCCCACTCAAAACGAAGTAAGCAGCTTCTACTTCTGTAGTTTGTATCTGAAGTAGTCAGAGTCCTATTTTCAAGTTTTACATAGCTGACTCTAAATATACCTAACATAGCTTGCTGATAATAGAGCTTAGACAATTAGTTTGGAAAAGCACTAAGCATTTTTATTCATTTAAGACATGCCTCAATTTTGAAGTGTTATACATTCTTAGATGATGAAATCTTTTTAAATATGCCCACAGAATGACAAGTCCACAGTGGCAACACTATTTTAGGACTGCATATTTGTGACTATTTTTCTGATCATATTTGCATACAAAACTTGATTTTTATATTTACATTAATAAAAGCTTGAGATAACATTGCTGCCGAACACTACTTTTCTTATTGAACTACAAGCTCATATGTTCAATAGCTTTAAAAGCCATGGGGAAGCAGTGCATTGTGCTGACCCATTATAGGAAGAATATAGGAATAACTTAACCAGGGTGGGGGGAATAAAGCACTAGCTTAGTATTAAAACTTTTCTTTTTCTCAGTTTATTCATGACAAACTCAAATTTATATGTGTACATGCTGCCTTCCAACTCTACTGGAGTTAACTGATGTAGGTTATGTTGGGTTTGCTTCCAAGACTAATGCCTTACTATAACATATCCAATGTAGCCTATTTTTTAATGTGCAACATATTAAAAAATGAAAAATTGCGTTTACTTCACTAAAAAGGCCTAAGCTATCCAGTACACAAACTAGAATATATGTAGAACATGGGGCAAAGTTGCTTTTATTCTGTGCATAGTAACTACAACTGCTGTCATTCTCTGTTGCCACTGTATTCTCATCACATCAAAATCAGTTTCAATCACCACATTTCTTGCCCAAACTAGATTCCATTCACCCAAGTTCTTTGCATCAGTAACTAACAACTACAAATTAATAAGGAAGTTGCCTTACTTTTACTGAACATGCACTTAGAAAATGTTTTAATTATTTGGGGAGAAGTTTAAAAGAAAATAGAAGAGCATCCTTACATATGTATATCACTTCTTTACTTACTCTTTGAAGAACTGGTAACAGCATATTTAATGGATTGGTCAGATTAGTTCCTAGAATTATAAATCCTGAGTCGAAGCCAGCTGAATGTAGAGCTTTGTCCAAACTGCAGTAATTAGAACAACTGTGTAAGTACTGTGGCTCTCCCAGAGCTTTATCTTTAATTTAATTTAAAAGGGCAGCTCAGAAGAAAATTAACAAACTTCACTAATCCCAGAAAGTGACAGCTGTCTAGCATCTCTACAGACACATGCTTTGCTTTACCACACTCAGTGCACTTGTTCTGTCAAAGATATAGTGATTTATGCATCTCCTCAGCATTTTTGCTTTTCCCTGGTTTGGGTCATAAAGCTTATTTTCCCACTCTGAAAGATCAAAAATGCCAACATTTGAGACCTCTGGTTAGAGTGAATTTGCATTGAAATCTACCAGATTTGCAGCTGGCTATGTTTCTTTTGATACCATGAAACCATTCCAGTGTAATGCACATCTAAATAGATTAAACATGTTACTTACTGCAATATTTTAAGCACCTGTTACCTAGTCAAAGAAGTAGCTGCAATAAGATTCATTCAAACAAGCAGAATACTTCTGTAATCTAAATTAAACTTCCTGAACACATATGTTTAACTTCTCTACTGAATCAGAACTGTTTTCTTCCTGAAACATGTTTTCTTCAGTTTTTCTGGTCCATTTTGCTCCATTTCAATATATAGTATAATAAGAAATGTAGCTCTACTGACAGAAATGTAACATTGAAAAGAAGGGGCTGAAGCAAACCACCCAAATTTTTATATTAGAGCAGAAACTAGGTAGCTTAAGTAGACAAAAAAAATGCTGAAATCTACTTACTTTGACAAGAACAGAGAGACAGTGAAGAGCAATGCCACCATGATGAAGAATACTCCCCACACAACCTACAAGCAAAAATTTAAAACAATATAGCTGAAAGTGTTTGCAGTTGATGCAAGAAGTGAACACTTGCCTTCATGTCAATAACAAACTAATGATCTTTGAGCACTTCAGAGCTTAAATACACTCGAAACAGTAACTTTTTGGTAAATACTTGAGAGAAGTGCTCACAAAATTTTTAACCTGCTAAATATAGTTTGCCAAGTACATCACATGCTCTAGTGTAATACACAAATCTACCCTGATGTAAAACATGCAAAAGACATGACACATTACGTTTAATGAACATAGCATTTAGCAGAACTCAATCTGTATTCTCAGTATTATCTGGAAAACAACTACGTACACGCATTTAGGTTTAATTAAAGAAATTCGAGATTGGTGCCGTGACCACCCCACCTGTGAGCTCAGCTTCCATCAAGAGGCTATCTGTACACACTTCAAATGGAACATCTCACTCTTCCTGAGTAAAAGCCCCCTCCTGTAGCACTATGCTGAAATGTACAATGATCACGTCACTTGGGAGTGATGAAAAACTCAACCAAGCCCAAATGCCATGTCTTCATTAAAACACAAAAGTTGTCACATTGCACAGCAAAAAGGGATTTTATTATGCCCACCAAATACAGGACTCAAGCCAGGAATTGATTCTTCAAACTGTCTCAAGCAGAACACCTCCTACAGTTTTTCCTGGGCTATCAGCTAGTTCAGGAAACTATTCTCCCTCCTCCTGACAGGATTTTTCCCTCACCATCTTTTCCCTGGGGAGTTTAGGGGATGATATGCAGGAGAGAGCCCAGATAGGAAACCCATCCAGTTACAGTTCCAACGGTTTCACTGTATTTTCCTGGAAACCCTAGTCATGGAATACAAACAGGTAAGTGCACTTAACTTCCCAAAACATTTTGAGACCTGAGACCTAGACAGAGTTATTTCAAAATTCTATATGCAGGAACACAATGCATAGTCTTCCACATGAATGAGGGAGTTTCAGTTGTTTTTATTAGCCTCAAAACTCGGCAAACAACCATCACAAAAAGGTTAAGAACTTTCTAACAACTGCTCAAATACATTCAGATACAATAGTATTATTGTTCATTAAATTCTGAAGATAAACTTCCACCTGCAAACTAACACTAATATTAGAACACCACTTATAAAACAACTCAAATTATATAGGTTTTATGAGATATAGAGCTCAATATCAAGGTAAGTATTAAGTTTTGCATTTCCACATAATTAAATGTACTAAGATTTTATCACTCCACAGCAAATTCCTACTAGGTAAGTATTACCTGTATGGGAAATAGATATTCAAAACCAATTGAGGCCAAGAGTCTGAATCTCATTAATTCTTCACTACCTTCTGCCACCCATGTCCACTAGACAGGTATTTGTATCTCCCCTGGAATATGCCTGTCTTCTGAAGTGACATTTAACATTTAGAAATGTTAGTTTTAGGGGTTTGCCTCCTATCCCTGCTCCCAGATCAGTCAAGTTAAGTTATTTCATCTATGGATATTTCTGAAGTGTTACTAAGATGACTATGGAATTTCAGAGTTAATTTACTCTGTGCAGAAATAATCCACAAACAGTTGGTCCTTGTTTAAAAAGCCTCAAAAATAACTTATAGAAATTGTTAATATTCACCCCGTAGACTGTTGCCAAGCTCAGCAAGAAGTGCTGCTCCAGAGAATGGAGCAGACATTTCTACCCCAGCCTGTTAAGAGGACTATGCTGGTACAGATAACCAAGCTTAGCCCATGGAAAATCCCACATCAGAATAAAAGGGTAAGTTCTAAAGGAAGCTGCAGCCTACAGAGATCCCACATGGGCTTCTGGCAGGAACTACAGTTCATGAAGTCCACTCACACTGGAGCAGAAATGAAATGTGAAGAGGAAGCGACAGCAGAGTAGAGGTGCTATGGACTGATGACAACTCCCTATTCCTCTCTGTGCCACTCCAGAGTGAGGACAAAAGGAACTGAGCCTTGAAGAGAGAGTGGGGATATCTGTTCATGCAGGTCTCAGAACAGAGCACTTCATTTTCTTATTTTACCTTGGGCATCTCCAGTTTGTTCCCAATGGCTGTGAAGTACACTATGAAAATACAGATACAATACTGCCAATTTATTTTTGTTGAGCAGACTTCCATGTTTCGTATCCTATAGTCTTGTTCACATGTTGAACAAGCATAGCTATGTGCTCTGGAGTTTGTTTCCCATAAAAAAAATTTACGAATTCATATAGTATATCACATTTCTCTTGTTGCTGAGAGTATCAGATGAAAGTATAAAGCCATAAAAAAGAAGGCAATGTTACATTTTGTAGAAAGAAATTAGACTAATTCAACATTACTCAACAACCCCACCTTGGCCAATACTCAATTCCCTGGATCTTAAGATGTGCAGCTTTTCACCAAATGGAAAAACTAACAGCTTCATCTTTGAGTAAAACAATAGTCAAATGAGGCTATCTACTTAAAGAAGTTTTGCCTTTGTTTAATAACAAATCACATGCTAATAGATACTCAGCAGTAATAAAACAAAGCAAGAACACTTAAGGACACTATACAAAGACAATATGATAACAAGTTTGAATGCAGACACTAAACTAACACTGTAGAAGACCCTGAAGATTAAGTGCAATTCCTGAACATGTTACTCTGTTCTGTTAATCCAAATAAAAGCCTGCAACTCCCAGAAACTGACCATCCCAAATACAAAACAGAAAAAGGATTCTCTATCCAGTATTTGCTTCACAAGAAGTGGAATTTCTCTTGAAGTCTGAGAAGCAGCCACATATCTGAACAGTAATATCCCAACTGAAGGCAGTGAAGGTGAAAATGTTGTAAAATAGTAAGAAAAGCTCCAAGATACTTTCTGTACTTCTACATTGAACAGAAGTATTACATGTGGATATTGAACAGATTTTCACCTTTTCTTAAAGCCCAGCTGAACAATTAACAGATTACATATCTGCAGAGACATCCCAAATGCTCTTCATGCAACAGTAAAACAGTTCTGCAAGAGTTAACATGTAATTAAGTGACAGACATTGCCACTTAACAGGACAGATGTAGTCAAAGTAAACAAGTTCTCTTACATGCTTCATAGCACAACTATGTCTACGAAAAATCTGGCAGGAAAAATTATCCACCTGCAACTCTGCTTTATTCTGTGATTCATGAGTCAACAACTCAGAGTGACTGTCACAGTTACTGAGAGAACACAAAGCTTTCAAACCACAAAAAAAGGAGACACTGGAACACCATCCAGACTGTAGGTGATAAGCTGTAACTAATGCACATATTGTATGCTTTCCTGTGAGAACACAGAAGAGAACTGGTGAAGTCCCAGAGACAAAATATATGGCCAACATACTTCTCAAATTTGAGCTTTATGTGAAAAGTTACAGCTTTATATTAATACACAAGTTGTACTACATACTTTTTAGATCAAAAGGAAGGCTCCAAACTGTTAACATGAATAGTTAAGGGTATTTGTCCTTTCAATGAAAGAGTTCAGTCTATATGTGTAATGTATCATAGCAAGGTAACTCCACTAAGAACTGCACACTGAAAGCTTTTGTTGAGTTGGAATTTCAGCCCATCACCTTCAGCGCCCAGCATTAACAGCAGCAATGACAGAAGAAATTGTTTACAACCCACCCACCTCTCCCCAGCTTTCCCCAAAGCAGCCTACAGTTAAAAGTAGTGCTAAATTTTTTTCCTGCATCTAGTTGACAAGAAATACTTTATATGGCAATCCTGCTCATAAAAGTACTAGTTTTCAAAACCAGGTATCTACTGAAAAATCAAAGCCCCAAGATCAAAGAGACTAAGATAAAAGCTTTTCCCCAGTAACCATCTCCTTTGCACTGGTTAAGTATCACAACATTAAGTTCTATGCAGCTAGCTTACTACTTATCAAGTAACTCCTTGGCAAGATGCTTGTTCCAAATGCATATATTATCAAAATGTCTCATTTCTGCTAGTTACATGTAATTTAGATTAACCTTAGCTAACTGACAGCTATACAATTCTTCCTTCTCCTCATTTTCTCATGTTTGATAAAAAAGATACAGATTTTCAATGGTAGTAGCACTGAAGTAGATCAGCTAGAATTTGTTCATTTTTAATCTTAATCAGAGTTGAGTCAAAATAAAAGGTTTTCCAACAGCTCAGAGTTCACTATAGGGCTATCACTGTGTAGTATTGCAGTAAATAAAAAAAAAAGGCGCAGTTGATATTCAGGATGGTAATCGATAAACTTGACCTGTGATTTATGTGGGAAAACGGAAGTTGGAAGTTATCTCAATTTAAGTATCAAAAAGTGATCAATTTTACCTTTAGAGGTCGAATAGCTTCACAAGCTTTTATCCACCAGCTTTTCTCAATAGACTCCAGATGCCTCTCCCGCCTTCGAAGTGTCCTTAATCTCTCTTCTAGTTGTTGTAAAGTGCGTCTATCCCTCGATGACAGAGGACGACCATCTCTGCACTGGTTACAACGAGTGCAAAAGATCAAGAGTCCTCAAATCAAGAAAACGGACTTGACAAATACTTAAATTATTTACAACTCTAAAGAATTTGCAATATATAATTAACATGTGTATAATTCCTATGAGTATCAAGAGGCTAAAGTGCAAAAGTCACAAGCTGCAACAAGAGGAATTCCTATTAGGTGACAGAAACTGCTTTTCACAATGAAAATGTACAAAAATTTTAACAGGGTGGGTAGTCTCTGTGGCTAAAAATGGTTTAAAAGCACAGCCATGATCTGAATAACCTGATTTAACCTGAAAGAAATCCGTATTTTGTGTGGACGGTTGAACATGGTGATTTTCTAGTCACTTCCCATTAAATTTCATTATTAGGCCGATGCCACCATTTATTTTCTTTCCAACATTCCCTTAGATACTCAGTTTTGCTTCTTGAGCAAGAAACATAGGTCAGATAAGAGGTAGCATCATCCCAAGAATTAGTTGAATGTACCAGATAGTTTGATGATTATGCTTAACGATGTATTTCAATTTTGAGTCTTCAAATACTGAGCAGGAACCACCACACTCTGATGTAAAGTGAGCAGCACATCCATACAACTCAGTTATTTGCTATAAGCAAAAGCAACAAAATGGGCAATAGGTAGCTGAACTGAAATAGTTTCTAACATTGATGATAGCGCATTACAAACTCATACTTGGATAAAGATTCTTTTACAGTAGGGGATGCACTAAAACTATATTTTGAAGTTCTGAAATTCCTTCCTGCAAACAATATAACACTTCATACCAGGGAAGCTAAAAAAAATTAAATATATTTGTCAAAAAGATTAAGACCACAATATAGGCATACATAACACTTAAATTGGAGATTACAGTGTACTCTTAATGGGAACATATGTACTATACCCTATATAGCACCTCTGTGACTTGTAAAGGACGTTCTGACAACAGTTCAAGCTCCCAGTCTGCAAGTTCAAGCGTCAATTATTTAAGACATAATGAAATAAACCTACCAAATGTACTCATAGTAGAAGAACATAATACATATTGAATCTCAGTAGTGTACCTTCATACTTCTAGTTTCAACTGCATAGTACTCTCAGTAACACTTTGTTCGTAATTTAATGTACATATAACCGAAGAACTATAATTTCCATTACAGAATGATGCAGAATCCTGACCAGAATCCATACACCAAGAAAAATTAGTCCACACAAAAGGTCATATTACAATATAAACAAATTTAGAACTTCTACTTTTCGAATCTATAGTTTAGCCAGACTGAACAACAAGACCAGCTGCATGCAAATTATTATAATCCAACAAAGTCTTGTGTAATAAGTAATGATCCATTTGTCAGATTTCTCATTTTTCTCATATTGATTTCAGTAAGGGATGCCTTTGGTGCTGTAATACTTTATGCAAAACAAAAACATGGTAATTTAAACAGACCACTTTTTACATTTCTTTATTCAACGAAGTATCTAGAACAGTGAAGGTGCCCACACTGTGTAGAGGTAAGCTAACCATCAAGGGAAGACTGCTGAAACTGCTTCAACATCCAGAGTGCACAACAGCACAGATGGACTGCCAGGATGGAAGCAAGGCACCTCCAATGCCACTTTCCCCAATCAAGGTTGTGAAAACACTGGTCAAGCCAGTGTCTGAAATGGGTTGAAAAAAAGAAGTTGGAGATTTCCCCCTATCATCCTGTATGTAAAAAAATCTTATCCTCCTTTGGCTTGCACTCAGATTGTTAAAAGTGACTTGCTGTTATGAGGCACAGCATTCCCATTAGCTGCAAAACCATCACGGGTTTAAAAATGGTGTTCACATCCTAGGGATATTAAGAACTCAGAACAGCTTTCCATATGTATGCTTTTCATAAAGAAATTATTTCTAACAGCAAGGTGCATTAATTGCTAAACAAGAATATCTGGAGCTGGTATTTATTCATAAAGAGGGTTAATAGTTTGATGGACCTAAAATCATGACAGCTCTAGGTGGCAAGTGGCAAGTATCCAGTGTTACCTACACTGCATTGAATAATAAATAAATCAATCTGGATACCACTTCTGGTAGCAGACAAAGTGAGGTTGATATCTACAAAGCATCTCTTCCACTCAAACAGGCCTAGAGAAGTTTGAGCTCAATTTGTTAACACTTATTAGCTAGACACAAATAACTACTGCAGAACTGATATAAAGAATGTAATCACTGCTACAAAATTGACCACGTGTTTCAAAGTAGCTCAAATGACTGCAAGTTATTAATTTCTGGCTTGCTATTCTTTCTGGAACAAAGACTCTTCAGCATGACCATGAACTAGTAAACAAGGGAAACAAAAGTCACTAAGAAAATGAGAACAATAAAGACCTTACCTTTGATTTAATCCTCAATAAATGTTGCTCCACTTCTTCAATGTCTTCAGTGTTCTCTAAACGCTCATAAGATGCACTGGTAGTTCCCTTAATCAGGTTTAGAGGCAAAGCTGACATACCATAAGCCTTAAATAAAAAGGAAACATACATACTCAATTTTTCTACCATGTATTTTCATCTGGTAAGACTGCTCTAAGTTGTAGCTATGAGGTATCACTGCTGGGTGTTTACTTTACCCCATCTGCATACTCTTACTAAGGCAGCCAATTCCTGCCCCCTTTTGAGAAAAGCATAAACATACTATGCAAATTCCAGCATCCCATATCATTCCAGTGGTACTTAGTGTCTCATGACCCTCAGACTCATATTAAGACTTCATATAAGCACAGCACACTGATGATTTATCAAACTAGTCCTTGTTTTTGGTAAATCACATGGCTTCCAGAAACCTACATTTTCCTACTTTAGATCAAAATCAACATTTTATGCAATACAGAAATTTCTAGGTATTGAACATTAGTAGTTTCAGAAGCAAAGTATACACAATTTCTTTGTAGCCAGTAGTCTTCAAGTTGCTTTTAAAACAAAATTGGGTTGAAACTACCCAATTTACTGAAACCAAAATCCTGCAGTAACAAGGCAGCAAAAGTTACGTGAACAACTGAACTCAGTTACATTCCAAGACTGCCTAGATACACATTCACATTCATATATTTTGCTGGAATTTACTCCTCACTATAAATTTTACATCATTTAAAGTGTTTTGCCAGCTTCTACATCAACTCTACACCCAGATTTTTCCAATGCAGGTTCCATAAGCTTTCCACTAACAAAAAGAAACATATTTGAGGCAAGGTAAACAACAAGAAAATGACACTACATTCTCTGTTACCCTATGGTTCTTATGGATCAAGGCCAAGACCAGAAGTTTCTCTAGGCAGTTTAGCCATTTATGGCCATTAGCCAGAAGCTTGCAGTTTGTTTATTGTGGATCATATGTTGTCTTTTGGTACAGAGTTCAGCAGGAAGGTTCTTTTCTCCCTCAGCAATTAATATCCAATTTTACTAGAGTCTTTGATATATGAACGCTTATGAACTTCAGAGAATTGTTTAGTTTGAAAAAAAGACCTCTAAGGTTATCCACTTCAACTAGTAACCTAACACTGCAAAGTCCACCACTAAACCATGTCCCTAAAGGCCAGGTCTACAAATATTTTAAGTATTTCCAGAAGTTTCAAGAGCAGTTTTCTAGATGTTTACAAAAATACCACTCCCTCCTTCGAGCACAGCTTTACATTTCCTACCAAGAATAGATTTAACACAAAGCTAGTGTGTTAAAAATGTCATCATACATGCTGTTATATCATGAGTTTTCTGTACACAAGACACAATTTGACCTGCTTAGAAGCCAATTTTGACATACTATAGTTTCATGCACAGAACCTAGAGCAAGACACTGTCTGTTTTTTTTATTATTATTACTGTATTTTTGAATATGGCACAGCTTAGCCTGGACTTTGCAATTCTCTAACAATGTGTGTCAGCTCTCCCTTTAGACTACCCCCTTGGAGAGTATTAAGCTGCTTTGCCACCTACATGAGATTGCCAATATTGTCTATCTGGACTTCAGGAAAGCCTTCAACACCATATCCTATAGCATTCTCTTGGAAAAGCCAGCAGTCCATGGCTTGGACAGAAGCACTCTTTGCTGGGTTAAGAACTGGCTGGATGGCTGGACCCAGAGAGTGGAGGTGAATGGTGCTGCACGCAGTTGGAAGCCACTCACTTGTGGTGTTCCCCAGGGATTTGTGTCATCCCCAGTGCTGTTTAATGCCTTTACTGATTATCTGGGACAGGGGATTGAGTCTGCCATTAGCAAATTTGAAGATGACACCAAGTTGGGAGAGAGTGTTCATCTGCTGGAGGGTAGGAGGGCTCTGCAGAAGACCTGGACAGGCTGGATCAATGACCCCAATCCAAGGATATGAGGTTTAACAACACTAAGTGTCAGGTCCTGCACTTTGGCCACAACAAACCCCTGCAGTGCTACAGGCTGGGGACAGAGTGACTGGACAGTGGCCAGGCAGAAAGGGATTTGGGGGTACTGATGGACAGCCAGCTGAACATGAGGCAGTGTGTGCCCAGGTGGCCAAGACCACCAGTGGCATCCTGGCCTGTGTTAGCAATAGTGTGGCCAGCAGGAGTAGGCAGTGATTGTCCCTCTGTACTCAGCACTGGTGAGGCTGTACCTTGAATGCTGTGTCCCCAGTTCTAGGCCCCCAGTTTAGGAAGGACGTTGAGGTGCTGGGGCAAGTCTGAGGAATGACAACAAGGCTGTTGAAGGGTCTGGAACATAAGTCCTATGAGAAGCAGTGGTTATTTAGCCTGGAGAAAAGAAGGCTCAGAAGAGACCTCCTTCTCTACAGCTCCCTGAAAGGAGGCTGTAGCCAGGTGCGAGTCAGTCTCTTCTCCCAGGTCACCAGTGACAGGACAAGAGGACAGGGGATGTGCCAGGGGAGGTTTAGGTTGGACATAAGGAAGAAGTTCTTCACAGAAAATGTGATGGGGCCTTAGAATGGGCTGCCCAGAGAAGTGATAAAATGACTGTCCCTAGAGGTGTTTAAGGAAAGGCTGGATGCAGCATTCGGTGCTATGGTCTAGTTGACAAGATGGTGTTAGGGCATAGGCTGGACTCGATCTCAAAGGACTTTTCCAACCTGGCTGATTCTGAGATTCTGTAAAAAACACTATCCCACAATTCTCTTCTCTAGGCTAAATGAAAAATGCCTTCAGCTTTGATTTATGGGTTGCTCTCTGCAACTTTGCAATCATGTCCATCAGCCTTCAGTGGAGCCTCTACAGTGTACCTGTTTGATAAACTAGGGGACCAAAACCAGACACAGCATTTCCAGGCAAGGCTTTGGAAGTGCCAAGTACAATGAAAATGCTTGCACTCTTGCCAGGCAAGGCCTGGACACCATTTCTGCTGCAAAGCACACTGCAGGATCATGCTCTGCTTGCTGCCCACTAGGACTTCCAGGTCATTTCCAGCAGAACCATCTCTCACAGCTGATCAGACCCAAGCACTAACTGTTGCTTGGAATTAACCCATTGCAAGAAACTACCTTAGTATCTTCTAAACCTGATGCCATTCTTGTTGGACTAATCTTCCCATCTGTCAGTGTCTGTATGGCAGCTCTTTTTTCTGCTTTATCTATTTCTCTCAGTTTGACATAGTTTTCAAACTATATGATTACTCAACCCCATCATCCAGATTGTTTATGAGGACTAAATAGTATTGGGCCCATACTGACCCCAAAGAGCTTACTCAGGTCAGCCAGTAGCATAAATACAGAATTTAAGGGATATGTGAACACCATACAAGATCATAAACTAGAATGCAGGTTGCAATTTATCTGAGGTCCCTCTCTGGAACCCAAATAAATTGTAACCCAGTGCCAGTATACAAAAGCACATAAGAGATTACTATGACAATATGTCTAAACAATTTTACAAACCTGAGCTTAGAAGTAATTAGATTTCAACATCGGAGGTTTCCACCTGTTTTTCAAACAGCTAACAACATATCAATTAACATATCAAGTATTCACTCTATGAAATTGTTAAGAAATAAAATCCAGGGCTTTAAAGCTTAGTCTAAGTTCCTACAAAGAAGAAGACAACTCTTAAAGTGATGTATTCCTTTGCTGTTTTTGAAAATGTGAACTACATACTTGAACATCAAGCTTGCTCTAGTGATAAAGGCTGCCTAAGGTCCTTCCCTGAATACAGAAGATACTAATAGTAGTAAGATGATTATGCAAGTAAGGCTCACATCATCAGTGTGGGAAAAGGACACCTTGGTCCTCCAAGATAACAATATATAAAATGAAGGACAGAAAGATGAGTCATCTCATGTGATGTGTCACAGGTCTGAACAGAAGCTGCATTAGCTCATTTTCAGGGCTGCATTTCTCTTCAGGCTGATAAAGTTCAAAGCTGCCCTGGACAAAGTTTTAATCCCCTGGGTTAGTACAAGTGTTAAATTATTCAAGGGCTATTATTTTAGGCATCTACAACTTAACAAGCAAACAACATATTGAGGACAGCAAAGGAAAACAAACCAAAGATGTACACTACAGCCAAGTGAGGGCTTAGTCCTGAAACTGTGGATTCGAAGTTTGGAATATGAATCAAAACACATCAAAAGAGCCTTTAAAGCAGTTAATTTATGGCCATGAAGTTAAATAAAACAGTAATTAATTAATTCTTGACATATTTATACCACTGAAACAACGGATTCCAGCATTTGCTTTTAGACTATTTTTTTGTCTAGTAGTGTTAAGTCAAATAAGAGACACTGTACCAAAGAGTAAAACCAGACATTCAAATGTAATAGTCAATTACAGTATGCAAGCATGTTTGTAACATAGGTTCTTCCAACTGAGTCTGGTACTAAACACTAACTGTTCAGGCTAGTATCTGATGACACACATTGCAAGGTTAGGTCCCCAATGCCTCAGGCTCTATCTCTGCTCTTACTTGGATGCTGGATTCGCTTCACCAAAACCACATTTGAGTAGGAAAAAAAAGTCTACACTTATAGTTAAACCAACTTATTTTAGAGACATCTCCCTTCTCTTGAATCACCACAAGTGCTCAACACACGAGATCACCACTATCATTTAGCTTAAGGTCTGGAATGCCAAATCCTAAGAGCTCCCTACCTATTAACTCCCAGTCAGAAGCAGCATCCATGAGCAGCTGTCTTGTTCTCATTTGAGTTTCTGTCCATGGGCATCTCTAGATGGATGAAGTTTGTACTTACAGACTTTTTGAAGCATAAGGCCTTCTACTCTAAATGATAAGGGGAAAAACACAGAACAGCATACTGCAGCAAAAAACCACAGCTTCCCAGCCCTATTAGTACAGTCTAAACAAAGCTTTTGAGACTCCTGTCTGATTTGTTACTCATGGAAGTGATAGTTCAGTTTGAGACAGTGATTTGAGAATAAAACCATCTAAAGCAGGAGCCTGTAATTTCTATGAATGCAACAAACAGATCAATCAGTACCTTGATGCATTCAATTGGCAATGAGAATCATGCTCTACCTGTTCTCTGAGCATACCACTCAAACCCAAATAAACTCCGTGCTCCAGACATAGCATTAAATACCTTGTGAGAAATTACATGAGCATAATTTACTTGATCTCCACTTCTCCGAGGTCCCTTCCCTTCTCATTCTGCAGCAGATTCAGCCACTCATGTCATTCACAGTTAAGACTTAGAATGAAAAGTTGCTGTTCTGATTCTTAGTCTCTTGCAGAATCAGCAACACTTGAGACCTGCCAAACTGACATAACCCTTTTTTCCCTTAAGAAAGGGAAGTCTTTCTTATTAGTTGCCTGCTATGCTAGCAGTAGTCACTCAAACAGAAAGCAGAACAGAAGTCAAGTTGCAACAAGTTGCAAAACCATGTTTTACTGAAGTTGTTGCATCAAGCAACTACTTAAAGGACAAACTCTTGAGTATTAAAAAGATCCAGAAAGGTTTTCCACTGGAAACCATAACCTCTAGTGCAAGATTCCTAAATTGCACAAACTATGAAAGAGTTTCACCTAAAGGAAGTATTAAGGTGGGAACACCTATTCATCAACCACATCAGCCATAAGCACATAGATCAGTTAAGAGGAAGACAGCAAACCACATAAAAATAATAGAGCAAATTACTTTAAAATAGAGCTAAATTACAAAGCTGAACATCTACTGCAAAAAAGCCTGAAGCCATTGAGCAGTATAATTTAACTGGAAGTTGATTATGTTTCATTTTCTAATCTGCTGTGTTCAGCTAATAAGATACGGTCAAATGATTATTAACCTGTGGCCCAAACAGGACAACCTCTCCTTGTTAGAGATCAAACAGAACAAGTAAATTTTCTCATCAGATTGATGCACAACCAGAACTAAAAATGAAGATAGCTTAACAACTCTTCCTGATTTAAGATACTTAAGAAATAAACTTGTGATTTCAATAAGTTACCAAAAAGTACTTGTGCAACATATCAGAATGACTTCCTACTCCATTTATTATTAAATGCAAGTGGGCTTTAAAGTGGTTATCACTGAAAAAGGGGTGTACCTAGTCTTGTACAAGCAGTATAGAAAAATATTTACAAGTATTTATTGCACAGCAGTGCCCTCTAGCGAAATCACAAAGCCAAATAAAAAAGAAATTTCTTAAAACCACTGTATAAAAGACCTCAGAAATGCTCTCAGCTTTAAAGACACAAATATTCAAATTCCTATTTTCTTCCAACAGTTTATTTCAGTACTTGACCTGTAAGTGTGACTGTGAAAGACAAAACATTCAATTCTACCAACCAGACTGACAAAAATTACTCTATTCAAGTTAGAAACACCCTAAACCATTTTAATATATGCAATATTTAAGAAATACAGTCAAGAATGAGCTAGTTTTATTCAATACAAATGTCCCAGTTAAAAAAACAGCTCCATATAAAGAATTATTTTGGTATAGGAGATGCTTTTACATACTAGTGACTTAATTAGCTTTTTATTTGAATTATGCTGACCATGAGGGAAGTCACAGGATACCTTTTACCCTTCACAATTGACAATTCAGTTGCTTATATGGAACGGTTTGATATTGATACAAGGCATTCTTCCCAGTATTGCTTCTGACTGAGCATGTTGCTCAGTCCAATTAAATAGCTTCAAGGGAAGTGCACTTTTAGGTGTCACACCAACACAAGCAACACTGAGTTTGTATAAGAGGAACTGGGACTCCACCTTGATTGAAGCTGTACTTTCTCTGTGCAGCTTAACGGCACAGTTCTCCTGAACAGTAACTTGACCTTACAAGGACTCAATCTGCTTTCTTCTAAAGCTCTGTCTCCGTCTCTGACTAGCTACTCATACTACCACTCAAAAATAAAATTTTAATTCAAGAATCTTGACTCGTTAAGCATGGCAAATAGCACTTCATACATCTTCTCTTAAATTATGAGGGGTAAAGGAAAAAGCCTAGTAAATGCATCTGAATATGGCAAACACTCTCACAGAAAGTTAGCAATTTGCTTCCTCTAAAAATCTCACACCATACAGCTTCAAAAATTATTCAATGTGTTATCCAGTAAAATTTCAGTTTTTCATGGTACATTTTAGCATCCAGTCTCCAGTTGCTATGAGAGCACAAAACATTTTGAATAACATTGTTATAAAAAACAGCTCAAAGCACGGAACAGATTGACCAAACAGAACAGGTGCGTTCACTATGGCAATTATTGCATGATCTGCAGTATACAACATCCATCTTGCACTGAGCAACTTGTTTCTCCATTTCTCCATTCTTCATTCCTACAGTATCCTGCTATACATACACCTCCATTTCTCATAATGATTTCTCTCCACCATACAGACTCATTATTTGTCAATGTTTAAGTGGACAAAATAATGCTGTCAACATTTCTAAAATACAGAAGCCAAATACAACAGCCTCTATGCCACAGCTATTCTATGTGCTGTCAACTTGTGTCTTCTGGCCAAAACAGCTGTCAAAGGCTTAACTCTGCCTCATTTACAATACTGACCATTATTTTTGCCTAGCTGTCACCTTCTATACTGCTCCAGACTCAGAAAAGCATTAACAACCAAAAGATTAATCTACTTACCAATTCTAAAATTTTGAAGTACAAAACTATCAATTATCCACCAGTTTAGTATCAGTTAATACAGCTCTCCAACAGCATAGTAGGAATCAGGCTGTTAAAACAAACAAACTGGTTTGCTCTTTTGGTTATTTACTACTTCATAGAGAGGTGAACATAATGAAAGAATTATATTTCTATTTCAAAACTGGCATTGAAGTGATTAAATAGCAATGATGATGAATTATACAAATATTTCAATTTCTCAATAGCTGTTTGAGGTCTGCTTAAAAGAAATCACTAGTGAATGAATGCTTTTAAGGTAAGATTCTAAAAGGTTTTAAGCTCTTTGGTTGACTTTCCTGCAGTGATGTTAACAATCATAATGTGGACAAAAATTAGGTGTGAAAGGTCACCACATTTTTGAGTAGACAAGCTAAGCTTTCTAATGTTTCCTCTTTCAGGACAAAGAAAAAAAATGAGCATTTTATAGTTGCATAAGAAATCAAGTAATGCTTATTACATGTTTGGAAAAATTACAAAGCTAATTATAATCATCCTTCAAGGACATGCTAAATGAGATGCACAAGATCACTCAAAAATTAATCTGCCTATCGTTGTATGAATACTCATTCTGTCTTGAATTCAAATAGCAATCTGGAGCTGACAACAACTACTGTTCTAACACCTAAGGCCACATAGAACCATTTCAATGCAAAACACATTAACAAAAGAATAGATGCAAACTACATCATCTGTGAATCTGTTTCAAACTCTCCCCAAGCCAAAACCAGCATAGCACTGCAGGCCTAATTTATCACTCTTGTTACTATTCCATATTTATAGACATAGAAAGCTGTCAGTATAAATCATCAAGGTCAAGGATTTGCAGAGCCCCTCTGAAGATCACGTGTTCACATGTCTTACAGAACAATTTTAAGTATCAAGTATTGTACTTCAGTACCAGACAAAAGGTAATGCCAAAAAAGTACTTTGTGATAAAAGTGTGAAAACAGAAAAGCAACTACCAGTTAAGGATAATGTTGAGAACTGAGACATATTAAGACATAGGTCTAAATAATGTTGTTCATTTCATCATTGCACATACTTGAGAAAAAATCTATGTTTATGCTCCTGCCACATATCAAGTGAACATTTGTAGACTTGATCTACATTTTTCACCTACACTATTTTATTATTTCCCTTTAACAGTTAAAAATTTAGCATACACATCTTTCCTAGTTGCATTTTTCTTGTCCCTTCCTGGTCTTCCAAACCGTCAATTAAAATGAAGATTATCCTTCGGTGTATTCAGGAAGGAAATGCAACATGAAATTTTAGTATTATATTCTAAAAGACTTGCTAAAAAGTATCAGCTCAAAGTAAGTCAAAAGAAACTTAACTGCAGCTTTTATGCTGTTACATCCTTTTACAGAAGGAAGCGATTTTACTTTTTTGATAATTTCATAACTTTGCAACTTGGTTAGACAAAAAGCAATTTGTATTACTTACATTAAGAATAGGTATTAAAAATTTGGTTGTTCCCCTACTCTGAACTGCCAGTCTCCCTTTCATTTCCTCAGCTTCTGAAAATTGCCACCTACCAAAGTACTTGGAAGTTATTACTATCTTTTGACACAAACTAGTCTTGCACAAGCTAGCCATTATTAAAACATAAGTAACTTATTTTCTGACATTGCACAGTTTTTCAACAAAGTGTCCACTGCACTTTTTAAAACACTAGTTGTACTGAGGTGAATAAACCACAGTAAGAATCTCTAATAAACCTTTTCTTTTGTTCCATAAATTAAGAGCTGTGGTGGAACAGTTGTCCAACATGAGCTAAACAAGGTTATAAAAGTAAAACCAGTAATGTGCAAAAAAAATATTCCAATAAAGAACCAATCTTATTGCCAATCATTGTCACCTCAACCGTTTCACATCATAGACCCAAGCTTAAAGAGAGGACACCTCACACCATGAGGTACAACAGTGTGACCCATTGTCACTGTAAACCCTGCAGATCCACTTGGCAGAATGACTGAGGTTTGGAGGGACTCTGGAGGTCATCAGGCCCAACACCTCTGCCCAAGCAGGGTCTCCTAGAGCTGCTTGCCCCAGATCATGCATATAAGGCTCCTGAGTATCTCCAAGGAAGAGACTCCACAACCTCTCTAAGTGACCTGTGCCAGTGGTCAGTCACCTTCAGTGTTTTATCTTGTGCCCTCTATCTCTGGCCCCATTCCTAGATACCAGTGAACACAGCCCACTCCATATTCTTTGTACTCTCCCTTCAGATGTTTGCATATTTTGATAAGACTTTCTAGGTTATCTTTTTGTCTTGGCTGATAGTCCTGACTCCCAGTCATTCCTCATTAGAGGGAGTGCCTTGATTTATCTTTGTAGCCCTTCACTAGCCTCCCTTCTACAGCTCCATCTCTCATGTACTGAGAAGCCCAGAATTCCAGGTGTGGCTTCACCAAGGCTGAGAACAGTCACCAGCAACCTGCTGGCAACACTCCTAGTGCACTTCAGGGTACCACTGGCCTTCTCTGCAGCACAACTACATTCCTGGCTCATGGTTAACTTGGTGTCCACCAGAATTCCCAGGTGCTTCTCAGAGCTGCTTTCCTCATGAGTGGTCTCCCTGTATATGCACACATTCATTCCTCCTCAGCTTTGCATATAACCTTGCTGAATTTGATTATGTTCCTGCCAGCCCACATCTCCAGCCTAGAAAGGTCCTTCTGGATAGCTCCAATAAAAACTCCAGAGGGTATTCTCCCAGTTGTGTGTCACCTGCAAGTTTACTGAGGGTTTTCCCCCATCATCCTGATCATTAATGAGAGAGTTGAACAAGACTGGACAGCTATCAGTCCCAGGCATACACCACAAGTGACTGCCCTCTAACTAGACCTCATGCCACTGACCACTGTCCAGTGGGCCTACATATTCAGCCAATTTTCAATTGACTTCTATTTGCTCATCCAGCCCCTGTTTCACAAACTTCTTGGTGACGATCTTATGGGAGAGGATCAACATGGGCTAGACATCCATTTTTCAAACATGGTGAAGCCACATGAACAAGTGAAGTTGTTAACATGATTTAACAGTACTGTAGTGTGTGAAGAGCTGGAGGCTGATATGGGAAATATTACTCTGAAAACAGCTTAGCTCAAAAGTGTTCATCAGGAAAAAAAATATGAAGCTTCAGAATTAAGTGCTATGCACATCTGTCCATAAACTTGCTGCCAGAATTCTGAATTATGTTTAAAAATGGTGCTGTAGCAATATGAATAATATCTAGAGACAGCACTCACTCAAACTGTTATACACAATTAGAAAGAAATTGTGCTGTTGAAAAACATTCTGCTTTACCACACATCTGATTGATCTTTGGTTTCTTTGGTCCTAACTTATATGCTTGCTACAGTCTAAGTTTTTGGCAAATTTAGAAAATTCAGTTCTGTGCCCACATCTTAAACTAGTACCTTAGTAAGAATAACTGCTCAATGGAATGACAATAATAAAAAAAAACTTCAAAAACCCAAAGCTAAAAAAGCAAAAGTTTATAAGGCAAATGTAAGGCAGCAATTTGAGAATTTACTGCTATGGACTTTTTAATAAGGTGAGATACTTGTCAAATACAACAAAGATGTTTGCTTTAGATTATCCTTACACACTACTGCCAAAATGTCTAGCCTCATGCAAGACACCTCTGATCTTGCTTTGCAATCAAGTCTTACAGAAGCTCTGTTTTTCCTGTAGAATGCCAACACCACTGGAAAAAGGTTCTGACTCAAAAACTACACAGCTCACAGACATCTTTATAGCCCAGAGAAGACACTACTGCCACATTTGCAGTCCCAAATATCACCACATGGAAAATTAAACAGACCAAACCAACTTATGTGCCATTTAAAGTGTGGAGTTAAAATCCTCTAAATATTCCTTTTACTCCTTAATCATCTTCCTTGCATCTCATCTTCTCATTTGAATGATATGATGTTAAGAAGTAGCATAAAACATCTAATTTGCTCCTTTTTTCAAATATTAGCCCTTGACTCCTGAAGATATTTCCCAGCAAGCATGGAACTTGAATCAAAATCTAATTCTTATAATGATTGCTTTTTAGTAGGTACCAAAAACATGCACAGTCTTCTATATTAAGTTATCAATGATAGTAATTGTGAGTTCTCACTGACCTTTTCTTGGAAAAGCAACTTCTGCACTAACTCTTTAAACTGGTAATTTCCATGCTAATACTCTCACCAATGATCTACCTTAAGGGAAGAGATGCTTTCAGGATCAGTATTTATCACTAATACCTTCCAAAGCTTTTTACTAGTATTTCACAGAAACTGAGGCAATCAGAACTTTTCATACCAATGAAGTTTTATTTCTTTGGCAATTTCAGTTTTAACATTGTACTAGTATACTTCATTCTACCCCATTCAGATGCTGGGGAAAAGCCCACAACTCAAAAGCAAAACTCTGCATTTTCTCTCAAAAGGCAAGAAAAGCTCTTCTCTATATGCATCACTAGATCAAGTTGACTGTGATTTTGATGTTTGAAGCCATAGAAAACAGAACCCAGCAATCTAATGACAACCCCACTGAACTGTAGCATTACCTACATATGTATCAGTCAGTGACAACTGCTCAGTTATCCACAACTCCAGACCAGCATGATGCTTCTATTTGTGTTGTCCCTCAACTGTCACCTTCACCCCCTAAATGCCAACATATCAAATGCTACAACACAGCATGATCTGATAAGAATTCTGTTCTTCATTGCATTAACAGCTCACCACACATTTCAGTACAATGTATTAAACTAATCGGGGCCTTAAGAGGCCCCAAACACTGGATTGATCCTTAAAAAACAGGTTTTAACTAGATTAGTCTTTGGGGTAAATTTGTTAGTTCCATAATTTAAACTGCAGCTATTTGCAATCTCAATAACAGCCCTCTGTTGCATCCCTCCTCCTGTGGAAGCAGGAAGATTTGCTTTCATAAAAAAAGCCTAGGAGCACACACATGCTGAAGTGAGCTTTTGCTCTCTATTTCTACTCAAATTCAAGGCTATCTGCTGACAGTGCCAAAGCCTTCCCCCCCTCCCCGCAAAAAAAAAAAAACTTCTCATAGTATTGTATATTACCACAACACAGAAATTCAATTTTAGAGCATCCATAATCTAATTCTTCATGCTGAAGGCCACACAAAGCAGTACTGTTAACATACGTTTAACTAATTGTAGAATGGATAAATTGCACTGCCAGGGACTTCAATAAAATCACTTGATTTCACCTCTTTCATGGCTTCTTCCATAAATAACATTTTAAGATGAAATCACTCAACTGCAGTCACACCATTCCTATTTATTTTTAGTGTTTTGTGTTATAGTAGGCATTTAATGTAAAGCCATTTTTCATCAGCTATGAAAGGATTTGCTAAAATATTACTTATTACAATACAACCTTTATTAGATAAGCATTTAGCATAGATTTTTTTCTTTACTGTGAATAAGTACATACAAGACCAAATATACCTGTTCTTCCCTTTAACAATACCACAGAAACTCCGGCACTGAAACAGGCTGAAGATATTTAGAAGTCACAACTAAAATTTTTGAATTTTCCCCTATCTATACTACAAATGCAACTCTTCACTGTGTAAGCCACAGATCTGAGATCACCTCCATCCAGAGACACAGGAACTCAGATACCACACATGGCGTCCCCATCTGTTCCTTTTTCCATCATCTACTAAGCATTTGTGGAAAACTTTGAAATTTTCTTTGTTCTTGTGTTCACTATTACATAACAATGTTCTCTTTCTGTGCTTAAAAACAACAACAACTAATACAAATGATCAAAGAGTTGTTTGATGACTAAGCACAAAGATCTCCTACCTTTGCAAACTGGGATAAACAATTCGATAGGCAGCAGAAGGCTGCCTGAAAAACAAAGGAGCCTAACTACTTACTTGTGAGATTTCCAAAATCAGAAGCAAGCATTACAAACAATCCCCTACAGACTTGTCCGTGCACTCAAGTCTGTCTCATCTAGAGGTGATTTTTTTTTAAATACAAGGCTAATACAGAAAAAAAAAAAGCTACCCCACAACACCAAGACATGGGAAACTACCAAGAGAAAACAGTTACTCCTTCCAGAATAGTGTTCTCCTCCTCTGAAGTAGAGCAAGTAGAGTAATCCAAACTGGTAAAGACAGACTACACTCTGAGCCAACCTCTCCGTGAGGTTAGGGAAAGACAACAGGCCAGAAACTTTTCATTACTGAAGCAATTTTTGCATTATGTTATACCATTGGGACAAGCCCAGCCCATGCTGCTGCAGGTGAAAATAGCTTAAATATGGAACCCTGACCCCATCACTGTTGGCGGGAAAAGTTTTATGAAAGCTGTCGAGCATAAAGAAAACACTGTTCCAACTTTGAGAACAGAACTTCTAATAGGTGTTTTTCACTGTGACACAACTGTACCTGAGTCCACCCATATATCAAAGCCAGCTCACAATATCAGCCTAAGATTCTTCAACTGCCTGCAAACAATGACAAAAAACTCCCATCAGAGGTAGGTAACAACCCACTCCTGTGTGAGCTCATGCCCAAAACTTCTGTAAAATAGCCCTTCAATTTCTCCTGCTCTCCCTTAACACCTACTGTAAAACAGAAGAGATAGTTCCAGACTGATGAAATACAGCAGTTAAAAATAAAGAAAACAAATTTCACACCCAAGGCATTTGAATATACAGCTCAGTTGAAGTCTACAAAGCACAAAATTAGCCCAAAAATCTTAGTAATTAAGGGATTCAGATAAGAGTTAGTTCTCATGCTTAATGTTTCACTTAATTTATCACTCAGTATTTGTATAAGTTGCAAATATGTTGACACTAAAGCAATAGTACTGAAGATTTAGGTATTATCTTCACCTGAGCAAACAGAGACAACACACACACTGAAGTTACTGAACATGGATTTCCAGGTTCAGCTAAGTGTTGACGACAGAAGCATACTATGACACTCAGATGAATGGTGCCTACACCCAGCCTGGGTTCAAAAATACATAGGTAGTAACATTGGAAGTAGGAAACATTAGCAGGAAATTGAAAAAAAAATCAAGAATCATATAATCATTAAGGTTGGAAAAGACTTCCAAAAATCATCAAGTCCAACTTTTGACACAATACCACAGTGCCTACTAAATAAACCATATCACAAAGTGTCACATCTGCTAAGGTTTTTGTTGTAGATTGCTTACATTTCAATCAGGAATAAAGTTTCTTTACTTCCACAATCACACATTTAAGATGTTTGCTAACAGTTACCAAAACCATACTTAGCTGTTTGAACAAAACCCTGATGATATTACCCCAGCTAATGAGTTTTCTCTTTTGTTAGCCTCATGGCTAAAATAACAAATGTGCTCTTCAACAATGCAATGTAGCTGAACAAGAAAATATTTTCTTCTATAAATAGGGGAAACTAATTAATATTTGGCATGTTATTATAGGCTAAGTGGAGGTCCAGATCTTTTTTTGACCATCACATGATCTAGATGTCTGCAAAATAGCCTGAATTATTTAATGACAGTCACCTCACAAAAAAGGCTTACAGTAATAAAAGTTATCTTCATCAGGTTCAAACACTTAGTCAATGGAGTAGAGTGTAATTCAGCTCACCTAAGATACCCACTAGCTGATCCACCCAATTGCTCTCCAACCTACTGCACAAACCCAGATAGCCCCCGAGTTGTCAGGGTTCTGACACATCTGCAAACCTGTACTGAACTGCCTTCCATAATTCTGCTGTAACTTACACCAGCTGGAGAGACAGAAAATCATTATCTATAGTTGTTACTCATTTAAGAGTCTCAAGGTAGTATTTCATAATCATCTCCCCTCCTTTTAAAATCCTTGTTCATGTTTAATGCATTCAGAGTTTGCCTGAATCAGACACCTCCTTGAGTACCAATGCTTCAAAAATAACTTACTGCATAAGCTATTGCTACAAAGGCATTTAGAATTTGCTAGCAAAGCTACATGGGAACAACTACGTTAGAGCCAGGCTCTAATGGAAGAAAACATTATATTAGCAAGGACGTAACTTAAAGATTAAAACCTATCAGAAAAAGTCATTTCTGAGAAACTTTAAAGCTTTGTCTGTTATCAGTCAGTTATCTTAAGCTTTTAAGCTTCTTCTTTGTCGCAAAGATTTACTTTGACAAATTAAATCATGTAGCATTACAAATACTGATTATTCACTGAACGCAAAAACAGAACTGATTGGGTAATCAAATGACCACAAACATTAAATGTTGGCCAAAGCTAGTAAGTTCAGTAGAACAGTTCCTTTTCTTTGTAGGTAAAAGCAAGAGTCAAGCAGTAGAACCAACATAACCTTAATCATACCATTTACAATTGGTTATGAACCCTTCCAAATACCTCCCAGAAAGAGGTGCAGTACTTCAGCTCTGTATCAACTCTAGGTTATGCCACAGATCAAAGAATAAAAACATGCAACATTTATTTCTTTACATTAGGGTGGAGATATAAAGGCATAATAGCAAGGAAAGTCAGCAACTGTGTTACAAGTCATAAGTAATGTGACAAATATTGCACAAACGCATCAAAATTAAGTCTGCTCTGTGCTCAGTACTGAAACAGTGGTCCGTAAACTTGCAGAAGGAAATTAGAAATTAGAATAAATGTTTCAAATAATGAAAATCCAGAGCTAAAGACACTGCTGAATCTTTTTAGGATGACAAGTTTTCCATACAGGTACAGCCAGTGATAACTGCAAGTGTCATGAAGGTAAAAATCTGAAAACTTTGCATAACAACTTACTGTGTAAGTGATAGCTGCCAACATTCCAATCACAGTCAAGGAACTAATGGAAAATGAAAGTGCAGTCAAGCCATCTGCAAAAATAATAATAAAAAAAGAACCTGTTGAAAATGTAGTAGATGTATAACAACACTTCTTAAATTAGTTTCCAGAAGAGATTGAAGTTCATGAGAAAGAAAAAGATGAAGACAAAGTTACCAGTCACATCTCAGATGAAAAATTTACCTAGAAGAGCTTTTTGACCATAGCAGATCTTTATCCAAAATTTCAGGATCCAGGACACACAAGCTTGTTACAAGCTTACAGAATTTGCATTCACCCGAGCGGTTGAAAAGCCACTAAGGAACTTGCTCCCACAGCTGTCTAATACCTCTTAAAGACTTATTTCTGGCCTCCCCAGGGTGCTGTGGTAACTTGCACAAATTTCATGTGCATTCTGGATGGTTTAGCTTAGTTTTGTTTGCTATCACCTGATTCTTCCTACTAAAAACATTATCCAGAATCAGACAAGCATGGATTCTTCAACTTACCAAAAAGACATACTCAGTTTCATTCAATGTATACAAAGACCAACAAACTGGAAAAAGTTCAGGGAACTATAGAGTTACTGTAGCCTTATATCTCTAGTAATTAAAAGAGGTAGAAGACAAGACTGATCAAATAAAAAGGCATTTAACTCCCTAAAGCCTCCTACATAATTCTTCAGAACACATCTGTCCCTAACCTTACAACACAAGACATCACAAGTGCTTTTGGTTACTTAGTAACATCAAAACTTACTGTAAATTACAGACATTAACCTTCAGCAAACAATTTCATGTTTGTGCTCAGTTATAATCAGAGTTTACTGTTCTCCCCCATGTCCTCCCCTCTACTCACACACATATACCAGCCTCCTTCCATTCCTATTTACTGAACACAGCACTAAACAGTGGCAAACAGAAATCATAACCTTCCTCTATGAGAAGCTGCACCCCTCTTCTTACCAGCCCTAGAGGCCTCCTTCCAAAAACCACCAAAAACTAACAGAATAGCACAACCAAATCCAACTTCACTACTCAAACCTCTCCTTTACTATTTTTGCTAGATAATGTCAAACAACTTCCCCAGAGCTAAAAGCTATATGTTCCTGTGTTTCAAATACTTCAGCTATGTTTAAAACTTATTAAAAAAAGAAAAAAAATCCCAAAACAAACAGAAATAAACCTGGCACTATTTTTCTTTCAGTAGCTATGAAAATTTGAGTCATTTCTGAAGTTTAGGGGGGAAAAAAGCCCACAAGAGTGGCCTCTATTTGTAACATATCACCCAATGTACTTACACACTGTATTTGATGATCCTCCTGTACAAGTATTTGAAACCAACATTTAATATCCATTTCAAAAGTCTGAACCGTGCTCAATGCAACATTGAGAACCTAACTGGCTGAAAAATTGCTAACTGTATACCAGAAGTACATTATCAGGCTTTGCCTCAGTGGATGAGCTTGCACTCCTTTTATAACCCCACAACCAACTACCAAGTGATGATTGGATGTTTGTTCTGGGTCTCAAGATCTTTGTATTTCTTAGGCCGCTCCAGACAGGCAAAGGAAGTGGGTAAATTGATGTAAAAACAGGACAGCAGGTACGATTAAAGAAAACAGGCAAGCATTTTGTCCTTATTTCTCCAGCACTTGGAACACAAAAGAACCTTTTGCAGAGTTCTTGTCTGTGGAATAGCTCTATGAAAACACAAGGGCCCCACTGTGTGGGGGTCTTGGGAGACAGCAATCCAAACATAAGGCAGCAGCATGCCCTGCCAGCTTGGAAGTCCCATGGCATCCCAGGCTGCATCAAAAGCAGGATGTCTACTTATTAAAGGAAAGGACCATATAATGCAGCCAGTTCTGAGGCCCCTGCTACAGGTTAAGTCTGATAAACCTGAGCAAGTTAAGGGAAGAACTATGTTAGTTCAAAGCTGGAGCACATGCTGCACAGAACAGCTGAAGGAGTCAGGTTTGTTTGGTCTGGAACAGACAGGTTTCAAGACACCCAATAGAACCTGTCTGCTTAGCAAAGAGATGGAGGCCAGGCTCTTCAGTGGTGCATAGTTGTCAAGTGTGAGACAATGGGTCACAGCAAGTACATCCACAACAGGTAAGAAGAGAGATTTTTCTACAATGAGTTCAGTCTCCAAACTCGGGGGGCTTTGAAGACCTAGGTCATAAAGCCCTGAGCAACCTAGTCTGATCTTACAGCTTCCTTCTTGGTGCAGATTTACATAGGCTAATTCAGATTGAAGAGACCACAAGTAATCTATGAAATTACAAGTCACAAGAGAATGCCACTAGAAAATGAAATCAGACCTTCCCATCCCAAACAGCATCTTAATCATTTTACTGCCCTAGAAATAAACACGGGCTATACTGTATTTCATAGCAAAGACAGAGCCAAATACTTTGTTACAGTAATATCAAGGTCACCTGGAAAAATTAGCTTACATCTCAGCTCAAATGTTATCACAACCTGTATAAACAGTTTCAGAAGCAGTTTTTCCTGTGCTGTTATAATGTTTGTAAAGCGAGAGAAACACCAACAAGCAGCCAGCCAAAATATTCAATACGCTATGAATTTGTCCTCCCCATCTCCTCTACTTACAAGCACAGATTACAGCACAGAGCATATTATGATTAAAGACTGCAAGAATGTCAAAGCAAACAAGAAGGGCTTTGAGTATTTAAAGTGGCAAGAGAAAGAAGAGGCAAAATAGGGGCTTGTTGCTGAGTAGGGCAGGGGACCTGGTGAGACGGGACTTTTGTATGGCAAGTCTGAGGCAAAGAAGGCATTCAGTACCTCAGTCTTTTATTAGATCAGACTTGAGGTAATCCAGGCCAGGGAGCTCAGTGAGAAAAGCTGGAAGAAATATGTACCCTTGGTGCAAGAGGATCAGGTTAGAGAATTCTTTAGCAAAATATACATATGAAGTTGATGGGCCCTGAAGGGATTAGCCAGCTCCGTCAGTGTTTGGTGTATGTCATTGCAGGAGCCTTTTAGCCAGAACAAAATTCCTAGAATAGTGCAGAATGTGACTTGACGAAGGCTTGTATGATTACGTCCTAAAACATTCACACAGAAGCCAATACTCGGATGCACATCAAGAATGAAGCACAAAATAATGGAGTACTTATGCATTGGGATGAATGTTTGTTAGACAACTTTTAGTTGCCCTTTTTGGAATACATTTGAAAAGTGACATCAAGTCTATAGTCTACAGCTCACCTGTAAAACACTCCCTTCACACCTTTACCCTGAAAGCATATCCTGGCTAAGCACTATGAACTACATCACCTAAGTGTTAAATACTAGCCCATGGAGTTTGGCCTTGTCAACAGCTCTTTACAGCCCTAGTGTAAAGTGTAACAAATGCAAACAATTTTAGAAGAGGCCAGTACTGTAAGATCAAAAGGAAGAATTTGTGACACCCACAAGACTTTCCTGTTTAAACAGATGGAATCACTTGTCTCATTTTTTCAATGAGCAGCAGTACTGTGTTTCATTAGGTAAAGGATTGAAGACTGTCACAATATGATACACACTCACCATATTCTGAAAGTCAGTGAGCTTCAGCATCCAAGCAGCATTTAAGAGCTGAGTTAAATGAAGACTATGGAAGAAGGTATCCTCCTCCCCACCCAATAAGTATCAGCAGACAACACTGGAGTCCTTGGTGTCAAAAGGCAACTTGTATTTAAAGTACAGAGAGGAGATGCTGGCAGTGTCTGCTTTCAAGATAGCTCTAATTTTTGTTCTTCTCTGAACAGGAAGAACAGTATTATTGTAAAGATTTACTGTACATAAGCAGTCAGAGAAAAGTTAGAAAACTGCCACCAAGGAAGTTAATCATCTTGTTCAGTCAAGGCAAGAATGGCAGAGGTTCGCAGAGTAGTAGCTCATGCAAAGCTCACAAAAAAAAATCTCAAGCTTACGACTACTTCCAAATTCTTCAAACAGGAGCTTCACTTTCTCCCACTCTGTAGAATTCTTCTTGTTGGGAATATCCAAAGGAACAAAAGCACTGTAATACAGAAGAAAAAATGTTTCTTACCCTAATTAGTGAAATACAAGAACTCTACTTCCAAATTCAGAAGACAGAAATCCATTCCTACTAGAAGAAAAGGCAGTGTTTCACTTGATTCACATTCTCCTCAAAGGCTGCATTTATATCAGCAAAGTACATGTCCGGTCTGAGGTCAATGAACAGCTGATTTTCTATTTACCAGTCCTAAAAGATGTAAGGACACTACACTCACATATAATTAAAGGACATACTAATATCATTTACTATCCTGATTTGATACATATGCAGAGGAGCAAATAAACTTTAAGCATCAATTAAGACAAATTCTCATATAAATATACACTTCTGAAAGCCAAAATAAAATAATGATCTCTCAATCATTAAAATATAAAGGGACGTGTTCATCTTCCATTATTGCAACTGAACACATCTGCTCCATTCCATTCTTTGTTGTGTAGTTTGAGAGTACTGAGCTGCAGAGAAGTACATTAAGTTATTTCGTTCTTCCAATAAGCAGACTGGCAAAGAACGCCCAGAAAACAATGTCAGGTAAAACAGTCATCTAGCTGAAAGCTTCCTGTTGTCAGACACCACCTGAAGTAAACTAACAAGAATAAAAACTCTACAGCACCTCTACAGACAAAACAGCTGAGTTCATAATACCTGGAAAAAGAGTACCTCCATACCAAAAAAACACTGAAACCATAGCTTTGAGACATGAAATAGAATATCTACAAGTCATAAGGAAGACAGATTTGAAGGGAAACACTTTAGACAAAAAATGAAAGCACTCAAACCGAAGTCCATAAAGAATGTTCACAAGTGTCATTTGGACTTGTATGACAAAGACTACATAGTCAGACTCCTGCTTAAAGTCCCAAACAAATACAAATATTTCAGGAGCAGTCTCAAACAAAGTACAAAATACATGCTTTTGTTCCAAAGGTTAGGGCTAAACCACCTGTGTGCACATATAATCATGACATCAAAACCAAACTGATACTCTGCCAAAAAACCAAGTTGACATTTTAAAAAGTTGAGATTTTAATTTCTAACAAAAGCTTCTTGACTGTGCAAGAGGTAGACTGAGAGCCAGGATTTGCTTAAGTTAACACATGCTTGCTGACTTAGGATTTAGTTCTTGTATCTGCCTCTAGTAGCAATTCTTTCTGTAAAACAGCATCCAGACAAAATGAAGACATTGGCATTAAAACCAAGTTGGCAACATTTCTACTTATAAATGATAAAAATAACTGCAGGTTTATTTGCTAGAAATGGTTAATAAAGGAGACTCTGAGAACATAACTGAGCTAAAGTCCTTTTTATTTTAGTACAAATATGGATTTACTATTTGTGGACCACATGCAGGGAACAAACAAGATGGAAGAACATTTTAGGTTATAAAAAACTTGCTTGCTTTTTTCCCCTCTTGGTTGTTGTTTGGGTTGGTTTTTGTTTTGGTGGGTTGTTTTTTTTGTTTTTTTGTTTTTTGGGGGGGGGGGGGGGGGGGGGTTGAGGGTTTTTTTTGTGGGGTTTTTTTTTTTTTTTTCTGAGACTACCTACAACCAGCATGTTAAAGGACACTCATCAGACCGGGGCTACTGAATACATTACACTGCTAAATTACTGCTCAGATAAACCTTGACTGATGGAGATGGACATCTGAATCTGCTCCTGCTCAAGTTCCATGCACCAAAGGCCCCAGAAATAAACACAGAAGCTACAAATTTAGGTAATGTAAGCAAACAAAACAGCTTAGCTATGATGTCTGATACTTGGAGTTCTGGACACAAATCAAATTATTAACTGTGGTAATTTTAAGAAGAGATGCAAATTGCTATGCTGTTCAAAACAGATCCTGGGTAAATTATGATTAAAATCTAGATCAATATCTAGGCTGCAGAACAAGGAAATTAAATGCAAGACAAGCAGTTTAAAACTATTCACTCTTGGCAGGGCTAATACACAAATGTAGATGGATAAAGTTTGATCCTTAAATCAGAGGGTCATTAACTGTCCCACTTAGCAAATTTTTTTCCAACACACTAGATTTAGACTCATTTCCTTAAGTGAGTTCTGCTGTGATAATTTGCATAACTATTTATAGGATAATTGGATACATTCATAGCTTTTTAAGAGCTAATGGGACTAGAAATTTAAGGTAACCAGTTTAATTCTAAACACTGACAGTCAGGGAAGCATGCATTTTGGAATCAAACATTCATTACCCTCAAAAGCAACTTTTTTCATACTAGACTGCTTAAGAGTACCTTCATGGAGATTGCAGTATCTCAAACTTCTTGACAAGCACATGACATTGAGAGAAAATACAAGGAAAGTACACAGAAGGGAAAGGTATGACAAGTAAAAACTAGTTCTGAGCATCCCAGCATAAATTTGCCCCATACTTTGCATCACGTTATTTGTGTGCAGAGGATTTAAGTGTTACAGACATGCACATTTTTGCTAGACAATTGCTTTGTAACAGACAAGTAAAGTAAGAGGTACAAACACTACTCCCGATAACAATTCGGACAGTAACATTCTCCTCACTGAGCTGTGTTACCAAGTCAGAAAAACGTCCAAAATTACGCAACGCAAAACAAATTTGTTTCCCAAAATAGTCACAGTGATCTCTAGTGGAGCAAGGGCAACATCCTGGTAAGATTAAGACACTCAAACTTTGAGCTTAATACAGCTTTTATAATTCATTTGAGGACAGCTGACCAAGGAAGAGGCAAAAAAACCTTCTTATGTAGACCATTAAAACTATTTATTGACCTACTTTCATCATACAGATTATTTTCTAAACCAATCAGAACAGAGGCTGCCTATGAGATACTAGTCACAGGAAGAAAGACTATTTGTTAGGCACTTAATAGGAAATACTCCAACCCCTCTCACTCTCCTAAACTGTGTGCAGGAGCACTCTAGTCTGTTAAGCCTAGACACCTAGGCTCAAACCCAGCACATAAAATTCCAGTCTATTTTAACATAACTCTGATCCCAACAGCCAGTGAGAAAATCCCCTGCTAGTGCAAGACCAGTCTTCACTACCACATTCATTCAAAACACTCATCTAGCAACTTCAGCTCCAACATAATCATCTCTTTGCTGTCACACTGGACTTCTGTGGCCACTCCCTGCCCTTGCTATGAAAACTGCTGACTAAAACAGGTAACTTCTTCTGAAAAAGAATACACATGAACTGAGACAAGCTACTTAATCTATATATAACGATACTAGAAATAGAGTTCACATTTTTCTTCAGCACAGTCACCTCAGTTGCCTCTAAAACTGAGCCTTTCCCCCTGAAGGGAATCTTGCATTCTCATTTAAAGGGGAAATACAAGAATTACCTTCTTACTGCAGGGGAGGAACGGACATGCTTACAGCTACTGAGGATTCAGCTGACACCTACTAGAGACACTACAAAGATTTCTAAACTGGATGTGTTATACAATACATCTATCTCTACCTATTATGTGAGCTAGCTGTCAGAAACAGCTAGAAATTGTCAAAATTGTACAGAAATTGTAGAATTTGCCAGAAATTGTAGAAATATTTCTAGACAATGATTAAGGTAATAAGCTCCTACTATCTCTTATAAGAGCAAATACCTTACTTTCACTTAAAAGGACAAGACAGAACTAGTACCTGATAGAAGTGTACCTTTAACTTTCATCAAAACTAAAACAGTACTCCAGTAAAATTGTATACAACCAAAAGCATTAATTTCTCCCTGGTTTTTACTTCATGCTCCAGTACTTTGATATGGATCATTTTAGCATACATTTTGCAGGTTTTACCAACTTTATTGCTGCAGTCAAAATGCTAAACACAATGCGACACAGCCGACATTATAAAGATTCAGAACTGACGTGCATGTCATGCTTAATGATGATCTGAAATCAATTTTCTGCTGCTACTTGGAGTTTGAGAACAACAGTACTTGCTGCAAACAGCTTACTCGCTTCAGTAACATTTGCCTTTTAAATAAATGCCAGCAAAAACTTTATCATACAAGGCACAATTAAGTCAAGTATAACCCCACACTACGCTTACATTCTTCAGACAGCATTTCCATTTAGGAAAGTATAAGCCCATAACATCTGATCATTTCCCCAAAAAGCTATTTTGCAATGTTCATTTCAGAAAGAGCACTTGAGAAAGGCAAAAAACTATTTGATGAACATGGATGAGGACAAATCTTTTTAATCCCTGTTACACACTGAAGCATTAATGTTGCGTCCAAACCACCATGTCCTTGATATCAATTCACACTGCATCAGCTTGGAAGCACAAGTACCTCCACAATTAAGAAAACCATTTTATCTTCCAGTTAAATGCTTACTTTTCAGGTACATAATTCTGAGGATACTTAAGCCCTATTACTGATTAAGCTAATGTTGATTATACAGATTGAGTGCATCATAATTTACCTCTTAGAATCACAGAACAGAACTCTGATAAATAAATCCTGCAAAGAACAGTGCTCAATACAAATACTTACCCAATTAACAGAAGAACTGCACAAATGGTGATGAATCCCAGAGTGTATTTGAGTGCAGTTTTAACCTGCTGAATATTAAAGAGAAAGTTAATACATTGATATAAAATGAATATAAAGGGATTTGTGAAAACTATGAAAAAGTACACTTGGCATACCATGTATTCTACAAAAAGCTTCCATAAAAAGCATGAGTAGTTTTATATATAAGTCATAAGCATGTATTCTTGAAGAGTCTCACAGCCTGAGAGCTGTGAACAATGACATGGAATTTTGCTTCCATCATAAGCTATACATTTGAGCAGCTGTAGCTGGAAGCCTGGATATACTCAGTGCAAATACTCAAAAAAAATATTTATTACTAATACTTTATATTATGGCTATTATTAAAAGTTTGTCTATGTTAAGGTTACAACTAAACAGAAGGGGTAAGAATCATGATTAATTCATTAGAAGATTCTTCAGGAAAGTATTTTCATTTGAAATGTACCACCTTACTGGCATACAGTTACTGTATTCCCTGGGAGGTCTCGAGTGCATTAAAAAGTAAACATGTTAGTCTCAGGTAAATTACTACTGCCTACTTCAAGAAAAAATGCAAACACTGCAGTAGAAAGACACTAAATTTGAGTGCCTGTTTCAGAATTGGAACCATCTTCTCTACTTTAAATGCTGCCACTATATACGGTGGTTATTCTATGGAAAGTCTCACAAAGTTTTATCTTCCTGTGTAAGAAATCTTGCTCAAAAGAATTTTTGGAAAGTTTAAAGAATTAATGAAAATACAGACATTAATTACTTATCTCACTAAAAATTTCATTTCATGCAAGACCACAGCACTTAGATTGACAATGCCAGACTGACTTACTAAGAGCTGCTCCAGGATTTCTACAGAGCTATAGTAATAGACTTAAATATTACAATGTTAATACCATTTCTAAGTTAAAAAAGTCATTATTGCTTTCATATTTTGGCTATATTCATTTGCGTTTTCACTGCTTGGTGCATTTGTCAGCATAAACTTACTGAGCATGTGTTGCCATCATCCTCTTCCTTCTCCTCATAATAGAAATAGACAAAAGGAATCCACAGAAAGACACAGAACAGAATGATCGAGTACAGGGCTAGGAGAAAGAATTAAATAAGAGAGTTACACTAGCACTTCATTTACTACACAGTAATTAAAAGGAAAGACTAAAACATTCCTATATTCTCATTCTAGCTCTTAATTTCAAACACTGAAAAGTTAGTAAAATTCACTAGCCAGCAAACAAACCATTACTGTTTTGTGAACTCCAAAGGACTTGAAAGTAAACCCCTCCAGGCTACGAATTTCAGATCCATCTTCAACTCAGCAACAACAAGATTAAAAGTAATCAACTGTATGCAAGTGATATACAATACTAGCACACAAGCCTAAAGCATAGGTAATAAAAGCAAGCTAAGCCAGCCAGTAACAGGTTGTTTAAAAAAATGTATAGCTTTAAATTATTTTCATTTGCTATTTTGATCACTGGACTCAGTACCAGATTCTACTATTAACATAAAGTACATCATGGATGAAAGACATGATTGTTACTGACCTCAATTCACAAAACAAGGTCTAGCAATACAGTACCATCACTTCATGCTCCGTTTTTATAAAAAGGACTAATTGGAGATTGCAACAGATATTTAACTGAGTAGCCACTAAATCAATACAGTCATACTGTCATGTCACAGTGATGCACAGGTGATCATAAGAAACTAAAAGGTTTAACACATGTCTTTACAAATACTGTCAAGTTTTAAACACATTAAGACAGCTGGTCAAAATCAATGGACTGATTAGGCAGTGGTATGAAAAGACCAATTACAGGTAGAGAATTTCAAGCTTAAATCTTCAGCTATCACTATTATAAGTTGAACATGCTTTAGAACATGATTATCTAAGAAAGTCTTTTAATACTCCATATTATCTTATACGATGATCATTGTAGAAGTCCATTAGGAAACTAAAAAACTGTGAAGCAGTATGTTACAGTATTAGCACCCCACAAGAAAAGTATCCTGGAATAGTTTACTAAGCCTTCAAAATGTCAAAAGTGGTATAAAGCTAAGACTGATTGTGCCAGCAAAAAATTGCACCTTTGAAGGAATAAGCAAAAGTACTCAGGACCACAAGTCCTGTGATCTTTGGATATTTTTCATCTTTGCCCCATTTTGCATGGCTAATTAACCTTTCCATATACACATTTATATATGTAATTAACACCTTTCTATTAATAGATTCATTCTCAACTTCAGTTTGTGACCTCTTATCTTGGCTAGTGCACTCCTCACAGTGCCCACCAAGCTCCAAAGAAATCTATCTCAGCATTTTTTCCTGAAGTTGGTATAGAAGCCAAATAAAGTATCAACACCTAAAAGCTAAATATTAAACACTAATGATATCTAAATTGATATATTTTTATTTTTCCAAATAATGACTTCTAAGTGTTCAAGGTACCTACTGTTTAGTGTGCTGAGTTGGTATGGCAATGCAAGAGAAAAGTTCTCAGTTCATGAACTCTCATATCTGCCAAGAGCAAAACCATTCAGGGCTGTAAAACACCTTGAAACCTCTAATTTTAAAAGAAACTTTCTGGCACATTCTAGAGCAGTAGTCATACTACTTCAATGTTGTAAATGCTTTCAGAAATCAAGCCGATGTAATCTACAATCTGTTTTTTTGTTTTTAGACTAGTCCTAAATCCATATCTCAATGGGCCAGTAAATTAGGCAAGTTACACACATCATTAGCCCAAGATCAGAATAATCAGCCCATAGAGGTCACCACAAGCACAGAAAATCCTCATTTCTAAGTTGTACTACACTGAATTCAGCATACCTTACTGGTAAGCCCTTAGCTCATGACATGAGACTGATACATGTTTCTTCCCAGGGGATAAAAAAGAAAGAAACATTGATTAAAAGAACTCTGAACTGTATGGATAACTTTATTTACAAAGAATCATTCAGATTGGAAAAAAAAACCTCAAGATCCAACCTTCAAGCATGTTATCTGCTGTCACTAAACTGCTAGAGAATCACAGATTAAACAGATCTTCAAGTATTGCAGTCAGTGTTAGAAACATACAGTAGTATAAACTTCAATTTACAGTTAAAACTGCAAAAGCTCTGCAATTTGCTCTGTTGAAAAACTTGAAAAATTACTTGGTAGTAATTTTACAGGACTAGCACAGAAAAAAAGCAGCTTTGGATTTGCTTTTCCCAAGAGACTCATAAGACAGATCATCTTGTTTACATAACCAGTGGTTTTAAAACTGCCTATGAGGATTTTCTTACTAAGAACTGAAAAAGAAATTTGTAACTCACATAGTTGAAGCAAAAGATTGTGCTTGCTATTTTACTACAGAAGCCAGATGAGGAGTGCCTGAGGTCACTTGGTCTGTTCAGCCTGGAGAAGACTGAAGGGAGACCTCATTGTGGCATTCAACATCCTCATGTGGGGAAGTGGAAGGGTAGGTACTGATCTCTAACTCTGGTGACCAGTGACAGGATCCATGGGAATGGCCTGAAGCTGGGTCAGGGGAGGTTTAGGTTAAATATTAAAAAAAAAAAAATTCTTCACCCAGAGGGTGGTTGGGCACTAGAACAAGCTCCCTAGGGAAGTGATCACAGTTCCAAGCCTGACAGAGTTCAAGAAATGCTCTCAGGACAATTCTCACAGGTGTGTGATCTTTTACATATACATGGTGTGATTTGGGTGTTCTGCACAGGGACAGAAGCTGGACTCAAGGATCTTCATAGGTCCTTTCCAATGGTTGTACATAACTTTCAAAGATTTGCCCAAGTGCCTATCAAAAAGACAGGAAAATTATCATCTGCCTTTTGAACGTTTAATTTTCAGAAATCATGAAAAAGGAAATGCAGCACCTTTCATCAGCCCACACATCCTACTTACCTGAGGGCAAGCTTGTCCTACACAATAAAAAGGGCTGTTTATTCCCTGAAAAAGCTAACCTTCAAAAGCAAAGGCCTTGCAGCAGCAAACAGTTTGCAAACAGCAAACAGAGTGACAAAGATACTCCCTTTTCCCTAACTCCCCTGTGACCTTGTGGCATAAGATTATCTCAGCTTTCAGGGACTGCTTCTTGGTTATAGTTCAGAGGTTCAACTTTTGTTTCAAAACATTTCTCTGGGTTGTATGAGAAGCCTGAGGCACTACCACTGGAAGTATGCTTCACTATATGGCCAGTACAAAAGTGTTTCCTGCCACAGTCTAGGGCATCTTCAGCAAGAACTCCGTTTTAAGGTTTGTCTGTTGTTCCTTAGAGAACTCTTATCTCAAGTTGCTCCTTCTGCTGATTTGCACCATATCAATACAAAGACACCAAGTATGAGAAAGTTACTATTACTTGAAGACTGCTATATTATGTTTTGACTTACGAGTGTTTTTTTTTTCTTCTAGAACAACTAGCAAGGTTTCAAGCTGACTATTAAAAAAATCAATATTCCCTCAAATCCTTTTAAGACACTATAGGAGGCTCAAGAATATTATATCATCAATACTCTTACATCACACAAAACTTGTTTTTCCAGATGATATATACTAGGGCATTACATATCAAAATTATTAAGTTGCTCGAAATAAAAGCTTGCTATATACTCCCTCACTTTTTCTGCTAAAAAGTCACTAGCTAGTTCTAGAAACTTATGATCAGTCTTTCTCCCCAAATATTCTATTCTTATAAACCATGAAAAATGTTTTAAAATAAGTTTTCTACAAGGCTGGAAGAAGGTATCTTTTGTATACCCAAGTGGAAGTTACAGAGGACAAAAAAATAGGGAAATTCCAATCAGACACTTGTTTAAAGCAATTCACCACAGTAAGTTCCAATGCTGACAGACTTTCAATTCATGTTCTAGCTGATTGCTCCCAGAAAAATTACATTTACAGAAACACTCTGAATTAGTGTAACTCCACAGTATTTGTCAAGTACAGCTACATATCTCACATAGTACTTTGAATGGCTTCTCAAAGAACCAGACTACAAAAAACACAAAGTTGCATTGGACTTGCACTTAATTCCTAGAAGCCCAAATTCTTGTTCCAATGACTCAATGTGAATGACTTACCAAACATCTGCATTAAGCAGACAAAATTCTATGTAAAAACCATCCAAGTAATACCACTTACCCTTTTGGAAAAATTCTTACTCAGAAACTTTCCCCTAGGAATCACCATACTACTGCTGCCTTAAAAAGGAAATGGAAAATCTAAAGTTTAGCATGGACTTCAAAGCACAGGTGAAGAGATCACATAAAATTTAGCAGACAGTCCTTGCCACACTGTGGCTGGGAGTCATCTAAGTGTCACACACTCAAGTCAAAATCTTGGTCTATCTCACAAAATTAGAATCTACCAATAATATCCCTTCACCATCCACAAAGTTTCATCAAAGGACACTGAACATCAAGGTGACTCCAACAGGTAGTATTTACTTACTAGAAAAATAACTACAGAACACACCTCCAGCTTACTGTCAATTGTTTCAACCTCATTCATTCTGATACCAAGAAAACTGTGTTGGGCAGTTTTCAATTATAACACTTTCTGAAAAGAGTTTTCCTTCCAAACAAACTAGCATGCTTTTTCAGAGCATTTGCCAATCACTGATCATTGTTCAATGACTTAAGTACTGTGAGACATGTTCTATTACAGTCAGGTTTAGAAATAGTAACACACTAAGCCACTATGGCTTCCAAGCAATTATTAGACTGGTTTCCTAAGAATAGCTTTTAGGCTGCTGAAATGCCACCTCAAGATACAGTTATTTCAATCATCACTCAGAGGTATCTTATTTACCATTCCACTAATACAAACTCCTACTTTTGTATCAGTCTAGCCAAGAAACGAGGTGGGTATGAGAAACAGAACATTTTTCATGGAGGCTAACAACTATGCTACAGCTTTATCAGTAAAAAGCAATGCAAGTAGCAAAGTAATGATTAATATTCTAAGCTATGAGTTAAATCGGACTCAACATTCTTGATACAATTACAAGTAGCTTGGATTGAAGAACAATGACATAAGTGCACCAATTATTAATACCATAAATTGTCAATACAACCACAGAAGTCAAGAAGGATCTATCTAGTTATCTCTCCATTTCCAGGAGACACAAGAAAGTACTGGTATTCTTGTTCTTAAGTAAAAAAGGGTACCTCACTTCTGCTCATCTTGTCTGTTTAAAAAATAAAAGCCATGATCAAACACTTTCCTAGTAAGATAGAAAAAATAAAGAGGAATAGCATTACAACTGAAGAGCTGCTTAACTTTCTCTTTCTCAGCTGTTATGTCACTATGCTGTGCAACAGCAGCAGGGGGCTAGATGATGTAGGAGAGGCACTGTGTTTTTGTATATGATTTTTTGGAGACTTCTGAAAAATAAGTTACTCGTATTGTTCACTTCAATATAGCTCTAGTTATGAAAAAGTGTACCTACTCAAATAAAGATAACAAGAGAAAAATATTTTAAAACCACATTTAAATCTCTACCACCATCTGGAGGATATGCTAGGAAACAAGACATTTGTCCTATAACACTTGAAGTAGACCTGTCCAGAAAGGCCAAAAACAAAAGCAGTTTTCCCAATTTAAACTTCAACCTTTATCAAAACATTCAGCTAGTCCAAAACACCTTACAGAAATTCTTTAATCAATCAGTCTCAAATCTGTAGCAAACAGTCCATGGAAGACATGGAAAATTATTCCACCTTCTGAGTTGTAAAATATTTGGTCTGTTAAACAAGATTTTGGCAAACAACAAAGACTAGAAAGCAAGTACAAATCAGTTCCACTATTATAAAGTGAGGAAGCTCTGTGTTAAAAACCCCTTTTTGAAAACAAGTCCTCTTGCTACTTTTGACTTTATTAAATTTTATGCTGAGTGAAGCCTATTCTAGTTTGCCACTATCACTGGCAGGCAATAATTAATCTGTAACTTAACTAAATAAATCCACTATTTGAAATTTCCTGATCTAAAAAATATATTCAAAAGAATCGCAATCATCTAAGAGAAAAAACTCCAAGTCTTTGGAAACATGACCAAAAGCAGGCAACCACCCTGAGTTTGCACCATTAACTGAAACACAGATTTCACTCAAACTGTGCTGAGCACACTTCTAATACCCATTACATATATCCATCAGCCATAAAACTTCTCATAAGTTTCATAAGGACCACTATTGGTGAACAGTTATTTTGTCACTTTTCTAATTTCCGTTCTATTTATGATTACCGCTTTCAAATCAACTCCTTTATGCTCCTCCACAGTAACTGTTACTTGGAACAGGGTAGTTGCTAAATCTGATCACTTGTAAGTGTTGCACTCATGATTGTATGAACTTTATACACGAGTGACAAGTTTCACGCTGCTGCATATGTTAAGTGCCATAAAAGTTACAGCAAAAACATGTTTCCCTTAAGGGACCACAAAATACACAGGAGACATGTGAACCACAGATTATGTAATAAACCATTAGCCTTTTCATGAACTGGCTTCAGTGTACTTGCATTTTTAAGGGGCTCTTGAAGGTAAAAAATATTCTCTGAAGGGCACCAAGTATAACCAAAAAGGGGTTTTGGTTAACCAAAAAGGGATAACCCAGTATTACCTCTAAAAACCTCATGACTTCACTTAAAGGTCACATTACTTGAAAAAGAAAAAATAAAACTAAAATACTTACTGTAATATCCATAAAGTACGGTGTCTTCAATTTGCCTTGAAACATTAGCATCAGCCCAGGCCTAGCAATAAAAGATAGAAGCATTTATTATCAAATGTAATAAAAGACTACATGATTGTCACACTACAAACCACTAGAGAGGGAGAGAGATAAAAATGCTACTCCTCAAGAATTCCATGCCAGCCTGCTAGCAACAGCAAAAATCACTGGGCAAACAGGAGTAAGTGTAGGACTGCTCCACCAAAGGAAGTTTTTAGACCCAAAGGAACATTAACTAGTTTTGGCAGCTTCCACTTATGTTCTGCTAATTCCCACAGTATCTTTATAAGAGCATCTGAAGATAATCATAGAATGGTCCAGGTTGAAAGGGACCTTCAAAGATCACCCACTCCACCCCTCCTGCCACAGGCAGGAACACCTTTCACGAGTTCAGGCTGTTCAAAGCCCCTTTCAACCTGACATTGGAATGCTTCAGGTGATGGGCATCCACAACTCCTCTGGGAACCCTGTTCCAGAACCATCAACCTCACCACAAATGTCTTCTTTATAGCTAAATCTACACTCTCAGTTTCAAGCTGTTACATTCTCTTCTGTGTCTACAGGCCCTGGTCAAAATTGTTTCTACATCTTTCTTATAAACTCTCTCTATATTGAAAAGCTGCAACAACATCACCCCAGATGTTCTCTTCTCCAAGCTGAACAACCTCAACTCTTTTGGGCTGTCTTCACACAAGGTGTTCTAGATCTCCAACCATTTTTGTGGCCTTGTTTCAACAGCTTGCTTGTGCCATGGGCCATGCAGTTGGACAAAGTACACAATGTACACAATATTTCCATCACAGAACAGCTTTGGTTGAAATTTACATATACAGATGCAACAATAAGTAGTCATGAGAATAAGAAAGAACTTTTTATTCTGCTCAGTTACATATAATTCAATAACTTATTTTTATTAGCGATTACATCAGTTTAAGCTATCATCTCCTTTATCAGAAGCACAAGACAAATTACATCAATATTCAACTTAGCAATATCTAATTTTACAAGTCAAATTCCAAGAGCACTTATATCCCTTATCTGAACAAGAGCACAAGTAATGCACTATTCAGTCCTGGGAAATGGTAGCAATGAAAGTGAAAATACAACTCTTAACTATGTTGGAAACTGCAGTCAGCCAAATGGCTGAAGTCAAGTTTTTGTGCCCACTCCCTTTCCTCCAAGAGAGGAGCTATTGGTTGAAGGAAGCTGAATATTTTATGATATAATGGTTGGCAGACAAACTCAGGGATTGAATACAACAGTCCAGTGCTGCAAATATAGCTTAAACATATTTCAGAATTGTTTTAATCTTGCAGGATCCAACCTATGTGGTCCAGACCAGGAAAGTTATCAAAAAGACTTCTTTAAAAGTTAGAGAACACACCAACTTAACTGAATTGGTGAGTAAAAAAGAAAATATCCAGTACTGTCAAAGCTCTTCCATTTCTGTATGCAGGCTATCTCCAAACTGGTAAAAATCAATCCATTTAAGTTGTAAAGATGCACACACTAACAGGGGAGATATGAAAATGCAAATGAGCACACTACTTAAACACAGCTCCCATTAAGACTTCAAGACACTTGGCCATTTGGTTTATCAGTTCTCTATCAGAATTGCATGAAGTCTTCTGGAATATGGGCTTGATGACATAGCTTGAACAGTTTTTCTGCTATCTCAGAAAATCAGCACCACCTTCCTTTTCTTACTATATTAAGACTTCAAGTAGGTCAGTTTACACTAAGCTTTCAAAATTTACTGTATGAACTAAATTAGATTATCATCCAGCTGGAATTTGAGTAGAAAAATACACATCAATTTTGACATCTAATCAGCAAAAAGAGAAGAGAAAAATATTTCAGCAGAAGCAACACCTGAAGTATCTGTCAGATATAAACTCAGTTTTTGAAGACTGTCATGCTCACACACAACAGCATTTTAAATAAGAAATTTCTAGGCATTTGTATTAAAATATTGTAATAAAATTATTTCATGGTAGAAGTAAAGAACACATACAGAACATTTAAATTGCCTCACGTTAAATATTAAGAAAATGCTTACTTTATACAAGCCTAAGGAAAAACCAAGACTGAATTGGACTGTTTGCATTGCTTGATTCCAAGTAGCTGCTGGTAAAAAGGTATCTCCTATGAGCAATAGAGACATTTAAAATGCACAAAAACCAAGAAAAAGCAAGAAAAGCAACAGCGAGACCCAAAGATTAAGAGGCACAGCCACCGTACAGAAGAGGTAGCTCGTAATGGAAATACAACATGGCTTAGCTGCCCAAGAACTGCTTCTCCTTCAGCTACAGAAAAGCACTTAACATAATACAGCTGTAAAACTTTAAAAATTTTAATTGCTTTTCATTTTGTTTCTCAAATTAAGTTGCATACAAGACCAGGGTAGCATATTAGGAAACATACACTACACAATATTAAAATAGAGAGCTGCTGTATTACACTACAACTCAAATTGCACAAGTGTGCATTTCATCATTACTTACATCTGCCTCAGCATACCAACCTTGCATTACTCTGCACAAGAAGAATATTTAATGCAAGCCAATTTAACTATATCATAATTATAATGTCAGCTTTCAGTCACTGCTGAAGCCCCACATTTAAACAAACTAAAAAGCAAAACACTTAATTCTAACTTCAAATTATCCATGCACACACCATCAGCAACGCAAACCAGTTCATCTGAGCTGTTTCAAAGGCTAGTGACAACAGCATTGTCTTGTCAAAAGCAAGCACTGCTACCTTATGAGTATCAAAGTCTGAGCATCTCTGGTGAATACTAAGCTGCTAGGTATGCAATTGACTCAACTAGCACACCCAGGACTCAGCTGAGAACTCATTTGGACAGCCTCTAGATCTAGTCCTTTTCCATCCATTACAACCCAAGCTAACGGTATATAAAGCAAATGGCTTAGAAGCACAACAGATTAGTAAGGTGAAAATTCACACTGACTTCAGCAAACAGTTTAAGGTGTCAAAATGGGACCACAAATTCTCTTGGGACCTGCAGAATTCAGGCATTCTGCACTGTTGTGCTGCACTTGATTTTGTTCCATGAAGTTTAGTAAGCATCTATCACCTTTAAAATACCTATGCCAATGCACTGTACTGAGAGACAAGGGAAGCCACAAATTGCAAGGATATGTGCAATGAGCATGATGACCCATATCTAAACTCTCATGCTTAAGTATTTCGTAACATAAGTCACGCTAAAAATAAGTGCAAAAAGTACATATGCTAGTAAAATGTTGCTATGTAAGTAAAGATATAAAAAAACAGTTTAAGACATGAAGTTGACCTAGACACTAAAGCCAAAGCAAAGCTCCCTTAGAAGATTAATTTTATAATAATATTCATGGAAAATTAGTTAGAAAGATTTGCTCCCACATTAATCACTGAGCAGAGTCTTTCTTCTCCCAGCAACTCTGTCCAGTTAGTGACTCATATTAATATATTTCAACAGAACAGTACTATTCAAACTGTACAAATAACTTCCCCAAATGAAACCACTGCAAGTTAAACTGACTTTTCACCCTTTTTGGTGAGGGAACAGCCATGAACTTCATTGCTGGACCCTGCAAGACTTTGATACCCAGGGAAACTAGCTCCCATTCTCTGCAAATGTCCCTTAATAGAGCTTAAAGTTATGCAACATTGCAGGTTTCAGTATCTGTTATGTTTCATCAAATGTAGATTAAGCACTCATTCTTCTCATTAACCTCTCTCAAAGCTTAGGCAACAAAAGGAAGATGCAGTATGAAAAACTGGAATCCAAGTCACAGCATGGTTAGATAAGAAAAAATTTAGTATCTACCTCCAAAATGGGACAGTGCCAGGATTTTGACTGCCAGATGGAAAATGGCATCCAGAAACATGCACATTTCAGCCCCACTTGCCTAGCAACAATGTTTTGGCCAAGTATTATTGCTTCATAAGTAGTAATTCTTACTTGGGAGGGAGGCATGGTCTCAGTCAATAATAACTTCTCAGTTAACACCTTGCTAAAAATATAACCTCTGGCCATTTCTAGTAGTTTCGTATTCTGAGCATCTACATAATGAGTTGTTCCCCTCTCACCCTCCTAAGGTGGAAAAAAACCTTATCTGCAAAAACCATCTCCCATAAAGCATATGCTGCCCTTTGAATCAGTAAGAGGATAACTGGCTTTTAACAACTCATGCAGATACCCAAGGCTTGCAACACATTCAGTCTTAATCAGACTGAAAGAAATGCCACGGGCCTTTAACTTGATATAAGTAGCAAGAAATTATACATCTCAAAAAGAAAAGCAAAGGTTTCATCACCTTCTCTGTCTTCTACTAGAAGAACAGAAAAAAGGCAGTACAGTGCTGTGAATGAGCTGTCTTGTTTCAAGCAGTCTTCCTGCTGAAAGACAGCATCAGCTCTGCTTTAAATATTTGAGACTTCTAGGTCAGACCCAGAGATCTTGGGTTCCAGCAGCATTATTATGTTTTTAAGCTATGATAAGGTTTTCAGTTCCTACGTGCTTGATGTAAGTCAAACAAGTTTTCAGATCAAACAGATCAGATGCAACTGGATGTACTTCAAGTCCTTTGAAACAAACTAAAGCACTGACACTGCTCACAGCCAAAACCTTTGAGCTGAAGTGGTGCTCTTGAATATTATCAGGATTTCACTTACAAGGTAATACTCAAGTTTCTACTAATATTAAACCAAAAGCCTCCTTTCCTACTTAACGATACTATGATTCAAAGTAATCCCACCCTCCAGAAAAGGCCTTGCAGTGAATTCTACTGTGTAATTACTGTGTAAAACTTGCCAATACCAAACCTGCTCTGTTCACTCAGTATAAAAACTTTAAGCTAATATTTGATAAGCTGCAAAATATGGCGAGATACACCATTATGTGCTAAATGCTACAAGCCACTTTTTCACCATAAACAATTTTTAGTAATTGAAAGACGTATAGACAGTATATTAACAGTCCTGTAGAAATGAACAAAACCTCAAGTTAACAAAGGCTGACCAAAGCATAGCATACAGCCCTTGTCAAGGAAAGCACTTCAGAACACATAATGGAAAAGGGCTACACAACACTTTAAAGTGAATTCCTCCAGAAAGCAGCATAATATTCACAGCCTTCAGAGAAAGGTACTCTGCTTGGTATTACAGTTCAGCCCATCCTTGCAGCCAGGACATGTCCCTGTGTGCAGGGTCTCCTGAACTTGAGATCACCCACAACAGGACATTTAGGTGGTTTAGAGTTCAAGTCTTCCCAGCTCAAGCACCGAAGAGTCCGGAAGCTGTTTTCTGAGGTTTCCAAGGTTGTTTATTCTTTCTTATCTAAGAAATTCTTTCTCTAACTAACAGAGGTCTGTGTAGCATGTCAATCCAAGGCAGACTCTGTCTGCCCTTGGGCAGGACTTATCTTTTATACTATAAATTCTGTCTCTAATGTTTACAATTACTTTCCAACACATGACACCTTTATTACACTGTCCAACTTTGTCCCAAACCAATCCAGTGATGTTATCCTGAGTCAGAAGATGGATGACATGAAGAAAAGACACACCACGCCCAAAATCCTCCATCTTGGCTTTAAACCCCCTAATATAAACATTTCTAAAAACTCACTTTTCTACCTTCTAACAATCTAATTTATACTCTACTTAACCTTTGTGACTTTTAATTCTTACTGCAATGTTGGTAATTTTTTCCAGGGACTAAAATCCAGTCCCTAGGGGTCTTGGGCACTATACCAAGCCCTCTGAGCCGCCTGCCTGGAGGGTCTCAAGGCATCCAGGGAAGCCAGGGGAACACCCTGGACTCCCACAAGGACATACCACCTTCCCATGTCACAGAATACACACAATCCACAATAAGAACTTTGAACCATCAAAGCCTTCAATTTAACCTCTGCTGTCAGTATAACGTGATTCTCTCCCAGTTTTCTACAAGCTTATTCATCTTGCAAACTCTCAGCAAGATCTACAAGTTCTCAGCAGGGTCAGATACATTGAAAATGAACTGAAAGTCTACATACAGTACCTCTTTCAAGTTGAGCACCCTTGTTTCTCATCACTCTTAACACTGATACCAGGAATTATAGCTGGGAGGTAGAAGAAAAGCATACAAACAGAAGAAAAAATTCTTACTTAGAATCTGGATAAATGCCACTATTCTTTTGGCATCCGCTCTGAAATCATCCAGTAGGAAGGCTTTTTGATTAACTACTAATTTATCTTCAGAGAATATTATCCACATCTGCTACCTGGATCTCTCTCAAGAAGTCACTGAAGACTGAAGACTTAACTCACACTGCCCATCCAAAGCAACAAAGGTTTCCTGCCAGTCATAGTCCTTCAGACCCCAGCATCAGTTATAGGGTCTTAAAAGTGCTGGGTTTGAAAGAACAGTCCAGAGAAAAGACAGAAAAGTCTTCAGGAAATATTCTAAACATAATTCAGTCTATCCTACTTGTGAAGCAATAGCAAAAAAGAAGCACATGTTAACCTTTAACAATTCACCAAGACCACAGAATCATAGAAAATGCTGAGCTGGAAGAGACCATCAGGATGACCAGTCCTGTGAAAGACACCACGTGCCTCACTTTAAGATGCCACCCTCCTACCACAACATTACCCCTAAACTGGTAACACCAAATCAATTAAACTGTGTTCACCTATAGGTTTGTAGGCTCTGACAGATTTCAGATTCACTCAACTTATGAGGCTACATTAATATCTCTACACCATAATTTCGACACCTGTGTTTGGATCAAAAAATTAATGTCAATAGATCTCATGTTATTTCTGCAAAGCTACAAACTCAATTCAGCTAAGACTTAAAGAAGAATGTTTCTTCAAGGCAGTATGGAGCAACTGTATTTCAACAAACCATGAGAAATATCTACAAACATTAGGAACTAAGCAGGATGAAGAAGCCTCTGAAGCACAGTCAAAAAGGTACTTTATAAAAAAAATTCTTTACTGCAAGCATGAAAGCTTGCTCTCAGTACAATTTTAAATAGAACCTACCCACCTCACCATATCACAGCATATGTTCATTAATAAGGAATTCTAGTCCATGAAAAGCAGTATTATAAGTAGTTTTCCTTCTAGTAATTGTATTTCCTTAATTAAAAACTTGCAATGGCTGCATGACCATCTTTGATGACCTGTTCTCACAGGTTTGTTTCTAATCAGGCAAAGTATATATTAGCTAAAATGTGTCCTTTGCAACAGGAAATTCTGCTTAGTTCCCACTAGATCTGCATTTCTCAGCTGGACCTAGCTGCATCTTGGTAATTTCTCCAGATAGTCAGGCTCGATGCATTTAAGATTATTATTTTAATTGAATTGCAAAACCCTAACATATGAAAATCTCTTCTGTAATGTCTTAAATTCCAAACAAGCAAGGTCTAAAAACACAAACTTCACAGAATAACACTGAGTAACAGCTTAATTTAGTCTGCATTAACCCTGAGCAATAAAGGTGACAAAAAACACATCACAGCTCAATTCTAAAGGTTTCTCATAACTTGCATTTATATAAGCACCAGCCAAAAAGCACTGTATTAGCTGCAAATTAGTTTTGAAGCATTACATGTATCTGGTAAGACCAATATCTTCCCTTCAAAGTAGAACTGGAAGGGAATATAATCTGGTATGCAGGCATTTACCTTTCTGCCATTCTATCACTTGTTTCAGGATCATAACTTTTGCTATAGATCCAGCTAGGCTCCAAACCCAAGTAAGTTGTTATTCAAATTAGCTACATGCTCCAGTTTGACCTCTTGCTACTCACAGTGTTATCACAAAGATACCAGGTCAACACCTTCAAGAACTCTTATTGAAAATTAAAGTAATATTTGAAGCATTGGGAAGATCTCTTACAGAAATGCTTAGAGCAGATGACAGCATCTCATTAGGAACTCATTTTGCACAGCAACCCTCTACTGTTTCTAAATGCAGTAGCTTAGTTAAGGCTTTATCAGCCAAGAAGAGATACTACTGCATCCCCTTCCACTAAGGGTTTCTGCAGCTTTCAAAATGCTTATTAATTCAGTCTTTAAATTATAGGTAGATTAGCACAGTAAAACTTCGTAAGTCTTTACATGTTCCACTACCAAATTTTTTTGCTGACAAAAAAGACAATTAAAATAACCCTAAACTATAAAGGGGCAACACAGTCTATTTTTGAACAGAAGCATAACAATTCTTTTTTTTCTACATTGCTCCATCATGATACACTAAAAAGCAACACCTAAGCAATTTGTTTATATCCTCAGGACAGTACATTCACTCACATGCACAACAGAAGGAAGAAGCATTTGGAAATGAATAGAACATCTGAGAAAGAGTCAAAACTGAAATCCAGCTCAAATACTAGACATGAGTGTTTTATGCACAGTAGTAGTCTCAGCTTTGAGAGAAGTGAAACAGGTATTAGCACTGGTTTCAAACACTTTGACAACCGAAGAGCACCCTTTTGAAACGTGCTTGCTTGAAGAGGCAATTAACATTTCTGAAAGTCCATACCTTAAATGTACCATTTTGATTTTTCATGTATGAGACCAAAAATATGTCCACTGGCAGGAGTGCTGATGTGATAAGAGCAACGGCCAATGCAAAAATTGCCGTTATGGTAGAAATCACTTCACTTTCCCGACGACTCTGATACTTGCGCACATAAACCCAGCAGAAAATCAGAATGGCCTGAAATACACATGGAAAATTACTTAGGAGGTGCATAACAACAATGCCAGCAAGTAGGTACCGATGTTAGACCCTCTACTGGCACACCATCAACACACCTTTCACCTGAACACTCAGCACCAGCGTTGTACTGACCACACAAAAGTCACTCTTCCTTACGAGCACCTTGAGCAACAACACCAGCGCTCACACGCGAACACACAAACAGCGCGGCTCGCCGGGCAGGACGGCACGGCAGACCCCGCTCCCAGCCGCGGGCTCGGAGCCGAGGCACCCGCGGGAGCCGCAGGGAAGCGTTCACGGCCGGGGCAGGCTCAGGGGCACGGGAGAGGAGACCGGGCGGGATGTCCAGCACCGGAGCAGCGAGCGGCCGAAGAGGGAGTAGCAGCCGTCCCAGGGGAGGGGAGGGGATGTGGGAGGGAGCCGCGGCAAGGCCGGAGAGCCGCCTCTCACCAGCAGCGCCAGGCCGAAGAGGCACCATCCCGTCAGCAGGTCAGACACAGCCGCCGCCATCTTCGCTTCCGTCACGGGAGCGCGGCCGCCCCGCCGAGGCGGTGCTTAAAGCGGGGCGGGCTCGCGTCTCCATGGCAACCTCCCCACGCCGCGTGACGTCACTGCCGCCGCCGGCGCCGCTCCGGGGACGCGGGCGCGGGCAGGCGGGATTCCCGGCCCCGTGCCGTGGCGGAGCGCAGCCCGCGGGGGCAGGAAGGGGGAAGCGGGGTGATGAAGAGCTGTCCGCACCTCTTGCTGCCGAGAAGGGTTTGCCTGTCCTTCCCTCCCGGGGCCGGGAGGCTGAGACAGGGCAGCGCTCGCTCCGCGGGGACTCCTGCCTGAGGGACGGCGGGAGGGGAGGAAGGGGGTTTGAGGAAAGGTAAAAGGTGCGCTAACAGATATCAAGCACTTTAAATCCTTCTGTTGTCGCTTCTTGCTATAGAAGTACCTAACCCATCTCCCTGCGTGGCCTGCAGAGCCCGCGGGCGCCGGGCAGGTGTGCGGGCGGTGCCAGCGGCCGGGGCCGCTCCCGCCGGGATGTGCGGGATGTGCGGGAGCGCTGCACCGCCGTGCAGAGCTCTGCCCCGGGCTCGGCTTAACCGCGATAGTGCCAAACTTCGGGCAGCATCGCGGTCTGCTGGGAAGCCTCGCTTCGCGACGCCGTGCCCGGTGTGAGGGCAGCCGTGGGCCGGGAGGGGTGTGGGGTTAGGAGGTGCCTTGCAGAGCTCGCGTTCCTGAGAGCGTGGATTTGGCGGCACGGAGAGTGGGAGACCCTCATCTGCAAGGTGCTGCCGCGTGTCCGCTCTCTAGGTGCCCTAAGTGCTGCATGGATACTATCATGGAATCAGTAAGGTTGGAAGAGACCTTTTAAAATCGCGAAGTCCTACCATCCACCCGGCACGTTCTGCTGTAACATAAACCACTAAACTACATCACCCAGCACCAGAGTCGGACATCTCTTGTTGAGCCTCCAGGGATGGGGACTCCACCATCTCCCTGGGCAGCCTATTCCAATGCCTGACCACCCTAAGAGTAAAATTTTTCCCAATATGTAAGATGAACCTTCCCCATGTCAGTTAATGGCCATAAGGTTGTGTGCAAAGGGGTCTGCCTGCAGGAGTGCCTGGGATAGTCCGGAGCTGGGGCTGCTGAGCTGGATGTCTGCTGGGTGCACAGGCAGCTCAGGGGTGGAAATGTCAGTGGTTCCTCACCCTCGGTACAAGGGGCTCAGAGACCTGAGCAGGCAATGGTGGTCACATTCATGTCCTGAATCAATTGATATGTTTTCTATGTTTCCATTTGCTGTGAGAACAAACGTAGTAGTGCCAAGAAGAGGTTGAAACTCTGACTCTTTTGTTTCTAGCCTTGAGAGATGAGACTGATTTGGGCAAAGGCAGCTTAGCCTGGGAGGGATGAAATTCCAGGTGCTGTGGGGGTGATGGGAGCTCCTAGTATCAACAGTGTTTGTGAACCAAGTGTGGGGGGGGTTAAATGGAAGAACTTCTTGTGGGCTCATAGCCTGAGAGATCTGTTGATGAAGGAGCTGAGAGAGCCTTTTCCCAGACTGATTTTTGCTCCTGCTAAAACTTAGTTTGTACAAGGGACCATTTATTTATATGGGACAATAGTGTACGGTGGTGCTTGGGAATCTGAGGTGGTGCAGGGAATCTGAGGTGTGTGCTCAGGTGGACAAGTTCTCTCAGGAAAACGCATTTGATACTGTGCATGGTGGAATAGCTTTGTTAAAAAGTGGCCAATAAATTTGCTGGGCTTCAATTTGCTGTGTCAGTGTTGTGACAGCACTCACAAGCTATGCGTGGGGTTTGCAAGAAAGGGACCTGTGTTTGGGAGGACAGGAGAATTGGAAGCTTTGCCTCAGAGCAGTGGATGCATGCTGTATTTCTCAATTTGTTGTCAAGGCAGTGTGGAAGGCATTGGCATGTGGCAGCATTCATGAAACAAGTGATAATGGAGCTGAGGAGGGTTCTGGAGAGCTCGTAAACCTTGCAGGTAGGTACCTGCAGGGGCTGTGTTGACTCATGGAGGGAAATGCTGCTTGCAGGGACAAATATCTGTGCCATATATTAAGTTACTGTGAGAACAGTGCAGGTGGAAACAAAATTAAGTGAATAACTCACAAGGTGCTTGGATGGTTGGTTGCGGGTGCAGGTTTTAGGTGAGCTTGCAGCATTGCAAGGAAGGGTCTGCTGGTGGAGAAGTGGTATTTGGGAGGCTCATTCTGGAGGGGCAAGTGTTTGTGCTGTGTCTTGTTTGGTATGAGGTCAGGGGCAGCAAGCAGGTGGCTGTGCAGCTCATGAGCTAAGTGGATAGTTCATGACAATACAGGTGAGCTTGTAGTCTGATAAGAAAAGCAGCAGATACTATATAACTATAATGATTTACAGGTCAGTAAGCAGACTATATATGTCCTTTTAGTTGTGGGAGGTTTAGGGTTTTTTCTTTGTATATTTTACTATTAATGTGTATGTATTATCTCCACCACAGAAAATATTTCCCTGGGTGTCATTATTATTAAATATGTATGTTGTAATTCAAAATTGCCTAAGAACCCATGAAGAATTAAAACCCTCGAAGAACTACATTAAAAATAAACTATTCCCAAGAGGGAAGGGAAGTAATTTGCCCTTGGAGTATATAAAGCTTTTATGTTTTGTACAGCACACCTTTACCAATAAAATATTGATATGCCAAACACCAGAGATCTGTAACTGTTTAAGAATTAAGGCTGCTGTTAAAATTAAAAAAAAAAAAAAAGAAATGCTATAGCTCTATGCTACCACAATTCTTTTTGTTTTGACTCAAATGGTAACATGAATATTTAACTTGCTATAGTAAATAAGCTGTAAGTGTACTTCAGCATGATCCAAAAATATTTTTCATTCTAAACAGCTGAGTTCATATAGTTTAACAAAGATTTTTGAAAAAATTGACAAAATTATAAAATTTACACTAACAGAACAGTCCAATCTTTGAGCCTTTTGCTAGAATCTTCCTATATTTTTGCAGTAAATGGTAATATTAAATAAATTCCTATCATTCTGTAAGATCTATTATTTTTTTTTTGTAAATATGGTTGATAACCTAGTTTTATTTTGGTAGCAGGCAAGGTTTTCAAGGTTTCAGTAAAAGATATCATGTCCCTATGTGTAAAATTATTACTGTAATTCAGAGTTTAAGGAAAAAACTTCAGTTTTTGTTGGAATGGAAATAATGCTTTTAAGTACAGTGCAGGCAAAATAGAAGTTGGTTTTTTTTATCTTACCACTATGGTATCTGAATGTGTTTGTTTTTTTAAATACCGTCACCACTAGCATTCTGAATGTTTTTCTTATTCCCTGAAATTCAGAGTTTATAAATTCAACTATTTTTATTCCTTATTTTAATGAAATTAGCAAATCTTTATCTGAGCAATTATCTACAAACAAAATTCAGAGGATCAGTGTAGTTTCTTTTTTTTTTACCATTGGGTGGGACACTACAGATATCAAGCACACAAAAAAATCAGTTTAATGGCAAAGCTAATTTTTTTTGTAAATGTTCAAATAGTGACCTTTGTCTACATATCGTGCCAACAGAAGTTCAATAAACATAAGTCAAAAACCATATTCAATTTATGTGTTGACTCTAGTGAGGAGGTGGAAATTTCACCAGTTGTTACTATTTCTGAGGAACCTACGACTAACATTTTTCATGCCTATATTCACAGAGCTCCTTATGTAAGAGGATGCTTATGGGTAAATTTGATATCAGATTTCTGAGTACTCACATTGCCTATTGACAACACTATGCTTGAGGATATTGGTTAGATATTTCTTGGCGTATCAGGGCCACGTTTGTGTTTCTCAGTCACTGTAGACAGCTTCTGGGATGGCTGGATGTAGTGTCCCGAGTGTACCTGCATTTTATTCAATTGCAGTCTTAGGTCATGGGGTGAAAATGAGCAAGGACAGAACAAAATTACATAAGACAGCGGGTCAGTAAGACTAATCAGTGTGAGACCCTGGGTCAAGAAATAAGAAATGAGGCAACTGGTCACCAGCACAGAAGAAATATTTCCATTCTGTACAAATAGAAGAGGAGGTGAGAAGAACAAATGTACTTTTTTCTGCAGAGACTTAGTGCTTGAGAGAAGGTAGATGATTGTGGTATAAGCCAGCCAGTGAAGCAGAATCATTAATATAAAAGTTATTGATCACCTACAAGCTGTAAGATAGTGTGGTGTCACATGAAGTACTTGGGATCCTCATGATCAGCAGTGCTGGTGTTGGCTGCAGTGCTGGACACCAGTGCTGTGTTTCCAACAGCCAGGTTAAGCTAGCATGGCATATAGAAAGATCTCAGTAGTTGTCCCTGTTGGGCTGTTCTCTGCTACACTTCAGTAGTGGATGTTCGTCTTTTTGTGCCTATACACAGAAATTTGTTTTGTGCTCTTTCATACTTCTTTGCTCTAGCTAATAAAAGCTTTTCATCAGGATGCCATCATGTGCAGCAAGATCAGTGAATGCACCAAAGAGTGGTAGTGGATAGAAGTACTTGTGTAGGGCTTCATGTATGGAGTCAAGAGTGAGAAGAATACAAAAAGTGATTTCTGTAAAGGTTTTCTGGGCATGTTTGTAGCAAGGTTTGATAACTGCAAGCTAATAATTAAATGTCTTTAAAAAAATTTGCTGTACATAAAAAACAGGGTGGTTTTTTGCGAGTCATTGAGATAATGTGTGAGTGAAAATGATTAATTCTGAAGAGAATGCCATTACTGTATTCCTCAACAAAACCTGATAGTCATTGTGATGGTAGCAGCCATGGTGTGAAAAAATAAATAATTATATCAGTGGATTTCCCTGAATACCATTCTCCTTTCCCATGCAAGATGGTTGCACAATGACAAAAAAGGGATTACAAAAAAATTATAAAGAAAATACATAATTTAAAAATAAACTTTAATTATATCATTTACAAAATAAAATCTTTTTCTAAAAAGAACCATTATAGTAATTCTTATGTATATAGGAAATAAATCCAAACTATAGAAAATGTCTTGGATGCTACTTAATAACTTGTGGAATTTACTTTTACTAAAGAATTCATGTGGTAAAAAGACAGAGAAAGAAGATGATTGGTATTATAGAAATTGAAGTATATGAAACGAGACACCATCTTCATTTTGACCAGGACAAGGAATTAGAATCATACTTGAACTAGATAGTGTACATACCAACAGGGAGCAGGTGCTCCTTCTCACTTGACTGAGCTGCTCGTGTCACCACTTGATAATCCCCCAAGTTTCAAGGGGGCTGAAAGCGTGTGGGCTAATGCCAATGCCATATTTTAAAATTCCCTTATTAACTCTACTTCTTCTATTTTTCTTTCTCATGTTAGGAGAGAAGATAGTGAAACTGAGTTTAGGAATATTTGACAAAACATGTCATAGCCTTTTACTTGAAGGTGTAATTATTATTTTTGTTATGTGGCTGAATCCAGTAAAACCTATAAACCAGATGGCACAGAACACATTGGACCTAATACTCTTCAAGTAATAACTAATAACACTGGGAATAATGACAACAACTTTAAGTTCTTCAACTTCTGCGAATAAAATTGACTGTACCTTCTTGAGATGTCCTTTGTTTGATGTGATGCGGTAGATCATTTACCACTACTGCAGACCAAGCTAGATTTCTGAGATTTGTGTGTCATGCATCTCCCTTCCATCACTGTACTTCAGTGCTTACTTAGCCCCATTTAACCACTAGCACAGCTTTGGGTTCCTTCATAAATGCCATTAATAGTTAATTTTCACTCTATGAATCTGATTTTCTGCTGTACCCAAAAACTTTTGTCATTTATTGCATTTATTGCTAGTTTAATATAGAAAGAATGATGTGATGCCACCTTCACTTTGCTGCTTGCATTGTTTCCTTATTCTAAAATGTTACCTTGTTTCAAGATCCTCAGTCATACCTAATGTTTTCAGAGTGCTTGGGTTTAGTGCAGTCTATCATTCTTTTTTACTAAGAGCAACCTCATTTTCCCTTTAATCTTTTTTCAAAATGAGTAGTTTATACTGATGCACCAGTGACTCAACATTTACATTAAAATACGGACAAGGTTTTATGAATCCTATGAAAATTTCAGTCTGACTTTGACCTGGTTTAAATCAGCTCAATTCTTATTTTGGCTAAGAATAGGGAAGTAAACAGTTTTCAAAAGAAGTAATGATGTCAGGATGAGGGAAATAGATGGTCCCACTAGGTTAGGAATAAGGTTTTCTCAATATTTAGTGTAATTGAGAGAAAATATACATGAAGTAGGTAAGCATAGAGTGGTGTTCTCCCCAGCATACACACCAGCACTGGTACATTGTTTTTCAGGTAGCCCAAGTCAAAGGCTTAATCACCATTTTTGAAGGCTAAAGAAAGGCTTTCTGTGCCATCAGTTCACTTTTTGTGTCTTATTTAGCATGTCCTACGCAACAAGAATTTTATAATAAATTCCATTAAATAATTTACAGAACTTTGTGTAATCGATATATATAATACCTAAAAGGGCAACAAAGCCCTGTCCCTAAAATATCTGAATATATAACATGTAAAGAAAAAACTGGCGTAGTTTGGGACTAGGAAACTCTTTATTTATGAAAGCACAGAACTGTCACAAGGTGGAGAGGAATACTAATCTGTGCACTAAGTTGTGTGTTTATTTTCTTGTTAGTAGTGAATTCAATTCTTGGTAGTACTGAAGAAGGGTAAAAGGCATTTTTTAAAGTTTTTATTTATTTTGGAACAGAGGTCATCCTAAAGGTCACAACATGCAAATAAATAAGAAGCTGAATTAATTTAGAAAGAAATTTAGAATTAATCTATGGAAGAATTTAGAGTGGTTTTCTTTTCATGAATTGCTAACAACTGCATGGTAATGTTTATGGAGGTTCTTTTTTATGCTTGGTTCCTTGATTTGTTTGCTTGAAAAAAACCAGAATTTTATAAAAGGAGTCTGAGGAGAGAACAGGTGATTAATTTCTCCAGGACATAGGGAGTGTAGGTTATTTTCTTTAAGAAGGGCTTAAACTAATTGTAAAAACAATTAGAGCCTTCAAGGCTCTTGATTTTTTTTTTCTGAACTCAATAATTAAAAGCTTTTCTGAATGTAAATTACAGTTCTGCATGAAGTGCTAAGAACAAAAGTAATGTGAACTTCCACAACAGAAGTGTGTGAACATTCCTGCAACAAAAATGAGTATGAATGTTGTTTTCCCGTGAAACTTTCATCCTGCAGTTTTCAGAGGAAAAAGAGAACTCCACAGTATTTTTATCATGGCACTAATCAAACAATGAACTGACTCCTTCATCATATTAGAAATCTAAACTACTGTTTTATGCATGTTTGTATGAAATTTTTTAAGATACTGCTAGTTTTTTTGTACATGGGAAAACTGCCACAAAAGCATAAACTTTGAAGGTGAAGGCAAATGTTTGGGGATTCTCAGGATGCACAAAAAAAAAAAAAAAAAAAAAAAAAAAAAAAACAAAACACCACACCAAGATGGAAAGTAAACAATAGATTAAATTCTGATACCCTGAATTTAATGGAAAAGCTGCCACTAAGTTTAGCTAAGTATTGATACTACTGGGAAGGGCATAGTGTAATCATCATTATGCTCCATGGCCAGAGCTGCCCTGATGTCCATGTCAAAAAGTTACACAGAATTTTTGACAGTTTAGGGGATGACAAGTGTGAGCAAAGTGAGGAGTACCTCCTTGTGCACAGAAAAAAAGTAAGTAATTTGGAATCATCATGTTGGAGAAGATACTGCTCAAGGAGAAGTGATAGAATTTTAAAGCTTCTGACTGGCACAAGGAATAGAGACTATAGAACAATTAGTCATGCCCATATCAAAAGAAAATGGGCACAAAATAAATCAATAAGGAGCAGACTTAGAAAGAGAGTGCTTCATAAAATTTAAACGAAAAGATACTTTTAACATAGGGTTATTTGAATACCAAGTATGCGTATGTTAAAAATTAATAGAGAAATTCATGGATGAGAGGTCTGTCAAGCAGTATTAGGAACTAGTGCAGAGAAACAGCCTCCAGCTCAGAAGGCCCCTAGCAGGGGAGTACCAGAACAGACAGGATTTGCAAGGGAAGACTGTTAAGCTTTTCCTGCTTTTTAAAGGGTTTGCTGTTGGTACTAAAAGGTCAATATAGGAAGCCATACAGTCCTTCAGTCATTTCACTTACTATCTTTCAGATAGTTCAGCTCAGTATGCCTGTTCTAGGACATTAACAAAGGCTGGGGTTTATCAATTTGATGATGTTGGAGGGTAATCTTCATGATAAAGGTGAATTTCTTCTGTCTCAGAAGACTGATTCAACGCCATCTACATTATTTAAACCCAACATATGGACTGCATAAAGAATCCTGGGCATCAAGGGCTGTCTAGCAGCATGGATGAGGTTATTTTTATATTATAATGAACAGTACAAACAGGTGAGCCTCATCTCTCAAAATAGGCCTTAAGCCCATACCCAGGAGCACAAGAAGTTGCCTGTTATTTCAGAACAGGGGAAAAAGTAGGCTTAATGCTTCCATGTGTAAAGAGAGAGTTGATGGATCTAATTTTCTCAGTTCAAGAAACAGATAACACATAAACTGGAGTGGGTTCAGGGGAGGGTCACCAGGGTGTTGGACTGTGTAGTACTTGTTGTGTGTGGACAGGGGAGAAAGCTGGACTTGTTCAGCCCATAGAAGAGATGGATGTGGGGCCCAAACAGTAGGAATTGGAGGTTCTGACTGAATATATGGGGGGGGGGGGGGGGAGGGGGGAAGTGTAAGGATAATTTACCTGTGGAGCATATGCCCCAGATAGGATTTGCAACATCTATTCTCAAAGGTTTACAAAATTTTTACTCATAATATCTTGAACAAGCTGGTCTGGATTCATTGTGACCCTGTCTTGAGCATGAGGTTAGACAAGAAAGGTGCCAAGAGTCACTTCCAACCTGAACGTGTCAGTGATTAATGACACTGACACAGCAACTATATTTAGATAGAAGATAGTATTTTGGAGAATGCAAAGGAAATCACACTGACACAGCAACTATATTTAGATAGAAGATAGTATTTTGGAGAATGCAAAGGAAATCATTATTCTCAGCAATTGCACCAGAAATTGGATAGTAGGGCAGTAGTACAAAGCAATATCCCAGACAGGAAGAATGGCATGAGATTACGGCTGCTGACTGCGAAGTTTTATCATTAAAACCTTTCTGATCAATAGTGGCATAGCAGTAGTTACCTCCATAGTTCTGACTTCATAAAAGAGCAAATTATTCTACTTTCTGCCATTTCTGACCTATCTAAAATGTATGCTCTGTAACGATGTAGATCATTTATTAGTTTTCAGTGAATATGGATGCAAACACTGCTCTGTAGATGCCTGTAATCTGAGACAAAAACTTTAAACACGTGGAATCAAAAGAACTGATTCTGGCACTGGAACAGGTTTCCTAGGATGCCAGAATACTGGCAGTGTTCAAGACCAGGTTGGATGGAGCTTTAAACAACCTGTGCAAAATGCAAACCTGTGTCTTGTGCAGTGTCCCTGTCCATGGCAGGACAATGTGAGCTAGATGACCTTTAAAGTCCCTTCACACCCAAACCATTCTATGATTCTAAACCAACTGTGCAGAGCCAGGCATGTGTATGTACATAGTGATGAGCAATCTCAGAGTCTTGATTCAATATTGAAAATTCTGGCTTGTATAATATTTGCTCTACAAGACCCAAAGGAATGCTAGGGCTTCAAGCTACCACTCAGAATTAATGTTCCCTGTAAAAGAAACAGCACAGGTAGATGCACGTTACACTAATACTTTTTATTCTATGTTTTTGACAAGGACTTAGTTTAAGAAACTCTTATTATTTCATTATTTCCTGCAGGCAAACTGCTCTCCCCTTTGGGTTGCAGTTAAATAATCATTGAAGGAGGTAGGGGAAACAGATGATATTAACAGAGAAAGAGTGATATCGAAACTCACCCTTTTTTAACCGGTGATTCAAAGAAATAATTTTTAATCAACGTATAATTACAAACCACTGCGGTTTGGGATGTAAGAATCCCGTCCAAGGGGCAGAAGGCTTGCCGGGCGATTCGGGGCATTTTCCACTCTGGGCCAGCAGAGGGCTCCCGCGGTGCAGCTCTCCGGAGCCAGTTCCGCGCTGCGGGCTCGGCTGAGATCTCAGGAGAGCCAAGTCTCTCCAATCCCTTGGAGAAATGTCGCATTTCCGCAGAAGTTCTAGCATAGCAAGAACTTCGGGAGTTGGTGTGTTATATATGAATTATTTATCTTTTTTAAGTTATGTGTATATCAGTTTTAAATCCAATTTTTCAAAACTAAAATGGATTGTTCCAAATCTTACTCTTTATTTTTGTCAAGCTCTGTCACTATTGATGGCAGCACTGCTTTCTAAAGCATTCAAGACTATGATTCAGTGCCATCATAAATTTTTCCATTTCTGTAGATATGCACAGCTAGAGCTTACCTAAACTCTGCTATTTCTTCACTATATATTCAAGAAAATTCTTTTCTAATAATGTATGACTAACTTATCTAATATAATCTTTCCAATATTTGCAACCACAGCATTTCCATTCTGAACTCTGATGAACTTGGTAATTCAAGTACAGATAAAACATCATCAGAAATATGGTCCTGTTGATCTTTTCACCTTCATCTTCCAGTCTGTTGGTCTCTTATTTGTTACAGGGCAGACACACAAAAAGGAGTTTGTGCATCATCTCTTCTATGTATTATGTATTGACAGACCTCAGTGACTGTTCTCTCTCCCTTATTACAGCAACTATTTTGATTTCTCACAGATAAGCTCAGTTCATTTGCCAGATTCTATCCCCATTTTTTTGGCACAAAAAAAAAAAAAGTGATACAGATAGTATTTTTCAGTGCAAAATACTAGAAATGTACATTTATTTTTGTAAAACAATGCATGACAGGTATTTACTTAAATTACTATCCGCTTGTATTTATTTTGTGTGTATATTTGCTTTGATATAAAAAACCTTTCCACTTCTGTTTTTTCACTGGGTTATTTGCTTTCTTATAGTCACCAAATTAAACAAGTCCAGCAGAAATTTTGCTCTGTTTAAGGCAACTGTTTGCTACAATGTCTCCAAAGTTTTAACCAGAGGAAAGAGCAGTGCCCAGAAGAACCACCCGCACATGCCTTACTTTCTGTAGAAGCAAAGGACATCAAAATATCCCACAAACCATGCTTCCAGTCACTCCAAGAAGAAAATCTCTGGTGGGAATCTGGTATGAAGAAGAGTTGAATATTCATGCTCAGATGTGTTGGTAGCCAAATTTTTCGACCATCATTTTGTGGCTAACATATTCCTGGATTTTTCATGTTGGATGAATAAAAGATGTAGAGCAAGTACAGTCTGCAAAGAAGACACAGTTTGCTTTCTGTGTCAGCATACTTGCTATTACAGGAGGGTATTTTTTGTCATGGAAGTGGTCTTTGATTAGCACAGAGAAGTCTTCAGGACACCTAATAGCAGCCTACACACAGGGCAAGGTCGTTGAGAGAAATGAAGCTGAGTGGTTTGAAAGTACACAGTGGGAGGATGCTGGCTGGGCACGAGAGGAAACGAGAGAGGTTCCAAGTGGACATGAAGAGAAATCTCTTCACCATGAGGGCAGTCAAACAGAGGAGGAGGAGGCGTCTGCAGAGATGTAGCCTCCCTCCTTGGGGGCTTTCAAGCCCTGACTTGTTTCACTACCTGCTGCTGATTACTCTTTTTGTAGCACTTCACACCAGTACTCTTACACTGGTAAAGTCATTCTGCTGTAGATATTGCTTTAATTTCTCCCTCCCTTACCTGGTGTATTCAGTTAATTTTCAGTTTGTTTGTTACATTAGGTATCAGTTCAACTTTGCTATGTTTGTGCACAGTCTCCATTGTATAAACTTTATAATGTTACCTATAATGTTACAATATAAATGTCATCTAGCAGGTATGTATTTTTTGCTCTGTTTCTTACAACATAACTTATACCTTTTGGTCTTTCATAAATTAGTTCGTTTGTATTTTCGTGCTCTTTTAAGTAGCATACTCTGAGTGTGGTATTTTCTAGCACTATACAGGATGATTTAAAGCTTTTTCCAATGTGTAAGTATTTGTATTACGACTGTTATTACATTCATCATCATCTTTGCTCATGTGTGGTTTCATGTTGATCACCTTTGAAGTCCTAGCCACTGTAGGTGTTATCAAGTTTTATTCCATTTGGGTTTTAGTTGTGTTGACTTCTGGCATCATTCAAACAAATAATACCCTACACCAATGTATTGAAAATATGAGCACTTTATTGCACACACCTGACATCCAAAGGATAGATTTATAAATAAATGTAAAGCATTCACATTTGTGGTTACTAGCTATTTTCTCCTTCACAACAGAGTTCTCTGGATATATCTATATTTGATTTTGAGAGTACTCATATGCCTGCCACTAAAATTGGGCTGGTTTTGTAAGTAAAGCAGGTCTGCAAGTAAGGTCTCAGTGCACATTTTTGTATGAGACAATGCAGTGCTGAATTATAGTAGCATACTACCCTACGTGATAGTAGTGACTAATCAAATATTTTTTGAAAAAAGCAGTTACAATGAGGCATTGCTAAGCAACTTCAAAATTTGTTTCAGTCCTACTTTTCACATCCCAGTTTTCCAGTTGTCAGAAAAATAATGTTCTCACATGTAATTTGAACATTCCCTTAAAATCTGGAGATTGCTTAGCTGGCTTGCTGCAAAACTGTCACATTACTGCTAGATAAACATCCTTAAATTGAGTGTAAGGCTTTGCTTTCTTCGGCTAGAAAACATTGTGAACAGCTTGCTATAGATATGAAAATGATTGAGTAGAAAATAATGGTGTGTCCATTTTTGTTGGCTGATTAAGACTGCCCAGGAAACAGGTAATACAGTGAAATCAAATATAAGGTTTTATTTGTGGAAGCAAATACTGCAGGGCTAACATTACTGAACAGCATACAGCATTTAGGAAAGTTGAAAGTATTTAAGGGAGGTAACAATAAAGTATCTTCACACACACTGGGATGGTTTATAAAAAAAGTTGGGATTTAACAGAAAGAAGTGCTAAGTACCAGTAGTGTAGCTGCGTTTCTGCTTTATATGGTATTGATTGTGTAACTCTGTCATTGTGTTAGCTTCCACCATCCCAGCATTCTGCTTGCTAATTGATGTCAATGAGCAGGAATGGTTCCCAAAAAGACTCCAAGCAACCAAACAAAAAACTCACCTACCACAAAACCACAGTTTGTTGTAGCAAAAAAAAACAGATTAAATAAAACAAAAGCTCCTCAATCCATCTTTATGATTCAGAAAGAGTTTAGAATGGCCTAAGTTTGTACATAGAATAAGACTTCTGATACCATAAGGCTATTTAACAGATAAAGGCATATCATAATCCAAGCAAGCAGTCTCTTTCTGGTATATTTATTTCCTAATTGTGCTCTGAGGATGACAGGAAGCATTGGTCATACTTTCTCTTTAGAGTTAAATCCTGGCTTCACTGAGGCCTCCAACACTCCTAACTCACATCAAGAGCCGCTAAGGGGAGGTCACAGAAAACAGGTGTGACATGCTGGCCCAAATGAAGTTTATGCCAAAGCATACACTGACTTAGTGAATTCAAAATTTCACTCTAAATAAAAAAAAAAACTTACCAAACTTCCAATGCTCAGCAGAAAACCAGAGGTGTTTTACTTGCACCGACTCTCTAGTTCTCTTCTGCTCATTCTTTCCAGTGAGATCCTAGAGTGCAGCTATAAGCAGTGGCATACTGCAAGCAGCACAGGAGAGAACAACCATGTGCTAAATAAACAAATCTCACAGCAGAATGCAAGGTCATTAATGGAACTGGGATCAGTCCTGTGGGAGAAAGTTTATTTCAGGAAAAACAGTAAGAAAAGGAATGACAAAAATTTATTTCTAGATAAGGATTTTTAAAATAAGTTTAAAAATGTTTCAGTTTTTAAATGAACCATACTGACTTTTTTTTCCATACTGTTATTTAAGCAGAAATTAAGTTGAGGAAGCTACTTTCAGGGGGTTTCTCATTGTGCTATTTTAATGGTAAAGGGTATTTTTTCTATTTTAATTTTTCCTGACTTGTGGTGTTCTTGTTCTTAATGCTGATAGGTTTTTTGTAAATCATTGTCAAATGCATTTCTCAACTGTCAAAGTTATGAAGATATTTTGATACATATTTTAACTTCAGAGAAGAGAAGCTGAAATACAGTGAAAAATGGGAAAACTGTGGCTCCCCATGATTATGGCTCAATTATGGATTAAATATTTCTTAAGGCATCAAAAGCATACCCCTTGGCTACATCAGAAAAGTGAGATCCAGTCCTTGAGTCTGATTTATAGGGGTGTTTTTTAGTCCATGCCCAGTTACACATCTGGAGTGAACCATATAATGATGTTTCACTCTTGTCTCCATTTACTGATAAATAGAAAAACTTACAGGACTCTAAAATTTTTAACATCTTATAAAAGAATGGCCTTGCGTAGTATTCTATATTGAAAGATGTTGAATGAATCTGATTGCATCAAGATTAGTTTTTGCTTCATTAACAAAGAGATGAAAAAGAATCTAACCCAACCCATTTGTCTACCTCATATCAAAGGATACCCTAGTATCTTAATTTTCATTTCTGTTTCTTTACTTTTGTCTTATGGCCTCAGCTCCTGACTCTCATACTGGTAAATAATTCAGAGATAGAGCAGGAAATCACTAAATTATTCTATGTTTTATATTTTAGATTATCTTAGTTTACATAGGTGAGCAGTGATAGCCTGCCATGTGCTAAATGTCATCCTGCCTCCTGCTCCTTTTCATTGTATGGTTTTCCTTGCCTTGTCTCTCCAGTCTAGACACATCATGCAGGCAAGGCAGAGGATTGGGGAACTTGATGTGACAGTTTTTGAACTGAAAGTTATGTCAATGGCACAGACTGAGAAGTATTTAAAACTTCTGAATTAACTTCTGACAATGAGAAATTTTAGTAAAGTGTGGATCTAAGCAGTTATGACTACCTCTCAGTCTTGCCTGGGACCATCTAAAATACACGTGGAGAATTCTCTTTTACAAATTTTAATGTTTATTTTAATATTCTGATAAAATCACAGGAGTGGAAATCCTCCACTGAAATTACTACCAAAATTTTAATCATCTCTTAGATAATAAAGTTAGATTAGATTTAAAAAGGATCTGCACACCTTTGCTATAGGCCAAAGCAAGTTTGTGTGAATGAAACTCTTGAGGAGACCTGCTCCGAATGTAAATGGAAGGCCTTTATGTAGATGTAACTGAAAATTCTTATTTAATCAAGTCTGCTTCAGGCAATGCTTGTGGAATATTCATTTAAGTCCTCTGTACATAGAATTTGACTCAGTTTATTAGTATCAATCCAATTTACTTTGTGAGCAATTTAGATAATTATAAAAATATGTTGTAGAAGTGTAGGTAATTTTGTAGTTAACTTTTAGGCATAAAAAAAGAGTAGAAATATTTCTAAGTGCCTAACACTACCTTATCTAAAGATATCTAAAAGCTGGTTGTAAAGTTTATTTAAACTGGTTGAAAGTCCACAGATTCTATAAAACCTTTAACCATGCCCAGATTCAGTTCAGAAACTAATATGCCATGTTGAAAAACAGTGGCACTCTAAAATCAAGAGAGATACTTAAAAAGAACAGTTAACACCAAATCTGCATTTTCCAAGGGAAATTACACCTTTAGTTTTGGACATCTCAGGTGCCTCACGTGACTTGCATTCAGGTTTCACCCCACTTGCCATTTGCTTACACATGTAGACAGGAGCACAACTCACTTCCACAATTCCTTTGGCCTGAACTAACTGATAATGCTTAAAGCTGGATTTAAACTTGTGAATCAACTACTTTTGGTTTATTAACTCCATGGGTTTTGCACCACAGGAACACAGAAAATCAAGCGAATGTGTCTAGTCCTTTGTCTTGCTGTAATTGCAGAAGTGTGCTTGGATGTAGACAGCTTCTTTCTCTGTGCACTGGTTACACTTCAGGGGTTTGCTGTGATGTACCACAGGCAGCCGTGGGATACACTCAGACTCCCACTGATTTATGTAGCAAAGCTCAGTACTAGGGAGGACTCTGAAGGAGGCTTGCCAGATTTGTCATTTGGAACTAGGCTAGTCTAATTTGGCAGTCAAACCCAGGTTCTGATTGCAAGAAATAATTCAGTGGGAACGATAAACCCTGTGTAAGAACAAATGTGTGCCTCATGAAAGCTCTTGTTTCTGGTTATGCATTCTTTTTCTTACAGGCCTTCTGTGGTTAAGGATTTTTGTTTTTTGTTTGTTTGATTTGTTGCGGTTTTTTTTTTTCACTCCTGCCAACAGTCTTAGTGTATTCTGTTTTAGCCTATTTTTTTCTAATTTTATTCCCCAAGCATCAAATCCTCTGTTGAAGTAAATTTTAAAGTTCCCTAAAGACAAGTGAAGTATCTGCAAATTATTAACAGTAACTTAAAGAAGTAATCTCTATTCTAAGTCCTTGGAAATGGAACAATATTGAAATGGGAGAGACAGGCTCAATGTTGCTGATGAATCTTTGAGCAACTCAGTCCCAGAACAGTTTGTGAGTTCTTATTTTTTAAAAAATCTGACCTTTTAGTTTTAACACATGGACCAGAACTACTTCTTCACAAATAGGTTTGAAAGCATGTCAAGCTATGATTATTCATACTAAAAAAAAAATTGGACAAACACAATTTTGTTACAAAATTTTGTGTGAAGTGTCTTCTGCTTGTAGAAGCCCAGAAGATGAAGAGCTAATGAGTGTGTCTCATGTACTGATAGGGGTGAAGCCAACTAAGGATTGCTGGAAATAATACACTGAGAGAAAGAACAAGATGTGGCTGGAGAAGTGGGGGGAGGCATATGGAGTTTAGACAGCACTTTTCTGGGAAAAGTGTCCTTGTTTTGGCTCCTGGAGATAGACACAATGCAGTACAACACTGGCATTGGAATGAGGTGAAGAAGCTGGCATGGACTGTAAGGGAGGATTAAAACCACCCAAGATCCCTGAAGCCCTCCAATCCATTTCCAGAAAGGTCTAGAAAAACAAATTGCACACGCTAACTGATTTATTTGGAAAGAAAGAAACTTAACTCTAGGGCTACAAGGGCAACAAAAAAGTATCTCCATGAAGTCTGGGTGAATCAGCTGGATCAACACTGGAGACAGGACTAGTGATTTTCCCTTCCCTTCCCTTCCCTTCCCTTCCCTTCCCTTCCCTTCCCTTCCCTTCCCTTCCCTTCCCTTCCCTTCCCTTCCCTTCCCTTCCCTTCCCTTCCCTTCCCTTCCCTTCCCTTCCCTTCCCTTCCCTTCCCTTCCCTTCCCTTCCCTTCCCTTCCCTTCCCTTCCCTTCCCTTCCCTTCCCGTGCTTATCCTAGGAGATTCAGGATGTGAAAACGTTTCTCATGTAAAAATATAACCTCACTAAACATTTGCAGGACACCAGTCAAAGCTGCTTGAAGATAGTTGGTTCCAGCATTAATAATTACTTCCAACACAATTAGTCAATGGCTAATGGGCAAGATTAAGTACACAGTTTGCTAACAAGATTTATCTGGATTCCACTTACCAGGAAAGGGAAGAAACCAAAGCAGTTTGTAGCAACTCCGGGCTTCATCAAAATGGCATGTTCATGCTAAATCACTTGGCCTTGGTCCAAGATTAAATTTCTCCATTGTATACAAACCAGTTTTGACTGCCAAAAATAAACAATTTTAAGACTGAGGCAAATGTTACTCTTGATACATTATGTAGCTACATTTGTTTTAAGAACCTTCCATTTATTTAAATAGTGGCCTTTCTAGGAGGTAGCATTGGAATCTGAATTCCTAGTAAACAGGAAAATTTATTTGAATCACAGTGCATAAACACACAAATAGTCATGCTAACATGGTCTGATAAGTTCTCCCTTTGGACTGTCATTTTCTATTAGTGCTGAAACCCTCAGGACCCCAAAATACAGAAATACACAGGGTGATACAGCATGTTCACTTGCAATACGTATAGGTGAGTGGGTTGGTTCAGAGGGCATGTGACAGCCAGATCTTTTTTTCTCTTTTTGCATGTACTTCAGTTTTACTTCTAGCTGCAGTCTTTTAGATGCTATTGAATTTAGGGCTCTTTTACAACAGAGACTATAACTAGATAGCTCTGGGCTTACACATCAAGCTTACATAAATCTACAAAACTACTTTCTTAAAAGTATATTGGTTAAACCCTGAGAATATTACTAATAGATGAGAGGCAAATAAAGTATGTAAATGCAGAGATACGGATTAAATATGCACTTATTATGACTTTCTAGATGATTGTGCCTATTTATTCACTAATAAATATAAATAAAATACTTGTCATTTTAATATTTCATTTTTATGTTGCTTGACAGTACTGAAATTGAGCACTGAAATAGCATTATAGTAAATGGCACTGCATGAACTCAGAATCCTGGATGTGTTAACATAATTGGAGATACTATGCTGATAAAACTGATGGTCACTATATATCAGTTAGTATGGCATATGCAAATTTAAAGAAGTTACCTTCTGAAAATTTGAAACTCTTTATAACTGGACCTAAAAAGGGCATTATTTATCATAGTAGTATTCTATTTTTAAATACTATTTGGGCATTAGCTGGCTAGAAAGGACACAACAATAGGAGACACTGGCTAATACTGAGACTCCAGAACTCTTAGACAAATAAGTTACAATTTAAAATCTGTGCTTCATCTTGCTGAAGTTAAAAGAAAACAGGCACAGAGTATTCTCTGAGCTGAAATAAGCTTCCCATTAAGCCTGCAGGTGTTATGCATTTGTATATATATTTTTGTAGGACCTTAAGCTTTGCTGATACCTTTTTTCCTTGCTCTTCACCTTCCTTTTCCTAATATTTGCATTATATAAATTTTAAATTAAAATTAAATTAAATTTCATTTTTTAAAAATTAACAGTTTTTACTGATTTTACTGATTTGAATTATAGAAATTTTAAATTAACACTTTTTACTGATTTATAGATGCTTTCAGACTGTGTGTAGGATTTCACTGTATTCATACAGAAATGTAGGGCAAACACCTGCACTTCCCAGCAAAGCTGCCTAAAACCAGGCTGTGACTTTCTCGTTATGTATAATGACTTTTAAAGATATATGGATACTCCAACCTAAAACAAGCCAGAAGATGTGCTTTGACTTGGAAAATCACCTTTCCTCTTCTCTTCCTCAATCAGCTGTTTGACCACTTACTTTTTCTTGTGCAATATAAAAGGCACCAAAAGGCACGGATTTCCTGCTTTGCAGGTAGGGCAGATTCCATATGGAGGGAAGAAGAGGAAGAACTGCAGTAAACTTCATTTTTTTTTTTTATTGTGTAAATCTTTGGGTTTTGTGTTTGTGAAACAACAGAACTTGTGGGAAGCTGTTTAGGGTATGGGTGTGTGACATTGATTTATTTATTTAATTATATATTCATAGGAAGAAAAAGGAAAGTATGCCTTTTACTAGATCAGGAACATTTTAACGCTATTAATCTTAGCATTGTTTCTCTAAGCCTAGACTGATGTTTTACTGACTTCTACAAATCCATAAGTATTTCAGGATTGAGTTACTTTGCTTTTGCATTTTTGAACTAACACTTTAGAGAGTAGTATATACTGAGAAATGCATTTTTCTGGAACATTAATGAATACTGTTCAAAGTACTGTTTTGGCATGTTTGCAACTGGAAGATATAAGCAATACATCACAACATTAATTTATTTACTTTGAAATGTATATATTTTGAATTAAAATCCCACTATTAAAAATCTGAAACATATTTAGATTGACTTTAGATAACATTAAACATTGTGATTAAATTATTGTTTCTTTGAGATTGGGTTTATCGGTGGCATTCAAGATAAAGTATGTACCTTTTTTCCTTTTGTGTTCTTTGGGGGTTTTTTTTTTGGTTTTTTTTGGGTTTTTTTGTTGCTGTACCATTATATTTACTAGCAATTGGTTATTTTAAGACATGTTGTAATGTGTCAAAGAGTGGAGAAAATGCCACAATATAATGATAAGTATTCTATTTGTATTTTTTGAGTTATTTTGGCCCCTCCACTGAAAATCTGAGATCTGCTTAATGTGCAGTAGAAGAAGTAGCAGTTGGGTTTTTTTTCCTTTTTGTCTTCTATAGCAGAAAAAAAGTGACATCCAGCTTTTCTGTTGGCTTTGCTGCATAGGAGTGCTTAGTATGTGTGCACATGCATATATATAATTCCCTTTTTATGTAGTTTTTGCCAAAGTGCCCTCATTTGAGTGACATTTTTGCTCCATTTACATCAATGTTAAAATTTCCATTAACTTCCCCAGGGCTGGGATTCCACCTGTTTTGTCTAAGTTCACCATAGTTCAGTCTCATGTATTTAAAAGCATTTATATTTTAATTGCTTCAGTGGAATGCAGTTGTCGTGACCGGCAAATCTTGCAGAGGGCAGAAAGGATCATCTGGCAAGGAACAATACCACATAAGGGCTTACACAACGGAATAGAAATACTGAGCACTACATTCAGCGAGAAACTGTGTGGTAAGGGGCATTTCAAATTAATCTCCTTTTACAATTTTTTTTTTCCAAGTAGGATAGTGCTGCTTTTAAAGAGTTTTGTCCAAGTTTACAGCTTCATTCCTGCATATGTGTTGTTGTAAGCAGCAGTTTAAAATGTAGGTCTAACGAGATGGAGACAAATCTGTTAACACCGCACAGACACAGTGAATTATGCAACTTGGCTGGTTTGGATATCTAATCATGACAAAAAAAGAAACAAAGGGTGAAAGTGAGTGTTAGCAACAAAGAAAAGTTTTCTACAAAAATGAGTCAGTGCTTTAGCCCTCCGATTCTCTCACCTTTTCTCCCTGCATCTTGCCTGCAACTGCAGTTGTAGTAAAAGCTGTTCAGCAGAGCAGTTTTGCCTTGGCACAGGAGATGGAATGTTCTCTGCATGTCTGTGCTAAGTATGGCTTCAAACCTAAATTTCTCTACTTTCTTCTTCTTGGTGTATTTGCCTTGACTCTTTCCTGGATCCAGGTCTAATTCTGTCTTCTGGGTGCTTGAGCTGAACCCTGAGAAAACTGGGAAAATCTGTTGATGCAAAGACAAGATGGGATATCATCCATTTGCTGCTGCTGCTTCATCTTAGATTATCAGTATTTCCAGTACTTCCCAGATTCAAAGCAGATAAGATAATGTATAGACATTTTCTCTGGAGTGCATCAGTAACTGCAGGTGAGGAAGTGTTTGGGATCTCTAAGGTGTTACTGGAAACAACAGATATGTCAACAGTTGTGGCTTTGCTTCTTATACTATGGGAGGCAGAGAGAAGCCATTTTTTGGAGGTCATGACAGAAGTTTTTAAACAGGGAGGTTCTTCTTGTTCCAAATTTTCATATTACTAGTCATTGGACCTGTTTTTAATAAAGTGAACATTTAATAATATGAATGCATATGATGGCAGTCCCTAATGTGGTGCTCCTCAACTACTATATATCACTGCAGTTCCTTTGATTTACGTGAACTGGAATAATCCTCTTTAGCTGAAGATCTGGGCCAGAGTACAGGAAGTGTATGTGTTAGTCAGGAAAGGTTGTAGCTGTTCTAATTCTTCTACTTGCTACTTTCATGCAGATGTGAAGTGCTTTATAAAGTTGACATGGTCCAAATAAGGTATGTAGTTTTCTATTTGTAGTGTCAGTATTCTGCAAGGGAAGCAACATCCTAGCAATTGTTTAGTTATTGCTTCACAGGAAATGAAGACTGTATTTGGGTTCGGACCTTGAAGCATTACTGAAATGTTAAGAGGCAGAAATACTTATTTAAAGGGTAAACTGATTATATGTACAAACTCTTATGCAATTAAAATGCTCAGCTACTTCAGAGCTTATATTTGATTGAAATTAATGAGACTGTTTACATTCATGTAAGGTAGATGAATCCAGGTATTTAGGACACATAAAATGAAGTAAAACAGTTAGAATTTTGGAGCTTGAAAGAGCAATGAGAAATGCAGTTCTTCTCAATTTTTTTAAAAAAAATATCTCTTACTAGGAGCAGAGCTTTTACAAAGGGTCTTTCAACTGAAGATCTCACAACTCTGAAACACAGAATTAGGGCTCAACATTGAAGCCTTTATCAAATGAACAGTCTGAAAGAGCAGAAGAGTGCTCTGATGGTTTGTCAGCTGTGGCATCGGGCTCTTACACCTCACCGTGAGAGGTAAGACAGCTTTACTTTCTATAATTTACAGAATGAGCAAGCAAGAAGTGTGACTTGCCTAAAGTTACACCACAAGTCTGTAGCAAAGCTGTGGAATAAAACACCCCAGCAGATGTGTACGTAAGCTGCAATTTCATCTTTCTCTCATGATTCTAAGTTGGGAAGAACAACAACTGTTTTGAAATTCAAACCAGGAATATAATCATGTCTTTCCATGTGATTTGTTGGTTATCCTGGCTAGTTATCTTGATTGAAATGAGGAAACACATTCCAAAATCTGCTGAGTGGGAGGGAGGATTTGAGGTAGGGGGGCTGAGGGTAGAAGTAAGTTTTCCCCATATATTTTCTGATCTGAAGACCAATTGGCTAAATTGATGTTAAGCTGATACATTTTCATATGACCACCTTCCTTTTTTTTTTTTTTTCTCCCATTGGAATGATTCAACTAGGAAAAGATAAAATATGTCTTGAATAAATAAATATATATAAAAATATATATGTAAGCCCTAATCTCTGTCTTCTGTATACGTGTTTCTAGTTTTTTACTTCTTTCTGCCTTCCTATCTGGTTCACATCCTTAAAGTGCAATACGGAAAACTGCCACAAGCACACTTGGAGAACCTGACAAAAGTGCAGTTTGGCACATTCAGATAAGAGACAGTGGCAGTGCTCAGTCTCACCATTTCATCACAGACAGATGATATTACAAGTACAAGAGCATTCAGGTTTGTAAATGATAGATTTTAAAAGGCAAAACAAATTTTTGTAATTCACTGTGCATTGCAGCATTAGTGCCATAAATAGGTATACTCTCTTGGTATCTTGCATGGCTGATTTTTAAATTTATGATGAAGTATATAAAAGTATATAAAATTAAAGTACAATTACACTTAAAAGATAAAAGCTAGTTTCTGGCAGTGTAATAATGCACATAATTGGCTCTTCACAGCTAGAAACCAGATACTCCTCCATTCATGCATTCATACCATGGCTGTCTAATTTAATGCAACTGTTGAGAGGGTGCTTTTTAGAGAGGTAGGGGGAAGTAGAAAATAACCCCAAACGTTTCTTACATTATTACCTGACTTGGGATGTACACATATGATAATGCAAAATCTGTGTCTGGGTGGCTGTTTGTTCTTTCTTGCAGAGTATTCTGTGCTCACCGAGTGGGAGGGTCACACTGTGAGACTAATAAGGACAGAGCTGCATCCCCCTCTACCACTCTTTGGAGACTCACTCCAGCAACTCCTCGGCACTACAGCAGCCTCTGTACAGGCATTTTCAGTGCTTCTGGGGGACACACCAATAAAAAAAATAAAGGTAAGTCACCCGTTATTTGTAGTCAATTATCTAAACATGTGCACACACACACACTACACTATTCCGGGCTTGTTTTGTTTTTGTTCAGGGGTTTTTGGTTTTGATTTCCAAAACTGTCATTTAAGTTTATCATTGCTAATATTAACTATGTCTTATATAAACATGATGTACACCGTAAGTTTTTAGCGTACTGCAAAGAGCCTGTGCTGTAGTATTCTGCTCGTGGTTGTGTAAATACACTGTATAAGCTAGCGGGTGACTATAGGTCTATGCTAAGATATGCAAATAAAAACAGCCCTGCTAAATGAGCAGCAATTTACAAAACCGATTAAACTGTCGCGAGTTGCCACAATGCTGATTGTGCATACATTTACATTTAAAAACCTACCTTGCAATGTTAGCACGGGTGCCGGGAGGGCTGGTGAGTGAGCAGGGCACGGGCGGGCAGAGCCCTGCGGGGAGGGGGCACCGCCGCTCTGGGCAGTGCCGGGGGATGCCGCGGGCCGCGTCCCGGCGGGCCCGGCTCGCCCCTCACCTGCGGGCCCGGCTCGCCCCTCACCTGCGGGCCCGGCTCGCCCCTCACCTGCGGGCCCGGCGCAGGTGCCGCCGCAGCGCCCCGGGGCTGCCCCGCTCTAGCGCCGCCGGCCCGGGAGGGCTCCTTGCCCCGCTCCGCTCCGCCCCGGGGCCGCGGAGGAAGCGGCGGACGGGCGCCTGCCCCTCGCCTGCTCACCGGGCTCCCCTGGCTGCGGGCCGGGGCCGGGGGCACGGGGCGGGCTCGGCGGAGGGTGCCCGGGGCCGGGATCGGAACCCGGAGCCGGAGAGCGGGGCGGGGGCTGTGCCCGGGAGAGCTGCCCGCTTGCCTTCCCCCCGTAGCGCTGAGCCCTCCCTCCGGCGAACGCGGCCCGATCCGAGGGAAACGAGGCTGCCGGCGCTGCCGAGTTCGAGTCCGTGCTGCCGGGGGCTCGGGTCGCTCCACGGGTGCTCCGGCTGTGCGAGGAAGCGGAGCCTCCTGGAGCGGCCGGCGGGAGAGGACCCGTGCCCGGAGGTGCGGCGACATCGGTGGTCAGAGCCCTTCAGAGAACCGGACCTCCAGAGCGGCAGCTCTCCTGAATTCCCGATGCCTGCTTGTAAAGCAGGTGCAGGAAATTAAATGATAATTTATTTGAACATGAATTCGCTTTGCTGCTGTTGGGAAGGCTAGGAAAGTTAATCATGATGTAGTTGCTGTCAGTGCATGACAGAATAGCTTTGATGATGAATAAGGTGCCTTGCGAAAATCATTATAAAAATTGCATCTTACGTATGTGATTTGCTTTTCTTACGGAAAATGTGATTGGAAAACTATTAGAAGCTTTTGTCATCTATTGACAATACCAGTTTGTGTTGTTGAAGCATGTACTTTTGTGAGATTTAAACTGGAAATTCAATATTGGCTACTCCAGGCACTTTGCAAGGTGGAGCAATACCGCATTTTGGCTTCTTTTGTGGTTAAACTCAAACGATTGCATGTTGCCTTTGTTCCATTTGAGGACTACTTTAGCAGTCACTCGAAGTGTAGTGACACCAAACAGTTTGGCTAATATATGGAAAATTGAAAAATAATTTGGGGAGAAATAGAAAAGAAAATTAATAATTGCTAATGAAATGAACATTCAGTGCCTTTACAATTAATATCTCCAAGTTAGTGTTTCTAAGGTGTTACTTCTGAGTTTATTAATAAATAACTAAAAAGGAGCATATTTATAGTTTATTTCCAAACTGACATGACTCTTTTTTGTAGCTCCTTAAGCAGACAAATTATACACTTGTATGTGACTAGCAACTTCCTCTTCACAGTTCTTGTTTATAGTTTTCTGACAAGGTGAGGTGAGAAGAATGAGATTGGTCTGAATAAGTTTCTTTTGTTTGTTTGTTTGTTTGTTTCAGATTTGTAGCTGTTTGTTCACATGTGTCCAGGGGGAGATGAAGTACCTTGGATCCTGCATAGTTTGGCTTTGTATGGCAGTCTTTCTCCTTCCTGTTTCTACTTCTGTGGCTGTCAGTGACCAGACAGGTACTTCCACTTTTCTTGCCCATCACAGACCAAAGGTGTAAATCTCAGTAGTGAAAAATTTTTAGCAAATAACAAGAGCACCTAGAAAATAAACAGTATGAACAGATAAAATTATAAAAGGTTGTTTTAAATCCATTTTCTGAAACAAACCATGTTTGAAGCAGTTCCAAAGTAGCCTTTCCGCTTCCTCTTCTTAGAAGATTCATGTTTGGAGGTAATTGTAGTTCCTGGGAGTTTGGTTTTGTACTTTTATTTTCCTACCATACAAAACAAGATTATACATCAGAGTTTGCAAAACTTTTGTGAACAAAATCATGTGGCTTTATTAGAGCAGACCAGTTATCACATTGACCTAAACAATCTAATGCTCATATTAACTACTCCTATACTTAATCCCTATAGACTGGGTCATATGTTTCACACAGAGTGAAAAAAACCTGCCTTTTTCCTAAGAAGATGGGGAAAACGAATAGAAAGATATTGTTTAACTTAAAAGCTGTTACCTGTCTTCTGCAAATTTTCTCGTATTTCTCTGTTTTCTTCTTCTCTTACTTTCCACATGTTAGTGTTCTCACTTAAACTCGAACTCCCCAGAGTGTGGTAAATTCTGTATTAAAGACACATCATAAGTGCTTGTCAAATATGGAACATCAGTTTTCTAGAATTACTTAGCCTTAGCAAGTACTTCAACTTACTATAATTATCCTACAATTATTAGCAATGACAGTGTTTACTGCTATTTAAATTAAGTTGGGGTTTTTTTTCTCAAAAATTAAATTAACTTGTCGTAATGCTGTTCCTTTCCAGAAATCTTATGAAAGATAATAGAACCTACATACACACACAACAACTTTGAATCTCAATAACCCATTTGTAACTTAGGCACAAGAAATTTAAAATTCCATGACTTGGAAAATAATCCTTTTACTACCCCTGGAAACTATAAGTAGTAATAATGAATAAATAATAAGTGTAATGTGTGGGCTCTGAGGTAATAATAATGCATTGTGAAGAGCCAGAATTTAAGTCAAAGTATTTTTCTGTTTTTATTTTAGGGCAATGAGGCTAAGTGCTCTGCTGATGAATTATTCTTAACCCCTCTGAGAGAGCAAGCCTACATCATAGCTGTGAAATCATTCCATCTGAAAGAAGAAAAATAGGGTTTATTCTGTCTTTGCTAGGTGGTGGGTTGCAGAAGGGAAGTTTTTTTTAAGTGCTAAAATGGTACAGAAGGTACTCTAGGGATATAGATTGGAAAATGTTAAAACAAAATTCCAGAAAGTATTGTCTCTTTTATTTTTTTTTCCTAATGAAATGATGCCTTAGAAAAGGTTGGGCCAGGCACAGAAGTTGTGGCAGATCCAGTGAACTCTGAATAAACAGGGTATCTGTGTTACATTCTGCTAGAAGTTTGTAGCTAAGCAGCCAGCAGTGAAATTGCAGTTTCCCTTAGCCTGATTACCACGAATGGATCAAATATAGGTCCAGTTGAACCACCTGGAAGAAAAGGAGAGATTGAATCTCTCCTGTGAATAACTGGTGGTGTACACTTGAAAGAGGCTTCTTCAGTTTGTGGTGGTACAGGCAGATGGTGAGGAATAACAAGATGATAGCTGCCAGCTTGAGCAGCTCTGCCAGCAGCAGGTGTGTGAGTAAAGCCCAGAGTTAAACTCCAGTTGATAACAGGAAAGAGACTCTACTAGAGTTTGCAGGGTTGGTTACCATCCAAAAAAAGAAATCCAAGTTATAGACCAGAAAGCAGGAGCTAAGAAAGATTCGACCCAGTAGCGGAGAGCAACAAAAGTGGTACAAATCTTTCTGCCAACCTTTTGTTAATCTGCTCTGTCCAACTGAACAGAGTTTGATTATTTGTATGCAGATGCATCTGTTACAAATTTGAAGTGTGCTTTCTTCATGAAAAGAGTAATATCTAAAGGGGTTTTTTTTTTGTTTGTTTGTTTATTTTTCCGATCTTGCATTCAGTTGCTCTTTCTTGGGCCTTTGTTCCTTCCCATATAGAAGTTCTGTTTAAATCAGCATCTGTCCTTCAATATCTGCCTAGACTATCTTTTTGGTTTTCTTCCTTCAATAACCTACGCATAGCATTTATTTCTCTGGGCTAATATGGAAGTCTTCCTGGCGAAGCGCATTTAGGTAGGATCTGATATTATTATATTTACATCTTGAAATTTCTCGCCTGATGAACTTGAATCTGAAGGAATGGCTTCAAATACATGGGAAAAGGGTAGAGTTAATTTGAGGGTGGTGAGAAAAATAAGTGTGTTAGGGGAAGGATTGACTTGTATGCATATATAGGGGAGAACTTTCTGAGCAGGCATGCTGAATATACTTTGTGACTTATTCATTGGGTCAATATTGTAATAAACACCAGTATTGAAAAAAGAGTCAGAGGCTGAGAGAGTATGCTGGATCTTCTCAGAGCAGCCCTCCATAGGCTCTGAGGGTGCCAGTAAGCATTAAATTCACATAGAGGATTTATTTTAGTTCTCATGTTTTGATATGTTTAGTGTTCATTACAAGGAAGCACTTGCTTCTCATGATGGAATATAGTAAATCTGAGGGGAGGGAGGGAGTTCAGGAGTTTTCCACAGGCATATTTTTAATTTGACTGCGAGAATACTTTCTTCATGTTGTCAATTTATTATTATTGGGACTATTTGGAGTTTGAGTGTGAATGTAAGCTCTTTCTGTAGTAACACATGAAGTTCTAATTTGATCATTCCTGAATGCTTTATATTAAGAATATTAATATTGTGTCTCATTCCCAAATCATTGCTTCATTTTCAACTTTCTTTTACAGTTACTGTTTTTTAAAGTCACTTGTTAATCCGTGAAAAATGTAGTATAAACAAAGTCCTGGGGCTGTCAGGCATGGTGAATTTTCCTTGCCTTTTGACAAGGAATGTGTTGTGAAAAGTACTGGCTATGGATCATGATTCTAGATAGACACTTTAACTCAAATAAATTGAGTGATTTCAAGTATGAAAATCAGTTCACCATTTCAGATTTAATGTTTTAGTATACCTATATATTTCTCCAAATCAATATGATGACTCTACAGTAACTCTCATATACAATGTATTCATATTCCTGATATCCCAGCCTTGAATGTTTGCAGGGGTGGGGCATCTACCTCTCTGGGCAACCTGTTCCAATGTTTCACCACTAAGTCTAGTCTAAATCTAACCACTTTTATTTAAAACCATTATCCTTTGTCCTGTCACAACAGGACCTGATAAAAAGTCTGTACCCATCTTTCTTACAGGCCCACTGGCTGGAAGGCTGGAGTAAAGTCTCCCTGGAGCCTTCTCTTCTCCAGGCTGAAAATCCTAACTCTCAGGAGAGATCCCCCAGCTCTCTGAACATATTTGTGGCCTACCTTTGTGCCTGTTCCAGCAGGTCTTTCTTGTGTTGGGGCCCTTGAGCTGAATGCAGTAGTCAAGGTGGGGGTGTTCTCATGAGAACTGATGTGCAGAATCACCTCTTTTGATCTGCTGGCCATAATTCTTTAGATGTAGCCCAGGGTAAGATTGGTTTTCTGGGCTGTGAGCACAAACTATCAGCTGATCTCCACCTTTTCATCCATCAGTATTCTCAAAGTTGCTCTCAATGCCTTCAACCCCCAGTCTGTTTTGATACTGAGCATTGCTCTGACTCAGGTGCAGCAGCTCATGAGGTTGTTGAACCTCACAAGATTCCATTGAGCCCAGTTCTTGAGCTTGTCCAGGTCCCCCTGGATGTCAACGTGTCCTTGAGATGTGTCAACTGCACCACTCATCTTGGTGTCATCTGAAAATGTGCTGAGGATGCACTCAATCCCTTAATCTATGTCATTAATTAATTAAATAACATTGGTCTCAAACGGGACACCACTTGTCACTGATTTTCACCTGGGAATTGAGGAGTTGACTGCTCTCCTCTGGATGTAACTGTCCAACCCATTCTTCATCCTCCAAGTAGTCCACATATCTAATCCCAACCTCTATAATTCAGAGATCTTGCGAGGAGCATATAAAAGGCTTTGCAGAAATCCAGATGGCATCCATAGCTCTTCCCTTGTCCACTGATGTAGTCACTCCATTGTGCAAGGCCACTGAGTTAGTCATGCAACACTTGCCCTTGGTGAAGTGATGCTGGTTGTCTCAAATATGAAGTCCTGCTTTCACTTCTTACTCTTCTTCATGGGACAATATAGTTCTCCAGGGATCTGGCATGAGTATCCTAATCCTTGGACTCCATTGCTTGGATTTCTTATTTCTGCCTGCCAATGCTGTTACGTTATTTCATAACCATCTGAATAGTCACCAGACTTGAACTTGACTTCTTTAACTGTATCACGTTCCTTTCATTCTTCCCACCCTTGTCTTAACATATACATTGTAATGTACAATAATCTTCTTTACAGAGTAAAATAACAGAATGCAAAAAAAAATACATCTTATTTCCTGGTGCCTGTATACTTGAGGCTACAGATAAGTAGGAAATCTGAATTCTCGACCTTATTTGAAAGCAAGCCAGCTGGATCTGCTTATCTTCAATATAAATGTGTTTGTGGTGGACTCACTGGACATCACTGCTGATATTTGCAAGTGTGTGGCTAGCTCTGAAGAGGTTGCCTATGTGTGTATATGAAGCCTGATCCAGTAAGAGTGCGAGAAAAATCTTGGGTAATATCATTTTCTGCCTCAATCTTGAGTTGACACAGGGTGTGGATATACATTAGGCTGGGCTTTGCTGTTTGGCCGCATTCATTGTGCTGGCCATGGTTACTGATGGAAGCTTCAGTGCCTTTGCAATGTGCGTGTCAGTGGTGGTAGATGGCAGCTAAAGCCTTCATCTGAACATGAAGTTTAATTATAAAGTAGCACATGGGTACTTGTGAAGTGAATCTAACCATTACAGGTTACACTAATCTGGAGGAGCCAAGACCGCCCATTGGAAGTTACAGTTCCCACTCAGGAAGTGCACATGAGATATCTGTAAGAGGGTGACTAAAGCACACACCACAGTCTCTTCTGTCCTCGTTTGCATGGAATGGAAAGCTGAGCATGGTGCCTATGGAAGCTGAAGTGTGCTTCAACAGGTGTCCTGATCATGCCAGGAATTTGGAATGTGCCATTGCATGTTGCAACAGATATGTCTAGATGCAATGCCTTTTTTTTTTCATAATGATATTAGAAAACAAGCAATTTTTACTAATCTAAGTGGTAAGAGAGAAGACAATTATCTGTGATGTACCTGCTTCATCTGCAGAAATTAATATTTTCAAGATTATTGGATTGATTTTATATTAATTAGCTCAAGATCCAGGCGAAATTTTTTATATGGGTAGGTAAAGTCATTAATTTAAAGATAAGTTAACTTGACCTTTAATATCACTGGTTTAATATGAATTTTTAAATTCAATCCACATAAATAAAATTTTATCATGTGCAGAGCAATCTAGTGTATAAATGTAAGCTTATTCTTCTTACTATTTAATGAATTTTATAGTAATGTATTTTAACACGCCAGGTAGGTTCATAGTTTCCCACTGAATTAACAGTAAGGGTTTATCTTGTTCTTTTTCTTTCCTGAGTATCTTCATGTAGACCTTGTCATTCAACTGCTCACATATTGAATGGGCAAATTGCCTGTTTTGTCTCAGACTAAATAAAATTTATGTAGTACTAAATATCGTGGAAGAGGTTAACTATAGAAGCTGTAACTGCAGAAAGAATTTTCATCACACTACAGTAATGAAAGTTGTCAGTCTTGGTATGGAGAGAGTTTGGTCTTGTTATTTGAGAGTTTTCCCTTGGCTCTCTGGTAAAAGGACTGAACTAAAGGAGGGCATCAGCAGCATGAAGTAGAAGATTCACCGTAACTCTTTCAGTTCTTCTGGGGGAACAAATAACTAACACTTAAATGGCCTGTCTGTGCTGTGACTGTTACGCCACTGATAAAAATAGGTCCATGGTCCAGTCTGTGGCATGTGAGGAATCATTGCTATCATCTGGATAACACAAAAATTAAGGCTTGAGTCTTTATTTGGACTTGGAAGAAAGTGGCTGTGGGAAATAGGCTCAAACTTTCTAGTCTTTCACTGCTCAATGCTCATGTAAGTTAATGCTGAAAAAAAAAAAGCACACTTGTGTCCCAGGTTTTCTAAAGCTTATATCAGTTTGGGTAAAATCGGCAGTAAGTACTCTCTGCTCCTATAACTACTGTCAAGTCCATAACCAAAAAGAGAATCTGGTTTGAAATTTATTGAATATTTTTTTAAAAAGCCCTTAGGAAACGTGTAGATTTAAGAAATCTGTCTACGTATGTCTGACATTCTTTTGCGAGCTCAGCCATAAATGGCTTCATTTACACCAGGTTGTTTCTGTGAGCTATAGTTATGTAAATGTACCCTGACAACATTTGTTGTTTTAGAGTGGCTGTACATAGAATTCTATAGCTCATTAATCTGTATTTGATTGAAGGTTGAGGTTTGTAAACTTAAGGGTATCTTAGGTGAACCTGTTTCTGTCCTGAGCTGTGTGTGTATATATCAACTGGTGCATCGAAGTTGCTATGTTGTTGTGTAATTCCAGTGAATGCTTTTCTCACTGTATAAAACTTCCTGCTAACCAAGAATGATGAAAGATTTCACTTCAGAGTTTTCAACATGAATATTCTTCACAGTTCAGTGTCTTTTCTCAGGAAATCAATTTACAGAGTTTTTCGTGCATATGTTTCATCTCATTTATCATGAAACTCTATCTGTACAGGGAGAAACATGCATATCCATGTATTTATGGATCTATATGAGGGAAAGAAAAAATTTATTTTCTTAGAGCCTTATAAGTAAATTAATTTATCTGTGATGTTACTTGTAGTAGTCAATTGTTAGTTGTAACTGTAATTTTACATGTGAAGCACATGGAACTTAATGAATCTTAGAAAAAAACAAACAAAAAAAAACCAGAAAAAGTGTTTCGCCCGGTCTATTATTTAATGAGTTGACATAGCTTTCATTAACCGTGTTTGTATTATATTATATAGTTTCACTTTTACTGGTTATTTCCAATTAGCCATTCTTAATCTGGATCACATACTGAAATATATTTAATAGCATTTAAGAGTTTTGAAGGATAATATGCTTTCTACATAACAACTAGAATGAGTGCTTTAAGATTAAAAATATAGCTATTTTTCATACCAGTGTTTAGTCTAGATGCTCTTATGAAACATTTAAATATAGATGATTTCCAGGTTAATGGTAGGATATTCCTTACTTTTTAAATTGAACTGATGCTTCAGAAAGCACCTTGACCTTCATTGTTCAACAGTTTCAGATACACCTTGGGCATCTTTTAAACCGCATCAGCTCACAAAGCTCTGTGTTTGATAAGTTGACAGGCCAAATATCATAACTTGTCATCTTTGATTTCCTAGTTTTTTAGGATTTAGCAGGGCTATTTGCAAAACCTGTTAAATAGTGAGCCTAATTTCTGATCCCTGAACAAGTGATATTTTTCTGTATTTCCTTCTTAAAAGTAGGCATTCCTGTACATCTATTAAAAAAAGAGCTTAAAAAACTTAATGCAAGTTAAAAGTAATAATTAATATTGCACATTACTAATACAGTGTCTTATCTAACAATTTAGATAGATTTAACCTCAGTTTACCATGTTCCAAATTTTAGAACATTCTGTTTGCTTGCCAAAATACTTTGGTTCAGACTACTCCCCTACTTAATTTTGAAGCTTTTTTTCCCCCAAAATATAATATTGTTTCATATTAATGAATGGGGGAAAATATTTTCTGGTGATACAGTGAGAAATACAAAAATAACTTGGAACAGACATTACTGTTTTATACAGTGTTGTAAATGGAAACAGCATGGTAAGAATTTAATGGTTTTCTTCTGGCTATAGTGTTTATATGAATTTTAACCATAGGCAGCTGAATTAAAATGTGATACAAATTCTATCTGTTTATATTATTGGAATTGTAGTATAACATCTGCTCTTATTTGGATTTTGTGACTTGATTTATTGCTGCTTTTCATATCCTAAAGAAACAAAAGAAAAATTTCTGTCAATATTACCATAACTGCCATGATAGTTTGTTGAATTCCTGTTAGTGTGATAACATTTTACAGTAGATACTAAACTCTGTTCTCTTAAAGGTGCTGTGTGTCCTTTAATGAAAACAGTTGCCCGTCATCTCAAACAAATCAACAGAGACAGTCGTGGTGTACCAGGTAAATGACCAAGCTAATATGGATATCTATATTAATTAGCTGGTAATGATTACTGGATGCAATCATAGTCTCACTGGAGCTGGCTTTAAAATTGAAAGGTTAGGACAGAATGCCACCCCCAAGAAAAGCTGCTGCTGCTCTCAAGAATGTGACATTAAAATCAGAACATGTTTTTCCTCAAAAGTATTGGTTCAAGTTCAGCAGCCACACTAATTTCCTTGTTTTTTCCCAATCGTCCTGCATTCTTGTCAATTCAGATGATAAAAGGAACCAGCAAATTCATTTTTTAGGTTTTAAAGTAATCTTTTAAAGTCAAGTCAATTTTGCATGAATAGTTATAGTGAAAGGAATATTGAAAGTTTCTCTGACTTCAACTTTTCAAAATAGCTTGTCAGTCTATAGTCTAGAAATGCTAATATGCTTGTTTTCAAGTATACTAAAAATGATTATTTACTTATGGCTTTTAGTTCCATTAAATTGTATCATATTGTGTTCTATTTTGCAGGATTTGATCTGGCAGAAAGCTTTTCTTTAAGGCAAACATCTTGTGGTGGGGAAAAGATCTGTTTTAAACTGGGAAGCGCACCTCTCATTAGAGATACAAGGTAAGATACTACTTTCATGCTTAGCTTTTAAAATATAGAGCTCAGACTCAATGCTACTAATTAACTGAATCACTGAACATGTATCCAAAGAATGCCACAGAAAGTAGTGAGTGTGACTGTTTTTAGACTTTTTCAGTTTTCTTCTATGGGAAACATTTTGATTTTGATGTGCTTTCCTTCTGGAATCTGGGAGCAGGTAGGTAGTAACTTAACTGTGAATAGCACTTTCTCAAACCATGATTCTAATACTGAAAATTCTTCTGTTAATACATTAACATTTATAAGACAAAGGAAAAAAATAACTTTCATGGTATGACAGGAAGTATTGTATTAATCTCCCCTCAGTGAAGTTGTCTGTCCCCTCTCTCACTACTGTTGGCAGGATTAAAAAGAGAGTATCACCAATTCCTTGAATGCTATTTTTTTTATTTTCCTGGTATTCACATTTTGCCTTTGAGCAGCATCAGAATAGTGGGCACTTAGTGTAGAGGAGAAAGTAGGCAAAATCCTGTTCTGGCACAGGGTGGGATGAAAAGCGGAGACTGCATGAAAAATCAAAAGGACAGTGAAAGAGAGTAAGGCACAATTGGATTGGATGGACTTAAGCTTGCAGAGGGAGAAGGAAATGTCAAGAAGCAGTTAGGAATGTAGTTTCAAGTTCCCTGTGCTCAGTGGAGAGAGAGGATCATCTCAGAGCTTCTTGGTTGAGATGTGCTCTGAGTCATGGGACTGTGGTTTCTGTACAGCGTGTTCCTGTGATGACGAGGAAAGCAACTGTATTCCCATGTCTCCAGGTTGGGTATTTTCTATTATTGCAAGAGGTCTGGCTCCAGCTTGCCTAGTAAAAAAACACACCTGGTCCTTGGACTTCCCCTTTGCTTGAATCCTGGGCATAGCACAGAGGGACTGTGAGCAGAGTGAGGCCGGGGGGAAGGAAGAGAAGAGTTGGAAGCACCCAGGCACAAAACAAAGTGATCTTTGTGAGAGGGACGTGACTACAGCAAGAATTTATCTAGCAACCTAGAATATTTAGGTTCTCTACGTTTTTCTGGTATATTAGATACTCTAAGTGTAAATTTTTATGCTTGTGTAATTCTGAAAAGTTAAACTAATCATTATATTTTTTAAAAAATACATTGGACACTAGCTATTGAAGGACAATTGACTAGGCAAAATTACTTGACACAAAGAGTGCTCTTCTTTTATTAGGACCTTCTCAGTATTGTCCAGATTGTCTTTAGAAGAGGAACAGGAGATAGTAGGTACCATCCATAAATGTCTTTACTAAAATATTTTAAGGGATTTTTAGTAAGAAAACCTTCCTTTAATTTTTTTTCCTTTTTTTTGCAAGTTCTTATTCCAATTTATGGGAATTTGAGGAAAAACATGATACTATAGAAGGGTAGAAAATCAAGGCAATAACAAAAAATGTAGAGCAGTTTTACTATAGGAATAAGGAACTACATAATGCTAAGAAATACATCTTGTGAGCTGGCTTTATTTTGAAACAGTAAGAAAATCAGTGATAAAAAAGGAGCAGAGAGAAGCTAGAAATTGCAAAAGGGTTAATTATTTAAACTTTATATTACTTTAAGGTAAAATCCTTGATTCAAAGTATTGATTTCTAAGAATTTATGAGTAGTTTAAGAAGTGGTCTGAGAGGTCATGTTGAGGTTAAAAAGCATTAAGCTTTTTTCTTGACTTTATTTAGTAGGCCTGAACACTAATATCTGTTTTTTCTTCTTTTGAAAACAGTTTATTAGTGGAAGCAATGAAAATGGGGAATTCACATCATGGCTGATAGCTGTGACCTAAAAAAGCCCTAAAATATTAGCTGCTGAAAGGAAAGTCAACATGGTTGTTTTGCTTGGCTTTTTAATTTTTTTTTTTGCAGTGTACGTATATATTTTTTTCCTATATTTTATTTCATCAGCTTTTTGAAGGGAGAGAAAAATGGCTAGTTTTTCTTCATTGTCAGTGTAACTTGGGCAGGAGCTAAAGAATTTCAGTTAGAGGCAAACCTGGAAAGAAGGTGGCTTGGCTTCCTTGGTCTCTTGGCTCTCACATTCTGTACCATCCCTGTTATTTTCTTCTGTGTATCCTCATTAAAGAAAAAACTAAAGAGAAAATCTTTCTAGTTTCTCCTAAAAATACGCATCTCTAATGGATGAAAAATTTAGCTGGATGAAGCAGCTGAGATGATGATTAATAAAATGCATATCAGTACTAATATATTAATAAAGTTAGGCAGAAAAATTAATCTAGTTAGGCAAAAAAATTAATATAATATTACTGATGATAGTAAGATTGTCAGTCAGCTTGCTGTGCATGTAAGTAGTACCTCTTACATATATCTTCCTGAACAATAAAAGGGTTAATAGTATTTTCAATAATATTCAAGCATTGCAGGAATTCTGTTAAATCCTTGCTCTTCATGGCAGTAATATTGCTCATCCTTTGTTAACCTTTCTTCACAGAAAGGCATGTCATTAAAGAATGAATTCTATCATTAATTATTTCAATTGGTTGAAAATAAAATGGCTTTCTGATATTGAGGTAACACTTCAGAAAAAATGTTTTTTAGAAATTTTGTTTAAAGTTTCTTTTTAAACTCTTCTGAACTTTTAGGATTTTTTTTTTTTTTTTTTTTTTAGTAAGGGCAGATGGCAGTCAGGAGCACAAAGTCAGGTTTTGGGTTTTTACATGGTAGGGTTACAATGAATGGTAGTCAGAAACTTGGCTATCTGTCATCATAACCTTATAATTTACTATCTCAGTTACCCATGTGTTGCCTTGAACATATCTTCTAATTAATTATTTTTATTTAGACCTACTTCTCTTACATTGTCAGGTTGTGTGGTTCCAGAGCCCTTGTGTTATTAGATGGCTTTAGGGATCATTCTACCTCAGAAAATATTTTAGTAGACATGGTGTGCAGTAAACAGCAGAACAGTGTTTGTTATCCATCCTGCAGGAAATTGAGAGTATCTGATTAAGCTGACTAGCAAGTATCAAGTAACTTGGCACATCTCCTCTTGCATTTCATTCATTCAGTTGTAGTGTGGGTAATAGAAAGCTATGCTCTGCCATTTTTCTTCTGTGATGCCATTTTGGTTTTTTTCAATGGACCTGGAGTAGGGTTTCACCTATTTATATGTTGTAAATAATTTACAATGCACTGTCAGCTTGGGAAATTGATTACGTTTATTTATGTTGGACTTCAGCTGTAGGTCTTCATCTTTTTTTGTGATCAGTTCTGTATGTATTTTGTCTTGTGATAGCAGATGGATAGCTTTTCTTATGCTTTGTGTAAATGACTGTGAAATATTAATAAAAGGCCAGTAATACTTTCCTGATTAAAACTGTGAATTGCTTATTGAAGTTCTTCATGGACTTTTAACAGAAGTTATTCCTGAGGAAAGTAGTGAAACTGAACTTTTGAGTCATAAAGAAACTAGAAAGTAGTAAAGTACTGTTAGGCAGACAGTCTAATTATATAGTCATAATCACACCACAGAATCCTAGAATAATAGTAAATATATAACGGTTTTGTTTTATGTCAACAAATACCTATAGGGTCATATTTCTTCTCCAGACACTAACATATACTGTCCATATGGTGTATTCCAGTGTGGCACAGAGTTTGCTGACAAAGGAGAACAGGGCCTTGTGCTGGTAGCATTCCTTTAGACCTGCCAGCAGTATTCAGTATTTCTGGACATGAAGCCTTTTAGGCTAATCTTTGTTCTTGAGTTGCCTTAGAGTAAATAGCTCTGTGATGAATTAATTTCACTGTCTTTCTCTAAAGATCCAACAGACATCAGTTGTTCTTCATTCTTACTTTTCTGGGTTGCTGGTGGGCCATTTTTTTCCTCTTCTGAAAGCACCAATAAAGGAGATAATAAGCTGGTTTCGGCTGAGTTTCAGAATGTTCTTGAAATGGATGTTCATGATTAGCAAATCTTCATGGCACAGTCACAGCTTTCTTATTTTGTAGTTTGTTTGGCTTGACAAACCATATTAATTTACTGAGGAGATTATCATAGCTGGCTGTTAAATGATCTGAGTTACAGCAGTTGGGATTATTCTCACGACTCTTTTAGGAATTCCTCCCCTTTCATTGCAAGATACTACAAAAGAGCTTGGATTTTGACTGTATTTGGACTACGAGCTCCACCAGCAAAATTGTTACTGCTGCCAGAAGAGCTGTGGCTTGGGCCATATTTCAGAGAAAGTGTTTCACCTCCTTGGGATGTCTAGTTACTGGAGGAAGAAATACCATTCCCTCTTGCCTCAGTAAATTCCAAGCGGGGGAATTCTTTCTGCTAACAGAAATTGGTGTTGAATAATATTTATGTGGGGTTTTCTGTTTGATTTTAGTGCTAACCTTTTTAATTACAAAAAAAAATGTGGAGGGCATTCCATTTTCCTAGAGCACAGCTGGCATCAAGTGAGGGTGTTTATCTGCTCACTATTAGAAGGCTTTTCATAGCCAGCAATCTGCTTTCCCAAAGCCACCTATCTCTGCATGATTTTGCAACCAGTTACTTTGCTGTCTGTTCTCTGTATCTGCTGAGACCAATCTCTTCACCAAACTAAAAAATACTGATTTCCTTTCATAAACTTCAGCTCTTCATGAAAGCCCTCATGGGCATGATTTTTTTTTATTTTTGTTCTTGGAATTTGTTTTGAGCAGCAGAGTTTGTTTCAACAGTCTTCTTGAAAAAATATTTTAAGGCATATTTTAGGAAGTTTTATGCCTATTTCTTAAAAATAGTATAGAATAGATATATGTGATAATCACTGTCTTCCAAAAAAATTCATTGAAGTCTTTTAAAGTGTGACTGAAAATGGCAATGAGGTATTATCCCAAGTTTGAGGCAGTAATTAGTTACTCAAACCAGCTTTTATCTGTGCTCACACAAAGTTCTGCTAGCCTTTGATCTCTTAAAATATTAGATGGCTCTGCAAGAAAACACCTCTCCTTTACTATATCATGTGTTTATTTGACATCATTTGAGCAGTTGGAGCCAACAACACTAAGACTGAAATGTCTGGTATTTTGGTTGCAGGGTATTTTCAAGAAAAAGGCCCTGCCTTTGGAATTTGCTTCCTGAGTGTGGGAGCCTGAATGTAGTACAAATTCTGATGTTTCTTCAGGTCTTTAAAGTAGTGGATCAGAAGCTGTAGTGAGTCAATCTTTCTTTTATCCCAAAATAGTGTATTTTGTGTTTATTTCCAGAAACTTCAACACTAACTCTATTTTAGAAATTAAAAAAAAAAAGGAAAATACAGTGATAACTGTTGAAAGAACAAATTGGTGTTGTGCCCACCTTGTAAATACCAATTATTTAATTTCATAACTAAGAAGAAAAATGGGGCTCCTCACCATGTAAAATGACAGACCAATGTTTCTTTTAAAGGATAATCACCTGTGAATGTCTTTATGCATTTTTGGGCTTGTTTCTACCTTAAAATTTGCAAGAAATGTGGTGATTTTTATAAAATTCAAAATTCAGGTATTAATGGGTTTTAATGTCCACATTGACTTTGAATCATGCTAGGATTTAACATGTAATTTACTATGCAGAAAGAATTGGGAAAGCAAAGGTAAAGACAGAGGTGACAGAGGGGAAGAGTACATTTAAAAATGTGCAGCACTTATATTAAAAGCACTCTGTGAGGGAACAGAGAGTTAGAAAATCTTTTTAAATTAAGCTACTGACTGTAACAAATTAGAATTCTTTGATCTGTAGTGTGTTCCCCTGATAGTGGAGCACTTAGTGGGGCAGTGTAGCAGACTTTTTTTTTTTTTTTTTTTTTTTTCGGTGATGATGTACTTGCTGTAAAGCACTTGCAAATAAAGGGAAGAGGCTTTTGGGAGGTTTGTACTTTAAGGGCACTGCTCCACAACGAGAGTGTGCAGGAGACCAGCAGTGTTTGTGTGGAATCCCATGTGCTTCAGGGCAGGCAATAAACAAGTCCAAATAAACAAGCCAAAATTATTATTTGGAAGAAAATAAAATTAGAAGCTTGCTTTTGCAGCACCCGTCTCCATCTCTCAGCCTTATCTCGCTTCCTCCACATCAGCATCAGCCTCTCTGTGCAGCGAGGCTGCAGCTGATCCCTGTGGCTGTGTCATCTCAGCAGTCACAGTGGGAAGGAGAAAGATAGGCTGCCCCCAACCTTGGCAGCACTGCCTTTAGCTAAAACAAACTCTGAAACTGAAACTTCAGTTTGTAAAGGTTTAACCTGCCCTGTGGTAAACAATCCCAGTGTTCCCATTAAAACAACGGCATCTGCAATTTCACTTTTGCTATATATTCCTGTAGGGAATTCCTTTCTATTTTCATCTGATATGGATGCCAAAACTATTTTTCAGTTTTCTTGTTTAAGATAGCAAAATCTAAAACACAGATCTTCATAGATACTGCAATTACAAGACAAAGTTGTGTTATTAGATTTCTAGATTCAGCAAGAGAAGTTTACCTAGATGCTTCTCAGTGACCCTTGTTCAAAAACTTGGACACAAATTCTGAAGAGGGTTGTTCAATTTACCAGTACATTAAGGAAGGAGCCTTAAGTGATGCCAGAGTGTGGGGAACTTTCAGAAAAATTTACATTCCTCTTACTGCCTGCCAAACATGCTGATTTTTAAAATCTTTACAGTGTTTTCTTGGTTTGTCTTGGGCACATTTTTTGAAGCAAAATCTGTCAAAAATTAGTACAAGGAGGATTCAGATCTAAGTCTTTAACAAGGCTTTGCATCTTGGTAGTCTTAGAACAAAAGTGCAGTTGCAAAATCAGTACACATTAAGTGTTTTTTGAAAACCAGAATAGCTATGGGTATCTACAGCCATGCTATGTGCAACCACACAGAATTCAATGATATGTACTGGGCATAATGCACACAGCTGAGGATAGACTGTAGCCCCATTATGTTGTACATAGAGACTGAAAAATCATTTATCAGTTTTGCTGATTGAGCTGAGAGGATTCAAGTGTCTTTATAAAATGCATATAATTTTTCTAGCTGAAGCAATGGTGCCACATGCTTCAAAAGTAATTTATCAGCAGACTGGAAAAAAAAACAAAAAACAAAACAACAAACAACCCTGTAATAAATCAGATCTTTCTTTTTCTGGCTTTTGTGATTTAACGCTGTGTAATCTAGTTTACTTTAGCTATGCTGTCAGGAATTTCTTCTCTTAACTAAAGTTGCACCTACAAAAAGATGCTTGTGGTGAAATATCTGCATTTATACTGGGGCTTTTTTGTTTAAATATGTTGTAGAGATATCATACCCTTCCCCCACCTTGCCTCTGAGTTTTTAGGTTTTATATCTAAAAATAGTTCATGGTCTGTCTCACAGTGAAACTGACTGTTGTTTTTTTCATTACCCTGATTTTAATTTATTTTCATTTGGTTCTGAAAGATTTTTGGCCTCTAGGATTTCTATGTGGTCTTTTTGCAACTTTTATTATGCTATGAAGTGGGTTTTTTTGTTTATGGAGATAAATTGACAAAATTTTTAAAATACTTCTTTGATTTTGAATGGACAGTATAGTGCATACTCTGGGTTTTTTATTTAGAGGTCTGGGTATCAGTCTGAGTTCAGTCCTAAGAATGCAGAGTTTGGTGATTGCAGTCTTGCCTGTCTCAAGTGAATATTTATCATGCCACAAACTCATTTCAAAACTTGGAATGATTTAATAAACTTCAACTTGAAAAATGATCCGTAATCTATAGAAACAAGATGTACAGATATTGGTATATTAACAGAACCACATGCAAGACATCATGTTATTTTTGGATTTAGTCAGTGTGACTAGCTGCAGTATCTGAAAATTCTATATAAAAAAAAAAAATCCTAAAATACTCTGGGATTTGGCTTGAAAATTTAGGCTTTGGATAACTTATTGATAGCACGGTATTCTGCTTCTAATTTTCATAGGAAAATTTATGTATTTTTATTTTAGGGATTAGACTACTAATTATAGATACACCTATATTAACAATGATAATGTTGAAGTCCTTGATAAACTTCTATCTTTTACTCTTTTACTCAGACTTCTTTGTGAACTCTGCTGAGAGTTCTGTTCAGATTAGCTGTTTGGATTTTTTTTTCACTGAAAGGTTTGTACAGCATTGAAACAGACTGTCCAGGGACGTGGTGAAGTCCCTACCCCTGGAAGTGTATGAAAGCATATGGATATGGCACTTGAGAGCATGGTTTATTGTGGACATGGTGGTGGTGCTAGGTTGGACTTCCTGATCTTGAAGGTCTTTTCCAGCCTCAACAGTTCTGCGAATCCATGATTCTGAAAGAGTTTGGTGAGAAATGTGTATGCTCATAATATATGGTGAAGAGTATTGATTTACTGAAATACTTTTGAATGCATATCCCAAAAATATCCTTTGGTTAAGGCATGTGGGGTTTGCTTTGGACGTCTCCTGAAAAGTGACAACACAAATGACATCACTGAGGTGCCATGACTCCACATACCTTTTTTCCTGTTACTGGATCTGTCTCTTACATGAGCAGTTCAGAATGCTAGGCACTTCAAATTAACCTATGAAACTAAACAAAAAGTATAACAGTATTCACCAGGAGTGTATACAGTAACAGGAACTGATTGCCAAGACTTGTAGGGAAGAAGTGCCAGCCCAGTTCTTGCACTGAGGACCCTCCATGGTGGATGCAATTTACTTTGAACTGTAGCATGTGCAATTGCAGCATTAAATTATTGCTCTTGCTCAATTTTGACATCTAGCCGTGACTTGTACAGAATTTGTATATAATGCTCACTCAGGGGTAAAAGTGGTATTTGGAAACAGGGAGGTTTGGGACATGAATCTTCTATTGCAGTAGTTTGTTTAGCTTTTTTATCATCACCTGTGAGATAAAGTTGCTGAGAATTAGACTGTTTAGCATATGACATTGTATTGTAATGAGAACTGTGGACAATATATGATAAGGACAGTAACTAATAAGAGTTAATCACATGGACAGAGGCACTGGAAGAAAATGTATTACAAAAGGGCTAAATATAAAATTTAAGTTCTAGCAGGACTTTAGTAATGAGGCTGTATATGATGACTTGAATGTCTGCAAAGGAAATGCCATCAGATATCTGTTAAGTCAAAAAGGAGCATAGACTTTGAAATTATTTCTTTCTTTAATAGGCTATTTGTCTTTGCACAGTACTTTTTTAAATTTAGAAAGTGATAAATAATTGCATTACTGTTAGTATGTGGAGACAGATATGCTATGCTACCAGGAAATTACATAAGCTTAAGATTGGTTTGTTGTGAAAGTGTTAGGAGCACTAAAAAAACACTTCGTGATTCAAGATAGCTGATATGATTTAATGGAAAGGAAAGTCATGACTCATTAACCAATTAGAGTTCTTGAAAGATCAAAGAGTTGTAACATAGCCTTGCTTCTTTTTTCTCCTTAAAAGTAAAATAGAAATACTCATATTAATTCATATTATGCCTAAGAGTACATTTCTTACAGCATCCTAACTCTTTTTATCACAATCCTTAAAAAGCTTATGCTGATTTTGTTCTAACACACGAGCAAATGTGTACTCCTACCCAGCTGGCTCTAGGTGATCCTGTGTGAGCAGGGGGCTTGGAGGAGATGACCTCAAGAAGTTCCTTCCAATCTCATCATTCTGGGGTTCTATGATCGGGTTATAAACCATTTTGCTAATAGTTTCTCTTCCTTAAGGGTATATTTTCCCATAATATTTGGTATGTAATTCCATTGTCAACCATGTAAACCATTATATGGTAAGAGTAAATTCATCAAAATGCAGGTTTTGTAATGGGGTGATGAGGGAACTAATACTTAATTTTTTAAAATTCCAATTTCTTTTTCATCTCATTGCATGCTTAAATGTTACAATTTTATTTAATGCAAAATATTGGTGATATGAGTGATATTTTCTTTACTGTTATAACTTTTCTACTTTTTAGCTTCTAGTCTGATATATACACTAGATCATATAATTTTGTTAGAATTTTCATCAGCAGTATAGATTTTAATCTCAGTCTTACTATCCATTGATTATTGTTCATTCCCTTTTTGTTAATTTGCATGAAAATCACACAGATAATTTAACCTCAAGTTGCTATAGCTGATGCATTGATTTAATGCAAAGCTGTTCTGCTGTGGAGCCTTCACTGTTTTGAGGAATGTTTGTGAATTCCTACCCTATCAATCTTCCTTTCTTGGATATAAGACACCTAGCCTACATCCCCATTCTGAGAAAGGTTCCCAGTCATATTCAGTGTTCTTTCAAGTTGGGTTTGGAGTGTTCTTTTGATGTGCAGCTTAGAATTCACCTAAATAAAATGTTTATTGACTTATCCGTATCACTGTTTGAGGTATCCTCTCAACACCTCTGTCTTGAGCCAGATGCAAGACCCCATCTCTCTTTTTAATCTTTGGGGTTTTTCTTCTCTCCTAGCACTTTAAAGGGAATACCAGGACACTCCCCAGCTAGATCTGATAGTAACAGGGTTAGCAAGTCACAGGTCTTATGTCCATCCTGTTAAATATAGTTATGACTCAGCAGATAGCAATGTGGGTATTTTTAAACCTCATTTTTTTTTTACCCCATTTAATCTGTAACTTTAAAAAATATCTCATTGTTAGAGAAATTGTGAGAGTTGCAGGCTAAGCTGTACATACTCTTGTGTTTTTTTGTTTTGTTTTTTTATTAACTGGACATTAGACAGTCTAAGTTCTGAGACTTAATAAAAATAATTTCCAGTTTCTGAAAATGCTAGCAAGTCTTCTGATGTGGTGCAAATAAGGTTTTTGATAATTTATTTTCCATACTCACTTACTTAAATTTTGTGAATGTTAACAGTTTTTATATACTGTAAAAGAACACATTATTTATCCAATTATCCTTGTAAGTATAAGCAGAACACCAGGCTTAAATATGCATAGACTAGTCATGCTGTGTGTAGGGGGTGTTAAAGCAAAAGCATGTTCTCTCTGTAGCTCCACTCTTGCAGCTGACAGCTACTTTTTCGGGTCTGACCCTGCTATCTGGTGTCATTAACCTTCTTTTTTACTTGGATTGCATCTCTTCTGTTGGCAAACTCAATCTTCACGACTTAGATCATCTTTTTTGGGGAGATCAACTGGAATCAAGATGGGTAGATACACCCATTTATAACAGAGCTGTAGGCTTTAGTGCCTTTGGTCTTGCCTGTGCCAATTTTCTCAAGCATTTCTTAGCGTGGCCTGCTTGCAACTTTAGCCAGGCATGAGTTTGTTTATTTATAGGCAGTCCTGCATGCTGAAGAGGAGGAGGCTAGTTATCCAGACAATTCTTTAGGGTCAGTAAAAAAAGCACCCCTTAGTTTGGTACAGCTGCACTCCAAACAGCAGTCCTAGCTCTCCCTTTCCACTGCCAGCCGTGCTGTTACGCTCACTGCGAGCACCCAGCATTTTCATAAGAGAGGTGCTAGCCTGTGAGATGGTTTGCCCTTTGCCATCAGCCAGGGTTGTCTAGGACTTGGCAGAATGAACCTGGGAAGGAAAGGGAGAGCCTGTTCCAAGTGTAATCAGCAGTTCACTTTGCTGGTACTTGTTCCACTCATTCATTGTAAAAAGCTACCAGAAGTTTGGGATGGGGATGAGGGGAGACTAAACAGGAAGAACTTGAGTGTTCTATGGAAACAACATTTTTAGGTTGGGCAGCATGATGTCATGCAGAAACACACAAGGTGCCTTTCCAAACCCCAGCGTGAGAAGTAAAAGGGTGTGAGTCTCTCAGCATGAAGCTCTGCTGGAGCTGAGTCACCCTCCTCTCTACCTAACTAAAGAGACCACTGTGCAATCAGTTAGTGTCTCTAGGTAGCTGTACAAATGTCTGAGAAGAAATGGATGCTTAGATTTCTTCTTCCTACAGGAAAGATTATATGGATATATAAACCACATCATTCCTGATGTCATCCCTCCTTTCCATAGTACGAAGTGCATTTACTCTCTGTCTTCATGGCCTCCAATAGACAAATTGTCTGTTGTAGTTTGAAAATTTTGAATCTTTACTTTTCAAGACAACAGCAACAATTTAAATATACAAATATTTAATACTGTACAATAGGTCTTTCTTGCTTCAGGTTAGGAAACATAAAAATGTGTGCAGAGCAATTTTCTCTGTCGGTTGCCTGCCAGAGGTTACCATAATTTTTTTTGCATTAATATCATCAGAAGGTTTCTTGATCAGCTAAATAATTTCATTCTACTGTAGATAACCATATTTAGCGTAAGAACTTAATATCTCATTGACTTCAGAGTCTGACAAATAACAGACTAATAACTAGAGCTGTTGTGTTTGTTCCATTTCTGGAAGCTAACTAGAAAGACTGTGTGAGTTATAAAACAGCACCTAAAATGTCAAAATAAAAAGGTGGTTAGATGTTGAAAGAAATACCCAGAGTTCCTCTTAAAGTATTTAAGTTCTCATCCTCTTCTCTTGATGGCTGCCATCCACAATTTGATTTTAGGGTATTTAGGACAGAAAAGTGGCATTTTTACATAAAGACCAAAAATCTTGATGCAATTCTTGAATGAGCTGAAGACAATTTAAATCTCTGCCATTCTCTTAAGCACATTTTAGTTTTAAATTTTTAACAAAGACTGTATCTGTGATGAGAATAACAAACCCACTTCAGAAAAGGACAGATCATCACACTTCTCTGGATTCTGCAGTTAATCTCCAAAGAGAAATTTTGTTTGTTTTTTGTTTGTTTATTGTATGTGATGCTCTTTGGAAATGTCAGACTAAGTAAATTTTTCTATAGGGGCAATTGATTTACTAGTGTGGTTTTGAGTAAGGAAAAGCCCTGAAGTTTTCTGGGATGTTCATGCTGAACAATAAGACCACATTTTCATGTGTGCAGGGTGGTTTCAGTCCCTTCAATGAATCACAGAAATAGACACCCATGAGGATGGGGGATGCACATGTCTGAAGTTCGACATTACAATAAAGCTACAGTACTAAAGGGAAAGTAGAATGAGGTATATACCTAGGAAGAGCATAATTCTCAACAGGAAATTATTGAAGTTCAAAATAGATTATTTTTTCTTGGTTATTTTCTATATTTTCAGTGTAGATGGATGTTGCTACTACTTACATCAAACATAGATCTTGCATTCAGAGTATTTCTTTTGCTTAGATAACCAGAGAACAAAAAAAATGAGAGATGGGGAACAAAGAAAGAAAAATATAGGTCTCTAGCTTTTTCACACAGGGGAAAAAAATTTTCCTCTTCATCTGCTTTCCCTGAATCATGGAATTGGACAACACATTCTACTATCCCTCTGCCCCATGCTGCTGAAACGAGCAAGTGTATAACTTCATCAAAAATGTTGAAAGCTGCCTTCCACAACAAAAGACTCCAAAATTCTTTGTTGACCTGAAATTTCTAAAAACTTCATCAAAATTCAGCAGCATTCTTCTTAGGAAAAAGAGAAGAAAAATTGTTGTATTTCCAATAACCATTATTATATATTACTGCTTTTGTGTTGTTCTTATTACTGCTGATTTTTTTTCCAGAGATCTTAAAACATACATAAATAGGCTAAACTTGGAAAGCAGACAGTTAGTCTGACATCTTTCAAATCAGAGTGTCCTTTGACTCCTTTAGTGCCAGGAGTTCACCAATAATTCCTGTAGATAAGGATACAGAATACTGATGGAAACCTTAGAGTAAAAGTACTTTGCAGAGGCATAATGGTTTTGGTATATCTATGCATCTTTCAAACCAATATTTTTTCAGATGCCCTTTAAAGTTTTGATATCTATACAATTGACTTTCACTCCAAAAAATTCCTGAAAAACCTGTATATGAAGAGTCAGATAATCTATACCTGTTCTGTAAACGAAAGCAGAGGGGTGCCAAAGTTTGTGAAATATTAGGTAAATCCCTCTTCTCAATGTTAGAATAATCTGCAGCTTTGCTTTCAGCAGTACATTTCATGAGTGGGTTGAGCTCTCCCTAAGTAATTAATACCTCTTAAGCTGTCTGAATAGTTTCCCTTGAGTTGCATCATATAATGTGTCGTATGAAAACAACTTGAGGCCTAATGTAACATGAAACTATATAGTGCATCTTAATGTGATTTGAGGAAGATGGATGGGAAGGAAATTATTTCTTATTCTGACAGAAAAGACAGCTGTTCTTAGCTTTTATTTGAAAAGAATTTGAAATGCACTTTCGAGGCTGGGATTGGTAAATTGTTCTAGATAGTTGATTCCATTTCTCCTGTTGTATCAGTCTAGTTAGGTAAAAACTGAGAATCAAAAATATAGCAATTTTTTGTAGAAATATTGATAATAATATGCATGTATTTGGTCCACCTAAGCTTTACTTTTTTATCCATAACAGATCTGAATTTAAACCCCCCTTTGCAAACATGAAAAAGTTAACATTTCAGAGTCTCCACCAATGAAGTATGAAATAAATCATTACCCAACACAGGAAAGGTTTTTTAAACAAACTCCTTGAGCTCTGGTCACCAAATCATTGCAGCATTGTCATGTTACAAGTGACATATACCAGGTAATGGTATATGTCAGCTGGAGAAGATATGTCTTGCCATAAACTCTAAACATCTCTCACTTCACTCTCAGGAAATGCACGTTGGCTCATCTTTCTCTTCTTGGAAGACATACAGCAAGCTGGAGGCCTCATTGATACTTGTAAATACGGAAGTTTATCATATACTGTAGTGTATTCTCATTCGATATGGAACAATTAGAGTTCATAAGATTTAAAAATAGATGCTTCTTTTCCATTAGTGCCTTTTTTAAAAATAAAAACAAAAGGTAAATAACGGATTGCCTTACTAAATTTGATACGGGTAACTCAATGCTGCTTTACAAAGATAGAACTAAAACTGTTTATAGCACAGTGAATACACAGTTAATTAATTCATAATTACTTCTTTTAGTATGCTAGCATTTGTGGTTCCAGCTGGTTATCTGCATTTAAGAACTTTTGAGGAAATAAATGAATAAAGAAAATATTTTGCCAAAATCATTCTATACCTACTTAATCTTTATAAACAGTGGAAGGTATGCACAAATAAAATGATAATGCAACATTCTTGCAACTGCTCTTCTGGTAACTTAATAATGTACAGTCATGTATACACCTCTTTTTAGGAAAAATTATGGCTTCATTTGATCCAGTAAAAAAGAGGAGAATGCAGCAAAAGCCTTTGCAACTCTGTGTAAATATATGCTTTGATAGTGGCACACAGTCATTGCAAGAACGAGTGTGTTTGTTACCAAGCTGGCTGCATCTACCTCCTGTTTCAACCAGAGAAACATCATTAAATACCTGAATGCATGGATTTGTAACATATCTTTTTACAGTCTCTAACCTTGTATTGTTGGGAATCTTCCTTCTGGCTATTGATGGTCTCCTCAATTTGCCAGCTGAGGTCTCTATTGTTTGCAGTACATCTCAGTCCAGCAGACCAGGGTGGTGTAAATTCAAACCTCTGTATTCAGTTCATGTGCTTCAATTCCTGCTATTGTTTTCAGTAGTTTCCACCAAGGGTGTGCTTTGCTTTGAGAACACAGTGCTCCATTCATCAACTTTAATCTTTTATTCTATACTACTGACAATATGGACAGAGGGAGAGAATCGAACTGTCGAAATTCCACCTAAAGTATAATTTAATCAGACTCTGGGCGCCTGAGTCTGAGAATAATTCAAATTGCCCACTCTCAAGCACCACCCAACCCCTAGTGGCACCTAAAATGAATAATTTTGGACAACTGATTTCCCCCGGCGTCTGGGCATAAATTCCAGGCATGCTTAGAAGCACCATGTCTTAAGCAGACAGGCATGTAACTCCCACCCAAGCTTCATTGTGACTCTAAGATGTGTGTACAGATGCCAGAACATTGCCCATGTCCCTAGAGGTGCCTAAGCCATTCACTGTGCTTCAATCACACATAGTAAGCTTGGAGAGCATTGGATTCAAGACAAACCATAGAAGTCATGAGTGTTTTGAGTGTAGAAGAGGAAGAGAGCACCTTTTTAATAGCCTTAAAGGTTTGAGCAGTCATCTGGGAAGGATATCTGGTTTGGTAAGGAAATTAAACAGGAATGGGAGAACTTAACTGTTGTTCCACCAAAAAGGATATTTTCTTTTCATGAAGAAATCAGAGTTTTTGCTTCCAAGTCTGGTGATTTTGTTCAGACACTGTTGTCCAAAAAGGCATCTGGTTGAGAGATCAGATGCCATGGATGTCCTCATCTGCTTGTCTGTGTTAATTTGGAATTTTTTAGGCTTGTCTTTATAGATAAATTTGCACACTTACCAGTTTTTACCCATATTTCTGTAACATTATAACTTGCTTAAAACTTGTCATCTCTCTTACTGCCTTTAGTGTAGATACTGTGATTTGCTACCCTAAGTCCATGTTCTCTGTTTGTGCTGTGGGTACATCTGTAGACATTGAGGTGACCTTGGCGTAGGTTTCCTTCACCCTTTTTGTCTCTCCTTTTCTTACTGTTTTTATACTGTGCCATGTGGAATGGCTAAAAACTCTGTGTTGGAATACTTTTTGGGTTGTGGACGTGTGGAACAGCTTGCTTTTGATTTTTTTTTTATTAAAGTTTAATGATGTCTCTTTATTGTTTTCACCTGTACATAATACCTCATGTGTTTTCTTGGGTTTTAAATGACTGTAGATGTTACCCGGTGAAACAGTATAGCAAAGATTCAAAGAAATTCTGAATTTCAAATTCAGCAGTCTGTGAAATTTTGGTTTGGCTTTTCTCATGTTCCAACATGAGGTTTTATGTTTATTTTTCTGCTTGGTCTTTTATTTCTCTCATCAAATGTCGTTATATATTTGTTGTTTAAAACATGTACTTACTTCGCCTGTTTTTGAGGATTTTTAACTGGTTTTACAGAGTAGAAGATACCATGGTAATAATACTTAAACATCACTGAAGTATCTTACTTATCATCTGTACCTAAGTCACTTTAATGCTCAGTGTATGCTTTTTTATTCTATTGCAGTCACTTGAAGCCATTCAGGGAGAAAGAATATGAGGGAAATTGTGCATGGTAGCAGATAGACTTCTGGTTTCCTGGGTATTTCATCCTGTTATTTTGTTCCTTTTCATGTTCACCATCTAGCTAGAAGGGTTGACTGTGAAGTGTATACTTTAAAGCATCTGTTAATGATTTTTCAGTCACCAAGGAATCTTCATATAGGCACCAATGATAACTCTTCTCAAAATAAAGATACTACTTCTGTTAAATTATATCTCTGGTATATGGTAGTTGTATATTAAATTTGTGCTGTTTGTTGGCCAGATACTGGAACAGGTTTCCCAAAGAGCTGTGGAATAATTTCCATTCTAGATACTTCCAAAACTCAGCGGGACAGGACTTACAGCAACCTGATATAAATTGCAGGTTGTCCCTACTTTAAGCTCAGGGATAAATCCATTGACCTCCAGAAGTACTTTCCTACCTAAGTCACTTTGTGAATCTAACTGAATTTATGCTTGGTTCAATTCTGCATGAATCTTGCCTCTTTAGTTGATTTCACTGAAGTCAGTAATGTCCTTAGGAATTAATTTGATCACGTCTGCTTTTCTTATTTCTCTCAATACAGTTTTCTTTGTCAGCTCAAAGGTAAGGGAAGTTTGAGTGAACTCCTGCTGGTTTTCATATTGCTGGCCTTTACCTTAGCTCTTCTTTTGTTTCCTGAAGGTTTGGTAAACAGTTAAGGAAGGTAAATTTGTATCACGTGCACTCATGCAACCAAGCTTATTTGAGAAAATTCTGAAAGAAACACAATTTTAGAAGACTTAATATTGTCATACATTTAGATGGCTGTGAAAGTGTTAGGAAGGCATGCAGTAAAAAGCAATGGAGTGGTAGGTGTGTGTGAGTGTGTAGAAAATAGTGCCACCTTGCCCAAAGACTGTTTCTTCTTGTCTTCCAGACCATGGTTTCCACTTTTTTTATTTGATGAAGACTTCTGATAATTTCTCTTCCATTTGTCTGTCCTTTGTCTATTAATGTGAATTCCCCAGTATCCCCAGTATGGAACTTAGTGGGAAAGTGAAGTGATTTTGGAGAGCTAATCAGATGCTCCCACAGGCAGATATCCTATCTAGCTTACAGCTGTAAACCTGAGATACCATCTCCTTAGCCTGCTTGGGGTGCAGGAAACCATAAGGCTGATCCCATGTCCAGGTAGTTTATTGTTCTGCAGTCACACACTCATGCCCAGTGAAGGTATTTTTTTATAAATGATGAAATATATTCTTTATGCTGTATTTGAAATATAAAGTATGAAATCTAGGTCTAAGTACAGCCAAGCCTATTCTCTTTTGCCTTGCCTTTTGACATTCCAACGTCTGTAGCTGTACAACAGCATATGGGTCCACTAACAATGTGGGACAGCAGCCAATTTGTCCTAGGATAAAACACGTATCAGCTGTGTAAAATAAGCCAAAGAAGTGTGATTCCCACATAAGAGACTTAAATAGGTGCTAGTCCTTAAAGAAGCTCTTTGGCAGGGTTTAGAGCAGGCTTCTTGGCATAGGAGGCATTTTTCCTGAGATCCTAAGTAAAATTTCCAGGAGCATTGTGGGGCTATTGTTTCATCAGCTGTAGTGCTTTGCCCTTTATTTGCCCCCACCTTTGTTGTTTGTTTTATTTTGTTTTGTTTTTAAGAAAAGCTTTATAGCACCTTGCTGTATAATTGTTATCCCATCAGTATTTTTTTAGAGCTAAGACATTTGCTTTATGTGATTGTGGGGAATAAAATAGAGGAAATTTTTCTGCTGCGTGGGGGGTCCTCAGGTTTCCGGAGCTCTGATCCAGAGAATGCTATTTGCATGACAACTAGCTGATTGCAAATAACAATGTGAACACTTTTGCTACTCCTGTGTTGTGTAGAGATCAGTGGTTTTAATTTTCTCACCTTAGAAAAGAAAAAATTTGAAATGCAAAAGCTTCAAATTAAATAAGTTAATTGTACCATCCTAATTTATTTAGAATTAGAATTAGTGTATGTTTAATGGTTACCTAAGTCTGTAGAGTTGAGGTATGGATTTAATTTTTTGTGAAATACAAACTTATCAAAGAGTTGGTGGAAGTGGTGTTGCCGTGCATCCTGAGATATAGGTCAGACTTTTTTAGAGACATTGACTCATCTTAGGTAGGAAAGGAATAACAAAATAAAACAACAGTAAATAATTTGTTCTGAAATACATTCCTTACTGTTTTTTCAAGCTTGCTAAAGTCCAACTGTTCTGATGCTCAAGATGTCTGAGTCATTGCCCATGGAGGTCACTGGATCAAATCCCTGCTCAAAGCAGGACCAACTTGAAAGTTAGATCAGGTTATTATGGGGACTGTCCAGCTGTGTTTTGAAAGTCTCCAAGGATGGGGATTATTCCACAAATCCTTTACAAAACTTATTCAAGTATCCCAAGCAATAAACTGGGAAAAAACGTATTTTAAAATACTTTCATGTGGGACATTCACTTTGCTTCATTTCTTTTTAGACTCATGTTTATATTAATCACAGATGCTAAAAATTTTAGAAAAAAAAATAATTGCAAAGCTTTCAGTAATTTTTTCTTAAAAAGAGACTGAATTGTACTTTTGAGAAGAAACACTTATGAATGCTGAGACCTGTGAATGTGTGTGAGTGGGAGCAAGCGTTTGGCTTCTTGTTTTCACCAGGTATTATTTCTGTTCATTCCTTTTAAGCAGTGCTTGTTTGTATAAGAATAACAAGAAATCTTTTTCCTCTCTCCTGTTTCAGGCAAGTATTTCCAAATGGGCTTCCTGAAGAATACGCTCTGGTTACTACGTTTCGTGTACGGCGAAATACCAAGAAAGAGCGTTGGTATATATGGCAAGTTTTAAATCAGTATGACACACCTGAGGTTAGAGTCATCTTTGATTTATTTCTTCAAAAAGTTGCTGCTTCTTTTTTCCTCCATGCAATAAGGCACATGTAATAATGGGTGTTTCATTAATGGATTTAACTAAAGTTTATGTGAAATAGACTGCTGTGAAATATTTAATAATTTGTTGTAGGAATGACAGAAATTCAGAAACATCTATTCAGTTTAGACCACAAAATAGCATAAATGCATGTTATGATTTATAGCTGATATGTACTTACCAAGTTACATAGAAGAATGCTTCATAACATAATTCTTGCCCAGTATATGTAATTGAAATACTTTTGTTATATATGGTTTACATATGTGCTTCTTTCTTATAACTTTTAAATAACCACTTGTTTTATTATGTCTTGCTTTCAGATCTCTGTCCTCCTGGATGGTACAAAAAAGGTGGTGGAGTACATGACCAAATCCTCTCAGGGAAATATACTGCACTACACTTTTAAGGGTCGAGAAATTTATCCATTGTTTGATCGGCAGTGGCATAAGCTTGGTATTAGCGTGCAGTCAGGGATCATTTCCCTCTATTTGGATTGTAATTTAATTGAGAGAAAGCAGACTGATGAAAAATTCACCATTGACTTGCAGGGAAGGACACTGATTGCTTCTCGTGCAGCGGATGATAAGCCTGTAGATGTGAGTAGTATGAAAGGACAAACAACTTGAAGTAATGTTTTAGCCATGCTTTAACACAGTTTTAAAGAATCACATAGATAAAATATTCAAACCCAGTCATTATTTTTGATGTGTATTCTTAACTTGAAATCCTTAAGTGTCTTTCTCTAAACATTATTCAATGCTGTAGCATCTGCTAAGACAAAGCTGTTGCCAAAGTAACTGTATAAAACTCAGTCCTGGTTTAAGGAGTCTGCTTTTCTGTATTTCTGGAGAAATTACCACAGATAAATTATTACTGTGTTTAAAGATAAGTTGCAGTACTGATTTTTTGCTTTCATTTTTAGTAAGGTTTATTTATAGGTTTGTACCAGTTGTCTGTTACACTTTTTCTGTCTTTGATAAAGGGGAGACCCAAAATAATTAAGGATTACCTTTGTATTGAGGTCTTCTAGAGTAATTCAGCAATGTAGAAATAGGGGCACATTGTTCACAGTTGTCTCTCCCTTATCCAGAAGGGAGAGATTAGGAAGTGGCCAGAGATGTGTTTCCTGTAGTCTACAGTGCAAGAATTACCCTAAGAAACCCCATAATATTCTGGACTATTTTCTGTCCCAGGGATGCTTTCTTCTGTTTCCTCATGCAGGAAGGAAAGTAATTTGAAAGCAAGTAATTTTAAAGCGTAGCAAGTAATTTGAAATCTTCAAGAAATATCAGTTTGTTTTAAGTACACTGAGATGCAGCTACCAGGTCTGAAGCATCTGCCTTGGAGTTTACAGTGACCATCAGAAAGCTTCCTAGAGGAAAATAGTACATTGTAACTGCAAGCTGACACTGCAGGAGGAATAATTCTTGGGGGACACTAACTACTTTGGCCTGGACTCAGAGCTTCTATTTCATGGAGCCAAGCTCATGCTTTGTTTTGTTTTCTAAGACTTAAGTTCAACGTTATTTGAAATCTGTGTACAGTCTCCTCATTTCCAAATAGTATGCAGGAGAAAGAACAGGGTTTTTTTTTTCTGTTTGCATGGTATGAGCTGGATAATTCTGAGTTGCAGCTGTCAACTGGAATTTCCACGTTTGCAGGAAAACATTATGGGCTTAAAGCTGAAGAAGGCAGCAGAACAGATCCTGTACCAGTGGTCACTTTTCTCAATACCAAGTGCAAGAAGGAGATTAAAAGGATATGAAACTGGTCCAGAAAGAGGCATATGAGGACAAGAATAGCTAGTTGGAGCTTTACTTGCTTCTCATCTCACCAATCCACCCCAAATCTTTGAAACACAAGTTTTACCTACAGAATTTTTGATTTTTGCTCTTCAGGTGATTTAGTGGCAATGTCCAGGCAAAGGTCTGTCCAAAGCAATAGATGTATGTGATAAAGGGTTTATCAAACCTTTACTTTAGTTTCCTGCAGAGGAAACCTACATTCCTGAAAATAAGACTTTCAGAAGATGTCTACAAGGCTAAAATACCTGTATAATACAGCAAACCAATACAGATGGATGCAGCTTTCATGAAAATAAATGAAATCTAAAATGTGATTTACATCAGAGTAATAGACTACCTAATTTTTTCCTTAAATGAGGAGCCATGTAATTGTTTCGGATTTGTCTTCTTCTAGCATTTCAGAAGTATGCAGTGTTTCAAAGAGAAAGTTTACTATGCCAAGATAAGAACAAGTATGCCATAATGCATAATTTTTACACGTCCTATTAATTTCTTTTGTATTTCTTAATAGATTGAACTTCACCACATAGCAGTTTATTGTAATTCTCAACTTGCAACAGCAAATACGTGTTGTGAAATATCTGCAGACTTGGTAAGTTATCTGTTAAAATTCAAATGTTAATATGAATGTAATTGCTTTATTGTTTATCACTAAAGAGTTGTAAAAAAATTTCAATAGAACTGATAGTTTAATTATCTTCTAAAAATGAATTCCATATCTGGAGTCATGGGACATATTTTTTTGCTGACCAAATAAATGGTACAGTGGAACTTCAGCAAAAGGCACTAGGTACTGCTAGTGTTTTTAAAATGCACTTCTTAACATTGATTAATGTCTAATTAGTAACTTAAGAAGCCTTGGAGAGTGGGAAACAAATCACTGTGATGGCTTGAGAATTGTTTCAAACAGAGGCTGTTTCAGTAACAGTTGCATCTTATGAAACTTTACAGATGATGTAAGCAAAGCCCATGAAAGAATCTGCATGACAGTGGAAGAGAGGGAAAATAGGATGGTGCTGAGTTTTCTTTATTTTAATACACTAAAATGGAGGAATGGGTCTCTCATAATTGGCAAGTTACAGTGCTAGGTTGATGGTTGGACTTGATCCTACAGGTCTCTTCCAACCCTTGATGATTCTATGAAATACTTTCTTCTTTAGAATGCATGTGCTGACATGTATATATTGTTTAACACAAGGGAAAACATTTAGTTTAATGGGTTAACTTTTCCCTTTTGTTTTGATAGGTAAGAATCAGTGTAAACTGGAAGACAGTAGAACCATAGTTTGAAGTCAAAGATGTAACTATTTTTCTCAATCTAGCACATTAAAAAAAAAAACAAACCAACAACAAGCCACAAATAGCCTCAAAAATATATTGTGTTAAATTATTGGCCTGCTGGTCATAAGTAATCTGTAAGATGAGGCCCCTCTGAGACAGTGGACAGTGCCATCACCACCAAGGTTGTAGTCAGCAAAAAAATCCAGACCACATAAGACTGCTTGATTACATCCACAAAGAGATAGGGGAAAGTGTGCCTGGATGGGAGAGAGAAATCTGCCCAAGAATAGAGGAGCAGAGGACTGCTTGGTGCTCAGAAGCATGAAAGAAACATGATCTAATTCAGGGGGAAATTTCAATTCTAAACAATGGTTAATAGTTTAAATATATTTCTAAATATATTCTTGATAGTAATGCAGACTTTCTGTTGAATGTATAAGCTTTATGAAAAAGTGGAATGAATGAAATTTCTGTAGGTTCCACTTGGTTCTTGGGAATACAATTTATTGAGCCATTATGGCACAATAGCAAAAAAAAAAGCAAGAACAAAACAAACTCTAATTATATATGAACACAAAAAGCTCAGCAATAGTCTTTATTACTAACACTTAAATATTCATTCATCTATGCAGCTAAAAGCCCCAGTTTCATTTGTATATCTTATGTTTAAGATGTAAGAAATGGTGGACTACTTGTTAATGATTTTCATATTAAAACTAGCATTACATTTTCTGTTTTATTTTTTCACAACTTCCTTACCCATTGTAACAGCTACATTTTCAGTAATTTGAGGGAAGGAATTTATACCTGGATGCAAATTTCTATGTTAGAGCAGTAAATCCTGTGGGAATTTCTCTGACAGAAGGCTTGAAAAAAAGCAAGAAACCTCCTTACATCTTTATGAGACTTACTGAATTTACTGAATTTTAGCAAGTTCTATTGGTTTGTCCTGTAGAGTTTCTTCAGTTTGGCTCAGTTCTCAGGAGTCACAGACAGGTAAATCTTGGCTTCGGGGCTTTTTTGTTTGTTTCCAAACTATGTATGCCAGAAGTATTTAACTTAAAAAAAAAAAAATTCCATTAGCATTCACTTTTATATTTTGTACTTAGGGGCAGAGGAGAGGACAGGATGAAACTGAGAAGTACTATCTCTTTTTGCTCCTCATGGACATTTTCTGGTCCACTGCTTCTAATTTTGGGAGACTTTATTCCTCTGTTCTTCTGTCTTTTGGAAGAAAGAAGTCATATCAGTTTTAACTGGCATCTATTTTAGAACAGAAGGATCTCAGTATCTAAAATTCTTCCTTTTACAGCTTTTTTCTCTGTTTGGAAATTGTTGTCACTTTCCATGTATGGTTTGTACAGTAATATTAAAACAGAAGATAATTTAAAACTAGTGATTGGATGGTGTTTTCCTGTTAACCAAAGTGGACCAAAAACCAGGAAATCTTTTTGTTTTAGTGCCCACATGAGGAGAGGTTACTTGAGGCTACGACTTCATCACCAGTGACTGTTCATGCCAGCAAAATATACACACTTCCAGGGATGCAGCAAGAATCTACACAGAGATGCTACTGCTTTCCAAATAAAGTATAAAGTTTCCTTGTTGCTTTTTAATGCATCATGCTGTTTAATCCTGTTAGATATAAAAAGAGTTGGGATTTTCTTTTGCAGTCATGCAAAAATCCTGCTGGTTTGTAGTATTGTAACATACATTCTATTTCCCAGTTAAGAAACAGTACATTTTGGATTTAGTTAATGTAAAGTTAGAGGTGTCAGCAAGGTTTAATTGTCTGAATATGCACCCAAAAAATACCATGGTAAAACTGAGAATTATATTTAGGCATTATATTTAGTATAAATGTTTTTACATGAGAATTAATTAAATTCTACATAATGTTTGTTTTCTTTTAATATTTCTCCTGGGTGTTGCACGGTATTTATTGAGTCATTTGCTTTGTTAGGCATTTGTGACAAAGACAGGAAGCCTAACCAAATATATTTTAGATGTGCTTTGTTGACTTTTTAAATTTCTTTTAAAATCAGGGAGAAGCAGGATTGCCGGGAGTAGCTGGTTTGCCAGGCCAGAAGGGAGAGAAAGGTGAAAAGGTAAAATATCACTTGAATTCTCCCTTTCAAGCCTTGTCACTGGCTTACTTTTCTTAAATAAGAATTATATGGATTCTGTTATTCCTTAAAGGAATGTGGCTGAACACAGGTTAGATCCTTTATCAGTCGGTGTCTGGCTGTGCATGTGAGTTCCCAGCCAGGCATCTTACAGCTGCATCACTTTGGGGTCACCTCATCAGCTCTATGGAGCACTGTTTACCTGTTTGGGAAGCACATACCTCCCCAGCCCTGTCACCATGCTCTATACAGAAGGTATGTGTATATTCTGAGAAGAATTTTTCCATATCATGTATGTACATCACTGCTGATGGGCAGAAACCCGTGTGATGGAATAATCCTTGCAATCATCCCTCCTTGTAGGAGGGTGTGGAATATGACCTCAGTATATTCTTTGACAACACTCGTACCTGAAACTGTTAATTGTGAAGAGAGAAGAATCTGACATTGGCAAGTCCCTAGGACAGGCCAGTTGGTCCTTTCCTTGGGCCTCTTCTGAATTCTCCTGTAAGGCTTACCATGATATTTTTATGCTCTCTAGCTTGGAATTTCCTAATAATATTGGTCAAGATATCAGATGTTTTCCCTTCACACTCCATTCCTTAAATTTTGCTGGAGACTGTTGAATAGGATGATGCATGTCTGGGAATGTGTTTTCCATGTGCTATTAGAGGGGACAAATTGAATAAAGTATTGTAAATCTGCCACAAAGACAGTGAGATAGGAATAGAGTTCAGGGAATTCAGTGTGAGAGGAAGATGCCTAGAATGTCTTAATCCAGAGGTTAGGATGGAGGTATCCTAACCCAACATTCTACCTTGCAGCACACCATTTAATGCATGATCTCAAGTATTTTGTGAAGACATTCAGGGCTTTTCCTACCACTGTAGTGTCTGGCTGAAAAGGGCCTATCTACACAGTTGAAATTAAGAACATTCCCTGATAGTACACTGCCCCCCACAACTCCTCTCTTCCAGTATGCATTTCACTTTTGACACAAGCTGTATTCCTAGGTGAAAAAAAAAGTTCAGTCATGTTAGTTTCTATAGTCCAGATGAACCTAGAGGGACTGCTGTCAGTTTTCTGACTTAATCATGAAGTTTTGATCCTGAGTATATGAAACAATTATCAGTTTTTAGTTTCAGCCTATGCCACCAGCATAGGGAGTTTCCTAGCATTTATTTGGGAAACTGCTCTTCTGCTCCTGACCTGATCCATATAGACCATTATTGCTACTAAGCTGGGAAAGCAGACTTCACAAGTCTGATTTTTTTATCATTTAATCTCCCAGTCAATGAGCAGTATTTACCATGCTAAGCATAGCACCTCTAAACAAAGCATGTGGGTGCCTATGGTCACTACTGGTTCTGTTCTCCCAGTTGTTTTACAAAGAGAACCTCATTGCATGGATTCTCTCTGTGTGGAACTAAGAGTCAGTGAACCCCACTGCACCCAGCAGTTTAACCTAAAGATAGTGTATTGACATTTATGAATGTCCTTTCACAGAATTGAATGAATCAGCAGGTTAAAGTCAGGGGTAGTCCATTAAGCAGGTAGAAAGCTGCTTAATTTGAACTTTTCTTATAATTGACCGGTACTTGTTACTTCCTAACTTTACAGTGGGTAGGTTTTTTTTTCTTTTTTGGGGGGAAGGGAAACAGAGGCTGGATGGAAAGCACAGTAGAGCACAGATCACTGACTGTGATCAGGATTGGCTCACTGACCTTTGGGAGCAAACAAATCTTGTGTTAAATAGTGCCTGCCGTGATGGAGCTGAAAGCAGCATTCTCTGAGATTTTAATGCCATTTTCCTCATTGACTCAGCATTTACGCAAGATTTGAGTAACGCTCATTCTCAATGACGGCCTTGTTGCATCAATAATTAGACCTGAAGAGGCAGAAAGGCTCCAGAACATTCCAGACATGTAGGATACATGATTTATTGTCAGATTATGTAAAGCAAACTAACAGACTCTGGCTGAGTGTCTTGTAATATATTACGCACAAAATAGGCAGCTTCTTGATAACTTTGCTGGCCAGTAATGAAAAAACAGGTCTTCTCTAAGTTGTGTGTGGCTCCTGGGCACATGTTTCCCCCTTTGCTTGTGCTCAGCTTCTCATTTTATTGTTTCTTTTGCTTCTAACTCATATTACTATAGGCATCCAACTAACTGTCCTTGAATGTCCTTGCCATTGCAGCGTCAAAGTGAAAACATTAATTTTTTCAACCTTCTTTCATGAGAAATTTCTAATTCTGTTGATATTACCTCATTTTCAGCACAACAGTTGTTATCCTTCTATTTTATTTTATCTCATTCCAATTTCCCATTCACTTTAATTAATTGTATGATTGAATTTACATATTTTTGTTGCTATGGGATTGACAAGGAAGTCTCTACCTACACAGATTATTAGGCTATATTCAAGCCCCTCAAATTTGTCCTTCTCTTCAGTCTAACATCATTGTTCCCTAAGATCAGACTGTTCAGGAAAATCTAAGCTATCACCTCTAAAAACTATGATGGCTTATAAGCCATTTTAGGCACTTTTTAATTTAATTATTATCCTGTGTCTATTTCATTCCTCTTGGCTCATCTTAGTACCACTGAGTGCCTCTGATCTGAACCAAAATGCAAAGTATATTGCAGGCCCAAAGGGCTGCAGTGCCATATTTTCACTGGAACAAGCATTCATGCAAATATTGATTTATCTCTGGCAAACTGTGAATCTGAATGCACAGGAGCATCACTGATCAAAATTATGCTATTTGTGTGAATGACCTTTCTGTTTGTATACCTGGCCTTCCATTATGACTTCATGGGGACAATTCTTCACTCAAAACTATTATCTCCAATACATCAGACATTAAAGTTGTTTTGCTCTGCAGGATATTTTTGCTAGGAGGTCAGCTTCTGCAGTATGGAACTACTTCCTGTTCTTTAACTTCTCAATAATTAAAACTGAAAAAATTGCTGGGACCAACTCTGTTTGCTACTTAACTAGGTGTACAATTTGAATTATCCCTAAATAATAAGCTGTATTATTCTCATGGCAGCTTGATTCTTAGTACAGTGTATTTCACAAGATGCAAGTGGACACAAGTCAGGTGGAAGTTTCCTGTGATTTTAACACATTTTGGTATCTTCTGTGGAGTTGGGTTTTCTCTTCTGCTGATCTGAGTGAGATATTTTCTGTGTTTTCTATTTGGTTGCAATTTGTATTACTTAAGCATTGTATTTAGCTATTCAGAATCCTACAAGCATATTTCTTGTTAGCAAATGTCTTTTATTAATGTTGTAAAGGTCCAGTTTTGTCCTCAATATGTAGAAATTCTTCAGAATTACAGAATATGAATAACTGTAATTGGAATTCTTACATATATGCTAAATATATAAATATATTTTCTCTCTCAGAGACTAAAAAACTAACTGTTTTCTACTTTTATTTCTTTTAAGCAGACGTAGTGCCCATGAAATATTTTAAATTGGGATCTAAACAGATATAAATATTTTGATGTAACATTAAACCAATCCTGGCTCTGTTAATAGGTCATTGGTTAATTCTCTAAGTGAAGTAGGCAGAGGCAGAATGCTTTCAAATATTAAAATGATTGTTGATACACACCATGGAGAAATTTATTGCTATTCAACTTCATTAATTTATATTTTACTTAAGTAAAAAGACACTTAAAAGACTATTTTAGGTTTGCTAGAGGTTTGCAATATATTATCGCAGTAGGAAAATATTTGTAATGTGTAAAAAGATCTTCTGGAGAACAAGTGAAGTGTCTGAACTGTTCTTTCTGTCTATTTTCCTTGCTAGCCTGTCTTTCCTGCTACTCTGACTTCCCTCTTAAAATCCAGTTGACTTGATTCCACCTAAAGCATATCTATTGCACTATGCAGCCCTGAGAATGGTTCCTTTCTGGCCCAGTCTTTGTTGCTGGGGTTATTGATAGGGACCTAGAAGCTGGAATTCAAGAAAAAGAAGAAAAATGAGCAAGATATGGCTGCCTGTCAGTTATGAAAAAGTCAGGAATTTCCAGTATACTTTGTAGAATAAAATCTTACAGTGAGCAGAAGGAAACACTTCATGTTTACCCACCTAAGAATTGATGGATAGTCCGACTTACATTTTACTACTTTAACGTCCAAGTTATCAAATTTAAAAGGGAAAATATCATTAGCAACACAACAATTTTTCCTTATAAAAAAATCTGAAATGTGGCTTGTTTTCCTTGTTACCATATTTGCCATTCCAGCATCCATCTCAGTCCTGAGTTTAAATCTTCCTGAGGAGTGGAGATAGTAGCAGCAAGTCCTCATCACTCTGAGGTGCTCAGAGGTGTGAGGGAATGTCACACTTCCCCAGTGGGGCCATTCCAGAGCAGAAACAGGAGCAGGGGAGCCAGCAGTCACTGGCACTGGTGTAGGAGTTAAACCAGTGACACCCAGCTCAGGCCTTGGTGAGACAGAGCTCCTGCACTGATGGGACAAAACACAGCTGGGGGCTTCTGCTAGGAGTAACAGGGATGATAGTTCCTCATCTATATACTCCCTGCTGCTCCCACACTACCAGGGAAATCCTGCAGCAATGCTGCCTTTGGGATGAGTTTTCTTTCTCCTAACATATTCTCTAAATGTTAATTCATTTTTTTCTTTTTTCTATCAAGGGAAAATTAGGCTGGATATTAGGAAAAATTTTTCACAGAAAGAGTGATAAAAGTGCTGGAATGGTCTGCCCGGGGAGGTGGTAGAGTCACCATCCCGGGATGTGTTTAAAAAAAAGATTGGATGTGGCACTCAGTGCCATGGTCTAGCTGAGGTGTTAGGGCATGAGTTGGACTCGATGATCTTGAAGGTCTCTTCCAAACTAGTTATTCTGTGAATTCTGTAACAGACACCTCTTTTATTCCTTCTTCTTCTTTTTTTTTTTTTTTAACCTGGATATTTCTGGTGATGTTGTGTCCTGGTTTTAGTTGGGACAGAGTTCATTTTATTCACAATAGCCACTATAGGGCTCTGCTTTGGATTTGTGCTGGAAACAGAGTTGGATAACACAAGGATGTTTTCATTATTGCCAAGCAGAGATTGCACAGTGTCAAGGCCTTTTCTGACCCCACCCCATCAGTGAGGAGGCTGTGGGTGCACAAAGAGTAAGAAGGGACATGGCCAGGACAGATGACCCCAACTCCCCGAGGGATATTCCATACCCTAAACATGTTGCCATGCTCAGTATATAAAGTAGTATATAAAGCAGAGGGAAGAAGGAGGAAGCAAGGGGACATCTGGCGTGACGCTGTTTGTCTTCCCAAGTCACCATCATATGAGATGGAGCCCTGCTTTCCTGGGGGTGGCTGAATACCTGCTCACCCATGAGAAGCTCAGTTGAAAAAAGTTTTCATTGTCACCCTTAGTAAATCCTGACAATAGACTTACAGCTCATGGCTCTTCCTTTAGCTCGTTACACTGTGTGTGTAACATAACATATAAATCCCAGCCTTGCCCTACTACTGTTCACCACCTTACAAAGTTGTTTTCCTGGTAACTTATCCTTCACTTTTGTGAAGGACTTTAAGGCCTGCAAATGGAAAAGAATTCCATTAAGAAAAAAATAAAAATATTAAATATTCATTTCCTATATTTTTTTGTTTTAGTCTGCAATATTGTTTGTATGAATACTATTAGATCCCTATAGTATCTGATATTTATATTCATAAAGGCATGAAAAACCACCACCTTTCAGCCTGTGGTTATTAAAATCACAACTAGAAGGTAGAAGCATAACTTGCAGACCTAATTTGCAGTGGAAAATAATTGTCTTCAAGATGTGGAGCCTGTCTGCAGTTAGTGGAACAGAAGTGTAAACATACCTTGGTTAATTGGCTAGTAAGTCATACAAGCTAAAGGCTTCCTGGCATGTAGCAGGCTGTGTAATTTTAGACTACACAGTGTATAAAAATACACTGCTGAAGGTAACAAACTGGTACTGGTCTATTGAAATACTGGCAAGTGGCAGAAGGGAACAGAGGATGCATAGATAACAGAGTCACTCTGTGGGTGATTAGATTAGGTAACCTTTACCTCTCATGGTGCCAGTGGATTCATGCTATTCACACATGCAGGATTTTGGTCTATTTTTGAGACAGAGCTGTTTAATATCTTTATCCTTGTCTGGGTGAGGGGATTGAGTGCGTGCTCACTAAGAGCAAGTCCCTGTGAGGAGCTGGGGGTATTTAGGTTGGAGAAAAGAAGTCACAGGGGTGACCTTATTGTTCTCTGCAAATGCCTGAAAGGAAGTTGTAGGCAGGTAGGGGTCAACCAGGCAGCTGATGACAGCAAAAGAAGAAACGGCCTCAAGCTGTTTGGCAGGAGGTTCAAGTTGGACATCAAGAAGAATTTCTTAATTTAAAAGGTGGTCAGTCCTTGGAATGAGTTGCCCAGGGAAGTGGTAGAGTCACTCTCCTTGGAGGCATTCAAGAAGCAATTGGACTTGGCACTCTGTACTATGGTCTCATTGACATGGTGGTGTTCAGTCAAAGGTTGGACCTGATGATCTTGGAGGAGTTTTTTAACCTTTATGATTCTGATACATCTCTTTGTGTACTTCTGGCCAATCTTACTGCTCCTTTCTCTACATCAGAAAGGTTAATATCTTCATTTCAGACCAGAGTTATGATGTTATTCTTACTGGAGAATGTTCTTTCTTCGGTAGAAGTAGGCACACCTAATGTTTTGGGGTGTTTTGTTTTTAAATGAACACTATATTATTTCAGTGATTTTGTTGTATTCCTCTGGCATCCAAATTATTTTTATTTTAATTTTTTTAAACTTTATATTATTTAGCAAGATTTCTGGGTTTAATGTTTTGTTATGTCATTTTTAAGACTTATGGTCCAGTTTACAGCTGCTGGAATCTTCCATAACTCTCCTGATCAGTCATCTGTCACTCAAAACTAAAATTTTCTTATAGATTGCTTAAGGTTTGGGGTTTTGTTTCTCTGAGGAAATTAAAGGGAGTGAGAGGGGGATTTAAATTTTGTATTTCACAAATATTGCAGGCACATGACTTTATACAAATCTGTATTACATACTGAGCTTTCTCAATTTAGAACTGAAAATGGACCCTCTTGGTTTCAGTCTTCTGAATGCAATGAATTCCTTTAAAATTGGTGGACTTGCTCTTATGGAAATGTGCATGTGCGGGTATTTGTCTGATGAAGGACTTAATTTATGTTATAGGTGTTTAAAATTCATTTATTTTGATGATTTTAGTGTTACATGTAAGGCATCCTCCTCCACAGTGGTTGCGTTACTAAAAAATGGGATAGAAGAGGCTTTTTATTGAGTCTGATATGACCTGAGTAGTTGTTGTTAACCTCAGAAGTCTGTAGAGCTTCTAATTGAGCAATTTGTTTCATAGGGTGAGATGGGTGTGAAAGGACCAGACGGTGTCGCAGGCCTGCCTGGTGAAAAGGTATGTTTGTGTTTGTTGATGTGTGATTTAACTCATGGGAAAGTGTTCATTATGTCAGTGGCTTCTCTGTAATTGTGTACAGAAATGGGAGGATAGAACATCTCTGTTAGAACATTGTCTTACCTGCGCTTCCTGGTTTTGGTAGCACACTGAAAAAGCTGTTCACATCAATAATGTTCGCTGATGTGCATGTTTGTTGGGATTTTTTTTGCAAGAAGTGGGGGTTATATACGGAGCTAAAGGAAGCTGCTTGTTCCACTTGCCCACTTTGTGGTCTGCAAGCTTAGGTAAGAACTCTTGTGTGCTCAACTGTCTGCTTGGTAGAGCTTGAGATAAACACCACTGACTTCTTGATCAAAGATTTGGAATAGCCATGGCTAAGAAGGCATGCTAGCCTACTGGTGTATTCAAGCATAAGTTTCACTTCATTTCACAGTGTTAGCGTGCAAAATAAGACAGCTGTATGCACTCACTGGGTTCGGTGCTACTTACCTGTATTAGAGGAAGTCTGTAAGTCTAATATCTAGCATCTTAATATAGGTAGAGGCAGCCCTCATAATACTGAGGAAACAGCTTGTTGCTGTCAGGCTTAAAATCTGTGGGTTTACAGTAAAAAATTATGAAATCGTCTTATTTTTACTTACTATTTCTGTCTCAAATTTTGGGTTTTTTTTAAACCTGGAGGTAGATGTATATAAGCAAAGTTAAGAGGAAAAATGAAGGTGTTTGGTGCTGATGTTAAGTTATATTGGTAGAAAAATGGAGAGCAGGCTGCAAAGATGTTCAAAGGAATTTGCAACATTGAAGACCTGAATTGTCAAGTGGTATGTAAGACTCAGAGAAAGCAATGGACAGGTGATGCAGATGAAGAGGAAAACAAAGGAAGCATTGTGCATTTCATGCCAGACTCGACTAGCTATTACTATTCAGGAAAGTGATCTTGGAATTACAGATCAAGGAAGAACATGGACACTGTTTACCACTAGTCAAATAAACAAACAATCTTTGGGAATTACTAGGAAGAGAATAGGAAACAAAGCAAAAGCATTTTAATGTCACCATTTTTAATGAATGTCTGTATTATGCTGCGACTTGAATGATGTATACAGTTCTGGTTCTAACATCTCAGCGTGAATCTAATAATACCAGAAAAGATTCAGAGGTGTCAAGAGTGATCAAGAGCACTAGATATCCTCCAATTAAAGTGTGACAATGTGGACTTCATTCTGAAAAAGGCACAATTAAGAAAAAACATGTCATGTTCTGTTCTCTGTACAGTCCTGAATGGAGCAGAAGAGATTAATAGGGATTTATTTATTTATTTTATTCTTCAGTGTGTGATATAGAGCATCAAACCTACCTGATAGCAGGTTCAGAAAGTATAGAATAGGCTCATTCTTCCTGTAACAATATTACAGTTTGAGCACTGCCACATAACCTGAAAAGTCTGAAAATGTATTAGAAAATTAATGGACTAAAATTCCATGGAGTGTGTAATTCTGCTTGTACTTCAAGAGGCTGGAATCTGGGAAGGCCACAGGAGAGGTCTTTATGGCTGGCCTATTGTTATATTTTTCTGTAGATATCTGTTGTAGCCATGACTGTAGTCCTGTAATTGACTGGAGAAACCTTTGTTTTGATCCAAATAGACAGTGTTTTACTTTACTGTGCTCCTAGATGTGAATTAATGGAAAGAGTTATTGTAAAGCATTGTGGATTGAGACTGATCTAGAATGAAGCTGTGTTTTCACTTGGCTCTTTCTGTAGCTCCTACTCTGATGTTATCTTGTTTTAAACTTACCAGGCTACATTGCTTTTCCAGTCCAAGTTATTATTATTACAGTTGCCATGGTTAATATTGTTTGGGTTTTTTTGCTAAGCGCCTTGCAAATTCATTGTCAGGCCAAATCCCAAAGCTCCTGTTAGTTTACATGAAGCTCAACAGTCAGATCTTATTTAATATCCAGAAATTGTACTTTTTCTGAATGTTACAACTCTTTTAATTTCAGCCTATGTAAAATACCATTGCTGCAAATTAAAAATGAAATACCATGAAATATAAAGCTGTCAAAGCTTAAAACCTCAGAAATAAAAAAATAAGAAAACAAATAAGAAAAAAAAAAGAAAGCCAAGTATTTTGTACATGCATAGCTAGATGAAGAAACAGATCCAACTATCCAGCTTGCCAGAGTGGTCATGTCTGTGTGGAGTAGTGCAGTGCTGTGTGCATTTCTGGTGCTAGAATTAATGGTTTTCTCATCTTGTGAAAGGTGTTAATGTGTTCTCTCCCAGGTGATGCATCAAGAACTATATACATTTGTAGAATCTTTTATTTTTGTGCTCCCTTAAGTGTGGGGTTCTGGATGCTAACATTGTACATAGAGTTAAAGATAATGAAGTGGAGGAGCAGCACCAAACCTGTCTGAGTTGAAGAAACATTTGGACAACACCCTCAGGCACAAGATGGGATTCTTGGGGTGTTTTGTCCAGGGCCAGGAACCAGACTTAAAGATTCTGAAGAGTCTCTTGCAACTCAACATATTCTATGATAAAAATACTTTGCAAAGGCATCTCCTGCATTTCAGGATGTTGAGGTGCAGACCGTTCAATGCTGGGAGAGCATTCTCAGGAGTTACCGCTGTTTGTGTGTCCTCTTAAAGCCTTCAGCACATGTTATGTATTGTTGGAGATGTTAAATTTCTTAGGGTGGCTTTTCTTGTGTTTTTGCACTGTGTATTTCTGAGCTTTGTGCAGAAGGGAAAAGAAATTATACTTTTAAAAAAAATTAACTGAAGTCTGAGGCTTCAAAGAACAGAGGCACTCTTGATAATACTCCCAAAACCTATCCACTGCAGTACTCCTTTGTTTATACTTTATTCCCTGGGAAAAGGTTCAAAGAATAAATAAGCAATAGATTTTACACATGTTATTATGCACAGGAAACAATATCAATTCATTTGACCTATTTTAGATGTTTGCCTTAGAATGAGATAAACTTGGCTGTTGGAAATCCTGTTTCTTTAGATTGATTATCTCAAATATACCTGATGTAGTGAAAAGCTAAACTTAGAATAGTACTATGCAATGGACTTTATTACTTGAGAGAATCTTAACAGGAGAATCTCCCAGTACAGTGCTTTGATGCTCATATATTCAGTTTTCAGGATGTGGGTAAATTATGAGACCTCTGTGAGTCTTCATATATGGCCTTGACTTTCAAGGATCTTAAGTGTGAAAGTTGTTCAGTCTGTCTTCAAATGTGACACTTTGCCTTCTCTCACTTTCAAGATGTACTGTCACTGACAACATAATTTCCCATTCACCAAATGCTGCAGGGGTTTTGCCACAGTTCTGCTGACTAATAGGTGCAAAAGTAAGTGGTGTAGAATTTTAGGCTCTTGCCAATTAAGAGGTTGGATCTGCTGAAGGCACACAGAGTTTAAGGCTTGATGACTCTAGGGTAACATAAGAATAGCCTTAACAGCCTAAAGAAAACAGGGGAATATTCTGGCCATAATGCAACAGTTTTGTAGATTTTTCTGATGCAGTTCTTGTAAGCTGCCAAAGTAAAAACATGAGGTTTTCATTGACTGGCACACCACAAGATGCCTGTTGTCTCATCTGCCTTTGGGTTAAAAGAAGTCAGTGTCATGGTTCTTTTGAATAATCAGAGAGTCAACAATCTAATGCAGACCCTGTGGAGCCCTACCTCAGGTCCCCTAAGTCACAACACAGTAGATGGTCAGCACCATTATATGTGTGACTGTCTATTTGATGTCCACCTATCTAGTTCCTTCATCCCCACTGTTCTTCAGGAAAATGTCTTAAGGTATTTTTCTTTTAAATAGTAAAACCTACTTGGGGCAACAGGACAAACTCTTGAGATTATCAGAGGAGATAGTTCTGAGGTACTTGTTTATAATTCTAAAATAAGAGGGTAGTAATCTTCCCTTGGAGGGAAATTTGCTTCCTTTGGGCTATCAGAAGAGATGGGATACAGTGGCATGATCGCTTTCCTGCATTTGGGACTGATCTGTAGCTCAGCCTTCTGGGCACACTTCAAGGTATCTGTCAAACCATGATACAAGAACAACAGGAAGTTGTGGTTAATCAGAATCCCTGTGTGTGTGAGACCTTAGGTTCTGTCCTTCTGGCAATGCTCAGCAAAGCTGTAAGAACAGGAGAAAAGTGTTGAAAGAAGCACTGTGTTAGCCTACTTTTTGGTGATTAGCAAGTGAAATTGCCTCTGGATACACTTCTGAAGCCATTTAGTACAACTGGATTTTAGCCAGCATGATGTTTATGGCATGAGAAATTAAATCTGTCCCTGAAGTGGATGTTTGAAGTAACTGGACTGCTTTAAGATATATTATGACAGCCACCTATCTGTTCCAGAAATTAGCAAATCCTGATCTAGCAGTTTGACTCATTATGGCAATAAAAACTGATTGCTCAGCCATTAAGAATGGTCTTCACCTGAAACTGCTGTGTACAGGGTCACATCACTGGCATAACCTGAGCAAGGTCAATACATTGCTATAAAGTATTTTTATTATAAAAAGTTTAATTATTTTCCCAGTGTTCCTGTACTACTGAAATGGAGAGACAACATTCCTGTTGGTGTGACCCACAGGTTTCTCTCTAACTGAAGTCATAACATCATCTTACTTCCATACATGTTGAATGTGTGCAGGTCCTTTCCACAGCACCCACTGGGGGATTGTTACAGACTTCCCTGGCATGTGTTTTGTGTCTGCACAAAGCATATCATGTGATGGATCCTTCCACTACTTACAGGGGGCTTATAAAAAAGAGACAGCTACTTTTTGCATGGGCTGATAATGATAGGACAAGGGGGGATGGTTTTAAACTGAAATATGAGAGGTCTAGATAACATGTCAGGAAGAAATTCTTTACTCAGAGGGTGGTGAGGCACTGGAACAGGTTGCCCAGAGAAGTTGTAAATGCCCCATTCTTGGAAGTGTTTAAGATCAGGTTGCATGGGGTCCTGAACAACCTGGTCTGATGGGTGGCATCCCTGCCCATGGCAGAGGAGTGGGAACTAGATGATTTTCAAGATCTGTTTCAACCCAAGCCTTTCTATGATTCTCTGATCCCTTTATGGTGTACTTCCAGGCTGTCCAAACAGTCTGACAGTGCTTTGAACCATGATTAGAAGATCAAATCCTCAAGCCTTAAAAATGTGTTAGACATTTTCTGAGGATAAGCCAGCCACCAACTGCCTGATCTCAGTATTCTCACAGGGAGCTAATTTTTTTACCTTTCTTCATGAGCTTTTTGTAAACTTGAGCAAGCTGGGTTTAATTTTCCTCTGTATAGTTGAGATTTTTCTTTTTCCTGCACTTCTTGTGTCACTTATCCAAATAAGTCAAGTCCTTTCTTCCTCCTTGCTTCTGGCTCTATAATGCCATGGCAATGAAGCTCCAAATTGAAAGCTCATTTAAACTTTGGATACTAAGTGATGGAGTCCTCTTTGGATTACAGGGTTATTTTTTGCTGGTCTGTGATGCCTTGACAAGTCAAGGTGAATTTCTCAACCATTTTGGCATATGCATTTTAGGGGATGGACAATCTCTGCGTACTTGAGAAGTTTAGCACAAGAATTCCTAGTTCTGTGAGGTAAGCTGCCACCTGTGGCAGGTACTCTGATACAAAGTATTAAGCCTTTTTGGGTGTTGTGGACCTTTTGACTCCCTCCAAGTACCTGAGAGGAGATTGCAGTGAGTGTTGGTTTCTCCTCCCAGGTAGCAAGCGGCAGGATAAGAGGAAATGGCCTCAAGTCACGACAGGGGAAGTTTAGATTGCATATTGGGAAAAGCTTCTTCACCAAAAGGGTCATCAGGCATTGGAACAGGCTGTTTAGGGAAATGGTTTGAGCCAACATCCCTTTAAGTCTTCCAAAAATATGGCTTTTGGTGACATGGTTTAGTGGTGGAGATATCAGTGTTAGATTAATGGTTGTACTCAATCATAGAGGTCTTCTCCAACCTTAAGAATTCTGTGGCTTATGTGTATTACAAGTCCTGCTAGCCAGAAAGGCCTAATGCTTCTGAGAATGTGCTGATGGCAGTAAGGCTCAAAGGACTCAAGCTAAGGAAGGTGAATTACTTACTCTGTTCCTGGCCTTTCCATATTTTTCTAGTTTTTCTGTTATGGAAATATTTTTTTCTTCTTTATCAGTGACTGCATTCTGAAAAATGAAATTGATGTAGGCAGTAAGATAATTCAGAAAATTCAGATTTACTAAATTAAACTGGATTTGTCTATTCCTCTCTATCCAAACCTCTACAGTAATTGCTTTCTCATGATACAGTGATACAATTCATAGTGATGGAGATCATGTATCAGTGTTTCTTAAACTACCTTTTGTGAAATACTTGTGACAACATTCACTTTGAATATTTGACTTTCAAATGGTTTTACTTTATTGGTTTTATTTTTTTTTGCATTGATTTTTTTGCATTCCAGATTATGAACACTATTCCTAAAATATTGAATATTTTGAGTAAGGCTTTTAAGATGACTAGTCTTGCTAGATGTAAACTTGAAGCAGTGAGATATTCAATATGCTGTGCATTTGCTACTACACTCTATAGATCCTCCTGCAGTATATTAATAAAATAGTTTAGACTAAAAAGATGAATCAATGCTTATGTAAATCAAAAAGTGTTTATTTCTACACAACTTAGATTTCTATTCAGAAGATTTACCGAATTAAACTGGATTTGTCCATTCTCCTTTATCCAAACCTCTATAGTACTTCTTTCTTATGATTAATAACATTCACAACATACAATTCATAGTGATGAAGGTCATGTAAAATGGCATGTAAAATGTGATGGAGATCAAAGTCAGACCAGAGAAAAAGTTAAGTGTACATACATTTCAAGAGCTCTACCAACTGTATGAGTGCTATTTGTACTTTGAGTACTGAAAATGAGATTTACATGAAATGAGTTTTACATTAAACTGTTCAGCAGATATCTGTAAAAGAATTAGTCCTTTTTTTCAAGCACACGTATTTGTGATGATGATCCAACAAAATGTACATGAACTCACATATTTTGTGAGCCAGAAGATAATAGTACTGGAATAAATAATGCTGCTTGTAGTATTGTTTTTCTTAATTTAACTGTGTCCTATGGTTATCCGGAAATTCCGCTTTCTCAAGTCCAATATCACTCTGCTGTCTTCCATTTTAACTGACTTGGAAACCAAATACTGATGTTTTCAGTTTTGGTAAATTTGATTATCCTTTTGGAATAGGGTTCTCTTTATATTTGGAACAGGTAAGGAAATAATTAGTAAAAGGCTACTTGAAATCAGACATAGATACCTTTTGTGGTATTAATGATATCGAGACAGCATCCGGAACAGTCCACTTTGCATTGCCTGCTGGGAAGAGCTCTCCTTTCCCTCAGTGGTACCTGAGAAAATGAGTTTGAAAATGGCTGCATTGTAAGGTTATTTTTTTCAGTATAAAACATGGCTTAGAAATGTCTAATTTATACACATTAAGATGTTGAAAAATAGAAAATTACATGCTAATGTAGCATGTGACTTCAAATTTCTTTCAGAGATATTTTTAATACCCATCTCCATACTGAGTTACTACAGGGTCAGGGCTTCAGGGCCAGCTGTGTCATGAGATCCACAACTGGAAACTTGTTAAGTGTACATCCAAATCAAAATGTCATTGTGAACATCCTTGTGACCATTGATCTGTTTTCCCCATTGCTCCAGCTAGACTATGCAAACTCTAGTATTTTCCAGGGCATATTTGGCTTTGCAGAAGTGCCATGGCCTGTTGTGCCAGTTCAGCATTGCTTCTGGACCATTAATCACTCATGTAAATGTACAAATCTGAGGAGACGTTGGTGTTGAGTTTTCAGTAATGCAGTCTTTTCCTTGCAGCTGTCTTGAAAGATCTCTGGACATATTGCCTTCCACATTTCATGTCCTGTACAGATCCTTGACAGGGATCAGGATATTTCCAAAGTAGCTCATCAGCATCTTTGAGAAAATTTCCAAAATGCATGTGGAGCACTGGATAGGTACTGCTTAAAGCCATCTTAATCGGTTTATCTGTCTTTTATTCAGTGCCATCCAATTTATGAGCTGCCATCACTGCTAATCAGTTATATTTCAATATTCTTAGATCATGTATGGACATAAATTGCGTTAGTTATACAACTTCTGAATAAACTTTGTGCTGCTTTGCTCTGGAGTCTCTAACAGAAACAACATAACACAATAGGTAACACAGGAAAAATATTTGACATCAGAAATCTTTTCAAAGTAGGAGAGTTGTGAGCTGTAAGAATGTGGTCCAATTGGAAACTTTACTACCACTAAGTTTAAAGCCTTGATCTTGAGAATTGCTGGTGATGGTAAATCAGGCAGTTGGATACCATCTATTGCAGAACAAATTTTCTACAAGTTTTGTATTATTTTTGTGTTTTCAGTGATATCTTAATGTAAAATTAACCTACATCTGATTTTAAGAGATGGACTCGTATGAAAATAGTAGGTCTCAATAGATTTGTGATGCATACATATGCTTAAAAATAAAATAAATTATCTTACTTCGAAAATACACTTTAGATCAGTGTGATTTCCAGAACTTGTTTCATTGCGTCAGCATGTATGGTTCTTGCCTGCTTTCTCTTGCTCTCTCTCCTTAGCATTACAAGAAAGTGTTTTGAATAGCCTTTGATCATAAATTTGATTCCAGAGAGCTGTCTGCTATGCTGACTTATTTTTGCCTTATTAGGTGATTTTTGCAGTTCATAACTCCAGGAACTGTTGAGCTCCCTGTTTTTTCAGTTCCTAAAGCTAAACGATGGCATTTCAGTTCAGCTCTTGAGAGAGTTCTGTGGAATCAAATTACCTGGCATGCAGTGACACTGCTTGGGTGTTATTTCCATCCTGGAGGGAATGGTGCTGGTGACTGCTGTAGGTGTTGGTGAGCAAAGACTTCATTTTTAAATGCAAAAAATCATTGCTTTTTGGGGGAAAGGAAATATGCTTCAGTCCCATCTGAGGAAAGTTACAGCATTGTCTTCTGTGATCTCATGGGTTCCCTCAAAATCAGATTAGTATGTCTCAGCAGAACAAAAGTACAAATGTGATTTTGGAGCCAGACATTACTTCTTGTGTTGCTTGGCATCAAAGTCGTGGTCTCCTGCAGGCAAGTGACACTGGTGAGATAAGAGTGGGAGGGATATATACTCTCTGGTGCTTGCATTGGAACTGCAATAACCAGCAGAACGTGGCTGCTCGTGGGGCCTGGAGCGCAGCAGCCGCCTTTGTGATGTGAGGTGAAGTGTGGCCAAAGCAACCAAAGGTCACCATTCATTTTCGAAGGGTCTGGGATGCAGGGAGCAAAGCAGAGCATGGCACAGCGCCATGCAGGGCAGGCCTTTGTTAGCCTGTTATGTAATGTGGAAGTAAAACATAATGTGCTTGTTAAATAATGCAGTCATTAAATGCAGCCCTTTGTTGCTTAATCAGAGAGTCATGAATACTCTAGCTGTGAGTCTGCTTGGTTCTGGGGTTCTTAACTGTGTTGGAAAAGCCTCAGTCAGGACCTTACAGATCTTGAAAGGGCAAGGGGTAAGGCTTGAGGATCCTTCTTCAGTTGTTCATAAATTGTATTTATTGGATTCTTTCTGGAAGGTTTCTGTGGCACCTAGCTTTTAGTCTTGTATGGTTTTTTCCCTTCATTTTTGAGGGCTAGAGACTGTAGGTTTTAAAAGTGATATTCTGAACTTTCCACTTCTCATCAGCATGCAGAGCTTTAAGAAAGGTACCCATTATTGCACTGCAAAAGTTGGCAACAGTGTGTTGCAGGAAATGGACTAATTGGGGAGGAAGGAACTTTCTCACTGTACTGCCACATTGTACATCTTGTCTGACACATTTTACTTAGTTTTGTTTGTCTTCTTTTAAGGCACTAGGTATTGAACTTCACAGAATACTAGATTTTTTTGATCTGATGAATCATTAATCTATATTAGGATAATTACGGATAGCTTGTGTTATTGTGTTTCATTTAAATTATATATGAGTGCGTTCTACCTGGATAAAAACTACTGTTGTGACTAGCATATTAGACTTTTTTAAAAAAATTTGTTTCATGCAGTAGAAAGTTTATACCTAGTACAAATTATCCAGAGGTTGTAGATAATACTGTTAGCTGCTGTGACTTGCTAACTCACCTTTGCTCTTTTTTTAGTGGGTGAGTTATATTATTAAAATTTAAATAAATGCAGCTCATATGTGCATTTTTAATGTCAGTGGATATATTTCTTGCCCCCAAGCCCACTAAAATTGTAACATAGGTTTTATATACCAAATTCAATGTTAATTGCTCTTAAAAATTCACAGACACCAAATCGTTGGAAATAAAAACTCCATTTTATTAGTCTAGTAAAATCATTGATAGGTATTGCAAACCAGAATGTATTTTTATTTTTTTAGTTCTCACTGCTAGCCTGTATTTATAAACACCTAAGATCCATACTGTGTGTTTCAAGTCCGAACCGATTAAATCAATGTGACACGCTGAGGCTGGGCCAAGTCTTGTCTAATCAGCAGTCAGCACTGCTGCTCTGGCATGAGGCTCCCAAAAATAGAAACACAAGTCAAACAAGTAAGTGGAAGGGCACTGAAAGAAAAAGTGCTGCTAATTCCACTGTTGACTTTTTGTCTAATGGATTCTTGTTCCCAGGCCACTCTAAGTAAAGAAACTGGCACGGGGTGTGTTCCTGCAGATGGCTCAGCAGTGACACACGTGGCCCAGCTGGGTGACAGGTGTTTGATTTGTCTTTTACAAGTACCTCATGCAAGACAGTTGTTTTTTTTTTAACAGATACTGAGAAGCTAGTCAGCTAATGCTTTTTCTTCAGAACACCCCTTTCACTATGCTCCCTTTCTATTGTGAAAGACAGTTCTTCTGATTGTCCCACATGCATGAAAATAACGTGATATCACTTTGAAATAAGATTCTAAACAGGAAAAATTAATTCATAATTAATTTTGTTTAATAGTTGTAACCTGTTACCCTTACACATAAAAGATGCACAGCGTATTATTTGTAGCTATTGACAATAAGATCTCAAGAAATAATTATTTAGCTGTCCAGCTTGCAGAATGAAAATTCACTTTAAAAGTATGAATGGAAGGAGAGTGCCAGACTTCTGGGCTGTGGCCATTATGCTCTGTGTTAGTGTTTCTTCACATAACATGACAAGGTTTTGGGACTTTCTCAGACTGAGTAGCACAAACCTGGAGTAAAAGATATTCTCTGTCCAGTGGAACATACAGTACTGATAGAGGTGCACCCAAGGCCATGAGGGAAGAGCAAAGTTGGGAAACTATTTAACAGATGGGAATTGTGTACAATGTGTACAATGCTATTCCTTAATGAATTTTTGAAGCTTTGTTGTAAACTGCATTACAGCACACTGCATAATTGGAGAGAGATTGTTTCAGTGGCAAACTGGGGGGGTAGGAGGGGATTGGTTTTGTTTTAATAAGAAGGCATTTGTTAGTCATAAGAACTCTGGTAGCAAAGGCTACAATAAAATAGAAAATTAGGAGGATGATTTTTCCAATCATGCTTGATTAATGGGAAGGTAAACAGGTAGGATGTGTAATATAGGGTGGCTGTGGCCAGTTTGTCTTCCCCATCCCATTTCTCCATACTTTCTTCTGAACATTTTTGTCTTCTGGAACCAAGTCCATAAATGATTACTTTTTCTACTGCTTTTTCACATTTCATATCTGTGTGGTTAAACATTGAAGCATTTAATGGTCTGTGGGACTGATTTTTTATAGTGTAAACTTACATTTGCACGAGCTGAGAATTTGCCTCCTGAATCTTCAGATTATAGAACTGGATATTGATGATGATGATGATGATTCTCTTATAAAGAATAGCTTCTGAGGTGTAAGAGGTTGACCAATGCTGTTTGCATTCCTAATATAAACCTGGGGGTCCAACTGTTGTGTTGAGTATAATAGTCATAATATATTATATTATTTTTGAAAGACCTCAGCAATATGTTCATATTGAATAATGATTTTTAAGATACATTTAGCATTATTGCATTTCAAATATTACTTGAGCAAGGCCAATTAGATTACTTTCCAGCTCTGTTGAAACTTTAATAGGATTTGGATTTGCTTTAAAGCTGTGTTATGGTTGAATTAGCAATAAATTAATAGATGTTGTGTAGGTCAGGCAATTTTCCTTTTGACAGATCTCCTGTAACAGAAAAAAACATAGTTGCAATAAACTATCAGTTGTCCATGAGTATAAGATTGCATCAAACTTTTTTCAACTGTGTTGCTTCAGGTAATGCAAATATCCAACTGGCTAGACTTAATTTTTTCAACTGTTCATTTACAAGAACTTACAAATCTTTGAGAATTTTTTTCAGCCAGAAGACTATTTGCATATTTTCACTACTCTGTGGGAAATGTTCTTGCAAATTTTATTTGCATTTTTTTAATGTTTTGTGTATGATGTTGTAGGTCAAATTAACTGGATTGTCATCCAGCCCAAGTTTAATTTGTGTCTGCACTGCATTTTTAAGTTGTCACCTTTTCAAGGACTTGCAATATCAGTGAATATTACTTGTAATTACCAAAGGCAGAAAGAAGACTTGCTGAAAGCAGAGGCTCTGCTTCTGCTGGTACTTTTTTGATGGCACAGAAACAAGTCCTTGACATATGTCCCAAAGACTTCAATCAGTTTATTACCAAAGCGGGGGGGAAAACCCAACAAAACCATGCAGTATACCTGGCTGTAGTTGTGCATGACAGTAAATGGAGTGATGCTTTCATCTTTGGTTTTTCAGAACAACTTCTCTGACTTCACCTGTTGGGTGGAAATAATTTGTGGGAGGAAAATATAGGAACAAACTTTTGATTTATGTACTTTATGTATGAAAATATGTTTTATGCGTTTGAATATAGATATGCTTTATGCATTTGAATATAGATCTTGTGTGAGTTGCATGCTTTTTGAGAGATGCTCATAGCAAAAAAAAAAAAAAAAAATAAAGAAACTATGCCAACTAAAGAGATTGCAGTCTGGAGTAAGGAGTCCTGTGGCCATGTTCTCTGATGCTCTGAGCTGCCTAGAACTGCTGATTCTTTAGTCTGAATGCAAAGCACCAAAACCTAGATTTTCAAGTGTCATTTAGTTTGGAATATATTAACATCCAATTGCCTGAATGAATAGGCAAGTCAGTCTTGTTCCAAAGATGGGTAACAGGAAGTGATGGGAATGAGGAAAAATTGATACCTTCTGAACTCAATCTATATTATAATATGCAAATAAGATCAGTAGAGTTTTTACCATTTGCCTTTCTCTTTAGCAATTACTTAGCATGAGCCCTCTATCCTGCCCTGACCCCCTTGGCCAAACCATGGTGTATCTGCTCCACTGGGGCTGCTGTGGAAGCAGGACAGAGCAAAGGAAATGAACTATTTACCTGTCACAAGCCCTTCTTCAACAGGTTATTTTAAGGGAGGATCTTATTCTTGCTCACATGGATCAAGTTTGCAACAAGGATAGCACTGAGCAAGAACTCAGGAAGTGCTGGTAGCTCAGTAGTAACCAAGAGAGGATGAAAGGCTTGGTAGATGCAGTGAAGCCAAAATGTCATAATATTCAGCAGAAACTTATTGACACAACTAATCCAGGAAATTCATGGAGCAAGTTTTAATAAATGTACTTTGAATACATTTTTACATAACTGGTATTCTATCAGGTGATCCTAACCATTAACGTGCGCCTGTTTAAATAAACAAGGAAATATTCCAGTAGGATAAGAAAGGTGTCATATAATGGACTGTAATTGGTGTGGAATTTTTATCTGTGCAAGGCAGAGCTCTGCCCCTGTTGGTGGCTCTGCACTAGCTGGGTACGTGCTCCACGGGGGAGGATGCTGCTCAAGCCCACTGACAGTACATTGTTGAACATTCCGCTCCATTTCTGCAATGCTAAAAATAGTTGTCCTCATTTTAAAACACCACGCTATTAGATTATTCCAAGGGTCTGGCATACTTAGACTAATGGAAGGCACATATCCATAAATTATCAAAACACTAAGTAGTGTTTGACTGTGCTGATTTTGCTTCTATTAAGATGAGTTTCCTTGCTAGTAACCCTGGGGTATCAAGCCTATATTTTAAGTCAAGCTACTGGCGGTGTCCCAGTAAATTTAAAAACAAAAATGTTTGATTTTCCTATTGAGAATTAAGAAGTATCTGACTGCTTCTTGGTGGCTTGTTTGTGTGTGTGCTTTTTGGGGGGTTTTGGGGTTTTTTTGGGAGGTTTTTTGTTTGTTTTTTCTTGTTTTGTTTTGTTTTTTGTTTTTTTGGTTTTTTTGTGTTTTTTTTGGTTTCACAGAACCATGTCTGAAAAATTCTTGAAGCATTTTACAGTAATTGTTTCTCTTTCCCACCGTTGAAGACAATCACATCAAGTTTCAGTATGTTTGCCATTATAAATGTTGTCAGTGCCTAAAATAGTCCAAATAGCAAAATGCATTCCAAGTGATTGATAAAAGTTTCTTTCAACAATTGTTTTTTTGGTTCCTTTTCTTGTCTTTTTTTTTCCTTTTCTTTTTTGTGTATCCAGACAATGTGATTACTAATTCATTTTTTGCTACCATATTGTTTCACAGTACAGGTAACAATGCTCCTGGTAAAGTTCATACACTTGTATGTTAAGATAGGCTCTCCTTTTATTCTTTTCAGGTTTTTTTGGTGTGAAAGTCCTTTATTTGGGGACAGAAAGTAGCTAACTGTGGAAATCAAGGTATAAAAACTGACGTAAATGCATTCTAAAAATGTTGTTATATACACACATACAAAGTATCTTACTCTATCTTCAAAATCCTTCTCTAATTTTGTAAGGTTTTGCGACACATTTATAGACTGAAAAATCAATAAATTATAAGTATATTAAGGACCATGTATATAAATACATTGCACATTTCCAAAACAATTAAATCAATCACAACATCAACCATTTTAGATTTAATAAGAATCAATACTGATGCTATTCATGTAGGAATGTATTTTTACACTGTTGTTTTGAAGAAATAATAATTTGTAGAGCACTGATTAAACAAGGCAAGGCAAAAGACCTATGGCTTGTCTTCATAAACTGTTATTGTGTTTTGGGGATGTTTTTCTAGTTTACAGGGATCCAATATAGCAGGGAAGATGAAATTTTATTATCTGGTAGCAGAATATGAAGAATTTTTCACAATCTATCCTGTAAATCTAGAGAAAATGAAGGGATGACGATTACTTGTAGTGATTAATTAGAATTTTTCCCCAGTAGGCTACCATGTATTGCTACACACAGGAGCTGGAAAGAAGATGTTGGAAACTGTGCCAGGAGTGGAGTTAGAAAATGCCATTTTAACAAGTTATTTTAAGATTTATTTTAATTGTTATACGTCATGAGGGCTTTGTATTTATTTGCTTAATTATTTTTATAATTCTGATGAATAATCATTCTTTTATTGGCTCTTTCTGTTTTTAAGAGAGACTGGAGTTTTTCTTTTGTTTCTGTTCTTTTTGTGTCTGTGAAGCATTGTCTGCTGCTTGGCCTGGAATCAAACAAGTAAACTTTCAAAACTTTCTTTTGTTGCCGAATTTTGGCATGGACAGAAAACTCAGTTGGGTGGTGTGCAAGTTACTGTCAAGGACATCAGGTCCATGAATGGAATGGAGAAAACATTTCATTTTGGATTATTTTAATTAGACTTCTAAGTTCCTATTACAAGCCATATGAGCACAGATGAATTTTACCAGAATTTAGCTCAGTAATTATAGTTTAGTTATGACAAAAATTAATGTATTTATTGTGGCATTTTTCATGAATATGTAAATGGAGGTTGGTTCTTAGCTTTGAGTGGCAGAGCCAGGTTCTCACTAGGTCTGTAAGTATTTCACACACTTTTTGCTTAGAAAGAATGGAAAAGGAAATCAGTGCAGTATTTTGTATTTTAATTCTAAGTGAAATAATACTAGGTTTTTAACTATACCTTTTCCTTGCAAAGCTGTATGTTAAGTGCAGAATTGAATTGTCTGTACCTCTCAACTCAAAGTTCATGATTTATGGTTTTCTTTTGTTCAAATACTCCGTGTTCAAATATTGAAGAGGAAGTTTACAATGTGAGTCAACTTGAGTAGTTACCTTTTAAAAGCACTTTTGATTAACAAGGTGTTTGGTTTTACTTATGCTCAGTTTCTGTACTTAAATTTTAAGCATCTGGTTCCCTGAATGGAATTTGCAAACTCAAATCAGATCCTTAATTTTCATGGGCAGCATAAAGAGAAAGTCATCTGGGAGCTGGGAGTGGCAGTCAACTGTACAGATGACTTACTTTGGTCTTTTTTTAAAACGTGGGTTAGAGGACACAGTAAGTTAACAGCATATATAGGACATTCACTTGGGAAGTAGGGCAAGCCTGCCTGGTTGCAGAGGATCAAGATTTGCATTTCTTCCTGCTGAGTAAGCTGGATACTTGGAGATGAAGGAAAAATCTGAAATGTCCCATTGAACAGAGCCTGGAAACCAGCAATCAGCTTTGTGCATACAGCTCCCTGTTGGACTTAATGGTTTAAGGGTAGATCCCTGTGTGCTTAAGTGCATAATAGGTGTTGGGGAGACAGTGGAAGCTGTGGTACACTTGTTGGGGTTTCAGGTACTTGGGTAGCATGCAAGTGTCTTCTGGACTGTCTTCTTCAGAATAGGGCCTGAAATAAAGCTTGAGAAAGTTTTCATGTGATCAAAATTCTCTAAATTTTGTTATCCAGTTGTCTGAAACAACCTATGGCTTATCTGCTACAGAATTAGATAACCTGTAATTGTTGATGGCCTATTATATTGAAAGTGTTTAAAGCATATTAACCAAATAGAAAGTAGCAGACATAAGTAACCCTAGAAATTAATTCAACTATTCCATAGAAAAGAAATGAGAAGCAATACATGTCCAGATGCCCTTTTCTCTTAGCTTAGCTCAGTCATGAATTAGGTCTGTAAAGTGGTGGGTGAGTACACTTGGTTTCAGAGGGAAGCTGGCTTAGTAGGTGCTCCAGCAAACCCAGTCTTACTGACTCTAAGGTAGAAGAGAAACCAAACAAAGACCCAAACAAACAAAAAAAGAGTTTCAGTCTAACCATTGGCAGTCTCAACATTCTTTTTGCCAGCTGTCCAGTATCTACATAAATGGTATTTGAATTACTTATCCAGTTTCTGAGTTATTTAATGTGACAGAGCAGCTTTACTATTGACTTCTCTTTCAAAAGAGAAAGGCCATGTGGTGCTGGGGTACAAACCTGCCCAGCAGCATTATTTTGCATTAAGACCAGTTCCCTAAGTCTTCAAACTGTACTGGTCTTTTCAAGTAAAAGATTACAGATTCAAAAATTTAAAATTTGAGAGTCTTGAGACCTTAGCAAAATAAGATGAGGAACAGCACTTCTTCCATTTTAATATTTTTCTCCTTTCCAGAAGTGGAATAGTGTAGGAAGGTCAGACCTTGCAAAAAGAGAAATATTTATTATAGACCTTGCTGGGAATACTTGTTAAAATTGCCTCTTTTCATGGTCAGATTTTCTGTTGACTGCAGAGGTTTTTAATGGTAAATATTTGGAATTAATTTTAATGTCTATTCAGCTAATAACTTTTAGAAAATTGTAGGGGAGATTGTTCTGTTGCTTCTACAAATTAAGAGACCACAGGAAAAAAAGTCCCCATTATTTTGTTGTTATTAAAATTTCAAGAAAATGTTCTGCAGCACGACCTTGATGCAATTTGTGTATCTTTAGGGCAGACACTTCCTGTAATATAGCACAAGTGGAAGGAAGGAAGGAACTTATTTTCTGCAGATGAGGTAGCCAGAATTTTTTTCAGCAACACGATTACCACAGTCTATCAATTTCTACATTCAAAGCCAGGATCTCACTGACTTGTACTGCAGGCATATTTAAAACACTGAAAATCAGATTGGCAATACTGCAGTGAGTGTCAGGACAAGCAATTAATAATTGTCCATGAAAAACTTGTGTGAAATGTTTCGCCTGACTTAATATGAGAATTGTACCACACAAAAGAGAATTTAAGTCAGTCATACTTTTGGTACTTTTTTAATTTCACTCTTTTTATTTCTGCAGCATTTGAATTATTTGAAGTAAGTTACCAGTAGTTAACACTGTTATATGTTTTATACTGTCAAGTGGAAATTTCCCAAACTTCTTTACCTACATTTTGTTGACTATATTTCTAATTTTGTCTAATTTGGAATATATTTTTTTTGGAAATTCAAATATGTGCAAAATAATCTGGGCTGTTTCTGAAACGTTATGCATTGTTGATCACTAACATTGGTACAGGCAAGAACTGACTTGTTGAACAGCAGCATTGCTGAAAATAATGGGGGGGTAGACACGAGACTGAATTATGATCTAACAACATTCTCCTACTGGAATAAAATAAACCACATGTTGGACAATATAATTAAAACTGAACCAAGCAGATCAGGGGAGATATTTTTGTTTCTTTGCTTGGTGGTTCTGCACTTGGTATGCTGTGTCATGTTTGGGGAAGTCATCCACACTCACTTCCACAGGAGATGTGGAGAAACAAGAGAGGGTCCAGCAGGGAATTAGTTTATATTCAGGGGCCTAGAAAACAAGACATCTGAGGAGAGTTTCAAGGAGAAATAATTTTTGAGCCTGGCAAAGAGAAAGCCAAGGAATGATTCAAACTGTCCTATAAATCTGAGGAGCCCAGCTGGTTAATCTCCAAGGACAGCTTCCTAAAACCCCAAGAACACTCCTTGTTGTTATGCAGGGAGTTGAGTATGGCAAAAGGCCAGCATGGATGAACAAGATGCTTCTGACTGACCTCAGACAGAAAAGAAAGTAAACAGTGGAAACACGGGTGAGCTACCCAGTAGGAACATAGAAATACTGCCAGAGTATGTGGTGATGGAGTTAGGAAACCAGAAACTCATCTGGAATTGAAACAAGTAAGAGAGTTTTAAGGGCAGCATGAAGGGCTTCAGTTAAGTGCATCCATAGCAAAAACAAAACTGAAGAAAACATTGACCTGCTGCTTAATGGGGTGAGGAATGTGGAAAAGGCTGAGAGTATCCATTTTTTTTCACCTTGTTCTTTTCCCTAATAAGTTTTGCCCTCAGGCCTCCCAGTTTACTTAAGCATGTTAGCAGATGCGATGATGAACTACTGGCCACAGAAGGGAGTGTTAAGGAGCACTTATTCTACTTGGATGCTTTCAAGATACCAGACTTTATGCGTCCAGGGGTGCTAGGGCAGCTGGCTGATGTCACTGTAGAGTTGCCCTCTGCCATTATCAAAAATTATGATTACTAGGGAAGGTCACTGATGACTGGAAACAAGCAAACATCATGCCCATCTTCAAGAAGGATCCATTGAACTGCAGGCCAGTCGCCCCCACCTCTGTCCCTGGAAAGATTAAATTATGTAGCAAATCCTGGAAGGCATGTCTGAAGAGAGGAAGGACTAGAAGGTCACTGCAAACAGCCAGTGTGGATTTACCAAGCACTAATCACACTGACCAGCCTGATTGCCTACTCTGATAAAATGGCTGTCAGTGTGGATTAGGGGAGAGCAGTGGATGTTGTATACCTTGATTTCAGCCAGGCCTTTGGCATAGTCTTCAGACATATACTTACACTGGAATCTGTGAGGCTCTGACTTGATAAATGAACAATAGAATGGGTGGAAGATTGGGGTCAAAGGTGGAGTGATGCTATGCAGTCTGACTGCTACCTAGTAACAAGTGTCACACCCCATGAGGCAATACTGGATGATATTAAATGTCCTTATTAATAACATGGATGATGGGGTTCTCAGAAAGTTTGTGGATCTTACCAAATGCAGGGAAGTAGCCAGTGCACTGGAAGGTAGGGCAGGAATGATATTCTCAACATGCTGGAGAAATGAGCTATCACTGAACTCCTGTAGTTAAGCAAAGGCAAACGCAAGGGCCTGCCTCTGAGAAGGAATATCCTCATGCCACAGTACAGGCCAGGTGCCAAATTTCTAGAAAGCAGCTCTATATAAAGGGAGTTGGGAGTTCTGCTGGATGCCCTTTGTTTGAATAAGGCCAAAGGCATCTTGGGCTGCCTGAGCAGGTGCATGTCCAGCAGACCAGGAAGAGTGATTGGTGAGACTGCTTCTGGAGTTCTGCATCCACTTTGGAGCTCCCTGGGGACAATAAAGAGAAGTTCCTTGGGGTGAGTCCAGCAGAGACTCACCAAGGTGGCCAGGGCTTGAAGCCCATGATGTAAGAGGGGAGGCTGAGGGAGCTGGGCTCATTCAGCCTTAAGGTGATTTGGAAGGTGGGGGGTGGTGGGTGGTGGGCAGACTCATGGCTGTCTGTAAATACTGGGTGGGTGTGGAAAAGACAGAGTCAGACTCCTATCAGAGATGTACAATGAAAGGACGACAGGCAATGCATACAAGCTAAAATTAGAGAAATGTTGACTCTATCTCAGAATAATTTTCATATAATGAATTTGGGATGGATTAAAAACACAAATGGGAAAGGCAAATGAAAAAACTACTTCCGTGAATTTTTTTTAGAATAAGTGTTAGCTGTCTTGTGTGTCCAGCAGTTCAGGAAGCATAGGATTCATTGAACAACCCAGGTTGGAAGTGGCTTCAAAAGAATGCCTGACACAAAAAAAAAGGAAACTAGATGAACTAAAGAGAAACCATATACATTTGTAATTTATTTCAGGAATTAACCTCTCATTTTTAGGTGAGGACATGCAGAAGTTTATTTCACTAGATAGCATTTTGTATGCTTGGTCTTGGGCTTGCTTCTAAAATTGGGCTGTTGATTATATAAGCCGCCCCCCACCAAAAGTAAAAGGCAGCTACTGTATTAAGTGATGAAAATTCCATAAGTATTTGATAATTTACACTCCTGTACACCTCCAAGGCTTTGAATTTAATTCCCAAATGTGTAGTAAATGATCAGTACACATTCCATTACTTGAGAGATTTGACAAAATGCTGCTAGAAATTTTGCAAGTTATAACCAGCAGTTCTAGTTAACCTTGGACTTCTACTTAAGGAAATTACACTCTCTGAAGGGTGAAAGAACATTTAGACATTGCTCTGGCTAATTTTTTTTAAGGAATTTTAAAAAACACCATAAGCTTTCTTTTGAATATTTTCCACTCTTTTTGACTACAGATGTATAAAAAGTCATGTGTGTTGTACTGAGGCCATGAGACTCAATTCTGGAGACTGGAAAAGACATGCAAGCCATCTCCTACTAGATGATTTGAAAGAGAAAGAAAAAGTTTGCATTTTTTTAATTAGGTAGTTTTTGTGCTGTCTGTATATAATTATGCCCATCTGTCTTCTGTATGTCTCACAAAACATGCAAGTATACATTAATAAAAATGTATATTTTATTTTTGTATAATATCAACAGACTGGCAGATTGCATTTGATGAAGATGTTAACATAGTAAAATTGTACACCATGATCCTCTTCTGAGCTAAATGTTAGGAAATTAGAGCTGGAAAGAGCATTATAATAGGCCTTTTTATTGAAATGTCATCAAAGAAAGAATTCAATCTGCTGAAATAACCTGAGCTTGAGTTAATAGTTTAAAACTCACCCCTTCTCTATTTTCTCTTTGTTTTGGTTTGTTTTTAATACTTGGGTAATTGGATGTGGTTTTCAAAGTGAAAGAAATTAGTTTTCTTTTCGTAAATTATATCTGTATATTTTTTCAGTTGATCTGGGTTGGAGACCTTCACAGTTGACTAGTCTTATTTAAAAATTAAAATTAAGGTTTTAATAGAAATAAATGTATTTAAATTGGTTCTGCAGAAGAATAGAAGTACTTTAATAAGCAGGTCTAGAGTCAATAAATAGTTGAGAATTTTTAAAGCTGAGAAAATCCCTTAGGATGAATGTAAAAATAAATTACTCCTATTAACAGACAAAACTTTGGAAAGCCATATCATTTTTTTGCAGACATTTCACACCTTTTTGAATGAGAGACAATCAGCATCCAAATTAGCTCATTTTTGCCTCATAATAAAAGTTCAGTGCAGTAAAATTATTTTAAAGAATACAATTACTTGAACAACGTTTGTTTGAGATTTGTATTTTATCCTTTTGTGTTCCAGGGTGAACGTGGCTTTCCAGGTAGTAAAGGTGACGAAGGTGAAAAGGTAAATTATTCTGTCCATGCAATTTATTGGTTTAAGAATATGATATATGGCCAAAAAAGTAGAGCTTTGTTCTGAGTGTCTACCTTAACCCTTTAATTAATAAAATTCTTAGGTTTTTCACATGTAAATGCTTAAGAATGAGAAGTTCTTTATGTATTCACTGAGTGCCATCAGGGCTTCCTTTTGATTTATTTTTTTCTATAAGAAAAAATTTTATGCGGAGCCAACAGAACCTCTGCAGTGGCAGTAAATAGTTCAGTAGCTTGTATTAAAGTGAAGGCTGAACTGGCCTTGTGGAAGGCTTTCCAGGGCGATAGAATGCCAGCATTGGGTGGCCTTAGATGGTGCAACCCAGTCTTCTTGTGTTACTTCTGACAGGTAAGTCTTCCCAGGTCATCAATCAAAGGCAAGTAAATGTGTGTTGAAGGACAGGTGGAAGGAAGAGCCAGATCTAACTTGTCTAATAGGAATTAAAGTAACAGTGGTGATAGTTTATGGTTGTAACTTCAGTTCTTAACCATGTTCATGCCTGTTTAGTGGTTTCTCACTAGTTTTGGCTGGTTTGGATTAGTCAACCTGAAATAAGAGCCTATTCTTGAAACAGGTTGTTTCTCTGTGCTTCAGCCCACTGTCTAAAAAGGGTGCAGAAAAGAATTTCTGCTGAATTTATATATCATAAAGATGAAGACAGAAGCTGCTATTCTGACAATATGATGAAAATAGAGAGTAGGTAGCAGCTTCTGAATTTAAAAAGCGTAATATATTTGTGAGTTAAGTTGCTTTGGACATGGATATATTCACTCACCCACCATACCTCTTCACAAGTGTCAGACAGCTTTCCAGTGTTCATATTTTAAAGAAAGCATGCTATGGATCAGCAGAATTGAATCAGATTTAAAATGTGGAGGTTTTTTTAGGAGGAAGTATCCCATGTAGCCAAGAAGGAAGAAGTATCAGAAGTAAAACCCAGCATCCATAGCAGCTAACATTTATAATGTGGGGATTCAGCCTCTTAAAAACCCCACTTGTTAAGCTTGAATGTTTCTAACTCCAATGACAGATCTTATTTCCTTGGTAGTATCATTATTCATCAGTTCTGAAGGGCTTATGGATTTTTTTTTTATTTTTTTTTTCCTCCCCATAATTGCTCTGCAGCTGTGCTGTGCTCTCCTTGAGCTTTATGAACAAATTGTGTTTGAGCACAGGCACATGGTTCCAGCTGTTGCTGCCACTCTCTTTACTTGATTTGCCTTATTTTAAAGCAGAGATAAAATGACCCAACCACTGGTAGTCACATTTTTCTTATGTGGAAGCTCCACCAGTGTGCTTAGACCATTTTTTTTCTTTTTCTTTCTTAAATTGAGATAATTGAAAGGTCCCATTTAAAAATACTTCCAGTGTTTATTATTATGCTTACTTACATCATTATTTTTTATTAATGCTGCATTCAACTGCCCTTCAAATTAATGGAAATATAAGAGTGGAAGGATCTTTATTTACCAGTGATCACTCAAAAATAATTTGGGCTAGTCTCATCAGGAGCTACACATGATATCTGTGTGGGAAGTGTGTGTTTTAAGGCTATGGGAAGTAGGTCTTTAGCAGTTATTTAGTTCAGCAGTTAAATTCAAATAATTGTATAAGAATAACAATGTAGAGTGTAAAGAAATTATCAACACATTTTCATTTTTACATAGCATCACAAAATTAAGTAGTTATACTACTTTGTGTGTAACAAATATGATTACAAAGCCTGAAATGGAAAATTTTCATATTACCAAAATTTCTGCCTAATATTGCATGTTAAGGAACAAAATTTTTGCACACTTTATTTTGCATATCACCTAGAGTGGGACACAGCTACCTCAGTGTGGGATATTTTCCATTCCAGACTCCCTGCAGAAGTACATGGAAATGAACGATCCTCTACTTTTGTTTAAGTGACCCTATCATTTTGTAGGATTGAGCACTTGAAACCAACTCAGCCTTATACTTTGTTTAATCAAATGAAAATAGTTGTTTTCTATACTAGGTACTGCTTTGGCAGAGCAAGCCTTGGGGATATCAGAGGGACAGAGATAACTGAGGTGACAGTGCGTGTTCGTTTGTACATTGCAGTTATGGGAAACATCTATAATGTAAATTATCAAGGGAGCTTCCTTAATGCTGTCTAAGGGTTTCTCTGCCACACTTGGCTTTTCTTGAGGAATCCAAAAGTCTTGTTCTGCTTTTGGTCATGGCTGAACTTGGTTCACTCTTACAGAACCCAATAGTGGTACTGGAAGTATACACTGTGCAGGTGTTATGTTGCAAGTTTTCCCTCCAAGGGAAATATACTCTCACTGTGAATTTATTTTAATTCTCTTTTATATTCTGTTTTCTTTGTGTTACATAGATAATGACACTCTTATATGATAGTCTTATAACTGCAACAAAAACATCGATTTACCCTTTTATAGCATGACAGAAAAAAATATATGCTGAGAGCAGTTTTAATTGGTTTGCTGCCAAGTAGGCAGACTGTATCATGAGGATCTCTTCTCCTTCTAATACTGCTTAGAATTTTAATTTTCCAGTATGGGATAGAAAATGTGACTATCACATTTCATGCAAATAGAGAGTCAGAAGGTACTGATAATAACTGATATTATTGTTAATAACTAGAAGAAAACTTTAAAATGCAGAATGTTCTTGGTAAATCAGAGATGTAACCTGAAAAGAAAAATGAAATTGCAACTGAAAGACTAAGATGTTCCAAAGTGAAGTATTGTCTGCAAAACTAATTAAAAAGTCCCATTAAAAAAGTGCTATTTGATGTTGATGTGGCTTCAACTTTACAGATTTTGAAAGGCAAGCACTGAAAATTACTGGTGCTCAGGAATACAGAATTTTTGAGGAATGATTGCATGATTGACTCAGTGTAGAGCTGAAAATATGTGGACAGTCTTCAAATGCATAACATTGCTGCAAGGAGGAAAGAAATGATCTGTTTGTGTGTCTGTAGTACGTGCAGAGCAGTGGGCTGGAAATGCAGCAAGGAAGATGCTGTGTAGCCATTAGGAAAGGGTTTTCAATTTTAACACTGTTGTTTATTACAGAAGTAATTTCCTCTTCCAGTGGTCTGCAGTTTTTATCCTGGTAACACAAAAGGGAATGATCTAAAGACTTGCTTCGTGAAAACACAGGAGATGAGATTATCCAAAATGATTTTGCCTTTTCTGTTAATAGCATCCAAATTATGCAAAGTATCCCTTATCTATTATCCCTTATCCTATTTCTAATTTGATAAACACAGAGAACAGCACAACAGTTTCTTTTTGAACATATCTACTTGTTTGTTTTTAATGTCCAGTTAAAAGTTTTCTGTGATAGGACTGTAAAGCTCTGGAACAAGTTGCCCAAAGTGGTTTTCCAGCTTTCTTGAGGTTTTCAAGGCAAACCCTGAACAGTCCGGCCTGATTAACAGGTTTGGGTCTGGATTTCAACCTCTGTAGGTTTCAAGATCTCAGACCTATCCTGAAACTTGCAGAGGTTGAAATCTTATTTGTTATTAGTTACTTTGATACTAGAAATATGTGCATCACTTGGGGGTTGGAACAGGCCCAGTGTCTGTTAGCTAGGTTGGAAAAGTCCTTTGAGACCATCGAGTCCAGCCTATGACCTAACACTTACCTTATTAACTAGACCATGGCAGTAAGAACCACATCCAGTCTTTTTTAAACACTTCCAGGAGCAGTGATTCCATCACCACTCTAGACTGCCCATTCCAATACCCTGTCACTCCTTCTGTGAAGAATTTGTCTAATGTCTACCCTAAATACCCAAGATAGACAAATAACTTCTGAGATGTATTTTTCCTTTGTTAAATCTGTAGCTAATTCTCTTTCCTCCTGGTTATGGCTTCCTTTGGTCACTTCAGTTAGTACTCTTTAACCAGCTCCCCCACTTTTTCTATTGTCTACCTTTTTGGTTAGAATATGTATTTTCTTTAGTGCACACTACAGATATAATTCTTTCTGTAAATGAGATAGTACACTGAGAATTCCATTTTCTGGGACACATGGAACATGAAAGCCATATAGATTTTATTAACATTTAGCAATATATGTGGAACAGACCTAAATTTTATTTGAAATAGTGGTAATAGAAAAGCCAACACATTTACATGTTAATTATAGCTGAGCAACCATTAATTGCTTGTCACTAATAGATAATAGTTTATTTCATAGAGCTGGGAATCCTAAATTTCTTGCCTTGCTTAGCTATTTAAAATGTTAGTATAAAATCCCAGTTTGTGTTTTAAGACAGAGAGGCAAGGTGTGTTGCTATATAATGAAACTACAGGACTAGTTGATATCTCAGAAGACTCAGAAGTTGTGATAGTAGGAGCATTGCTGTGTTCTGGGAGGGACTCTTTACTTGCAGTTTCACTGGACTGGCTCCTTTCCTTCATAAAGCATATTCCCTTTTTTCTCACACTTGAAGTAGAGGATTTTAAAACTGGATGCCATTGGGCCTGAGCTGTGTAGCAGTTTATGTGCTGTGATATGCACTTTTAAACAGTTGAGCTCTGGTAAAGTTATTTTACTATAATTCTGTGAATAATATTTATCAGTAAAATTATATTAATTTAAAAGTTACATATATTTGAAAAAGGGAAACTGAGAATAAAACCATAATGATAGTAATTTATTATTTCCAGAGTTCAATCCTTTTTACTTTACATATTGCATGTCTTAATTGTGCTTTTGCCTGTGTATACATATGAGAAGAGAGGAGGAGTCTGGGGCTTGTCCAGCCTAAATGTAGAAAAGAATTTCATCTGCCTAATTTTCTTCTAAACGCAGGATGTTCTTTGTATATATTTACCATTTTCTGAAGTACAATTTGAATTATACCAGGAAATAGGGCTTCATCTATTTCCTTTAGAAGACAATTCCTAATAGATCTTAGTGTCAAGAAGATTTCCTGAAGGCTCAACATTTTCTACTTCATCTTATCACACCTAATAAAATACTCCTCTCTCTATCTTCTATCCATCCAGAACACACAAGGCTATAAACTTCCAGATTGTCCCCAGGTGTAGTCTTTTGTTCCAGTCTTCAATAAGCTTTTCTTAAATAAGCATAAGTAAAGGAAGAAAGAATCACCTTTCCTAGGTCTAACATGCTGGTTCAAAGCTAGTAATTTTTTAGTGTTTCTTATATTTTAATGTCTGTGTCATAAATTCCAGTGGTAAAACCAGACAGCTTGAATTCTGGGGAAACTTCCAGTTTACTTGAAAAATAGAAGCTATTACACATAGATAGAAGACAAATGTCAATAATACAAAAGACTAAAAAGCTACAATTTAGAGAAGCAGTTAGTAACATTGTGTATTAGTAGAGTACTTCTATTTATGAGCTGTAGATTCAGCTAGAAATGCTTCAGTCTGAGCAAAAGATTAGAAAGGTAAATTCCAGAAAATGCAAATCTTGGTCTAACCATGGACACTACCTGGTCTTAATGTTTTGGAGTAGTGGAAGAATGTGCAATTTGCATTATAGACTTAGGGTCCTGTTCCCTAGTTTGTTTGGATGTGAGTGGAGTTGGTGCCACTGTGCTTAAAATTAGTTCCTTACCTGTGCTAACCATCAATGCAGATAATTTATTGGGGCAGGGAGAAGAACAGTTAAAATCCTTGAAATCCTGTTTCATGCTGGTGAGACTGAGCGCTTACCAGCTGTATATAAACTTGAACAGAGATTTTTTCATACTTGTCTCCTAATGCTGTATAGGGAAGTATACAAGTTTTTTCTTTCTCATCTTGTAACACTTTAGTCACCCCTTTGCACCTCCTTTTATTTCTGTCCCTGAAATAAGTGCTGTCACGTTGGCACCCTAGTAAACTAAACATTACCAGTGCTTATCAGGTAGTTCTGTGGTATTTGGCTTGATCTGGCCATCTTCCTGTTGATTAATGCTCTTGTCCTTTGAAACAGGCTTAATCAAAAGTGTCTGTTGGGAATAGTCCCTAGCCTATGCTAACTTTTTAACTGTGCCTGGGAATTATATAAGGAAATGCTAATTGGACTCATTGAAATGTCTGCGGAAAAACCTTCACAGGTGGGGTCTATCAATTAAATCATATAGATGATCAGGTCCCATGTCCAAAGCTCTATCACTGTTTAATTTACTTACACATACCCATTTGGTCAGATTAAAGGTTCATCAGACTCAGCATCTTGCTTCTAATGATAGCCTGAAGTGGTGCCCTGGGGACAAGCATAAGGACAAAGTAAGCAAGTATAGTGCTCTTCCAGCTTTCAATTATCTGAGACTGCATCTCAGCAGATGTATTTTCAGTGAATTTAGTAGTCTTCAATGGACTTTTCTCCCACTCAAAAGTACAGTTTTCTCCTGGATTCATGTAAACTTTCAGCATCTGCAATATCCTGTGGTGAGGAATTATACCATTTGTCTTTGTGTTTGAAGAAAAACTTCCTTTTATTTATTTGAAACCTGCTTCCTCTTAATTTGATTTGGTGACCCCCTACTTTTTTCAGAAGCTTCCTGTTCTCCTTTTCACCATCAATTGAGAATCAATAACCTTCTATTACACATTCCTGAGCTGTCTCTTTCAAATTGGATAATATCAGTTTGCTTAGTGTCTACCGCTATTAAAAATGTTCTGTATTGGATCATCCTTGCTAGTTGCTTCTGGAGGTTACTGAGTTCTGTCCCAGTGTTTAAAGATGGAAAAGACAAGAACTACAGTCTATGTAATATCACTGTGTAATTCTTTTGCTTATTCTCTGTGTTTTCTTGTCTCCCCACAGGGACTTTTCTAACCTCTCTTTAACTTTGAGTGTGGCCTCTAGATCTCACTCTCGATCATTTTGAACTGGTCATTAACAGTCACTGCATTTAGGAAGTTGTGTTTTCATTCACAAGTGCTATGGCTACATAGGGAATATAAGGATTTTACAGTCTTCATCATTTGATGCATATCTACACTGAACTTCATGTGTCATTTTGCCATGTCATTTCATCTTATAATGACTGCATTGAGTTTTCCACAGTTCATCCTCCTCTCTTTTATCCTTCATAATTTAGTATTTTCACAAGATTGTTGTTTACTTCAAAATGGTTTTCTTTGAGGTTTGAGTGTAAACACTCCAAGTCTTGCTGAGAACAAGATTAGCCGAAAACTGATTTTTGCAATAAATAAATTCTGGTGTGAACTCTCAACCTCTTTTTGCCTTGGATTAGAAATGTAATATTTGACAGATGTGAAGGGCTTTTGGTATTAGAAAGGTATCTTTATCTTAAGCTCTGAAAATGGCTATTTGCACATATTGAGTACAATTGTTCAAAAGTGCCTTGAGCCTGACAGAGTTCAGAACTATTATGATCCCTGTGGGTCCTTTCCAACTCAGAATATTCTGTGATTCTGTAATCTACTTTAGTCCACAAAGCTCTCAAAATTCCAATTGCTTCCACACTGTAGGAAGCTTCTTGCCCAGATGCGGATCTCTGGGCAAGAAAGCTCAAGCGGGGTGCTCTGCAGAAACAGCTGTGCCTGCTCTATCAGGGGTATCAGAAGCATTGCAGCTTCCTTCAGGGAAGCATTCTGTTGAGATATGAGCTTTAACAGTGTGAGCAGAGTGCTGAGTCTTTTTGATGTACTGCTTTCTGTAATGGTGCCTTCTGTGAGATTTCTATGAAAATCTGGAGATTACTGTGAAGACATATCCAGAGATGGATGACTGGATGTCATTACAGCTATAATGCCTAGATAAAGCACTTGCTAGTTTGGAAACAAGAAGCTAATAAATGGTAAATAATTTAAAATTAATGTAAAAATTCTACTATACCAGGTTGCTCAAAGCCCCTTTTGAACTGGCCTTGAACAATTGCAGAGATTGGGCAACTTCTCTGGGCAGCCTTTTCCAGTCCCTCACTACCCTGACAGCAAGCAATTTCTTTCTTTTATGTACTCAAAGTTAATCCTCTTTCTCTTAAGCAAGTTTAAGTCAATGGGCTCTGTATGTGAGCTTTTGCAATTTTGAGTGAGAGTTGTTTTCAATGAGGAAAAGGATTAGAATTCATGAACAGTTTGATAAAAGAAGAGACAACAAAATGGTTACAGACATTGATCACTGTAGAAGAGGAGATGACAGAACTGTTTTCATTAATATACTAAAAATACAACTCAGTGTGTGCATATCAGCAGGGGAAATCTTTCTACAACCTGCAAAGACAGATGTGGATGTTACTACTGAAAAGTCAGCAATATACATCTTAAAGTATATTTAAGTTCCAGAGCACTTTTTTTTCCTCCACTTAGCAGTAGTTTATCTTTACTAAAGTAATACTGTCCATGATGAAAGCTGTCTTCCTCCCAATCTCCTTTTCAGTTGCTTCTTCCTATCCCAAGTGTCCCTGTGCACTGCTATTGCAATTGTTTGTGTGATTCCTAGTAAAATAAACAAGTCAGGGAACTGCTTAGACAAAAAAAGTGTCTTTGTTTACTGAGTTTATTTCCCAGCACATTCAGTTTCTCCTGACTAGAATGTGGCTGTTCTTCAGCAACCAATGTAATACAGAAGAATAGGCATATTTAAGTGACTAAAAGGTTCTGCAGACCTATACAGAGGACTTTTGGGGTTGGAGAAGAACAGTATGATTCTTTTTTGGATGAAGCTGCACTGAAAGATGTACTTTGGGAACAAGCCTAAGGTGCTGCAATTTCTATTGGCTCTTGAATTCATGAAACCAGACTAGAGCTACTACAGTGTAGGTTTGGAATAATTCCAACAAAATAGTGTTAACATCTAGTACTCTGCCATTTTCTCCATAAATAATTTCTTTTGTGCCGCACTCTATGCTCATATGGACATAAATAAAAATACTTTGAAGAAGATCTGACATAACATACATGGAAGTCAAGAGTATTAAGGCTGTTATAAAGGATCTGCACAACAGTTCAAGAATGGTAAATTGTACAGGAGGATGTGCTAATGTATGTAACCCAGTCAACAGCTTTAAGATGCTACTTTTTGCAGTACACACATTCATCATCTTTGTGTATTGTTAAATTTTAGTTTAAAAAGCCAAATAAGATGGATTAGTAGAGCAGCTAATTTGCAACAGCTGCTGAGAGTTTCTGTGACAGTGAAAAGTAGGTGAAGACTGAGTTGTCTTAGATTTCTACTGGGATCATATCACTGATCTTCCCAGTATGGTGAAGCCAGTATATATTGTGCAGAGATAAAGAAAAAGGCTTTATCCTGCTACCCTTTTAAGTTTTATGCACTTATTGAAGGCCAGCAGTAGGTTAAACTCCTGTTGATGGTAGCTGGCCAGTAGACACTGCTCAGATTTCCCAGGATGACCTTTCTAAAGATAATTCCTCCCACTCAGTAAGTAGGCTGCAGAATATTGTCCGACCTATTTATTGTAGACCCACTGATTTTTCACCCTTTACTGCACAGTGGTTCAGCTAGAAGAGAAATGTAATTGTTTCTATGGATGGTACCCATAGAACCTATATGGGCTGATTGTATGGACAATCATATTGTCAGGAAACTGGGAGCTGTTAATTTTGATCCTCTCAAAAGGGGAGAAAACTTCCTGAATTAAATCTCTATTTACTAAGTTTTGTGCAAAAGGCAGAAAATTCTTACTTTTTAAATTATGTGTTGAACTGACCTTAGTGAAGTCTGACTTAGCAAGGTGGTTGTATTTTGAACATAGATCAAGTCTCCACCTCCGATAAATATCCATCAGGAGACTGAACAGACCACATCTTTAAACCATACGAGAGTTTGCGAGAGCTTTATTGAAACACCAGATTCCTGGTATAAAGTATGCATTTCTATGACCTTAATAAACTCTTACTGTAGTCTAAGAAAATGGAGATAACTGATACTGTGGTCTGTGTGTGCCTGATGAACATGGTTAATAGTCACAGCTACAGAAAAGGCTATTATTCTGGTTGTCGTGTGACAGAAATACAGCTAGAGGTGCTGCCTTTGGCAGAAAAGATGTAGCAGTCCATCAGCTTATGCAAACACTTGGCGTGGCTTTAACCATCTGCAGAACATCTTTCAGCGTATAAATAACAATAGCAATACCCTGCCAAAACCATGAAAGCATGCGTGTCTAAAAAATACTACATTCTGTGAAAGCAATACTATTTGTCAACTGTTGTCAAGAGCAGATTGGCTTTCGGTTGCCTTAGGAGACAAGCCCTGAAAAGAAACTAGTTTATTCCTCCTACGGAAAAATCTTCATTCAATACTAACACCAACCCGCTATAAACAGAAACCTCCCCACTAAAAGGCAGATAGAGTTTTAAACAATTGTAGCTGCAAGTCAAATCCATTTCTAGTATTTACTTAGGAAAAATAATGTGCTCATTCCATGAGACAGTTTTTTCTTTTGAGGTTTTAATCTAATGATAGATTTACAAGATACTTAAGTTTAAAATTACTGGGAAGATCAGTGAGGGTAAACCTAGAGCCAAATTCACCTATTAGTTTTCTTCTTGAAAGATGTAAGAAACAAAATTCTGTAATAGCTCGGGGATTTGTGCAAGTTGAGACATGTATTATGATTCCCTTGTGTTAGGAATGTACAGAGTGGACAATTCATTTAATCCAAGGGTTATTATAAATAAAATGTAAGAATCAAGGCAGAATATGGAACAGAACAACCAGAACAACCAGACCTGACTGGCTAATTAAAAAAATAAATAATACAAAAAATGATGCTACACCTATTGTGCAGATTTTGTGTTCATAACACTAGAGAAAAATTGGGTTGAAGGGAGTGGTTATTGTACAGAAATAAATGGAATGACCTTGTGTAAGCCTTGCAATACCAAGCTGTGCACTGAGTTTTACACTTAGATGTCCTAGTATTTAAGTGTGTGTGCATGTGAACCATCAAAGGAGATGATAAATGATGATCAGAGTTTAAACTATGACAATTCTAATGGGTAGCAAAGAGCAGGATGAGAGAGTATTTGTGAAAATACCCTGGATCAAAGTGGAAGTTGTGTAGGGAGATGAAAAACATTTTGTCTATGATCTGGATGTGGATTGTATTTGGAAGGCTCACTTCAAGATAATTCCAGTTCTTGCTGACCAACAGAATCAGTGTTTTCTACAGGGAAGGAAAAAAAACAAAGAGGAAGCTTTCTCAAATTAAAATGTTGAAAGAAATATTTAAAACAATTCAAATATAGATTAGACATGAGGTAGTGGAAACTTAAGATGTGCTCTTGGCAAGGAGTCAAGTCTGGATGTAACTAATGACTCACAGAAATGATTGTTGATTTTATATTTACAGGTGAGATTAGCCAGAGACACTGTAGAAGGAGAGGAAGACTGGACCATGAGGGTTCCCTCTATGGCCTCTGCATGGAAAGATGCATGCATGAGTTGTCTGACTGAATTCAGGAGACTTTATGGTTTGGAAATCCTTTTGCTTTTGGATTATGAGGAAAGGTATAGCACAATGAATTATATGCAGTACACCAGTTTTTAAACTGGAATGGTATTCTGTGTGTAGAATTTATTGTAGAACCCAGCCAGATGGAATGGGTAAAGAATAGAATATCCATTACTATTCAGAAAGATTTTTTTTAAGTTTTTAAAATATATTCTGGGGAGTTGTATTAAACCCACTAAAGTTTTTGTACCAAAATACCAAGTAGGATTTGAAAATGAAGATCACCATGAAAAAGATTAATGACTCTTCCTTATAAACACATTTTGCTTGACTGATGATACTTTCTGAAGAGAGTATTAATATATTCAAGTGAATTTTAAGAACACATATTATCTACGTGACTGAAACTCTTACTTTCAGACAGCTTATGCTTTAGGTTGTACTATTTTTCTTATTTCTATGAATAAAACTTTAATATTGGGTTAAGAAATTGTCTTTCAAGTTAGGTCTGGAAATAGATGATCACATAATTATCATAAAGAGTGATGTTTTCATTGCTGATTTTGTTGGTATTTTTCTCCTTGACATTGAAAAGTTTAAAGGAAAATAAAAAGAAATTTAAATGGTCATGACAGCATGAGCCATGACAGGATAGCATGCAAAGGAAGGTTTGCAAAATACAAAGTCTAAATTTCATCTGGTGGAAAGAAAAGCCAGTGTGAGAATCTTAAGCATGATTAGGACATTAATTATTTATGTTGGGATGTTTATTATTGAAAAACAAACTAAATGTAAGATTGTGATTACAGTTGCATACATTGTAGCAAGCAAGAGTTAGCCAAAATATCAGTATTTTTTCTTCTGCTGCTGGTTAATATGTATTACCCAGAAGGACATGGTTGTGTCTTTGTATTTCTTTTACTTTAACAAGTCTCTTAGATGAAAATGTGTTCTGTATGTGTTATCTTTTCTCACATACCACAGTACATCTTAGTCCCATTAATGACTTTTAATGGCTCTGGTCAGCACTAGGGAATGTTAGGCAATCTCTTAGATTTCTGCAGGATAGGGTTACACTGAAGATAAGAACCAAGATGGGATTCAGTAAGAAACGCATTAAGAGATCATAGGATTCTTCACTTCTGTTCTCAATAAGGCATTGCTGGTAGCCTTGCTGTGGCATTTTCTAGATGTGAAATAATAGAATTGGACATTATTTAAGGCTTAGTTCTCAGTCATAGTTCTGTAGGCTGTGTTATAAAAGTTTTCAGTAAGACTGTGACTGAGGAAACTTTATTGCATGTCAGGGTGCCGTGGAATTAATAGACTGTTTTAGAAATCAGTTTGTGGATGCTGTGATGGGAGACTTGAACTTTCATAAAGAATGTATGAGAAAGAAGTGTATGCCTAAGCTACTTCAATGGATTTGGATGCAGTCTTTCAATCCAAGAGATTACTAGCTCTTCAGAATATGTTTATTCTCCTATTTTTCCTGTATTATTTGGTTTCATTTTTATTTTGCTGTTCTGTCTCATTATTCAGTCAATGTGCTTGGCAGTAATGGCACATGGACAGAGAAAACATCTTGGCCATGTTGTTATTCTGTATATTGTTGGCATTTGTATTTATGTTTGTGTGTCTTTCAACACCTTCATGAAAAAGTAGTCTTTGTTAAACAAGATAGTTTTGACTCCTTAAGACATGTACCTGCAAACACTGTAATCTTAACTCAGCAAGGACATCATCCTAAGAAAAGCTAAAACTATTTTGACATGTGACTTTGACACATTTTTCAAGAGAGAGAGATCATAGCAGAGCCCAGGGGCAGCTTGGAGGAAATGTTATCCTGGAAGAGTATTCAGGGTTAGATCTGCCTCACCCACAGGAAAACACGTATACAATGTAATATTGTCAAGTCTGCTTAGAGCATTCTCAAGCAAAATCTACATTTGAGGCAAATTCATTCTAATCTTAGACCATTACAGTATTTCTCTGATGTTTTAACACAAATTCCATCCTCTCCACCACATTTGGCTACAAATGAAATCTATTAGTTGTGTTATCAGTATGGAAACCTTGATGTCCCATTTATAGCATTTTTCCCATATTTGAGATCCATCAGCATATCCTGTTCATTCTTTCCTCCTAACTATTTTTCACACTTTCTGTCATTCTAGCTTGGAGAAGAGCAGAAAAATATGATGCCCTTAATTAGCTGTTATTTTTCACTTTTCTCATCAGTGGCAAGTAATCCAGAATAATTGTGGTTTTTTTTCAGCTTGCATTTGACAAATGGAGAATGGAGTTTAGCCTTTTAAAATGTCTTTATGCTACAGATTTATGTGCACTGTGTGATCCATGCAAATACATAGATACTTTTCTGCAGTAGTGCTTGTTGTTTGTGCACTGGATTTCTCCATTTGGAGAGCGCTACACTGGAAGTTTTATTGGACTTGGGGTTTGAGTTGGGTTTTGTTTTTTTGTTTGGTTTTTGTTTGTTTGTTTGTTTGTGGGGTTTTGGGGGGTTTTTTGGTTGCTGTTCTAATTGATCCAACTCATTTTGCATTTTAAGGTTTTTCTACAGAGTATAAAAATGAATTGCTGCCATATTCCTACTGACAGAATGAGGCAGTTCATTGGTGCAACTTTGGAGCCTTGGGCTGGCCTAGATTCTGATTGTTCTGTGCCTAAGGTTTTGCCTTTAGCTGAGGTGGTAATTTGCCTGTATATGGCCTCTCTGGTCAGAAATGCTTAGAGCTTGCTTAGGAATGTGACATGTGACTACAAGCAGTAATTGGCCATTGTTAATATTTTCAGTATTGCTCAGTCTATGTAAAAAAGAGCAGACAAAAAAAGGACATGTAAAAAAGGACAGACCTTACAGTCTGTGTAAAAAAGGACAGACCTTTCTCCTGACACAGTATCCGGTATATTCAGGTGCAACACTTGTTTAGGATTCTTTCACAAGAAGCAGCAGCACAGTTTGGAGTCAGCGGGTTTTTGGTCATTGTGTCTTGATAAGTGTATCTACTGATCTCTACAAAGCTTTGTGATCACCTGATTTATTTGTCTGAGTATCTTAAATATATGGGCTTGGGAAGACACAGGTTCTGAGGTGGCATCCTTCCTGACCACCTCTGTTGAATTTTGCTTTCTGTAGTAGAAGTATATTTCTACATTGCACTATGCTGTCTCTTTCTGACCCTGCTTAGGAAATACTCTTATGTTCTACATGGTTACAGCCTGTTTGGAAATGAGCTTCATGTGTCACTCTTATGTCTCCTTGCATAGTACCTCGCAGTCTGAACAAGTCATTAGTTTTCCTTGCTTACCACTCCATTTAAATGATACTGTCTCTCAGCAGTCCTGAGGTGCTTCACACTGTGTATTGCCACTTTTCCAAAGCATACAATCCCATATTCTGTGGAAGATTTACATGTCAGGCAGTAAGAATATTATTGGGGTGGAGCTCTTCGTAACTCCAGCTCTTCAGATATCTATCAGAAAATCAGAAAGGAAAAAATGTTGGGTTTTTTAAACCGAAGATGTGGATTTTTTAAATTCTTACTTTATTCAATAAAAATCAATAAGCAATATTATGAGCTGAGATCAGTTTAAAAGAAGCTATGTGGTCTCAAGAAAATAAATTCATGTAGAGCATTCTGCTGAGAGAGAGCTGTAGCATAACATAAATACTAAAAAAAATAACAAGTCGTAACTGTCTTAAAGATATGTAGGTAAAATTATGGAGTTTCAGAGGTTAAAAATTACAAGGTGTCCACACTGACTTAGTGGAATTATATAGGTTGTGTACTTTGGAGAGTATTTCAGCAAGTGTTAACCATGGCACTTTAAAATTCTTCCAAAATATGATACTAGGAATTCCTGATTTGTATCATTAACAGGGCAGTGTTGCAGAAAAATATTTATCTTTTTAGTTCAATTTTTAAGTATTAATGTATTATATTTACAAATATATTACTTTGCCATTCTAACATGGGGGAAATAGTGTGCAAGGAAAATGAGGCAATCTTAAAGTGGACAAGTGAGTTGGAGGCTGGTACACTCATCCTGCAGAGGCTGTGGATGTACCCCTGGCCCTAATTAAAGAATCACTTAATTCAGGGCATCCCCTGTTACACACAGCACACTGAATCCCTCCCAGCAGTTATTCTGGAGCAACCCCATCAGCTTGTTCCATCAGGGTAATGGAATACCGATTTTACCCAAAGAAATACAAATAATTCGATGTTACATTGGGTTAGTTTTAGTTAACTAATAAAAAAAGACTTGATGCTTTCAGAGTTGTGTCATCCTGTTTTTGCAACAGTCTAATACTCTCATCTGAATGTAGTATAAGCAGGTAGGAGCACTTCATATAAAGTGAAATTAATGCATTTTTCTCTTTTTTTTTTGTTAATCTATAAGGTGCATTGCCACAAAGCCACAATGTTGATTATTAACAGCCTCCCCTACACTGCAGAGTGGCTTCAGTGACTCTGTAAATTGGCTAGATTTGAAGCTGTTAATTATGCAGTATAGTGTGCTTCATAAAGACAGAAATGAGCATGAGTTGGCTCAGTTCTCGTGAGAATAAATTGTAAAACTTGGACCTCTGTTTGGTTTGAATTCTGGCTTCACAGAGAACACGGACATTCCACACGACAGTCTTGGCAAGTACAAACCATGTACTCCATTAAAATTCGGAACATGTCGCACACCTGGCAGAAAGCCAGCGGTTCTGCAGAGGTCCAAGGCTCATTAACAGGGGGTGCTCTTTATCATTTTGTCAGAGAAACTGAGAAACATCTTAAATCCAAATATTGTGTAAATCATAAGGAATGGGGGTTTCTTTCTTCCCTGCATACACCAGCCACACTTGTATGTGTCTAGAGTTGCCTGGCAGCATCTCGAAGTTACAGTCTGCCTGCTGGAGAGGAAAAGGCAGGATCACCAATATGTGCTGCTCATCTCACAGCCAGGCAAATGATCAGTGAGGGTGAGGGGACAGGCATCTTTTAGTTAGGCTCTCTGTTTAGCTTTTTATGGCTATGTAGATATTGCATAACAAATTATGACAAGGTACTTTTACCTTAAGTTTCCACCTCTACATCAAGGTATTTTTACAGGATTCTACTGTTTCTGGAGCAAATCTGTACATATTTGCATCATTTTTCCTAAAGTGTGAAAGCAAATACACAAGCCATAGAAGAAAAAAACCAGCTCCATAAATTGGAATGATTTGTAAATCTTCTAGAAATTTATTCAGATAAGGATATATTATGTCAAATATTGGAATGTACCTTTATAACTGTTGCAAGATTGTAGCAGTGTAACTGATACAAGTTGAAATATCCTGAAAGCAATATTAAATGTTCAGTATATCACAGTGATGAAAAGTAAAATGTCATTTGTGCAATCCTAAAAGTTTGAGTGAGCTATTTAAAAAGAACAGTACGCCTGGGATTTCAACTGGGTTATTTTTTAAACTGACAGTGAAAGAAAATTACTATCTCAACCAGTGTCTTAATCCATAGAACAAAGAGGACTCCGTAGTTTAAACATGCTAAAATGGGTTAAACATGCTAAAATAATAACTGTTAAATTCCTATAACTCTTTGGTGTCATTTAAACTTTGCAGTAAATGCACAGATTTACTTGATGTTTTTTTTTTTCTTGACCAGTAAGAAAGGAAATACTTGAGGGAAAACCTTAACTGTATGATTCAAGCTAATGTGTAGCATTAAGTTTCTTATCAACAAAATGTATTAAAATGGAAAGAATGAACCAGCAAGGCCATCTTGGGAGTGGGATTATTAAATTCACAGTTTGCTGCTGCTAATATGTTAGTAGGCTTCAGTTGTTTGACAAAGCTCATACAAGCTCATTTTGCAAAACTGATTATTAGATGAAATGCCCTCTGTCATTGCCATGGGAGAAATGGCTCTGAATCAGGGCTGTGTCACAAATGGAATTAGCTGAATGATCTCAGCTCAATATCATTTACGTAACAGAATTATGAAGATGATGCTGATATAATGAATAGGTTCTGCTCAGACAAATTTAGTCCCCTGGAGATAATGGAAATTTGGTGAAGAGCTCTTTGTTTTCTTTGGTTTGTATGAAGAGCTTGGACTCAAATCAGTCCTCACACTTCTATCAGAATTATGTTACCTTATGATTACTTATTTTGATTTGACAAACTTCATTTGAGGGACAGAGATGCAATTATAGAGCTTTTTAGGCTTGTTGCTTCTGGAAGGTATTTTTTCTTAAATTATGCCTGTTTAGCAGGTGTATTTTATTCACAGATGAAATATGTCTTAACTGGAATAGCATGGTTATTAGAGTTAATAGAGAAGTGAATTCTTTCATGCATTCTACAAAGATTATTGTGTTTTGTAGTCAGTGTTTCATGAACAGACTCAGGAACCAGCTATAATCAGTTCTGAAGGAACCTTCCCACCATTTTTTTCTTTTGATTAATAATGTTGTTCGTATTCATACTTGTAAGAAAACTTGTAAGAAATAGTTTTACTTGTGCATCCAGAAATGTACATGTAGAAAAGACCTGAATGGTAAAATATTCTTCTGGCTGAAAAGCATTGTGGGTTAGTATTGCTATGAGTATATATAATAAAATATATATTAATTCTTTTAGGGTGAAAAAGGAGATAAAGGAGAACCAGGACCAGAAGGCCTTCCTGGAATAGAGGTAAATCAAACAATAATGAAACAGTCAAGTTACAAACTTCTGGGTGGATGATTAAGAAATGTAATTCAGACTTTATGTAAGAAGAGTGATAGATTTAGAAATTGTGTATGCCTGGAGATTTTAACATCCACAAAACAATAGGGGAAGAAGAGATGCATTCATGTGACATAGGAGTTTTTAGGGCTTCATTTAAGGAGGGCTGTGGATAAGGGTCTGGTAGATTCCATGATGTTTCTGCTCATCACTCATGAGATAAACAGAAACAAGCATGGGGTTTAAACATAATATAGATGAGAATCATTCCTTATTAGATAATCTGCTGGAGAAGAAGGTATTTTTGGAGGCAAGGTAAAGCTATGGTTTGGTAGCTTTGGCTTCTGAAAGAGAAAATAAAAAAAGCTGTTAGCCATTCCTGGGTGTGTCACTCACTGTGCCTTGTGTCTCCTGTGATAGAAATAAAACTTAACTTTTTTTTTCTGCTGCCAGATTTCACTGCCTTCTTAGCTAATTGGACTGGACCATATTTAAGGTAGCATAAATCTGTATCTAAAAATACTGGATAAACCTGATGACTGAGTTCACATTCAAGTTTGAACTTGAGCCTACACTATAGGCATGACTATAAAGTAAACCATACTTTTGCCTATTTTAAAAATCTTATTTATTTTTGTATATGTGAAATCAAGATGAGAAGGCAGAAAATCAGGTATTTTTTTCAATGAAATACTAAAACAGACAACCAACATGATTTCAAAAGGCAAGACTTAAAAAAATCATAATAATAAAGTCAAGCGAGCTGTTTGCTTTATACCCTCTTCCCATGTTTCTCCCTCTTGACTTTGATGGGAGTTACTCTGGCTTTAGGTTTTAATGGTGGATACTCTTGGCTCTCCAACTGCAAAGCATTGCTATTGAAGGCATAGAGCGTCTCCCAGATGGGGAATGACTGACATTAGGGCTAGAATTCAGATACAGAACTTGGAAAAAAACATTCAGCAGTGCTTTTTTAAACACCTTTTCCGAAAGAATAAAAAGGTCAGGATTTAACACAAAAATACTATGGCAGTCTAGCTGGGGCTACTGAAGGCTACTGAAAATGCAGTAACACAGGCTACAAAATTATGACACTTTTTACATCACCTGGCTTTCTATGCACACTGTAACCATAAAAATATTTTTCCTGTTTTAGGTAATTATACTTTAATGCTGGGTAAATCAGGATATTTTTAAATAATAGTGGATGTCCTTCCTGTAAGAACGTACACTATGAACTAAGCTGAAACTACATTTAGGTATTTGAAGAGGTATTCTCTTGTAGCCTGTCTGTCTGTAAAGGTGAACTGTATACTTCTCTCATGCATACATATATGCTGACAGCATGGAAAAAACACATCTGTGTTTCTTTCCTTAGCTCTGGTGACATTTCTGTGTTGGTCTTACATGATCGTCTTTACTACATGAGATCTTGTTCCATCAACCTTTTAGGAACAGTACGGTATACCAAGTATCTGATTAACTCTAGGACATATTTAACATAGTGGCACTGTGAAAGTGAAAAATACTGAACATTTATATTTTAAATATTTACTGAACTGTTGCAATGTGTCAGTAAATGGTAGATTATTATTATGGGAACTGTCATTAAACATGAAAACAAAAGTAAAACTGCCCATGGCAGTATAACATTGTATTGTTTGAATCCACACATAATTCCTTTCTAACAACACTTACATAAAGTGCTTTGAACTCAGTTATCACTCTGCATGGAGATATCAGTCCTTAAATTTACAGGACTGTGTATCATTGACTCTTGGTTTCTATCAGTGCCTCTCTAACTTGTTCTGCAAGCAGAAATGTAACATCTGATATTTCTGCAGTAATCAAGTTAATCTACTTACATTGGTATAACCTGCAGTGCTGTATAAAAACAGCCTGAAAACACTTAAAACTAGTGGCATTGCCTTCTGGCAGGTGTTGTCTCTGCCTGGGGGAGTGAGGGTTTCCATCCTCACAGAACTTGAAGATGATGACTGAACATTTTATCTTGAACAAATGGTAGAAACATATTTGAATGTATTTAAATCAAAATCAGAAAAGTAGGTGTCACAGAAAACTTTTGCTTGCTGTTGCTAACTTGTGTTTTCTTAGCTGTACAGAAAGTTCTTGCTAGAAAGAAGTAGCATGACAGAGGGGAAGCCAGACCTGGTTTGGAGATTAGGCTGTAGTGATGATATACCTAGAAAGTTTTGATTTCTCAAAATCAAAATCGTTGTGCTAAGTGGCTCAGTTAATCTCATTGAGAACCAGGTTTCAAGGCAGGAGCTGTGAATGTATCTAACTGTTCTGCACATCTCCCAGTTTATCTCCCCAGTAATCTGAGCCAAGGTCTACAGTGCCATTTCACAGCCTGGGACATTATTCAAAATCTATCTGACAACATGAATACTTGCTATAAATAGTACTAATGTGGTTGCCATTGTTTTTAGTTTTTTAAGGAGTAGTTATAAACAATATATTACTAATACAGTACTGTAGTACATGTCCATGTCTCTAAACAGATATTAGCTTTTATAGGATGAACGGCCAGTTTGCTTGAATAATATCTCTTTCATCCCTTGAGACTCTTTTAGACACTTTACATTAAACTCAGGTGCCACATTGCTGCCACTAAAATCCTGTTATTTTTTAAAGATGTTGTTTCCCTTCGCCATTCTTTTGGATACTTTGTTTTACAGCTGGGTGTGAGACCTGCCTGCTTTTGTAACTGAGGAGTCGTGTCTGGTCTAGTTGACAAGGTGGTTATCAGTGAAAGATTGGACTTGATGATCTTGGAAGTCTTTTCCAACCTTAATGATTCTGTGATTCTGTAATAATGCTATCATTTGTGTCACTGTAACAAGTAGAGCTTCATAGATACTCTATCTGAAAAAAACCTGATAAAAACAGTCATAGCCTGTGTGGAATAAGGACAAATTTGCAATATAAATATCCATGAAACTATCTGTGGAATATGTTCTCTGTTAAATCCATATGTCTGCTTGTTGCTCTGAAGTGAAAAGAAAATCTTTATCAGTGGAACTTTTAGACTCTTTTGAGTCATGTTGTTTTCTTGATCACTGGTACAGGTAGAAATGAATGCCATGGGATACTGCCAATTACTATTTTCTGACTTAAATTAATTCCTTCAGCAAAAGTAAGTCAAAACAGCAAGTTTTATCATATCGTTCAGCATGTGCCATGCATAGCCGGTAGAGGAATAGTGTCTTTCTTGTAAGTGGGGGAAGAAAAAGGTAAAACAAATCTGAAATGAAAATCTAGTTTATATATATTAAACCAAGTGTTTAACATGTTATTTTTATTTCTCTTGCTGGGGAAGATAATATCATAGGTGACTTTTCTAAAACCTTCCTACATAAAATTTTATTCTTTACATACCTGATGTCAAAGAATGGGCCTCTTAAGTTAAGCAAAAAAAGAATCCCAGGTTTTCAATGGAAAGAGGGAAAACATATTAGACCCTTTTATTTTTGTACTTGTGGGAAAAGGTAATCAGAAGTATGACCATTTTTAAAGGGATCCTGTGTCTTGATATAACAGCAATAGTTGTTTACCTTCACAACCTCAGGGCCTGTCTGTCTAATCTTGAACTCTTTTTGTATTAGCATTTCAAGGAAATACCTGAATAGGAAGGGAATAATCATATTGCTTGAAAAAGTGAAGTTGTTTATATCTAGAGTCTGAGAATTCTGTTAGGAACAAAAGTATTAAGAGATAGTAAATTTAATTTAGGGTCCAGTAAATTCTAATAATGTACCAGTTTGAAGTTTAGGAATTTCCATTAATGAGAAAAGATCAGTGGCAGTATTTAAAACATAAATACATAAATAAGCTGAAAAAAGTATGTTTTTTAGAGCTCTTAAAACATTTTGCTAAATTGGAAGAGTTACCCCAACATATCCAGGTTGGCATTGTACAGCTGATTTTGAAGCTGTTGTTAACTTAGATTTTAAGGCTGCTCTATGAATAAAAGGTAGCAGTGTTCTTAGTTACTGTTAGTTAGTTCTCTGTTCCTCAGCAGAGATAACTGCATCTGATCTATAATAATGTGCTTGCACATTGTGGGTTAGAATGTTGAGTTGTGTACTGTATTTCCAGTACATTAGATAATATGTAATGTTCTAGGAGATTTCTACCTGATGTGACATTGAACCAGATTGCTCTGTGAAGGTCGTGGAATTGCAAATAACCAATTATGTTTTCCCTAAAAGGTATATTTAGAGTTGAAAATTTGTTCTCCTGAAAATATTATTGCAGTCTGACTGCATTTTCCATTGCCATGTGTGTGCACCATAGTTTATGCTGTAGAAATAGGTGCAATTCCAGGAGGTAACACTTGGGTCCTGCAAAGAGCTGCTGGAGTCTTCTGGTTGGAATCCAGCTGATCTTTGCAATTTTTCATTCAGAAGAGTACCTGGTGTCAGCTGGTGGCACATTTTACCTTTTTTATCTGTTTTTCATTTACTCCACCAGCAGAAGTACCATTGTCATCCCCTCCAAATAAAAACACTTCATGAAGTTTAATCTTTCCCTCATTGTCCCCAATTCACTTACTGATCTTTGTGATATATTGTTCCAGTAATTCCTCTGTTGGTTGGAAATTGTATTACAGTCTTATTTTATATATGTATATAGAACATTTCTCATTTCTGCTGCTTCCAGTGTTGTTATCTTGTTAACTTTGAATTGGCCTTGTACATATATATTCTGATGTTTATATTTTGGTTTCCATAGAGCAACCATAATGTAAATTTATCATGACCTGTAAAAAGACCAAGCTATAGTCCTTTCAGAGGAGAAAATGCATCAGCTGAGACTGTTCATGAACTCATAAATGTATATTATTATATTGGTCCCAAAAAGCTAGAATTAGATTGGGATAGAATTCAATACCCAATCAATTTACTTTCTGTTATAAGAACTGATGGAATTTTTAATCTATTCTTGAATTTCTGGCAAATCTGGTAACAGACTTCTTAGATCAATAGAAAATTGTTTGTTTTCAAAGCTGACCTTGCTCTCCGAAAACATTTCAGAAAATGAGCTTTTCTAACTTAAGACTTGGTCTAAAATCATCCAAATGGTATCTGTTTAGATAACCACATTCATTTTAATGAAGCATCCTGTTCTGGTCTCTGCCAGAGACAAGATACCATACTGTACTGTGCTAAAAGGGGCTACAGATTTGACTTGGTGCAGGAATTCTTACTTCTTATGGAATTTCAGAGCCAGTGGGCCAGCAGCTAAACCCCTCAGCAGCTTCAAAAGGATGACTGTAGGGAGGAACAGGCATGGTGCATTCCCAGATGTGTTTTTTGCAAGCATTCACTATGTCTGGAACTTATTAAGTTTATGATATTTTTAAATGCATATATAATGTGTAGGTGAACCAGAAATACTTCTAATGGGTCTATAACATCTGGTCCTTAAAAAATCCTCCTTCAAACACTGTAAGGCTTCTTGTAAAACGTGTAGTTTCCCCTTGTCCTTTTTATTTGAGATCAATTGCAGTGGTCATCATCTCTGCAGTCGCTGTCAGACTGCTCAACTCACTGAGGTGCTCTTGCAGGAACACTACCAAAAGCTTTAAATACAGCAATTAGGAAAAAAAATTAAGGTTTGTAGTTTGAAAGTGCATGGCTCAGGCTCAGCATCTTTCATCTGCAGTTGCATTTTATGTTCAGTAGAGACACACAGATATATGTCACCATCTGTGAATTGAGGATTTTTTTTTTAGCTTTATCTTTTGTCTTCTGTAAACATAAAGCCTAAGAGCTAATTCCTAAACTCATAACTATTGTTGCATGGCTGATTTGCTAGTATTGATTTTGAACGAAATCCATAGAGTTTGCATATGCATACCTGAGAAATCCCTAAAATGGCTTTAAGAATATGAGTTAGTTGTGTTTTATGCAGTCTTTCAGAAGGAGGTTGAAAGTGAAATGTAGCAAATGGAGACAATATTAAAGCTATGTCATAAATATGCAGATTGTAAAAAGAAAGCGATTTTTTGGCTTGGTTTTTGAATCCATCTGCCTATTACATTTTTAAAGTTCAAACAGCAAAACTACTTCTGATTTAAATATTACATATTTGGCAAGCTTAATAAAGAACAAATCAAAGCTAAATCAGGGGTATTTACAACAACCACAAATTTAATCCAAAGTGGGTACTTAAATGCTCATATAGTTCTAAATGATGTTCCTTCCAGATGGTGTATTAATGTAATTTTAGCAGGAAGTGAAGTTGCACAAATACGCAGTATTTAGAACACTCACTGATTTCATGTTTCTGTACCCACCAAGGCACAGATGTTAGTTACCATTTTCGTGCCAGTTGTCTCTATCTTCCTAATAATTGCAAACTGAGGAAGAGCGTTTGCAAGGACAAAAAGAGAGCTGGGAAGAACTTTTTGTTTGTAAACCCTAATTCAGATGTAAATTAATCTTTTCTATCCTTAACCTATTTAACCCCCAGAATAATATCAGTGGTGGCTACTGGTGGAGCATCTCATTATGATTTGGTCTTGTATTGCCTGCGTTGTTGCCATTTCATTTCTATGTAAAATCTTTGAATGTGTAGAGCTGTCTCTGACTTTCAATATTCGCAGTCTCTCATGCCACTAAAGCAGTGGTCAGAGGGAAGGAACAAGACAAATCTCTTATCTTAAATGAAAATGAATTCCTGGTAGGTTGGTCCAGCATGAGGATTAAGTTCATTCATTGCTGTAAAATGGGCTTGAATTTGCTGGGCATATTTTGAAAACTCATATTTTTTTGTTTTGCAGCAAGGAGAAAATAATAAAGATGTGTGCTGGGTACTAAAGATATTTTATAGGGGTTTTTTGATGCTTCCAGTGAGAACTTCATAGTGGAAGAGTTGTATAAGAGATATTGTAGAGGGTAGATTCAGACTAGGTGTAAGTAGGAAATACTTTACAGTGGAAATGGTGAACACTGGAAAAGGTTTCTCAAGGAGACTGCAGATGCCCCATCCCTGGAAACATTAATGAGTGGGTTGGATAGGGCTCTGAGCAACCGGATCTAGCTGGTAATGTCCCTGTTTGCTGCAGGGGAGGTTGAACCAGATGATCTTCAGAAGTCTTTTCCAACCCAAACCACTCTGATCCTGCGAGTGTGAAATGGCTCTCTATGTCAAATGTAAGGCTAGGCCGTACTACTTGCTTCTCCTGTTTAAGGCAGAACTAAACAAGGAGGTATGAAGGAAATAAATTATTTCTCTAACTGCCTTTGTGAACACTGGTGAAAATGAGAGTGTTGGAAGATGTGCAACAGCTCTGAGCTGTACCTCCCTAGAGCTCACCAATTCAGCACTACTACATAAAATGTAGTATGAAACATAAAATCTGCACTTCTCTGTCCACATCTGCCTCTTTCCCAATTTTAACAGTGTTCAAGTGAATGTAATAGCAGTCTCTCTCATATTATGTCTTTGTTGGCCATGCAAGACTGCAAAGGAACTTTGCATTTCAACTCACTACTTACCATAATGGGGCACAATAAATTAGATTCACTTTGTATGTTTAATTATGTGTTGAAGACTCATGTGGTCTTTGACAGATGTTTGTCTGTTCACAAAATAATGAAAATAAACAATTTTGAGATAGTCTAATAACATGATAGAATTTTAAGGCCTATTTATTTAGTCTATACTAATTCACGGTGCTACAGGATTTTTCACAGATAACAACAAATATGCATTTCTCTTTCTGCCCAGGGACTAAAAGGTGACCCTGGTAGTCCTGGTGTGGCTGGTCCAAAGGGAGAAAAGGTAGGTTTTTTAATCTATTAAGTTGTATGTCTATGTGAGTGTGCATGATTTTCTTCAGTTTTGAACATGTTGCCATAACTGTGTGTCACAAATACCCACTGCTGCCATTTGTGCAACTTAGGGGTTAAAGAATATGAGTACAGGCTAACTGTAAATGCAAAAGACAAGTACCCTTTCACAATGAATTTTAAAAGGAGTTCTGAGCAGGAACCGAAATGTGGTGTTCTGAATTGCTCTCTGGGTGCACTAATTTGTTCCCATGAGCTAAACCTGGAGGTCTCAGATGTGATTTGTACTTCAGTGACCTAATTCTGTGAATATTTACACAGTCAGATGTCTTTACATATTGAGCTGTCACACTGGCTTCAGCAGCCACCTTGTGCATGTAAACTGCAGCTTGTAACTTGACATATGGAAATGTGTTTTGAAGGATTGCTTTTTTAAGCTGTGATTCATTTATGCAGAGCCCTGGCTTTTTTTTCCCTTTAACCTGTGGTGAACTGTGTGTATCTATGCCATTACTGGAGAAGAATATCACTTTACTCACATATTTTCATAATCAACATGTTTGATGATTGTACTGAAATTGCTTCTGCAGTGCTGCATATTCTCTAAAAGGTCTAGAGGTTAACTATGTGTAACTAAAGAGAATGTTGATTTACTTCCGCTCCTGTTTTAACTAGGGAGATGCAGGACCTCCAGGACCAGCTGCCTTGAGTGTGAGTACATGTAAAGAAAAACAGCCAAAAGAAAATCCCTAAGAAATGTTGCATGTTTTTCACTTATTTGCCATGTGAATACTCCCCTACTAAACCTAAAAGTCCCTTTCTTCAGAGTGCTTCTGCATTTTCTATATGACTTGTGAAAGGAATCCTGTAAATACAAAAAAAAAAAAAAAAGCAGGTTTAAAATATCTTGTTTCCTCCCAAATGCTAACAGGGATATTATGTTGTTTATTCTGTGTATAAATAGTATAGACTTGTTCAAGTGAAAGAATTCCCTTGTTATTTTTAGGGAAAAACATTTTGCAGTAAAAGCTTGCAAAAATGATCAATACTTTAAGGGTAATGTATTTTGGTTAGATGCTGCTGTATGGATGGTGGAAAATGTTCTTAATCCCCTTGCAGTGATCCAGGCCTTAAGCATGTACAAAGCCTGAAGAAAAGTGTCCCAAAACTCTCCAGGGCATACCTTGTTTCCTTCATAAAAGTTATAAATCCTGTCTGAACTCTAGTGGTTTTGCTTATGAGCTGAGATGAAAAGCTCTTCCATTCAGAACAGTCTATTTGGGCAAAAACAATTCAAAATGTTGCAGAAGACTGTGGAAAAAAAGAAAAAAAATAAAAGAAAAAAAGAAAACAGACAAACAAAAACTTTCAAATTCCCAGGCTGTAGTTTTACAACATAAATAGCTCTTCTCCCAGACTCAGGGTTATGAGCCACATCTATACTATTCATATTACCCACATAATCCTAAATAAACTTCAAAAGAACTATAGCTTATAGTGTAAATGATTATATATTGTCTTTTCCCTCCCTTAATTTCCAACATCATAGCAGCAAGGATCTCCATTAGATCCTATAAACATTGAATGATATAACAGAGACCCATAAGATAAAGATAAAATCTACTGTTAAGATGTCAAAATTAAGTTGCCATGTTTTGGACTATGGATTATTAATTGTTTTTTGGATTATGAATTATAATATCCTGTATCTTGATTTCCTGGAAACAAGCTAGTGTTTTGTCCCAAGATCAGTGACTCTGCTGCAGTTCACATCTTGCTAGAGGTAAACAAGTCCATTTATGCCCTTTAGTTCTTGAATATACAAACTGTGTGTTGGAAGAGTTAATACATTATTAAAATAATATTAGTAACCTGTAATTTTACTGTAATAGATACATTGGAGTAGTCTTGCTTTAGATGGATTCTTACAGGCCTTGAAGGGATCACAGAAATAGGAATCAGAACATGTCTGAAGATAAGACAGGAAAAAAGTCTGAGGATATCTATTTTGTGTGTGCTCTAAGACCATAGAACAGTCTTTTTGAGAATTTTTTATGTAAATGACTGAAAAATTATTATGATAGAAATACCTGGGTATGTTAAGTATCTTTGTTTTGTTTTGTTTTGTTTTTGTTTTTTTGTTTTGTTTTGTTTAATGTGTCCATTGTCTTAAGTTGCAGTTGTGGACACTTAGCTTTCCTAAGAATCATACTCAGAGCTCAACAGTATGATATCAAGAATGAGAGAATATGCTGAGTTAGAACTGAGACCCACAAGGATTGTCAAGTCCAACTCCCTGCCATGGTCCAGAGGACAGGATCATCCCTAGAATCACACACACCTGTGAGCACTGTCCAAACACTTGAACTCTCTCAGACTGGTGCTGTGACCACTGCCCTTGGGAGCCTGTTCTAGTGCTCAACCACCCTCTGGGTGAAAAAAACTTTTCCTGATACCCAAACTAGACCTCCCCTGACACAACTTCAGGCCATTCCCTTGGGTCCTGTCACAGGTCACCAGTGAAAGAAGAGACCAGTGCCTGCCCCAAATCTTCCCCTCATTAGGAAGTTGTAACTGCAGTGAGGTTTCTCCTCAGTTTCCTCCAGGCTGAACAGACCAAGTGATCTCAGCTGCTCTTCCCTGCAAGGCCCTTCTTCTTCCTTGTGGCCCTCTTGTGTTTGGACACTCTAGGAACTTAATATCTTTCTCATATTATGGTGTCCAAAATTGCACAAAATATTCAAGGTGAGGCTGCCCCAGCTCAGAGCAGAGCAGGACAATCCCCTCCCTTGCCCAGCTGGTGATACTGTGCCTGGTGCCCCCCAGGACGCTTTTCTCCTTCCTGGCTGCCAGGGCATACTGCTTTCAGATTGACTGAACTTACTCCTTGTGTACCTGAAATGATCCAATTTCATAAAATGGATGTCAAAGAATTGCATTTCTTTGATTACAAAATGCTGTGCAAATGTTCCAGTTCATTGAATCCAGCACTACAAGGTGTCTCAGTGTTGGTACATTTACTGATGATCATCTTTACACATTTTAAAATAAAAGATTTAACTTTTAGGAAAGCAGACAGTCTTCAGAGGGATGTTAGCAGCTCATGTAGACAAGAGTGAGTGTGAATGGGTTTAGCAGTTTGGAGACAGATTATAGCAGAGAGGCAATATACAGCCCAGCAGGAAGGCTTTCTCTCTCTGCCACTGTAAATAGTTGTGTGTTTCTCTTGGCAAGAGCTAAAAGAAGATGAATTACATGAGTGATGGTGGCTAGGGGAAACTTAAGTTTTCAGAGTGGTTTTATTTGTGTGACTGTGTGGCTGTGACTCTTGCAACATACAGTCATGAAAGGAAGAAGTCATATCTTGCTGCAAATAAATAGTAGGTCAGATAATATCACAGTTCATGTGTCACTTAATGAGAACTTACTATGTCAGAACCATTCATGCTGTTATAGCCAAAATATGATGTAAGCATTTCAGTTATGAGTCCTGTTAAAGTTTTAAAATGTTCCATTCATTTGGGATGAAGGCATAATGCCATAAATTTATCCTCTGCTTCTAGTATTTTTTATTTTTTCCTAATGTGGAAATTATTTATTTTTATCTAAAAGATAAATGAATTATTCTGGGCAGCAGGGAGGGAAGAGGAGTGAAAATCATGACACACTGTTAGAACTAAGTATGACTTCTGGGCAGGGATGAAGGGACCAGGTTTTGCTCAATCTGGACAACTGGGCTTGGGTCATCGACCCCAGTGCAATTGCATGCATAGACAGGTGGTAAATATGGCATCATACAGAGCTCTACTGCCCCTTTCCATTCCTGTGTGTTTCCATTGAAATCCTGCATCAGCGGAGTAATCTGAATGGGGCCTATCATATATTCTTATTTCAGTATAAACTAGGCCATCAGTAGTGTTGTTCAGGGTCAGAACATTCTCCCCATACACAGACCTGTACCATGCTTCTGTCCTTAGCCCAGGGACTGTGAAAGTAGCAAAAGACAGACTGCTTCACTGCAGCAGCTGGTTGGTCCAGTGAGAGTTGCATGTAGGTAATCTACACAGGTATGTAACAGAATGCAGTAGAAATTCATGTGTTTGTTTTTCTTTGTTAGTTTTTTTGTTTTGTTTTGTTTTGCTTTGCTTTGCTTTGTTTTGTTTTGTTTTGTTTTGGGGGTTTTTTTGTCTGTGCTAGTGGCACCTGCAAAAGTCAGAAAGATGTCAGTGACTCTGTGTCTGAAAGTGGTTGTGCAACCCTGATGAGTAGGAAAGCCCACATGGCTCAGAAGCATGAGAGACGGGGAAACGTGAGAAAATACAGAAGAGAATGAAGGGATTGATACTTGGGGGGAAAAACGTATTTTTAAGTGTTCGACTGACAGATAGAGCCATTATAGGAGGGAAACTTCAAGGAAGCGTGTATGTCAGAATTCATAAACACCCAACAGCTGTAACAACCTATTAGGTAGATGAGCATATGCTAAACTGCAATACAGGCAGAACAATGGCACTGTTTTTAAGAAGGAAAAATTATTTTATGAGTTTGAAATTGAAATTTCATAGCTCAGAAAGTGCATCTGAAAAATAAAGTAGAGCTCAGGATCTTCTGTTTGATGTGAGTTAACAGGAAATTTCACACTGAAATCCTAACAGGATGAACATTTAACAAAACTTCTCACTTGTAGCAATAGCAGAGAATTCCAAAAGAGATGGGATTAGAATTCTGTGTGATTCTGTACATTCATTTAAGGCACATACTAAGGTCTTGTTAATGCAATTTCATCAATAATGCATGAAGAATTAGAGAAAATAAACAGCATTGTAGTGCAAAATATGCTAAGCTGTAAGAAGATATGTGTGATAAATTTTATAGTATTTACATAGAACCCTAATGAAATTAGCAATTTCAATGCTACGAAGTATATTTGTTTGACTCAGGCATTATTCATGCAAATACATTTTACTGTAAATTTGGCATATTTATGTGTATATTTAAGCTCTTTTGTGAAGGACATAAAGTTTTCCTGTGTTTCTGTGAGTCAGTTAACACTCCCCAAGTCCAGATATATGTCTTTGCTTTTTCTTCTCAGTTACAGTGGTAATTTTATGGGAGTACTCCAAAATCATGGTCAATTCTCAGCCTTTCTTTGTGCTTTCTTTATGCTAATTTCTCTGTATGCTCTGAACTGCTCTGTAAGTAGGAGATGTCTCTTTACTACTTTTCAGGTGTCTTATGAATAAATTCTGTGCTTATATTTTTGAACTTTTCTCCTTTATTATGTCCCCTTTATGCAGCAGTATGGGGGATGTTTAAAGCTGAAGTTCCCTGATAAATTGTACTGTAGCTGATGAGCCTTCAGAGAGTAAAAATGAGGGATTGTGCTGCTCTGCGGAGTGGTCTTGTCGAGATGTGGGATTTAGCAGCAGAAGCTGGGGACTGGGTTCTGCAGGGTCACAGCTGGCTGCCTGCTCTGGTATCCCCAGCTTAAGCCTGTGCGTGCCGTATCAGAAGAGTGACAGGTGAGGGAAGGTAGCACAGCCATCTCTTGTAAAATATATGATAACTATTCCCCTCGACACTCGATACGCTGCTTTTAGTTCCTGAGGAAAATGAGCGTCCGTCCGTACGTTCCTGCGAACCTATCCCTTTCAGGAGTTATAAAATAGTCATCCAGATGGCACCAAGTGTTTACTCAGAAGCCAAGGCTTAAGTCGGTCACAGACAGAAGTCCCCAAGACTTGCTTACTAAACAGATATTTGGAATGTTGGCTCCTGGGTCTGGTTAAACCGATCCGAAGGAAGCTGGTGCACAAGTGCCGTGTGGAGGCGGCTGTGGGAGGAAGTTGCAGATTCAGGTCTGGGCAAGCTCCACTTGTAACTCCTGACTCTCCACTTTCTAAACAAGCATCAGCTCCTGATTGCACAGCTTTTGTCTCAGTTATTCACATGAAGCTAAAGAAACAGACACACACTCTCCAGTAGTAAGCAGCTCAGATATTATTACCCTCGCTTTCTTTCCATTTAATGAAATAAAGGAAAGTAATCCTATTTAACTAAAGAAAGTATAGACTGCAAAATATATTTTCTTTCTAAAACTCTTCTTTTCAGACAAATACTTTAAGGAAAATCTGAATTTAATCTATCCAAACTTTTTTAAGGGAGGTGTATTAATTTCCTGAAAATACCAATCTGTTCAGTTGTTTTTCATCAAATACAGCGATTGCTTAACTTCCACAGTATAACTTACAAATATTCTCTTCTTCAAAAAACACTTTTTAATTATGGGAGCAGGTGCTATTAAGATTAGCACTTTGTTGAAATAGAAGATGGTTTAGCAGTTACAGTGCTGTTTTTATCTTCTTTATGCAGTAATACTGATACTGAAAGCACAAGGGAAGATTGAAGTCTTAACCTTACAGTAAATTTGATTTTCAAAAATTCTTACTCTGATAAATTGGCATGCATGTGATTTATATGCCCTTCATTAGAATAATCGTTTGAAAATTGTTCCATATGCAGTAGACATCAATGTCATGAATAATTTTGATTTGCTTCTCAGAATTTTAATAATACTTTTTTTGATTAATAAATAAACCTGTGTTTATTAAAAGTACTAGGTTCATGAATATAAACTTCTGTGAAATCACCCTTCCAATTTCTCTCTCAAATTATTGTCTCTGAAGGAAAGTACATTTCAAGTTGACAGAGAGAGCTAAAGAAATGTCCAAACCCAAAGAATAGTGACATCAGTAAGGAACATATTTTCTGTTTCCTCCTATAATAAATTATCAAGAAAATGTATCATGTTTTCTGGCAGACTGAAGTATTTCTGCTAGATGCTGTCTCCTTTTCTGTATAAATAAATGGATTTAAAGCATTTTAGAAAGAAAAGTGGTGTAACAGCAAAACAGTATGGTCACTGCAGTAACTTTAAGGGGCTGAGCAGGTGTACAAATCTTCCCACTTGCTGCCTCAAGGCACTTCGGTAAGGATGTGATTGAGATCAGGTCATGTTTAGAAATGCTTAAGATAGAGGTAGTCTTATTTCCCTCCAAAATGTTAATACAACAGGAAATTAGTCATCATTCTGTGATTTTCCTGTGCCATTTTTCCCATTGTTTTTCCCATCTTTGTAACAGCAAGGCGTGTCTGCAAGCTCTGTAGGCTTCCGTGTGGGTGGTGATGGACAGTCTTTTGGACAAGAAGAGGAAACCTTGATAATTGTATTTTAAGGTCTCCCCCTTCCTCATCCTCATGTTTGGGGTTCAAGGTAGGGCAGCATCACAGTTGCAGCAAGTAAACTGCCTTGAAGATATCTGAGAAACCAACACTTTGACCATCTTGACTGGAGGGAAGTTGTCCATATTTCAGTTCCTTTGCTTGCAGAGAGTGATAGTCTGTATCTACCTGAGAGGAAGCCATTCATTTACTCTCAGTATGGTACGACCAGGCCAAAAAGGAAAACATTCCCAAAATAGGGTAGAAGGATCACAGTGACCTGTAAGGTAGAACTTATTCTCTACAAACACCTCCAGATTAAGTGGGTGCCTTTAAGACCTATTGAACTGCATCTTGTTGCATCCTGTCTGGGATGCATTCTTACATCAGTGCAGCCACAGCAGTACCATCAATCCCACAAACAGTATTTGGATGGCTGGTGACTGCTCTTTAAGTCAGTCAGGCTGCAGTTCTTCACTGTGACCACCCATCGTGTTATGACAGGAATTTGGAAAACTGTGATCACTTTTTACCTGACTCCTGATTGTTGTGATTCCATGCTGCTCTACTTGTGGAGTTTACAGAGGGATCATTGAAAATGGAATTCAACAGTGCGACAGCTTTTCTTTATCCTGATGAGGACTGTGCTTTAAAGAACTACATCAATCTCTTGCAATGGGAACTGCCTGCCAGCTTGCTTTTAAAAATGTTTTAGCAATGATGTTCTATCAGTCGAAATGTACCTTTCTGTTTATCAATATAATTTTTTTAAATTCCTTGGCAAAATAATACCTGTAATAGCTAGGTTTTTTGAAACAGAAAGCTATATCATTATAAAAGCTTGCCTATTCAAATGATTAAAAAATTACCTATTCTTACATTATCACAAGGCATTTCTGCATACCTAATTTAGACTTTGTCTTTGTTTAACTCATCTCAGTAAATAACATACATTTTCACCCTGTCTAGTAGTACTTATTCTGTAAAAATTTAGGTCATGTGTTTTCTGGAATTCATAGTGAGGAAAAACTGGATGAAAGTAACTTTGTGTTTATAGAACACACAAACCAGTCTATAAAGGAAATAATTTTTGTGCCTTAATTAGACCTGCATTATTATTGCTAACATTTGTATTATATTTAATTTGTGTTGAGAAGGAAACGTATTCCAGCTCAGAATGTATTCCAGCAACACTACCTGCAAGTACATTAGGCAGCTGTTTACCCTTCTGCTTCATAAACTTATTAGCTATGTTTTGAAACAACTTTCAGAATCCCAAAAATATATCTACTTGTCTAATATTTTGCTCTCTTGGCACCAACCATAATCTTCTGTGAGAAGTAACATGAATAACAGCTTTAAGTAACTTCACTATTCCACTTCAACTGGGGCTTCCTCTTGTTTTTTGTTTTTTTTTTCCCAAGTGTTCTTTGTTTCACCGTGGGGTCATGATAAAAGCTTTGCTTTTTTGAGAGTATATTCTTAGGTACTTTCTCTGAGTTATTAAACTTATGAACAATGCCTCCACTATGTCTCTGCATGTGCTTATTCTGATGTATCAGGTATTTAAAAATGCTTTTGCACCTGCAGAGTCACAGAGTCACATGACAGGATTTTAGCCCTTATACACAAAGTGGCTTCTGATAGCTCCACACTCATACACTTTAAATCAACAGTTTTTGAAACAAAACAGCTTACCTGGCTGAACTGTTTATTGATTTTTCTGTAACTTCCTACCATATTTTTCTTCTGCTGTCTCAAGGTAAATAATTATTATTAGTTTTTATCTCCTGATACTTGAAAAAAAAATAAATAGCTGTTAAAGTACTTAAATTTTAATTTGTACAGATATTTTTCAGTACAAATTCTTTTATAAACTCACTTATGTCACTGCAGCATTTTTTAAACTTGTTTTTTCCTAGTTTCCCTCAACTAAGGCTTAGACTAAGTTCTGATGATATTTCATTTAAATATCTGTCTTCATGTTCTTCACAGTGTGGTTGCTTTTTCTATTCTATGTTCTAACCAGCATATCTTCCCTTGTCAACACTTCCCTTTATGGTTTACCTCTTATAAAAGGATTCACAAGTTTCTGCTCTTCATTTTCAAGATTTTGTACAACCCTCCTGTGCCTGCCAGTGCATCATGTATCATCTCTCTTCATAGCCACCCTCACATGTCGTGGTGGATTTTCTAAGTTTCAGTTGCACTTAAGAATGTCTACATTTTACTGGCTTTTATTTTCCCCAAGCTACATTGTAATGTTTGAGACATTTACACTTCATGTTCCTAAAGCTCCTTCAGGTCCTTTACTCCAAGGGGATTGCTTGGTCTGGGAACAGGCTTTATAGACTGTATATGTTATTTTAATTCACTGCTTCACAAAGTAGGTAGAAGGCTACCACCTTTCAGCCTCAAAGATGGCCTGGCAGAGTCAGGAAAATCCCATGTGTGTTAGGTAACATAGAAGGATGAATCATATTTTCCTGTCAGCCCAGTGTCACACAAATAGACTGGTTTTCTACCTCACAGTGCCTTGTGCTGTTCCTAGACATTGTTCTGCTCATCACCATAGCCATGTTCTTGTCAGTTCAAAAGTATCAGAGTGACAATGACTCATAGGGAATTATTTCAATTGCCTTGGGATAGCTGAAGGGCACCCATAAGAAAGGTAGAGGCAGACTTTATCTGAGCCTGTTGACATAGGACAAGGGGTAAAACTGAAGGTGGTATTAAACTGAAGGAGGGTCATTTTAGATTAGATATAATAACAAGGTTTTTTTACAAATTAGGGTGATGGAACACTGGAACAGATCTGAGAAACCTTGGTCTAGTTGAAGATGTCCCTGCTCATTGCAGGAGGGTTGGACTAGATGACCTTTAAAGGTCCCTTCCAACCCAAACCATTGTATGGTTCTATGATCTTAATTGCTTTGTCTGTTGTTTACCTGGGGAGTTTGTACTTGTAGAATAAATGCTACAGAATAAATGACATAAATGTTTTGAACACAATTCACACCATATCCCACATACGATAGATAGATAGATAGATGGATAGATAGATAGATAGATAGATAGATAGATAGATAGATAGATAGATAGATAGATGGATATAGGTATGTATATTCAGTCTATATTCTATCCCTTTATCTGTGGTGGTGGGCTCCTCTGACCAACTGTGCTATCCATAGCTGGAGGAAGTAAAATCTGATCTTCGATCTCCAAAGGAAGATCTCCAAAGGAAGATCTCCAGAAATTAAATAGGAATGTGACCTAAGTAGATACTTTAGTCCACCTTCCTACAAACATCTATTTCTCTTCGCTGCAAATTTCTGTAGGAGTTCAATGGTAGATGTTTTATTCATCTGTTCAGACATAATTCACTGTAGAAGGTTTGTTTTTCATTTCCCCTATAGGTTTCTTCTGCAGTTATTTTTCCATGATCTCTTCCAGTGAATGTTGAGCAGAGATAGCATTGCTTAGTTGTTACTTTGGCTAAGTTACTACAGTTTTAGAGCTGTGTTAGTTAACATGGCCCATGTTGTCCTATCACTTTTTAAACAGAAGATCCCACTGAAGCTGGTGTGAACTTTTACCTCAGTTTCAATATCAGGATGTGGCTCCTTGTACAAGGGAGTCCTCCCTCCCTAGTTACCAATTGTACGCAGCTCTCCTCCCTTTCCTTGAAGATAAATCTCCTTATCTGGTTCCTTTTTCTTGACAATAATATTGTAGAGAGAAGAAAAAGAATAAAAGTACTCCTTGGATAAAAACGTTGGCTATTAATTATCACTATTGTGCAGTTACATTCCTGTGCAGTTCTTGTCCCCTTGGAGCCTTATTGTACAGATATGTGAGGCCAAGTATTTCCTACCCCATAAAACAGACATTGCAGGTTTTCATCTCATTCCCCGGCATAAAGTTGTCACTAAAATGAAAAATTAACAAAACAAAATTCCATCTCTTCCTGAATTCCCAGAATTTCTTTACAGAATTAGAATATTGCTAACAGTTAGACAGTACACTGCAAGTTCCATACTACCTAGAAGAGAAAGTAAAGAAGCTTTACGGAGGTCACATTGTCATGCTGCTTTAAGGGTTTGTGTATGTATAAGCTACATATCTTGCACTGCAGTTGACTTACTGTGATATTATTGGTTGAACACAACAAATATATGCATATTTTAGTTCCATAAACTTATGGTGAAAGATGGAAATGGTGTGCATCAGCTTTGTAAAAGATCCTACACCTTATCCTGCTTACATTATAAACTGAAATTACAGGAGAAATATTCTGTAGTGAAATACTGTCTGAGATACATTTTTAGCTTCAGTGTTTGAAAGTGGAAGAAATGGTAGAAATGGAAAAGTTCTTGAAGTGACTGCTTCTTTTTAAAATTGAAGTAAGACTACATTCTAATCAACTTAAAATATTACTTGAAGATGTATGACCTAGTGGCTTTGGAATGCCTACTTATTTTATCATGTTTATATTGGGAATTAGAGATCATAAACGGACTCCTTAAATTCATTTCTAGAAACCTGGGTGCTTTAAAAAATCATGATTGTCAGGGTGCGTCAGTTCACCCTTGTTGGGTCAATAAATAAGTGTAGTTGGTTCTAAGTAAGGCATTTGAATTTAACCAAAGATATAACTCATGCTGAAGCAATACACAAGTCTGAATAATTTTAAAGGTTTTAAAATTTTAATATTTCAAATCCTTAAATGAACAAAATGTATGTTCTTTGTGATGCCCTGTAAGAATATGCAATATAACATGCAGGGCTTTTTTTTTTTCTTAAATTATAAAATGCAGAACTGTTATATATTCTTTGCTGATTGCATTGAAAATGATTTCACATTTCTTGTTGCTATAATGGAAATTGGATTGCTTCCTCAAAGTAATTTTTTTAATTGTATTCCAAGGTGACTCATGAAGTAAAGGGTGGGGGGGGGGGGGGGGGAATGACTGTTCCAAATTGTTCTGAGATGTTATGTGAAGTCCTTATTATTATATTGTACATTAATCAGACATAAAATTTAAGCATCAAACAGAGCTGGTCTGTGATTTTATCTGGGACTGAAAAAGGCAGATCTTCTTACTGAGTTCAGAAGAAGGGCTCACAGTTCAAGGATATATTCAGAACACTCAAAACTCCTGTGCCTGTTCAGGAGAGAGAGAGAGTGAGAGAGATGAGACACTAAAGTGTTTTGAAAAGCCAAGCCAGATATGCAGAGGAAGCAGCACAGGGCTGGTTCCTAGGATCCAGTGAGCATAAGGCCTTCTGCTATATTTAGTTCCCTTTCCCTGACTTCCCCTCCCCCTTCAGCGCCTGTATTTGAATCTGAGTTGTAGAGTAAGTTGTCTTTCATTTAAAATAACTTTTTTGTCATTTTTTTATGGCGTCCCAACTTAACAAGACAAATAATTTTTCAATTAATATTATAGTTAAATATGACTATGCTTAATCAGTGCTGACTTACCTCTTCTTTTCTGAAGGATACTGCCTTTTTATGATGGAATGTGATTAATAATTATTGTTTGTACTTTTTCTTGCACCTTAATATAACACTGAAGGAATGGTTAGGAATAGCCAATTCTATTATTAGAAATAAATTCCTTGTCTTTCCATCTGGATCTTTGGACTGGTCTTACTTCTATAGAAAAATAGAGGATAAAAATAGCACTGAATGTTATAATTGTTTAATGTTTGTATTTTCAGGGTTTGCTGGAGGGTCCCCAAGGTCCACCTGGCAAAGAAGGTCAAAGGGTGAGTAAACTTGGTGAACAACTGGTGAGTGTGCTAACAGCTTGATGTGTGACTTCTGCCCAAGCACTAATAAAAAATGGTAAGGTAGCAGCTGAGTATGAAGCATGCTGACAACAAACTGAGCCTTGACACTTGAGGTTTCTCTTCAGTTGAAGGAGATTTAACAATTTCAACCATCTAAAGTGCTTTAATGACTGGCAGCACAGATGTATTGTATTGTGTTTTGTGCAGTGGGTTTCTGCTGTAATTTTAGCTGAAATAATATTAAAACTTGTGAGTTTTCTTCAGCTGAGGTGAACTATACCTTATAACATTTAAGATCTATAAAGATATGAATTTAGGGGCATTATCTAAAATATTAACAGAAACCAGTAGTACTGACCCAGGTCTTTTAATGCCATTGTGCAAGTGTCAGCACCTAACATAGATGTACCATGGGTATGATACAGTCAAGGGGGCTGGGAGGGCAGAGTACGCCAAGTACATTAAAGAAACCTTTGGTTATTTAGAATTTTAATATAATTAAGTAATTGACGCACTGTTTTCTCCATGTTCTGTTTTTATTTTCCATGACTTATTGAATTTGATCATTCATTAGAAGAGATAACAAATATTTATGGTTGTGGTATCTCAAGAATTAACTCAGTGTTGTAAATTTATAATCTAGTATGTTCTTAAAAGTTCAGGAAGATATTAAGACTCAAGCATTTCAGTACTTTTACAAATTAAGTGTGTGCCCACTTTTCAGTTTTGAAGTTGTGTCTCAGTAATTCTTGGTTTATTTAGGCATCTTGATATTCAATGTTGCAGTTAAAATATCTGAAGTAAAAAGATTTAGTGTTTCTCATCATTGATCTTAGTAAACTACAGCAAATTTTAAAGGCTAATTTAATGATTCCAATAATAGTTATAAAACTAACAGATGACTAGCTTGAAAAAAATGAATAATGATGCATAGGCCCCAAAGCTATGTTTTATGTTAGTTTTTTAGTTTTAAAAATAGTATTAAATTCCATTTAAGTTGAACAGGAGGATATGAAAGCTGAGTTTATTTATGTTTCTCACCAAGGATTGAGAATCTGTTCAGAAAAAGTCAGTGTAGTAATGGAGAATTCAAAGTTGTGTGATGAATATGTTATTAAAGCACATCTTCTAGCATATTAACATCCTTATTAAGGATTTTATAATTACCATGACTATTACAGTTAGGCTATTAAATATATAGGATACTGTAAAAAGATAGTTGTATCCCCTTTTAGTGTATTTTAGAATTGTTCAGTGGAGTACTGAATCTGGAAAAATATTCTCCTTTAGGAACAGTTATAAACATTCTTGGAACTTCATCATTTTTTATGTAAAAAGTTCAGAGTTAACACACTGTATTATATTTAAGGGTGGACAAATGGATTTGGAAGTACTTTTAAGGGTTTTTTTTCCATTTTGCAGTAGGAATTAGTGCGTTGATACTTCCATTGTGGACATTTTCCTGCTTACACATGAAATTGAGCTGCTGTCCCACTCCAGCCTCTATAAAAACAGGAGCTCTGATGGTTTTGTAATCTCGCCATGCACACAGCTGCCTTGAGCCAAACAATGGGAACAGCAGACTGTGGTGTCTCAGCATCTGTCTTTATCTTTCTACCAGTGAAATGCTCACAACAATACTCCTTCTGCTGGCCACTCCCACCCAAGCTTTAACAACATTGTTGGCAGTCTTAATTCACCTCCCATGTGCTTTTGCATTTCCAATACATTTAATTACACAGTAACATACCATTTGTAACAAGATCTCTGCTCTGTTTAATGACAAACAGGACAGTGAACATCTAATGGCTATTAAATTCTCCTTTTTATTCAATTATAGATGTCATGTTCCTCTGTTCTACTTTCAGCAGATCCTCCAAATCTTTCACATTATTTGAAGTTATTGCTTTTCTCATGGGCTGTCTTTTGAAGATTAAAGCATATTATTGAGTGTGTAACTAGGTAATAATTTTTTCTCCAATATATTATTCAGACCTAAAAGCCATATTGTGCCCATTCTGAAGACTGGAGCAGTAACATATTAGGGGAAAAAAAGCCACTCCAGAAACCCCTGAAAGTCTTTATTCAGTTTGGATGCCACACTTTGAGAACATGAACTTTTATTTTAAATTGCCATTCATACGATAATTGCTATATTCAAAATTTAAATTTCCATCTACATCTGGAGCATTTTAAAGTGTTCAGCTCCTTTTAAAGTTGGTCTTAGATTAATAAAGATTTAAGAGGACAATTGTATGGCGTGTAACTTACAGACCTCAGAATACACACTGAAGTAAGGAACTGAGGAGAATTAACAGTGTTAATGGTGATACTGAAGAAACATATAGAAGGCTCAGGTTAGAGCTAGTGACAGGCAAATGCCAATAGAAAATGAGTAGAAAAGCAAGGAAAAAAGTATGCATTTTTATTTTCATAGTATTTTAAGCGGGGTTTAATTATATCAACCCAGATCAGAGCTTCATATTAGAGCTACTAAGAAATACCAAAGGTGCCCTGTCCCAGAGTGGGCACCCATCTCCCTGCATTCACTAGAGGGAGCTAGGAAAATTGTACCACTACTGAGAGGAATAAGCCTGAACAGTAGTATTTCTTTCACCTCACAGGAATAATCTGCACAAAATTTTACATCAAAATATATATAATAATTATTCTAGAAATATAATAAATGTTATTATTATAATAAACATAAAGATAACTGAACTGTAGTTTTTGAGGTCAAAGTTATGTTCACCTTAAAACGCTTGTTCACATAAACATCAAATTGGCTTAGAAATGCAAATTTTTATCATTATTTAATTAGATTATGTCAGTGGTTTGTTTATTTATTTCAAGTGTAAAGGGGAATCAATACATTTTTTCAAATAAGGTGGTAACAACTTTTGTCTGATAGTATTTTGTCTGATAATCAGATGCACTGTAGACATAAGTTGCTGGTGTCATTAGAGCCCATGCCTATTTATTAAAATACTGAATATGTCACTTTTTGTGTCTTTGATATATTATACTGTATATATGATATAATAATATAGTATATTACTACTGTATGGTCATACTGGGCTATCATCTTACTCCCACATCAAAGAGCAGTTTGGTTTTACTTGTTTAAATGATGGTCAGCAATGGAAATTTATGGAAGAAGTGTGTGAAATATCTTCTATCTGAGTTGGTCTCCCCTGGATGCTTTCCAAATACCCTGAAGAATAAAAAGGTTTGCAGAAAGCAGTACACTAGTGTGGTATGTTTACAGAAATGTAGTTTGAGGAGTTGGTTCAGAAGGAGAGAGAAGCCCTGAAAATTATTTGACTAGCTTTGTGCAGTATTAAAGGACACTGTATTAAGATGCCCAAGCTCTATTTTTTGGCTTTTTTAACAGAAAATTGCAAATTTGCTAAAAATTTCAAGTAATTAAGTCATGGAGAACAATGAGTGTGATGATAGATAAGAATTGGATTCAGAGTCACGTTTTTTCTCTCACAGTACTCCAGTAGCAAAATGTGTAAATATTTCTTTTCTGAATAAACAAATGGATTAATAGTCTAGCATTTATCAAGAGTATTGGTAGGGTCTCTAAGAATAGTAAAATAGACTCATGAGTTTCCATTCTTTCCTCACTTATTTTGACACCTTTCCCTCTCGTCTTCTTCATTATTTCTTCTCATTGTGCATGTGGTTGGTTTATGCAGGAGACCAACCTTTGTGAGCAATGGGTACAAATAGCAGTCTTCAGACTTGATATATCTTGTTTCCTTTGCACTAAAAAGGGAGGAACAGAGTTCTGAGATTAAGTGAAGGAATTTGTTTTCAATTTTGCTTGGTTTACTACTGTGCTTAATCTACACAAAATAAATTTCCTCAAATTTTCAGTAGCTCTACAAAAAAATCTTAAAAAATATTCAATGATTCATCATATATTGTCCATCCTTAGTTAGACTTTTGTTCTGAAGGCAGAAGTAATTGTCATGGCAGAAGACATCATAACCTGGTTACATCACAACCTGGCCATATTCAAAGATCACACAGTGAACTTATTTCTGATTCTTCATCAACCTGAGACTTATAAGTACTCATTTAAAGGTTTGTAATAACATCACCAGTGAATGTAGTTCAATTTTATGGGAGTATATAGTGCCCTATGTATCTCCTTTTGCCAAGATACCCACTGCCACTCACCACCCACATTTGTTAGTCAATGTTGTGTTTTCCTGAAGGCCCAAGGAGACCTCAAACATTTGGTCTTCCTTAAAAAGTCCAGCGTTCCCTCTTGCTCTACAAATAATGACTTTGTATAACATTTTTTAAGGTTTTTGATCCTTAATGAAGTATTTTGTGTTTGACATGAGACCTTACTCAGCAGGAGCCTTGGGGTTTAATTCTGGTCACTGAAAGAAATGGACCAGTAGAAACAGTGCCTCATTCCTTTTCCCTCATTCCTGAGAAATACTAGACTGCTCTGTGGGCAGGCACTATGCTCATATATAATTTTTCAGTGTCCATCGCGTTGGCTTCAGGCATGTTACTGCTGCAGCAACTTGATACTATTACACAACTGCTCAGAATGACATCAGGACCTTCAGAAGGTGATTGCACATTACTCAGAAAAGTCCAATATTACCAACCCACAAACAGCAGTAAGATTGGGTACTAACCTAGCTAGCATTGCATGGAATTTAAACCACAGCGGACTACTACATCACCTTCCTGGGTTCCTGTGTTGTGCAGAACTATTATTTTTCTCAATCATCCTGCACTTTCTAGGTAAGCTTCAGAGAAGCTTCAAAGAACATCAACAGCAGGCTGTTTTCAAGTCTCCTTGAATTCTTTCTTCCAGTATTTCTTGTCAATGACACATTTCAAAACATGCATTTTACTTTACACTGGGCATGTAGCTAATCCTCCATTAGCCTCCAGCAACTGGATTTTTTAACGTCTTCTTTATATTGAAGAGGTATTTAGAGTTTTTTCTCTATAATCAAATCACCATTCCGTTAATATTTGAAAAACTTCAACTAGAGGCCTTCTGCTCCCATGCAAAGACTCTTCTGAGGTCATCAAATAATTTTGTCATGTTGCTGTGTATTCTTAAAAATTTATACTACTTACAGTTTACAGGCTGCATGGAGCTTTCCAGTCTTGGCCTTTACTGTGTTAAATGCAATGAAGTTTATATTTGCAAAATAAAATTCCAAATGTTTTAAAAAGTAATGCTTCTTTTCAGCGGGATATCCTTGTAGCAGGGATTTTCCCTGAACTTGGTGCAATATTTTATAAATACTATTTTTATCTGAAAATTATTCAATTTTTAAATGCTCATACTTTGAGATGGTGGTCACAAGGCACAGGACCCAAGTGCTACTGAAGGAGCACTGACAGCTGTTTGCTGTCAGACTTTTATACCCAGATGGAAGACACAGCTGTCTAAGTCCATAGGGCCTCACACATTACAACCCTCTCTCGATTATTTTGAATGGTCATGGTGGCTGGGAGAGGCCCCTGAAGAGTGGAAAAGAGCAAATATCACTTCTGCCTTCACAAAGGAGAGTGCAGGGAACTACAGGCCAATAGGCTTCAACTCAGTCCCTGGCAATGTGAAAGAGGAAATCTTCCTGGAAACCATTTCCATATGCCTGGAGGACAAGAAGGTGATTGGGATAGTCTGCATGGAATTATGAAAAGAATATTTGCTTGACTAAATATTTTGTTTCTACTATGATGTGACTGGCTAGGTGGATGAGAGGTGAGCAGTGGATGGACCTCAGCTATAGCAAAGCCTTTGACATTATCTTTGTAGACAAGATGGCAAAGTGCAGATTAGATGGGTGGATGGTGAGGAATCACCTGAAAAAAACAGAAAAAAAAGTCCAGAAAGTTTCCATTTGTGGCACAATGTGCACTTGGAGACGAGTCATTCGTGGTGTATCCTGTGAGTGCTACTAAAGCCCAGTACTGTTCAGTGTCCTCATTAACAACCTGGGGAATGGGACAGAATGTAGCAGAGAACTGGGGCAGAAGAAATCACATGAAGTTCAACAAGAGTAAATGCAAACTTCAGCATCTAGGGAGGAATAACCCCAGATATGAGCACACACTGGAAACAAACTGGAAGAAAGCTCTGTGTAGAACTGTTTGAACAATAAGCAGACCGTGAGCCAGCAGCACATCCTTGTGGCATAAAACAGGCAAACAAAATCCTGGCCTGTATTTGAAAGAGCACAGCCAGCAGGTCAGATATCCTTCCCCTTTGTTCAGCACTGGTGAGACCACTTCAAGACTTCCTCAGGGGTGTCAAAGTGCAACTGGAGAAACCTCCATGAAAGGAGAGACTGAGAGCTGGGACACTTCAGCCTGGAGAAGGCTCAGTGGGAGTCTAAGCAGTGTGAAAATGTCTGATGTGAGGGAATAAAGAAGAGGGAGACACATTCTCCTCAGTAATAGCTGGTGACAGGAAAAGAAGCAATGGGTAAGAAATAAAAAAAAAAAAAATTAAAAAAAACCACAGAAAATTCTATCAGAACATGAGAAGCAATGTTTTATTGTGAAGTTCATCAAATACTGATGCAGGTTGCCCAGAGAGGTTGTGGAGTCTCCATCTGTGAAGATATTCAAAAGCTGAGTACACACAGTGCTGGACAATTGATCCTGCTTGAGGACAGGGATTATACTAAGTGACATCAAGTTTCCTCCAAACCAGACATTTCTGTGTTTTTTATTTGACTAGCTCTAGCTTTTTCTCAGCATAGCTGCCAACGACTTCATTTTAATGGATTAATAAAAAAATTTAAAGTCTTTTATATGTATTTAAACAGATTATTTCTCCATCATGGTGGTTTCCCTGGTGTTTTTTTTCCTCCCATTATTTCTCCCATGGTGGTTTCCAGTGGTGAATTGGGTTCAAGCATTTTAAAAATTTCTGCAATATTACAGTCAGATCCTTGACTCTATATTCCTTGGGATGCTGCAGGTGTCCTGAAGTAAATATTTTTGAAAGAACTTCCTTATTTCAAATAGTTGTGTTTATGATTCCAAATACTTCACTTAAGAGGAAGTTATTTTGGCATTATCTTAGTAATAAATTAAACACCTCATAAAACTGAGAATCTGTTGTCATATCTAGTATTTCAACATTGATTTCACTAAAATTACATGTTTGGAGGAACCCTGTGGAATTGCAATATTTGCCTTATACTAATAATCGGTTTACTCTCTGAGATTACAAGTTTTTTCTAATCAAGCATGAATAAAGTTAGTTTGACAGAGTGGAAAATCTTCATAAATAAATGGATGGAGAGCTGTTAGATTTGCTTAACAATTATTTTGAGTGGCATCAAGATTAATTTAAATTCAGATTACATTTATCTGATTTATAGAACTTAAATATTTCTTTGACATGATTTGTTTTCTAGTTCAGTGAGTTAATGTTGTACTTTACCAATTATAAAACAAACCTTACAGAACAATGATAATGTCTGCATTGCAGGTCAGCCTCCTGGCACAATGCAAAACATTTTCTTCACAGCTAAATCTCTGGCGTTTTCGAATCTCTTTTAATCTTCTCAGTCCTTCTTGACTTTGAAGTAAGTTGTTTTTAAACATGTAAAGCTCCAGTCTGATTTCATCTTTAAATTAGAGTCCTGTATGTTCTTTCGCTCTGACATTTAACAGTCCAAAAGCACTTAATGTAAAACAGTTTTTCTTCCAGAAAGTCTCTACCTTGAAGAACATATCCAGTAAATTAGGATACATCTTAAAAATATTTCTTTCTCCCACTTTAGCATTTTAAAAATGGAATGAAAAGTTATAATTTAGAATGCTAAAGACAGATTTGTCAATTAGAAAAATTCTGTTTTCCCTTGTTAATCTCCGCTGCAGAAATCAAAATCTAACTTTTAATGGAATAGCAGAAATGGTTTAACTTTTCAAAGTTTCATTTAGAATTGCAGACTCTCTTCCAAATGCATTAAATAAATATTAATGTCTTTTAGCCAAAGGTATAGAATAACAAATTATATCTAATAATTAAAAATTAAGGTAAAAACTATCTAAATACAGCTGAAAACTAGTCCTTTGAGTGATTTTGAAATAAAATTAAGTTTTTATAGATACATTTGAAAAATTGTGATGGTTTTTGTCTAGTGATTTCTTGGCAAAAGAAGTCATGGATTTTGATTTCTTGGCATTGCTATGCCTGTTTAAGGACCTTTTTTTGTTAAATTAATTTTTGTTAAATTAATTTCAATTTTATGTAATCTGTCTAGGTGTTCCCTTTAAGGTTTTTTTTTTAATATCAAAATGAAGAAATTGGAGATTTTGTAAATCATTCCTAAAGTGATTTTGGAAATGCAAGACTGAGTGCAGGAATGGTTCTGTGTTAGTGAGGAACTCCCTACTGATTTTTCTCCCAAAACAGGGGATTAGGCTGTGTGTGCTCTATCCTTCTGTGAGCTGTTTCTGTGAAAGGTTTTAGTGGGGTTTGATGAACAGGCTTGAATTTGATTTCTGCAAACAGCATAATTTCTCACCTTCAGTTCTTATTTCTTGTGATTTTGTTCAGGTTTAACATCTAATGCAGAGGTTAATTTGTAATATACTGGTTAACGTAATACATCCTCAAGGCCAAAGTTGATAGGATTGAAAAAGGGATTGTACATTAAAATCCTAACACTGCATTACTGAAGTTAACAAGGTTTCATTGTCTGCAACATAGATGTTCCATTTAGGGAAGAGAATAGCCCAACTCTTGCTGTAATCTGAGTTAGTGTAGGCTCTGGAACTTGTCTGGCTGCTTGGTGGCAGCTTTGGGTATCTGGAGGAACAGTTTTTTAACTGCCCAGAGCTCCACTTGTGGGGCTGCATTTAGGTACCCAAAGTGCTGGGGGGCATCTGGGGGTTAGGCACTGTGAGACAGGGGTCTTTAACTACCCACCCACCTCCTGTTTTTGTTATATCTGTGCCTTTTAAAGTCTGGTTTTGAGGATTGACCAAGAGTTTGGAAAACAAATTACATAAATCTCATTATTTTTGCATAACAGCTATGGTAGTTAAGACTTTAAAGCCCAGATTTCTACTTTCCCTAGAACTAATTCCTGTTTTGAAATGTGATGATGTGTTTCAAGAACCACTAATTAGCACTTTCCCTTGAAAATTCACACGGGTTTATTCTAAGAACTTTTGCCTTCATACTAAAGTGTAGAGTCTTTAAATTATTAATTCCATAAATCATGTCAGTGTTCCTCCATAACTGCTTGATTTTATCCTTAAACAATCTGCATCTTATTTTAAAATGCTAGGATTACAGATCTTACTCCTCTAAAGTTAGAGATATGAATAGATGGGTATGGTATGATAAAGCAGGGGGTTGCAACACGGATTTTCAGTTCTTGCACTGTGTGCTGAACCTGCAGGAGTGCCCAGGGGCAGCAGTCAGAACCAGAGCACAAAGCCTGTGGAAGGATGGCCAGAGCCATCCTTCTGAACAGCTTTCCATCTCATGTCAGGCAAAGCTCATCAAGTCATTTCAATTCACAGAAAGGGTGAAGGAAGAGAGGAATAAAGAATGCAGCTGACCACATACTTCAGCTAGACACTCAGCTGAGTTTCCTGAAGCACACAATCTCTCATTTACTTTATTTTTAGTATTTTATCCTTTTTTGCCCGTAACTAAGTAGTTGTTATTTCAATGATTTGTCATTTGAGTGATCTAGCTGAAGTCTGTCCTTTGGGAAAGAGGAAAGTAGCCTGCTGTACAAATTAGTTGGGGCAGTCATTTCAGGAGTCAAGGGTATAGCATACAGTATCAGTAATGTTTAGAAAGCTTCTTATCACATTGATTGGCAGCAAAACTATATGCAGAACAAAGAAAATAACCAGCAGCTGTTTTGGTCTTCTTCAGGTATTCTGAGTAGCATTAGACAACTTGTTGACACCACGTATCGTTTTTAAGTGAATGTAGGTGGTATTGCATTTTTTATGTAGTTAAAGGAACAATGTGATGCCTAGGACATTTATTTATATTTTGAGTGGTTTTATAACCTCAATATTTGCTCAGTGATCTAAGCTAAATTAAGGTAACAGGCCTCATATGTGGGTTGTCAGCCCTCTGCACAGCAGAGTGGCACTAAATATGGCTCTTGTGGGGCTACCAAGACCCACTGCTGAGCAGGAGATGGGAGCTGTGGCTCTCTGCTAAGCCCACTCCATAAACCAGAGAGGGCACTGAGATGTTTTTCACTTCTTTCTTGCCAGAAGGATGACTCAAAATCAAAATGTAAATATTTAGTCATGGTCTGGCTCATGGTCTGCTCAAGGCAGCATCATAATGGGCTTGTCAAAAACATTCTTCTAATTGTTTTAATTACCCTAAACAAAAACATGAGCCATTTTTTTTTACTTACACTCTTACTATAGTATATATTTTATTTTTTTTTCCCTGCTGATGCTGAGAAGTCATAGACAAGCAAGAGTGCTGACAAGTAGGTGTTTTGGGTATTCCTAACACTGAAGTCTCTGTATCTGAAAGGTCTTGCTGAAAGGTAGTGGCCTTTCATACATTTCTGTATTAAATTTAAAATACCAGACAGTTTATAAAGGTGCTTGGAGGCAAAAAAAAAGAAAAGGGACTTTTATTACTCTATGAAAAGCTTATGCCTCATACTGATCTGTGTGGTTGTTTTACATGCAACATTGAATAATGGCTAATAATATAATGATAGGATAAAAAGTGGGGCAAATGTTTCCTCTGTGTTTCACTGGATATGTGTTCTAGTAATTAATAAATGATGATGAAAAATTACTATCACAAATTTTGGGGGTTTTATAATTTTTTTTTTCAGAAATTTCATCAAGTTTTTGTCCTTGTTATGTCATAAATCACATTTTAGTTCATCTTGTAAACAGAGATAAAATTGCCTTCCCAACATATTCCATGTTTTCCTGTGTAATTAACACCTCGTTCACAGCTGTGTCTGCCAGTCAGAGCCCTGTCTTTTCATCCTGACACTTCCTTGATACTTTGTTTAGACTGCTGTGACTTTAAGTGTCATCCTCAGGATACTTTAGATAAGTTCAAACAGGAAAAGGAAGGTGCTTCAAGAAGTCAACACTGTAGATCATTATAACTCGGACTATTTTAAAAGTATGGAGCAATTTATCTTTGTTTATTACATTATTAGCTCTCAGTCTGTTTTTCCTACTTTCTAAGGGAAGTTTACTGTTTAAAAAAAAAAAGTCAGGAAACATCACTTTCCAACAGTTTTGGAGCAGAGATCAGTCCAAAAGTACAGATGCAGCTAAGTGCAGCCCCCTTTTCTTGTGCATGTGTGCCTTTCCCAGTGCTGTGCCTGTCAGGGCAGGCGAGCTCCTCAGCGACTCAGTGAACAGCATCAGTGAGCTGAACAAAGTCAAGACCTACTCCACCTTAGGCCAGCTGAGTTCCCAGCTCTAGCAGGTCCTGGGGCTGCAGGGACAGCATTACCAGCCCAGCAGAGGACGTGCTGGGGGCAGGCAGTAAGGGCCAGCAGAGCCTTGAGCCCAGTCCAGGCACCCAGTACTGTTCTTGGGTTCAAAACATTTACCCTTAGGTGCCCCAGTTAGAGTCCTGCATGTGCAAGTACTGGTGGGATTAAGCAGCTCAGCACATATGTCTCAGCTAGTTAAGACCCAGGAATCTGGCACTCCAAATATGCTGAGGTGGTTTTGTTTCACGCTGACTGACTGAGGACGTTCATAAAAGCACGGTGGCAGTGTACATGTGTGGCACAACCTAAGGGCTGAAACACATCCGCACCATCTTTTCTGTTTCTTCTTCAGCTTGCAGGGCTTGAGATACCTGCCTCTCTCAGGAGATTCCCTGGCTTCTAGGCAAGAGGTTGCCCAGGGTGAGGGAGAGGGATTTTCCACCCTTACTGTCATCCCTTCAGCATAAACCAAGATTAATGAAATGCAGAGCATGCAAGTGAGTTCCTAGAGATCAGGGTTCTCACCTGGAAATAGCAAAACTGGATTTCACCTTCCCTTCCTGAGAATGCTTCTGCAATCTATGTGACACTGTTATTTAATAAACTACAGAAGCAGGTTTAGAAGTAGGGAGCATAGCTTACAGAAATATCCCTATGTGTTAATTGTGAGCTGTCAGCCAAATTTTTTTTTTTTTTCACTTTTTAAGCCAAGTTTTCACCAGGACTCCCCTCTAATGCTCAACATTAATTTACATTCACCATTTGCAAGGGAAAAGTTTACTCTTAATGGATAGAATACTTTTTTCTTTGCCATTTGCACCTAGATATTAGTTGTTCTCAGCTGTTGTTTCTAAAAAATGTGCATCAGATTTCAGCTTGGCAATAAAGATGTTAATTCCTGTAAATTACTTGCATTTTTATGTTGATCTTCCTAAAAAAAAAAAAAAGCATATGTGAAAACAGTTGTTCAAGCAAACTCTGTACTAAAGAATTGTAGTACTTACATATGCATGTGTTTTTTAGGAACTGAGTGGAAAGTCTCCCTTAAGTAGACTTTTATGGACTTTATGTTTTAATGCAAGTGATTTTGCATGTACATTATATATACACAGATGGTGATAATTGCACAAAGAGGGTGAATTGTTTTTGCAAATAAATCTCTGGCTTTTGTACTCATTATCACATCCTGGAGACGAAGGGTATGTGTGTTTGTTAATTGGGTTATATTACACATGTATTGCACATATATTGCACTGTGCAAGTCAGACTGCTGCAGCACAGTTTAACATCCCATGCTCCTGTATATTTATACAAATATAATTTCTTTACACCTCATCAAGATACTTTGTTAATAACCCTATCAACTCATATTTGAGACAAAGCTTGAAAAATTGACAATGCTACTGGGATGGGGATGCAAATATGGTTTCTTATAACTATTAAAAGGAATCCTGGAAGTGCTCCTATCAGATAGTATTGCAGTGACTGATAAGAGTATTCATTTTGGATGGGTTTTGTTATCTCTTATTTGCTAATATGTAAGGCAGTAAATATTTTCTTAAAATTCTTATTCCAAATCACTCTCTAATCTCAGCATTTAGAAATGTCTTTTGTAATTTGTTGTTTCCAGGGGAGACGAGGCAAACCAGGCCTTCCAGGAAAACCAGGGCCACCAGGACCTCCTGTGAGTAACTAATGAGGGGAATGGGAAATTTTCACTCTGTCCTTGGATTTTGTTAATGTTTTTATAGCACGTTACTGGACCATAATTATAGTTGAAAATAATTGATCTGTGTGTACTCTGCTGTATCAAACAGCTACTAATGGTAGCCTTTTGTCACAGTAAAAATAAAAGGACTGGGTCTACAAGTAGGATGGACTGGACAGGAGGGAAAGAACAAGATGGAAACTTCAGCAGAGGAAGCAGAAATTGTCATGTCGAAGACTGACCATGTATGCTAGCTGTGAATACTGTGCTTTCATTCCCTTAGCAAAATGCATGGTGCTCTGTAGAAGAAGGGATAATTCCTGTCTCAGAGGGGTAATTTGAAAGATGAAGGACTGTGTGAAGCATGTGCAAACTGTCTGAATGATGGGGAGGATTATACCCAGCACTGGAATGAGCACTCAGCTGTAGTTCAAATGAGCTGACTGAAGAATTAAAAAGATTAAGAAATACATGACTTTATGAAAGGATTTGTACTACGAAGAACTAAAGGTTTTAGCTCAGATCCAAGAGGTTTGGGATTTTCTTTTTCTTCTCTATTAAAAAAATATAAAGGATTTAAAATTCAAGTCAGGCATGAAAGTATATTAGTCTTCAATGAAAGCACTCTTTCTGGTAGAGGAAGACTTGGTCATATTTGTAAAATTCTCTCTATATGGTATTGTAAAAATGCTGTCATGTACAAATACAAAACAGCTATTTGTGGATTAAGGGAACTTCTGCTGCTTTAGATTCTTAATATAAAACAAAAAAAAATTAATCCCTTTTTTTGCTTACCTGGATAAAGGCTAGTGGTTTATGCATCTGAACATTTAATTCATATGCTTCAACCTTGTCTTATTTGTAGAGAAGAGAATAAGGCACTGCTGCTGCATGGGATACAATGACTAAAATGAAACAGATATCATCTACCCTCATCCAAAACAAAAACTGCATAGATTTCATCAATAATTTTTGTCTTGCAAAAGTTTTCAGAAAGAGGCGTTTATGATGGAATTCATTTATCCTGCATAAAACCAAACAGTTAAAAATCCCTCCCTTTCACTCTTTTCCCCTGCATACAGTCATATTGAAGCCTTGGTTATTTGAGTCTTTTGCACAGTCCTAATGCTGAAATGGTATTGCAGATTGCAGGAGGCCAAACAGAGGAAAGGAGTGATGCAGAATTTTTCTTAATACAAGTGCCAAATATAATCTTTAAAGGAAAAAAAATACAAGCCATAGCAGAGGTCAATGTTAGACCTAATCTACTTAGCTTTTTGTGAGCTAGTGAAAAGCGGTTTCTGAGTTGCAGATTTCTGCCATCCTAGATTTGGTGGCAGGTTGGGCTTGTGAAGATGTATGATTCTTGACAGATATACCAGAAATCTTGAGTGGAAGCTAAATTGCTCTTCTAATACTGAGACATATCTCAGATCTTCTTACAACAAAGCTTAACTTTGTCAGCATGGCAACAAGGAGCTCTGTATTGGGTATTGTAGCCTTGTACTACATACAGAAAAGCATTCCTTAAACAGCCATGGCCTAAATATTGGTTTAAAGTATTTGTTTCTGGTATAACTCTCTGGATGCACTACTCACTTTGGATACTGCTATACCACCATCTTGTGTTCCAAGACTGAGAACATAACACGTAGAAAAGGCATACTCTAAAAGCAGTAATGCCTGCTAACATGCATTGGCAGGATCCCCATATTTCAAGTGCCACAGCTTGTATGCACTAAGAAAAAGCTTTAACAGGATCCATCATTCCCTCTCTCTTTTTCAAGGCTCAAATTTTATTCAGTTTTGCTGTGCTTCCAGTTTCCCTTCTCTCCTAATAGTAAGCAGCTTCCTCATGCACGTGGATGTAATTGTTAGCCCTTACTTTGACTTTTCCAAAGTGCAACAGAACAGTCACACCTGCAGGGTGGTTGCTGTCATAGGTTTGGCATACAAAGGGTTCAAAGTGGTTAACAGATTGGTTGAATATGTATAAATTAGACTCTCCAGTAAAAAAATCTTGGGTTTTGGCTGATGTTTCAGAAAAAAAAAAAAAAAAAAGGAATTTGGCTTTGAGGAAAAGGAGATTCAGTCATTAATTGTTAGGGTAGCTACAGCATGCAGTGTGTGTTTGAAATTAATAAATTTACCTAATTTATTTATCAGTTAATGCCATGATGCTAAGTATTTCATTTACATATTAGAACAGACAAGTGCTCAGTACTGAAAAAAAAGAAAAAGAAAGTAAACACAAAAACTGTGAGAAGGAAATACAATACTCAGGGTAATTATAATAAAGGGCAGTCCTAATGACAATGCATGCGTATAGGGTTTTGTGGGGAAAAGACTGGGGTAAAATCAAAGAAAACTGAAAAAAGTTACAAAAATTGCAGTCAGCATACATGCTGTGTTTTAATGTGGTAGGAGTGTAAAAGCACCTCCTAACAGTCAAAAATCTACTTGTCTCATGGCAGCATTTAAGACTTTTCTAACCTTCTCTCAATATCTCATCCTTTTTCTTTTTTTTCCTAACTTAGTTCCTGGGGAATTTTTTCTCTGGTAAAATTAATGGCTCTTGTGAGTTTGTATTCCATTAATATAATCTGCATAGCTTTGGTTAAAAATCTATATCAGTGTCAGAAACATAGATTGATTGGCATCTGGCAATGAAACTACTCAGTTAAAGTGGGGCTTTCTATGAAATTTCTTCCAGGTATCTCTTCTTTTGTATAATTTTTTTCCTTATTCTTTCTTTTACATTATTTTTTTCTCTTTGGAACAAATCCTGAGCTCACAAAAGGCAAGAAGTCAGTGACGATTTTAACTGATCATCTATAAAAAATATTTTTGTAAACCTATGGAGTATATTCCTCCTTTGAGTGTTTGTTTAAAAGTCTATTACATATGATAGACTTTTAAGGTGTTCTTTGATTCCCTTCTGGCTCAGAATTAGTAGTATGCGTCCTTGCTGTCTGATGTTGTTTTTGAGTGCTGTTCTCTTATTTCAGTACAGGAGAGCCGGGATGTGTGCTCACACCCGTCTCAATCCAGCAGGCAGCAATTTGTGCTGAATGCAAGAATCCAAGTAGAGCAGCAGCTCCCTCTAGTGCTTTTTGACCTTTTCTCCACTTTTGAAGTGCTTGGATAGCAGTGAAAAGCTTCTGTTAAACACACTGCTCACTTTGCTCTCACAAGCATTCTGAAAACTGTGATTGTTCAAATCAGTATCTCTGTACCCTTGAAATGCATTTTATATATTTGCCTACTTCCATTTTCTTCTGAAGTCTTCTGAAAGAGAGACTGTCACATGCTGTTGCCCTGCTCAGCGTGGCTCTTCACTGAAATTGAAATGCTGATTTTATGAAACAAAAATAATTACTGTGATAATAGGATGCTTTAAGGTTGTAAGAACAGCATTTTGATCAGACTGAAGAACTGAGCTGATTGCTTTCTTCTGCCATAGCTGCCACCTAAAAGTCTATAGAATTCAGCAGCACAGACATGGTCCCCAGCAGACCACAGCTTGTTTTGCATTATGTATAATGCATTGACTTTCTAGATACCACCCCTCTTTATTTTAAAAGTAAACCAAAGAATCACAGAATGGGTAGGATTGGAAGAATTGTCTGTGGATCATCTGATACAGCCTTCCTGCTCAAGCAGGGTCATCTGAAAGCACAGGATTGTGACCAGATGATTCTTGAATCATCTTCCACAGCGTCATTCTTCCAGCAAGGAAGACTCTACCACCTCTCTGGGCAGTCTGTTTCACTGTGCTGTCATCCACACTGTAATATGGGAAATGTATCTGACCTTGTACCCTCAGCCTAAGGGTGTACAGGCCCAGTTCTGCACTCTTCACTTGGGCAAAGTACTTTTCTGATCTTGGGTTGTAAAATTACTACCTGCCTCATTTTGTGTAGTGTTCTGTTAAGAGGAGATAGTTTATTTTTCTTTTTGTTCTGCCTGAAGAATAGCTGCCTGATGTCTGTCACTGTTGAGGTTGGGGGTTTATTTATTTATTTATTTATTTTTGCCTTTGAATGAATCAGCAGGTATACCTACTTACATAGATGGGCTAGAGAACAGAAAAAAAGGAGTTTTACTCACTTCTCCATTGAGGGTTAACTTAATCTTTGCTGTCCTAATTTTCTCTCTCTCTACTGGAACTGTTATGATTGGAGGAATTCCATTTCTCAATAGCTCCCATTTCAGTGATTTAGCTGTTTTTAAAATCAAGAGCTCTAAGCTAGAGTTGTGCTACACAATTGCACCAGAATAACGAAAAAAAATCCCAGTAAAATTCTTTGAGATGAGTCTGACTTTTGCCCAGTTGTTCTTTAGCAGAAGTGAAATGTTATCAGCACTGGTTTGTAAAGGTAAGAAGCATGAGGACTGCCTGTTCTGGCCAAACACAATTTTGTCCAACCTACCTGTGGCAGAGGTGGGAAAGAAGCTTAGGGTGTGCTAAATCACAGGCTAGTAAGCTGTAATCACAATTATTCATTCTCTTAAATAGATACATCCAAAGCTAAGCTATTGTTTTCAACCAATAGATGTAATTGATTCATTTAAAAATTCCTGTAGCTTTTGAAGCTCATCATTCAGTTTCTCATTTACCTTTGCAAGAGGCTGAACTTTGTATTTTTATCCTCTCAAGTATATTTTGCTCGGAAGATGAGCTTTGTGTTACTCTCTAAAGTTTTAAATTAAAATAGGGTTTCTTTTTTGTCTGTACTGCATGTGATGCAGTAGAGGAGTTCACTTGAACTTCTTCATTTAATTACATACATTTTTGGCATTGTGATTCAATACCTATGTCAGTGCCCCCAAACTAGTTATCTTAAGTAGCCAGCAGTTCACCTTGGAAATTTCATTTCCTCTGCCTCAGGAAATACTGTCATCCCTCTACCAATATTTTGGAAGTGACTGAATGTTATCGTTTAATTACAATAATGAAAAAATCAAAGCAATGATAAGTGAAAATTGTCACTAGCATTTCTGGTTTTCCTGGACTTTGAGCTGCTTCTTAGAAGAATATTGGAAATGCTTACATAATAGTGTGGGAATGGTTGGCAAAGGTTGGTCATATTGCTTGTTTCAATGCATTAAGTTTTTTTATCCATATCAAAATGTAATTTATTTCTTGTGTCCTATTGTGGCAGACATCATGTTTTCATCATTCTTTCCATTTGCCCTTTGGAATAGTTATACAATATTGTACATCTGCCCTGATGAGTTTCACAATGTTTTGCATTAAAATAAACAGAAAAACAGTGTCTTATTTTAATGGGCAGGCACCAAAGGAAAATACAGTGATAAAGTAACTGCACTGAGTCACTTGCAGGCTGTGTTCTCTGAAATGGCCTATTTTTGAGATGAAACCAATGCAATTTACTTGTTACCCATTTTATGCATAGACTGTGAGATTGGGTAGACTTTTTCAACAGTCTCATGTTTACAGAAATGCAGATGAACTATAAAAGTTAAGGGAGGAAAATACATTGTAAACCCCTGTAATTTCACAGTTTGGAGCTATTTCCCTTTATGCACCTCTGTTTCTATTCCTGCCTTGTCCATAGAAATAACAGCTGAAACCTGTTTGCAGTTTTGGAAAACAATCAGGACACATTTTTAGTTCTTTTTTTATTCATACAACTCTACCCTCTGTGTGCTACACTTCTCTCAATTACAAAACCTGATAGTAGAAAAAAAAAAGGAAACCCTGCTCACCTGAGCTTTTAAAGTGGCAGATGTGCAAAATCCACATTCAAAAGCTAGAAACTGCAGGTAGAATAATTCTTCAACTGTTTTTAATTTCATTGCTTCTCTACTTTCAAACCAATGCTGCTCAGGGTTTTTTTTTTGTCTGTAGAGACTTCAGAGTAGATTGTGCAACTATATTATTGTAGTGAAACTGAAAGAAAAGAGGCTATGGTTTAGGAAAAAAGTCTTGAATAAAAATATTTTCTGTTGTTGTACACTTGTTTTACTAGTTTTTATTATAGAAAAAATGATATAAACATAAAATTATTAATTTTTTCTCATTTTTTTATAAATGGAAGTACTAAACTGGTAATGCAAAGGCTGTGGCATAGTCAAGAGCACAACCCAAATGCCTAAAGTTCTCCTTGACTCTCTTAGTAATGAGATATTCTGGGGATTTTAAAGGATATGTTTGTTTTTCAAAACTGTGCCAATGTACTTTTCATCTTGTCAAAAGTTATTTATTTATGTACAAATAATATCTGAGAGTTTGGCATTGATGGCAGATACAGCATAAAGTTCTTCCTGGCTTGTGTGGCTGCAGCAGTTTCAGTTGTGGAAAAAACAGTAAAAGAGGCATGGTACATGATGTCAAATGAAAAGGGAGAGTAGGTTCTTATTTCAGAATTCTCCAGGAATCCTGGGTACAAGGATTCAGCATAGCAGGTTTACAGTGTTGACATTGAGATGTCTAGGCAGTGTCATCATGCTTCAGTAAGAGAGTAATTTGTAAATTTTGCACTAATTTGTAAATTTAATGGAGTCTTAGTCCATGAGTTTTTGACTGTACTTTCTGTCTTCTGCTCCATCTACCAAACTTTAAAATCTCACTGAGGACATGCATTTTGGCAGAATATGCCTAAAAATGGGGAGATTTAATGTCCAAATATGTTTTTGCCCAAGCACATTTTTCAGTGTTTCTGTCCTAAATGTTCATTTGATCAGGAAGTTCCTTTTTCAGTGTTGAATTTCTTGATGAAACACGTGTGTTTAACTAAAACTTTGCAATGATAATAAAACTAGGTAGTTAATATTCTGGAGAATTCTGGCTTTCATCAATTTCACTTACTGTACTCCCAGGTTAAAAATCTGTCTGTTTACTCACACTAGGAGCTACTTCTATACTGAAAGTTGTGCTTTGAGTTAGTGGAAAGAGTTTGAAAATGCTGCAGAACAGGGATGTTGTTTATACCAGAAGGGACTTGTATTAAAATTGATATGGATTTTATTTCTGCCTTCTCTGACTGACCAATTCACTTGAAAATAAGTTGCTGTTTTTCAGAATTCAGAGATTTAAAAACTAACTTTCTTCTTCCTCTGTGCCAGAAAAAAGAAATAATGGAAGATAATTTACTGTACACTCAAATAAAAATCAAAAAACTTTTACATCCCCATTGCTCTTTAAATACAGATATGCAAACATAAAATTAGTTAAATCAAAATGACCTTCTGATGCATATTTTTCCATATAGGGTCCTTCTGGACTAAAAGGAATCCTGGATTCATTGAACAAGCATTATAATGAGGTACGGAGATTTGATTTGGTGTCTGTGTGGGTTTATGACTAAGTACTATCTAAGGCAGAAATGACCTCAGTTTTGATCCCTGTGAACCACATTCCAAATTAATTCAAAAGGTAATTTCTTTCCTGACCCCTTTGTGCATCCCGTTACAAGTTTCAGTCCACACTCCAGTCACGTACCTGCCATGTCATCTCTCTTGCTGCCATGTGTCTTACCTCCCATCCATCTTCTACTTACTTGTTTTTGACTGGTAAAACTCAAAAAGGAGATGTGTGCACCACCTAGCTGATAGTGTGAAGCACCAGTTCTCCATTTCTAAACCTAATTGCTTTAAAATGTATTTGACATTTTTTTCTTGACAACTCTGTCATGATTCTAAGAGTAAAATAGAAAGACAAGGAGTCATAATTTTGAAGAGATCTGCCAGCAGTCCATGAGAATTGTCCTTATGTTTGTATTATGGACTACTAAAAATACTGTGTCAATTATAAAACCACGTGCAGCTAAAATAACTTAAAAGAAAATATTAAAATTGCATAGGACTGTTTCAACTTGACAGAGATTTTACATTCTTACTGCAGGTATTTCAAGTTATTTAAGCTATGGTAGTGTCTGCCATTGAATGAGAATAGAGAAGTTTGTTTAATTGATTTGGGAGTGTGTAACCTCTCTGATCAGAAAGCTATTTCATACAAAGATTCATGATGCACTATTACAGCATTATTTCCCCAGTACAGTGGTTAATGTGCATGCATCACAACTTAAGTCATGCAGGTCAAGCCTGGAGGGAATTAATTTATTTTAATATTAGAATGCATTAACTCTAAAGAGCATATGTATTCAGGGTAATTTTCTTATTTAACATACCCAGATGAGTGCTAAAATCTTTGCTTGAACAGGGATTCGGGAGTTAAACTTATGTCAAACACCTTTCCAGCTGCTTTTATCACTGAAGTGATTCCTCTGATATTAATTAGGAATTTTAGTTCCTTCCAAATCAGTATATCACCGTAGAAGCTTATAATAGGAATTAGGTATAGAACATTTTTATGCCTAGAGACTTAGTTTCTGTATTTGGTCTCCTGTTCCATATATATGTGTTGAAGTTTTATGTATTTTGATTTTCACAGTTGGTTTCCTTACCTGCCAAAGAACTTTCACTGATACCAGCACTGTTTCCTCTATTGATACCATATTTATTGTAACTCATTCCCCACCTCTGCCTTATCAATTTCTTTTATCCTGACAGTCCCTTTAAGGTTAATTCTGCAAGAGGAAATACAAACACTGATGATCTCCAGGAAATTACACACTTCTGTCTCCAAAAATAATTTTTCTTATAATTACAAGGCTCTAAGTATTGTTAAGGTTGCTTATATTTCCTAATTGACAATATTCTGGAAAAAATATAGACCAGCTGGTATGTGTCTATAAATTAATTATCCTTTAAATCCTGGATAGGTTACCAACTTCCTTCAGCTGTCTAGTTCGAAGATTTTAATGACTCTGTCATGAGCAATTAACTGTTCAACAAGGAAATTCTGTTTGATTCCAGATGAAAGAGGAGTTGGCTTTCTGAAGTAAAAGGTTCTAAATATGCAAACCTTAACTAAATATTCAGACCCCCCCTAGAGTCAGCTTAAGTCTGCAACCACAAACATATTAATTCCGATACATTTTGTGATGGGAATGGAATATTACTGGCATGGACAAGACAAAGAGGTCTTCAAAGACAAGAAGAGCTCTGCTTTGCCACTGATTCACTTAGGCAAATGTGTGCACCAGCAACTTTTCTTTTTTCCGTGCTGTTATGTAGTATGACAGGAGCTGACTTTGTCCACAGCACTTCAGAGGTATCAAGCAGTCTTTCACATTCCAGTATTGAATTTCCAGTGTTCCTCAGTTATTTGCATTGGTAAAAGGATATTTGAATGATGCTCTGAGGTTTTTGAGGTTTCTTACAGCACAGGGAATGGTGGTATCATTTCCCATCATTTTATCCATGTACTCAAGGATGTCACAAGGTCTTCTTTCAGTTTGGTGTTTAAAGTGTTTAGGTATTGACACAGTTGCTACAGGTATTTTCGCAACTATTTTTTTTTTGTCCTGAGGATAGTAGTTAGGATTATTAGATATTAGGTTATTAGGATATTATGGCTTCTTTGTGTTGGTATTTCTAGGAACCATGAAAAACTGATACCAAGAAATGTGGTGGCTTGTAAGACCCATCATAATTAACAATATTTTTTTCTGTTTCTCTAATTTCTCTGTTTCTTACCAGATTATTTTTTATTTTTTTTCTGATTGCTGTATGATAATTTCTGATTGCTGTAATAAGTATTGGTAATTGCACAGGGTATTTAAATAATTTATTGCAACCAGGATTTTTCTGGGTCAGCATCAATCACTTTTTATCGAGTGATTTTTAAGGAGGCTGGAGTGCAAGCCTTTAAAAGCATAATTTACTTGATCCATGTATGCAGTGAAAGAGCACTATAAATGCAATTGCTGATTGCAGCAGCAAATTGTGCTAAACAGCAAACCGAGATCAGCAGTCCTTCTTTAATGAAGGTGAGAGGAACCTGCCCAGGATAAGGAGCAGCATTGATCCTTAATGAAGTGGGAGACAGTGCTGGAGCATTGCTTCCCTCATTCTTCCTCTGTGCCTGTTTTCACATGGGACTATTTTTATATCCCTTCTTGCTATGTCTTTTGCATTTTCAGCATAAATCAGATGCTTTGCATGTGTTCAATAAATGCATTTTGTTCTCTTCTTTTTGCCAAGAAAATAGTTCTGCCCTGTACTGTGTGCTACATTCCTTCAGAGATGGATAAATGTTGCCTCATGGTTTGCATTTTTATACTCTCAGGCCTCTGTTATCCTTTGCTTGGGCTTTCAAGGCCTCTGTTTGTCATCCTTCTTACTTACCAGTTTTCCATATGTGGATATAAGGTCATTTAGCTGATCTTACTTCTAAATATCTTTGGAAAGGGCATATAGATCAGTTTAATAAAAAATGTTCTCCAACACATAAAAATAATAAATTAAACCAAAACACAAAAATACCTGAAACTACAACACAATCTAGTCAGGAAATGTTTCAGAATTATAATTTGTAGTAATTTTAGGTCATTATGGGATAATTCATTATTAACTTCCTAAGATTATTTTTGCTTTGGTGTATATTACTTACATTTGGTTATAAAGAGCAAATTGCCTATAAAAATGCAAAGAAGATAAGGATAGTTATTTGGTCTAACAACCTTTCCCCCTATTTTAGATTTTTGCACCACATATATTTAAAAAAAAAAATTAAAAAAAGGCACAACTCAGTATAAATAATAATTTTTAGTGTACTCATGGTAACAGGATTCCGGATTCTCAGTCCAGTGATAGTCAACTATTTCTTATCAATACTCAGGTATCTGAGTATCTGCCTCTTCCTCTGAAGTTGGTTTTGATAGTTAGTGTAATAACAGTGTTAACAAACCCTGAGCATCAAGAATAATCCATCAGAAAATTAGCATTTCTAAAATAATTATTGTTGTTTTTCAATTTATATTCAGTTACCATCTCCTGAAAATATTAACACGGTGTAAATGGCACGTTTATTCGTTGTGATATTTTCCCATTTTAGAGCTATGGAAACTGGAACATTGCAAGGGGAGTTGGCTTACTCAGGGTTCCTGCTCACCCAGTGGCATGTGTGCTGGGATTGGGATACCCTGGTCTTGACTGGAGCTCATATTTCAGGGTTATTGGGGGTTTTGTTTCTTTTTCCATTGTCATTGCAAGAAAACATGTTCCCCTTAAGAAGTCTGACTCTGTGAAAAGGAAACCATTTGTTTTGTGTTTTACTGTGTCTTTACCTTGTACAGAAGAATAAATAAATGCAATGCAATAACAGCTGAGCAAGTATACAACCTGAACCTGTAGTCCTTAAGTCTGTCTTCTTTGAGAAGCAATGTGAGGAGCATGTTCCCTCTCCTTCATCTTATTGCTGTAGTAGATTTAAATTAGTTCTGCTTTTTTTTTTGCATTTCATGGTGCTCAAAAGTAAAATGTTTGTGGTTCTTTTTCATAGAAGTGGGTTTTTTGTTCTTTTCTAACATACTTGAGAGATTTATTTTTACATTGAGCATAAAAATATGTTCTTTGTGTTGAACTTGAAAAAATCATAGATTTGCACAGCAACAGTCAACATAGACGTTTCCCTTTGATGCTTTTGTTCACTTTCTGCTAGTGTGGCAGGAGTGTGAATGTGTGATAAAGTGTTCTGCAACACACTACCTAGTTGTACTGCATAGGCATTTATTATTATTATTCCCTTTCTAGTAGGAAATTAGGACTTCTGAATTTACAACTGGTAAATTTCAATAAATTTTTATGGTAAATAAATTGTTACTGGGAGTAAATAGTGATGTTTTCTGATCTTTGTGGTGATATTTCTCTCCAGAGTGATACAAGACTACTAGGAGTACTTGGGACCCCTGGACTTAAAGGCCAGAAGGGAGACATTGTAAGCATTTGGGATGAATTTGGAGAAGTTTCAAAGTGCCTGCCCAACCTGTCCCTGCCACCCTTAACACAGTGAATTTTATTTGATTTATCCCAATGGGCTTTGGAGGAATAGATTTTTGAGATGACTGGGACTTTGATCTGTGTAATCCAACATCCAACTCATCATGCTAGCCTGCAGTGGCAGCATGTGATCCTTTCTCCTCTAGTATAAATAGACAGGGCAAATGCTGAAAGAATTATGTATGATTTCTGTAATGCCATCTGAGAAGTCAGATGAGCTGCCCTGCCAGTTATGTGGGAAAGATTCTGAAAAAGCTGAAAGTCAGAAAATATTTTGGATACTAAATAATGAATATTTAAACAAGTTTCTCTGCAATGATGAGCTTTCTATACAAAAAATACTCATAGACAACCTCTAAAAATTATATGGAAGTCAAATTCTGAATCCACACCATAAGGCACTGTATTGTTTATAGTTATAGCCCTGTATAAGCAGCTCACTGATATTTTAACAATTGCATGCCTTTCAGACTTGTAAGAGAAGAGATAAATGCTCTGGACATGTGACAGAATTGGCAACATTTTACTGAGAAGCCTGCAGATCTGCTATACAAAACAGTCATTTAAACTCATTTGCAGAGGTTTAAGCTTGATTTCCATTGTAACAGTAGTTAAGATTTTGTGGCCCACACAGAACAAAGTACAGTTAAAGAAGAGGAGGGTGTTATTTACATTTGCCAGAATATAAATATTTTTAATATAATTAATTTTCTTAAAAGGGTCAAAAAGGAGAATTGGGAATAACTGGTGCAAAAGGAGAAAAGGTGAGTTAATTCCTTACTTCTGTGCTAATATGTTTACTAGAAATTGATGCAATGTACTGATTGTGAATGAAATCTTGTACAATATACAGGAGATCGAGAAAAAAATATTTGGGTATGGGAAAAGTTATCAGTCTCTAAATGCCCTCATTACCTTATTCAAACCCCTTCTGGGAGGGTATTTACATATGCAAGTAAATTTCCCTGTTCTACCAGCTCACAAAGTCCTTAGCTTTTAAAAGCATTCACACTTTTACTTAATATGAGTTTAAAATTACTTTTGTATAAATTTATGACCAGAGGCTCCCTCATGAATTAGGTGCCAGTCATAATTTTTCAAGTTAGGAATGTGATCTTCAATATCTACATGGAAAAAAAAAAAGAAGCTTTAAATTATTAAAATTTTAAAATTAGCATTCTAATTATGTATCTTTTAGTTTAAGCATAAATTTTACAGTATGATTCAGGAGGTATTACTTGGGAACAGGTGTGAATTTTGCTTTTCTAGGAACGTGCATTGTACATAGTTCTTCTACTGGTCAATAGGTGCTTTGCCATTCAGCTGTGAGGCTTCTTGGTTTCTTGGTCATGCCTATATAATTTTCATGCAGGCAGAAACATTATTTTTACTCCCTTGATATCACAGCTTTAAGATTTTTTGTGTTATAAAACACCTGTGTTTGAGAATTTTTCAGATTCGGATGCATGATCACTTGTGTGTTCATTATCACTCTTTAGTTCATATTCCTGACCCTCCCTTGTGCTCCTGCTTGAAAGGATCATAGATGTCGTGGTCTTGGCATAAAATCAACATATCCCTCAACAAACTTTTGTAGTCCATATATTTGTATCTTAGACAGGTTTAGAATAGCCACATTTTCCAGGACTCTTCACCAAAACCAGACGTATGTGTTATTTACCATTTTAAATAAATCCGTTAATCTCTTTTCTGTTGTTCCTTAGGGAGAGCCTTCTGAAAAAGGGGACAAGGGAGAGCCAGTAAGTATAGCATGTTTTGAACTGCTGTGAATAATGTGCATTTGAGATTACTTTCATATCATATTCATTCTGTAATTCTTTTCTTTTTAGACATTCTTTAGATGCAGGAATTATGTGGGATAGCATATGTATTTTCTCCTTTTTACATGTGCATCAAGGTCTCCCAGGTTATAAACAAAAAACAGAGGTGCCCTGTTTTTCAACATTCCTGTTGCTGGTACTGTCCATGAACTGAGTTTAGAGCACATGCTTTTTTAATTATTATTCCCTGAAGGTTCTTTCTTTCAGTTTTTTCACAAGGTTTTATGTGCCCTGAACTGTACTGTTTTGATGCCACCAGTGTGGCATTTAACATCAGGCTGTTCTTGTATAGCCAGTGTATGTGTGCATAACTTTTTTTTTTTTTTTGAGGCAAATTTTCAGAATACTCGTTCTGTGAGAATCTTTTTACCTATGTAATGTATTTGTAATTAATTATTGTCCTCTCGTATGATATTTGACAAAAGCTAGTTATGTATTTTAATATAAAGGTTGCTGAGATATTTGTGGGTAACATATAATAAGTCCTACTATAATAATTTGTGGGTTTGAAGGTGAATACTGGGTACCAGAAGAGATGTAGTGGTGAAGAGCAGGCTTTTGAATGGAAAAATTTCTTAAGGAAATGTAGTGTTTCCAAGCATTTTTCCTTTAAAACATTGGGGAAACTTGCAAAAACTTAGGTTGCAAGAGGAATGTCCTTCAGAGTTTGCAAAAGACATCAGAAATTATTTAATATTTTCTCAATATTTAAGTTTGCAAGCTTTATTACCATATTTTAAGGTAGAAAATTAAACTCTTAGTTGATCCTACTTATATTTCTAACTTCTTATGATTGTATTTACTATTTTCAGGGAGAGACTGGAATGGAGGGTTCAAAAGGAAATAAGGTATTTTTCGACTTGTACATACTGTATATGTTGCCAGTATACATAGCTGATACTGGGATCCATAGCAGTAAACTGGATTTTTTTGTCTTCTCAAAAAAAAAAAATCATTAGGGTGAAATGGGAGATCCTGGACCACCTGGTCTTATTGGAAATCCAGGATCAAAGGTAAGTGAAAACTATTTAATCCAATAAAAATTGCATTCTGGGCTGTTATATAAGAGGGCTCTGAAGCTGTCCACTCTTTAGCTAGTATTAATGGGCAAAGAATGCAAAGTAGTTTATATCAAAAGTTTGTGTTTGGATCATGGCTATTTTACATAAAATTTGAGTTTTATACTAAATTCTTGTTGCTCTCAGTGTAACTCAGAAAGGAATATTTAAGCAAGTGTTATTTTGTCACTTGAGAATATGAGCACCCATTTTGCCATTAGAAATCCACTGGTAGCTGGGTGCATTCTCTTTATGCATTAGTGATGCAAGGAGTAACCACTGCCAGTACTTTGGTAGCTCCTTTGTTTAATCCTATGAGACAGTAGCTAATGATAAAGCAGTCATGGCCTTGCTTTGAGTCTGTCCTCATAGGCAAACCCCAGAAAGTGGATGAGTGGACAGTGAGGTGGATTCAGAACTGGCTGAACAGCAGATACCAGAGGGTCATAATCATGACACAGGGTCTAGTTGGAGCCCTGTCCCTGGTGGTGTCCACCAGGGTTCAATACTGGGGCCAGTCCTGTTTAACTGGTTCATCAAGCACTTGGATGAAGGGACAGAGGCCCCCTCAGAAAGTTCCCTACAACCCAAAGCTGGGAGGAGTGGCCAATGCCCCAGAGGGCTGTGCAGCCCTTCAGAGGGACTGACAGGTTGGAGAAATGGGCAGAGAACTGTCTGAAACTCAGCAGGGGAAAGTGCAGGGTCCTGAACCTGGGGAGGAATAACCACACAGGACAACTTGGTGGAAAGCAGCTCTTCAGAGAAGGACCTGCAGATCCTGGTGGACAACAGCGTGAGCCAGCAGCACCCCTGTGGCCAAGAAGGCCAATGGTGTCCTGGGGTGCATTGAGAAGAACATTTCCAGGTCGAGAGAGATGATCCTGTCCTTCTATTCAGCCCTGGTGAGGCACATCTGGAGTGTTGTGTCCAGCTCTGGGCTCCTCAGGATGAGACAGACGTGGAGCTCCTGGAGTGGGTCCAGTGAAGAGCAAAGATGACTAAGGGATTGGAGCATCTGTCTTACAAGGAAAGGCTGAGAGAGCTGGACCTGTTCAGCCCTGAGAAAAGTCAACTGGAAGGAGAGCTCATCACTGTCTATAAGTATCTAAACAGTGGTGTTGAGGTTTTTGGGCTCTTCCCAATGGTGCCGAGCAATAGGACAAGAGCAATGGGCAGAAATTGATGCACAGGAAGTTCTACCTAAATATAAGGAAGAACTTCTTTACTGGGTGGGTGACTGAGCACTGGAACAAATTTCCCAGCAAGGTTGTGGAGTCTCCCTCACTGGAAGAAACTGCAACGTGCTCTAGAATGACCCTGCTTGAGCAGGAAGGTTGAACCAGATAACCCACAGTGATTCCTTCCAACTTCGCCCATTCTGCAATTGTGTGATTCTGTGAAGAAAGTAACTGAATCACAGATGTTCTTGAAAATCCCTCATGATGCCTTGAATAGTTTTAAAGAAAGAATTAGAAACTATTAAATGTAACTGCCACCCAATACTATTCATGTTGGATATTACCTACATTTTAGATCATGAAAAGAAGGCTCAGTGAGAATGAATGTGGCTATAGAAGCCACAAAATTGTTGTCTTAAAAATTATTCTTGAAATCTTAGTCTATTCTTTTGTTATGTCTTTCCCTTTAGGTATTCCCTTTGTATTTACTTGTATTTATATATATATATATTTTGGATTTTGTCCATATCAGTCCACAAGACTTATTGAACTAAATGTTAGAGTAAGAGAGAATGAGCAAACTCTGTACTTCTTACTCTGTGTGGAAGATAATTCTTAATTCCTGCTGTTTTAATATATTTGTACATAAGAATGCTTTACACCATATTGCAGTAGTTGATTGCCTTTTACCTCAGATGTGTATTACATCATTTCACAGGGACTGCAAGGCCCTCCAGGACCTGTTGGACCCAGGGGACTGCCAGGAGAAGCTGTATGTATTGTGCCATTTCTCCATGTCTGTAGCTGTGGTGCATGAGCAGTTAGCCAGTGAAGCAGTGCCACAGAAGTTACCATAGCTGCTCCTTTGGTGGGTGGTACTGTACATATAAGGTCCTGAAGCACAGTAGGATGGAATGCCTCCCTCAACAGGCCATTATCTTGAGCTTCAGCAAACCATCTATTATCCTGCTTCTGACACTATTTGATAGCCTGGAGAGGATCTGGATATTGGGGTCACTGAAATGAGAGCTTTTACCCTTGTTTATCTCTCCCTTGTTCCCCTGTTAGCATTATGTTCCTTGGGTCCTAGCTTCCCATTCCAGCTGTGAGGCCATTGCTTGGCTGGGATGGTTAAGGAACAACTTGTCTTGGTTTGTGTTGTGCAGCTGCTGGCAGTTATCAAGCACAGATTTACAGGGCAAGGCTCCCCAGAGATGCAGTGTGCTTGTAGGTGCAAAACTGGTGGTTTGGCAGTGTCAAGCAGTGGTACTTCTCAGCAGAGCTGGAATGTCCCTGTAGTCATTGCGCTTTTGGCTGCCCCACACTGAGGTCTGCCAGCTGATTGAGCAAAGCGATGGTGGTCTCCTTCATGGGGGTTTTAGTGTCCCTGTAACTATTATGTCACTGGGCAGCAGCCTGGTGGGTCGCCTGGCTGGCTGGGATTTCTCAAACTGGTAGGCACCTACCCCAAGATCCAGCACACTTGTAAGCCTTGTGCCTCTGGGCAGGAAGAGCAAGGGTTAAATGTCAATCCATTCTGGATTCTCCAGGAAACATCTTAAAATATTAATCACCATTGTACTAAACTTCAAAGTGCCCTGAGCATTTGATTTGACACCCATATAATAGCAGAAGTCTCTCCTGGGGCAGTGGCTGCCTGTCTCCCTTCCAAATTATGGCACAATGCCTATTTCAGCATGCAGACAACTATTTTCTGCATAATTCCATGTGTTTCAATCCACAACACTAGTGTTGTCACATAACCTAACAAGTGGCATCTACCCCCTCTTCTTGGTTCTTGTACCTCCCATCTTCCATAAACCATAAAAAAGCTTTTAAAAAGTATTTTGGAGGTAAGAGTGGTTAGATCTGAGAAGTAGATCAAGAAAAAGGGACAGTAAAAAGCTTAGCTCTAGCCTAGCAGTTCAGCCACTCAATTAAAAGTGTGTGGTTTTGATCTTTTTTCTACCAACAGAAGCATCTAAAAGCTGGTGTTGCTGCATTTTGTCTTAGGCTTTTCCACACATGCCCTGAGACTATATTGTGGAAGAAGATTCTTATTTTCAACAGACTTTTAAGCCATATACTTTATTAATATTAAAATATGATTCAAAGTGATGCAAAGCTGGCAGACTTTTTATTGGTGACCTATTAAAAGTCTTGGGAATATAAGCAAGGTGACCAGTAGAAGCTTCAGCTCTGGAAGGGAAAAAAGAGGGGGGAAAAATCTAGTATTTAAATATGCATTTAGTCATTTTATATATCTCATTTTCCTTCTCAGTTGAGACATATCTTTCTTCAGTTGTGTCTGATTTACCTATCATCTATTCAAATGTTTGTAAGCCTTATCTGCTGTGGTTCTTTTTATCTATAAATCTCCAACCCTACTATGAAAGATAACAAAATACTCATTTCTCTTGCTTGTGTTGCCATCATTCCACTTGAGTTCATAATTGCTATTTTTGAAACTGCTGTTCTGATGGATCTTTGATCCAGAGAACATTATGAACAGATAAATACTAATTATAATATATGTAAGTCCTAGACATAGATGGTACTGAAGGCTCCTATCTGTGCTCACAATCTAGTTTGTAAAAACATAAATTTAAATACGTTATAGAGACACTGTGCTTAGCTATAAGCTCCTTGTTTTTTATCTTCTAAAGATGAAACATTATAAATGAAAAATATAATAATTCATTTTATGCAGTATGGTGACTATTATGAAAGTTTGAAAATTGTTTTACATTAACTTACATCATCAAAGAGTCATCTAGCAGATAAGAATTACTTCTTTTCCTAAGAAACCACTTTTGCTTGGTCCAACCAAAAAGTTGGGAAAAACTTAGAAAAGAAGAGAGAGAAGGGAGGCTGTATGTATTTTATGCCAATATCAAAAGTGAATAGGGTAGACCATGATCAGTAAACATGAATTTTCATTTCCATAATGATTTTGTGTTTGTATAAGCAGATTATTCTTCATTAGGGTACATTTTTTTTTCTTTCTTAGCTTTTAGTTTGGATGACTGGGTGAAACAAGTAGCTGTCTGTCTGTATTAAGTGTAGAATGCAGCAGAGAAAGCAAACACAGCTGTTGAACATTCACTACTGGCATGAAAATATTGTCATCTGTCATATGTCAGTGTACACAAAACTGTGTTTTACACTGAGAAGAAAAATTAAAACAATATGTGTTTCCTTGTCTTTGCCTTAGAGAGTTCATTTTCCAGTCCAGAAAAAGATTAATACTTAGATTTTACTGTTCAGTTTGGGCAATTTTATCCTTTACTGTGAAAATTACTGCTATTCTTAACAAAACGCTTGACTAAATGGTTGAATAACATTGAAGGGTCATGGAAAACATTTTCTTTATTTGTTGCAGTGTAGTGAGAGAACCCAATTAAGCCTTACTTACTATTTAAATTGTTTCTATTTAGATTTTCATATTTTTTGTTTATCTTCATTTCTCTGCATTTATAAAAATTATTCATGAAAAGAACAAGGGAAAAGACTGAAGTTAAAATGTGAAAGATGAGAAGATTTAGACAAAAGAAAGGCTGGAACATACTTTATTTACTGAAAAATATTTATTTACTTTATTAACTGTCCATTGTTTATCTAAAACATTTAAAGGGATTTTTTGGATTAACTAATGTGAAGGAGTAGAGATTCATTAGGGCTTTTAAGATACTACTTTTAGTAATATACTAGTGTATGCAATCATGCCACCCTCCATGGGCAAAAAAGATGTGACACTTACTTAAAATTCAAGTTTTTATGTGCTACTGCCTTCCTTGAAAAAAAAGTTGATTTTCAAGTCTTGGAATTACTTTGAAATAGAAGAAATAAAGCATTTAGTCTCTGCCATTCTCCCCTGATAGGGTCCAGAAAATGATTATTTTATTTTAACTTAAAGAAAAATGATTTATTTATTTAATTAAGGAAGTGTTCATTAACTTACAGTCTTTAACATTTGGGGTCAGTACTAATGCACAGTAAATAGTCCAGTGTAAACTAATTTTCATCTATATTTTTATATAACCTTTATTAAGGGAATAGCTATAAAAGCATACAGTTATATTTTTATTAATTCCAGGGCTTACCAGGAGATCCTGGGGTACCAGGAAACCCAGGAATTAAAGGACAGAAGGTATGTTTTAAGTGTTTTAAATTAAACTTGATATATTAATGCATTTTAAGTTTTCACTTCAAGAGTAACCTTCCATTCTTCTGTAGTGCATCTGTGTGGCTGCTGTAAGAAGTGATTTTAAAATGTAACAGCAGCAACCCCATGTGTTATGGAGAAGAAACATCTCTGCATTTGGAGATAATTCAGGCCAGTTTGGCAACCCAGTTGCTCTTTAGATTAATAATTTAAGTAGTATTTCAAAGAGATTGGAATATGCCCTTACATTAAATCTGCACTGTTCAGAAATGTCAGTTCAGGTCCTGACTACAGAGCAACCTTTTCAGTGTAGTGTCCTACCCAGACTAATGTGTAAAATCCCACTTCACAGTCAGACATATTCATCTTGGCAGAGCTCTAGGGCAGCTACACTGACTCAGATGTGAGCCAAGGCTGGATCTTCTTAGGACATTGTATTTTGCTTTGTAGAAATCCCTTAGTTAGAATTCAGCTGCATCAGCAAGAGCTAAGAATTATGTGAGTATATACTGAATGTAAAGAAGGAGAAAAGAGAGGATATACAGGTGTGCTCTGAGATATGTGATTGTTGTGGTATTTATACATTGTGGGGTACAAGGGAAACCAATAAATTCCAGTATGAAGTGAGGTGACAGAAGGGCAAAGAAAATAACTGGAACAAGGACAAAAATGTACTAATCTTGCAAAATGGGGAGGATTCAGAAAGAATCACAGAGGATGTTCCAGGAGCCTGCAAAAGACAAGAGGACAGTATAATAAAAGACACAATTTTACTGCAGAAGCAGCAGGACTTTAGCTATATGGAACAAGAGACACTGCATGTATTGAAATAAGGAGCAGAGGTGTAAAGAGGAATACACTGAAGACCCCAGGTTCAGCAGTAGTGGTTGATAGCTGGGGAGAGACAGCTGTTGTTTCAGCTGTTGCTATGAATTAGTTGGCAGGGTTTAATGACAACCTGCAGATTAGGAGCCTGGGGAGCAAGAAATGTAGATCAGATGCATTGCAAACATAGAAAACCAAGAGAATTACTCGTTATTATCAATAGATATATGATCCAAGTCTCCAATTCAGTAACTTTTTTAAGGAAAATATGAGGGGTTTTTTTCCTTCTCTTTATCTTCTGAAGGTACTGCCACTTTCTATGATAAACTTGAGAATATTTAAAGTTTTTATAGGGGAAAATTCTGACATTTCAATTAGTGATTCAGATTTATTTTTTTAGGGTGACTCTGGTGGAATTATGGGACCACCTGGACATCCAGGTCCAAAAGGAGATACGGGGCCTCCTGGACCAAGTCTGCCTGGAACACCAGTAAGTTCATAATCTGAAAAGACTTTCCTGACTTTTTTTTTCTCCAGGGGCAACTGGGAAAGCATTCTCACTGTGCAATGAAAGAAATCACTGAAGTGTTTGTGTTGGAAGATACCTTAAAGATCATCTAGTTCCAACCCCCTGCTATGGGCAGGGACATCTCCCACTAGAGCAGGCTGCTCAAAGCCCCATCCAGCCTGGTCTTGAACACTTCCAGGGATGAGGCATCCACAACTTCTCTCAGCAACCTGTTCCAGTGCCTCCACCCTCACAGTAAAGAATTTCTTTCTAATACCTAAACTAAACTTAGTCACTTCCAGTTTAAAACCACAAAGCAAGTATTTTTTATTGTAATTTCAAAATTGAAATCTATTTTACAGTGGTATTATTATTGAACTAAAATATAGTCTAGAAATAGTGTAAGTATCACACATAATCTTAGTGACACTGGCACTAACAAGGAAGACATGTCAACTTGTCATAGTTTATTTCTAAGGGTCGGCTAATTTTGGCCCTTAAACTAATCTAGTCTCTTGGATTTCAAAACATAATTTGTTTTTTTTTTTCTTCTTTTTTTGTGTTTTGTATTGGGTTTCTTTTAGGGTCCCACTGGTGTTCCTGGAAACCCAGGTCCAAGGGGGCCAAAGGTATGCAAAATACATTATTTCTGTTTCTAAAAATATATTTTTAAAAGATAATATGGTAGTTTACATTTTCAGAGCTGTTGTGATGGAAAGCCTTGTACCTTTCACAGGGAGAAAGAGGACTACCTGGTGTACAGGGAGCACCTGGGGAGATGGGGCCCCCTGGAATAGGCATTCAGGGATCACCAGTAAGTAAACCAGCACCCAGAATTTGGGCTTCTTGCCCAAATCACTGAGCAACTGCAATAGGCAAACAAAGCATAATAAAAAGCCATGGACTCCCTTCTGGCCTGACTCCCAGCTCCCAGTTTTCTTCAAGGGTTGCTGTGGAGTCTAAATTCAAACATGAAGCAAGTTGACACAGACATCTAAAACATTCACAGTAAATAACTTGTACAATATCTGTGCCAGTTATTCAGCTCATTTCCTAAGTTTCTTTCTTTTTAATGCCTTTAAATAAAGCCACCTGCAGTGTCTTCAGAATATTCACTAAAAAATATTTGCTGATGTTGGTGGTGTACCTGGTAGGTGGTACATGTTTTAGCAGGAGTTTTACTGCAGTGGCTGAGGCAATCTCTCTTCAGTCGACCAATGTGCATCACCTGATACAAGTCAGTTTATGGACAGTGCTCTGGAATAAAGAGAAAATGTTTGTGAAAAGTGACTAAACATTCACCCTGAATGTCTTAATCTAAAATAAAATAATCTCAAACTTAAAGATTTTTTTCAGTTACATTATTTCCAAATCTGAATTTTAAAAATTACCCATTTATAACTAAATTTTCTGGTTTTATTCAACTGCTCATTAGCTTTTTTTATGATTCTTCTTGCTAAATATCAGTCTTCACCCCTGATCATTAATTTTTGGAAATGCTTGCCCTAAAAAATGGCCATTCGCAAAGTCTTGAGGTCTCTAACTTTGGCAAAATTAGATTTGGATTTAAAGCCAAACTTTAAAACAAGTCTTTCTCTAAGTGAAAACTGCACAAATATCCTACATTCAGTAATTTTTAATGAAGTTCATCTCCCTTATCCCAGAAATTGTAACTACTGATTGTTCGGAGTTTTCTTACAGGGTCCTAAAGGTCCCACTGGATCAGCAGGCGTGCAGGTAGAATATAAGTTTTCTCTTTAATACAAAAAACATTGATTTAGTTTAAGAATTTTGTGGGAAAGGTATTCTTATATCCTAAATGACTTTTGATGCTCTTAGGGCCCTAGGGGACCTCCGGGATTACCAGGAGCTCCAGGTACCCCTGGTGTTAATGTAAGTGACAGTTTTATATGTATACAAGAAAAATGTGTACCTCATCAATGATTTAAGGCCATCAAGTTTTATATTTGTTTCTAGGGCATGCCAGGGAGAGATGGAAAGCCAGGACTACCAGGTCCTCCAGGTGATCCTGTACGTATACGGGAAAAGCTTTTGCATTCGCTTTAGTGCAAATACTTTAAATTTATGTGAGGTGAGATAGCATAGCAGGTCTAGAAGAACCACTGACATGAAGATAAAGTAGAAGTACTTACTTGGGAAAGAGAGGAAAACAGCCATGTTATGTACCTTGGCCTCAATAAGACTGAGCTGTCTTCATGATGTTTCTTTAAGCAAGAAAAACTGCTTAGAATTAGTTACCATGTAGTTAATGCTTATCAAAAATCATGGCTCTGAGTGTCTCTCAGCAGATTATTGCCAAACTTGGAAAGAGAGGTCTCTCCCATGCTCAGTTCTTGTCAGTGATTTAATTTGATTTGGGTAAGTAGATAAAACTCTGAAATTGGAGTGAGAAAGATTGCTTGCTTTTTGGAGATGTAATCAAAATTCAGAGGCTGACTGAAGTCAACAAGATTTAACTTGAGACAGATGAGGATAAAGTGCTTAATAGGGAAAACTGAAATCCATAAGTAGAGTAAGTCTGGAAGGCATGGCACATTGCAAACTAAATGTAAGTAAAATATTTGATGCTGCTATTAAATAGACAGATCTAAATGGTAAAAGTCACAAACAGGATAATTATTGCCTTTTGCTCTCTTTAAATAGTCTTCTGTTTGGAAAGAACTTTTTTTTTTCAAAGAAGATGCAGAAAGCAGGAGTGAATCAGGAGAATTAAGGGCGTTTTAACACTTTCAAAATCCTGACATAAATCACACACTTATTCAGAGATCAAGACACAGATTTATGGCTCTAGAGGGTGTGCTTGCAGTCAGGCTGGATTTGCCTTACACACAGAGCAGAGGAGCTGTGTGGGACAAACACAGTTGACTTGCTCTCATGCATGAGCCCTTTGCAGCTGGGGTTAGGACCCTTTCACCCTGAAGGTTTGGGGTTCTGGGCCATACACTGAAAGAGCAGCTAAAATAAGAACATTAGAAGAGAGGAGAGACTGGGGAAATTGCACTTCTAGTCCAGTAGGAAGACCAACAGGTGACATGGTAATAGCCTGCCTAGCTGAAAAATGTCATAAGGAGAAGGGTGGAAAGTCAGGCCATGTAGGTTTTTGTTTTCAAGACTTGTCACAAGTTTCTAAGAGTAGCTGATCCTGTCTATGTATAGTTTACCTTTGTGCAGAGGATGGACTTCACACCTTACATAACTGTGTCCTTAAGTTGTGCTAGGTAGTGTTGTCTCACCCTAAAAAACACCTCAGCATTCTTTCAAAGGGGGTTATGCCACCCTATAGATGGTTTTCCCCGATTATATTTCAGGTTAATTATATTCAGCAGTGCATCTCTTGAGCTGATCTTTGACACTCATTGTCATTAACTGGCAGTTTTTCAAATATGCTTTTAAAAAGGTGCCTATGTTTTATTTTTCTTCTTCAACATGGAAAGAATTGAAACAGGCTGAACAAAAACAGTTACCTTGTTTTGACTATGTCTAATTTTATAGATTGGCCAGGATGATTTTAGATTTAGCAATTGCCAGAAGAAATGAGAACTAGTAATTGGAGAGTCTGTTTGTGAACGAAGCTGATGATAACCAGGCAATGTGATTTTTACAGGGAGTCTTTAAATATAAGTTTAATGGCAGGTCTTGAAAATCCAGGATGTGCTTCGGTACATTATAGATCCATTGATGGATCTTTAAGTGGGTCAGCTTTAGTATTGGTAGCAATTCAGCAGTGACACCAAGGAGTTACACACTAATTATTAATGTTTAAAAACAAAAAAAAAAATTACATATGTTGCTCATGTTGCTGCAGCTGGCTTATTTCCCCTATGTGAGCTAATTTACTGAAATTAGCTTTAGCATCACCAGAATTTGTACTGTAGTTGACAGTAGAGTCAAAGACTGGTAGAAAGGAGAAGGAAAACAATTGAATATAATCAGGTGAGAATACAAGACATTCTGGTAACATTAAGTTGTTACTGATGTGTTACAAAAACAAAAATATTAATATGTTCAGGAGTTCTGCTGTTGTCGTGGCTTGAGAAATTTCACTGAATTTGTAGTGAAGAATAAGAATTGGATAGACTGTGACATTTAACTATATCTGAAAACCTGGCTTTTCTTTTGAGGTTTCATTAAAAAGTAGTTTCAACCAACATATATATAATCAGCTCTATGTAACAATATAATGTTTAGAAGCAATGAAAACACATCAGAATTAGAAGTCCTTTGTAAAACATTAACTGCAGATGCTTTTTTTAATTTCAGGTTGCACTTCCACTTGTGGGAGACATGGGTGCTATACTGAAGGTAATTTTTTCAGAGATTAAATGCCCCTTTTTGCTATAAAGATGCCTTTAAACAAACAGGTTCACTTGAGATCTTATATAAGTTCAGTTCTGACTTACAGGGCTAGCTTAAAATAGCATTGTGATTTTTGATTTTTGTTTTCTTTTTAAAAATACGCAAGAAATGTATTTTATAGAAATTTTGCAAAATAGTGATAGAACAGTATGTGAGGTAGTAGACAGAAAGTGCCTATTCAGCATATCCAGCCCACAGTATGAATTGCTACAAATATACCCTGTTCTCCACTTTACTTTGTAGCTTTAATTTCTGTAATATACCAAATGGGGAAAACAGTCTAGAGTTTCTAAGATATTATTTTGAAAAATAATGACATTTGGAGTGTTCTGCAATATTCTGAAATGAAAATTGTGCTTGGGAGTATTTCAATACGCAAAGCACACATCATTTCTAGTGTCCTTTATTAATACATGTACTTAGGTTTATTGACTTCTTCGTTTCCAGGTCTGATTAATTTTAGGTCTTTCTTTCTGTTTGTAATCATACTGTATTTCTGCTGTACATGCTCTTGTCAGAGCTCTCTCTCTTGCTGATTCTTTAAGCTTCATTCTTCATTTCTCAGTGTTTTGTGGTTAGCACTTGTGTATGGCTGCAAATACTTGCAGCTGGCAAATGCTTCTCTCAGCAATGCAGGGGTTATTTACTTTTAAATAACTACAGATTTGAAGCTGGAGAGAGTAACAAGTAGCCTTCATCTCTAATTAAGCCTTAAAAGGAAGTACTCAAACCTAAACACAGGTGTGTCTGGGACTATCCAAAATAAAGCTAAAAACGTGTTAGCACGATTTGAGTAGAGTGTGAGCGATGGGGGGAAAACAAGGAAGTCTCTCTGAACAAGTATATGGTTTGGAAGAAAGCAAGGACTGATGATAAGGCTTTGGGGTGAAATGGAGGGCTGGTCAGAAAGGCAGGAAGGAACATGTATGCATAGATCTATCTGCATGGATCAGATAATGTCTTTAAAATATTGGTCACTTCTCATTCTGCAGGGTGATCCTGGCACAAGAGGTCCTCCAGGCATTCCTGGTAGAGAAGGACCAAAAGTAAGTATGGAAGAGTGTACTGTTCATTGCTTTGTTTCTTGTTAAAAGCAAAAGGTGAGATCCTTACCTTTGCAAGACTTTACTTTTTCATCTGATCCATGTCCCTGTGGCATTGAGCAGCCCAAAGGTTCAAATGATTTCTATGTTTCAGGCCTCTTCATGTGCCAGTTTGCTTTTTCTCTATGTTGGGTGAGCAAAATAACCTGAGTTGAGTCCCAGGCCTGGATAGCTTTTCTGTGTCATGCCTCCTTTAAAGCTGGCTCAGCTCTGACTGCCCAGCAGCACTTTGCGATCTATAGACTCATTTTATGTGAGTCAGTCGCAAAAGAATCCTACAGTGAAGAGGCAAACTTCCCATGTCTCCCTCAAGTGTGCAACACAGCTGGACCACCCTGTGCCCATGAGAGTAACACAGCCATTTCCCTGGGACTTGAAGCTTCACTGACATCAATGAAAATCCTGCTTCAGTGGAATTGGATTACAAGGCACATGGTTTGACATATAGATATCTCCTGTCACTGAGACTAATGCCATGGAAGTGAACTTTCTTCATTTCAGCAAGCATTCAAGCTCTTTGGTGTTAATATCTCCATCTTAAGGTCTTTTGAGTATTTTGCCTCCTAGGTACAAACCTCTCATTTCCTTTCACCTTGCTGCGAGGTATATTTGAAAGCTTTCAGATAGGTTTGAGCCTTTGCTTTATGTTCTAGTCACTATGGCTGTAAGGGCATTATGCTAGCATATATTAAATATGGGTCATAAAATGCCCTACAGAGCATGGAATTCATTGTTCTCTAATAGAAAATATTTGTTTGAATGTTATGTTTTCATAGGGAAGCAAAGGTGAACGTGGATTTCCTGGGCTTGCAGGAGAAAAGGGTGATGAGGTAAAATGACTTTGTTTCTACAGTGGTATTTTATGTGAACCTGAGTAAAACCTAGACTGAAAATGAAATGCACAGAATGTTATTTAGATATTTTAAACTGCTGAGGTAGTAATGTAGTCCTATAAATAGCCCTTGGTTCTGATTTTTCAACAGGGTTGGATGTTACTATTCAATTAAATAACATCTATTTAATTTTTGTCTGTTTATTTTTGCTCATTTGTGTATTTTAAAGCCTCACATGCCTTTACATGCTCACTTTAAGAATCTAGGATAGAGCAATAAATAGGATCATGCCAATTATTTTCAGAAAATACTTCGTGTCTAGAAAATATTTGTTTTCATTTTGTTGGTTCCCCTTTAGAATTCAGTTTTGAAAACTTTCCATTAAGTAAATAATCTGATGGGAACAGTAATAGCAGCAACTACTATTAAGTAGAAACTGAAAAATATTTGAATAGGGTGAATTTAAAATATTTACAATATTTTGCATCTTATATTACATTCTTAGAGTTATTTTATGTCTTTATGGAGAAGGAAAAAAAGCCAAATGACTTGTAGTGCCAAATCTAATATAGCTGCTACAGCTTTCATTTTGAATTAGAATATTTGCAGTTAATGTTTCAAGAGCAATATCAGTACAAAAAAAAAAAAAAAAGAAAGCATCACCACAACAGAAATGATTAAGCAAATTAATCTGGATAAATAAATTAATTTCTTAGTAGCCTTAGCCAACTGAGGAGTTAAAATAAGTAGCCCATTAAAAAGTATGTGGTTAACACTTTGAAACTCCAAAATACTTAATTGGGATTAAACACATGCTACTCTCTTTATTCAGGAGTGCTGGTTACAAGACACAGCACCTGGAAAATACAAAAGGAATTTAGAGTGTATTGACTGGGGGGGTTGCAATTCTTTATAAGTATTTCACATTTCTTCAGCACTAGGGCCATGATATCTTAAGAATTTTTAGAGTAGTAGAATGAGAGAATAGCTTTCAAAAAAAGAATGTTCATCAGGATCCTTGGCTTACAAAAGTAAACAGTTTTATGTGGAAAAGAAAAAGATGCCGCTCTTGCTACTGTTTTGCCCCAGAATTTAGCATGTTGTCAGCCTAAAGTATCATGCTTATTTTTTTCTTTGGTTTTACATTATATGTACAGCTCATTAAACCTTTACTTCTTATAGAAGCAGGTGTCTCCTGAGGTGGAATTCAGAGCATGTTCCCTAAAAGGATGGGGCAGCCATAAGCAAATTTCATTCAGAATTTTATTTTAAAAATAAATGGAAAAGTAATACATATTTTGTGTGCCATATAGGATGCCTCTGCCAGTGAACCCTAGGAGGATGGGGCATTAGCAAAACAGTTTTGACAATTCAAATACTGTCGAACAGCTGAGACACAAATAAGATATTGCAGGGAATTAAGAAGGTAATAAGACAACAGCAAGTTTATGACTGGCATATTTTATAAAGGAGTCTAGAGAAAATTCATTGTGTATTTTTCATTAATGCTGTGTTAATAACTTAGTCATTCATGTGTTTGTTCACCATTTGAGCTGCCTTAGCTCTGATATTTTCAATGTTTTGCAGCAGCTTTTGATTATGACATGGTGAGAGTGCAAGCAAATCTTTTTCAGAGAAATGTATGAAAACATTTTGGAAGTAACTTCTTTTCCAAATTTTAAAATTTTTATTTTTAGTATTTTGTTGGAATGGGAAGAAATGGGAAGAAGGTTAGAGAAGCCCACCTGAAGCACTTTGAAATATGCTCATTAACTTCCATATGCTTTCCAATCACCCTTTAAACTTTGTCAAAATTTGTTATCTTCATTTTCTAAGCACTTCTTTTTTTCAAGGGAGGGTTTTTTAATACCAGTAGTAAAAAATATAGAAAATGTTCCTTTGGTTTAATACTATTTTTTCATGTAAGTGTACCATCAGAGTAAAGGAGTTCAAAAGGAACAGAGAGCATGTTAGCAGTTAACTTGCCACTCTGAAAAGCTGCAGAGCTGGATCAATGTTCTCTGTGTATGGGAGCAAGAAAGGAAAATAAATGTCTCTCCATCTCTACATTTTTGCTGATTTGTTTCTCTCTGAAGTTTTTCCCTCAGTCTCTCCCTCAGAGCACCTATTTCAGGGTTCCTGACCTCTGTGGCTTTCTAGGCTGCCCCCTTAGCCATTCTTTCTTAAACACTGCATTTCAAATGAGAAATATGCCTTTTCTGAGGGGATTTTTCTTTTCAGAGAATGGACAGATGAAATTAATCACTGCTTGGAAGAATCTATTTATCTTTGTGGATTATAGGGAGGACTAAGAGTGTTAGCTCTCATTAGTACATTACTTTTCTGTGTCTAAAATTGCACCTAAGCCTGGTGTGGAAGAGGAAGGATGCTCAGTGACATATAGGCTTGTCTCAAATCCCACCTCTATCCACTGCAGTGAGTTGCACAGATGTATGTTTAATAAGTGGATACTAGAGTCCATTGATTTTCAGACAATTGAATAGAATGCAAGCAGGAAAGTAGATAATTAAATACTGTGGAAAATGTCATGTTCAGTTACCAAAAAGCCAAATCAAAAATGAAGCAGATAATATAATTTCATTTAGATAGCATCAGGTAATATTGAGAAGCCTGAGTGTCTTCTCACCAGAAGAAAAAACAACAAACTTTTAATAAAAGAAAATAGGAAATTATTCACTAAAGGAAAGCTTGACATCTGTTCTTATCTGCACAACTAAAGACAAAATATAGGCCAAAAATGTGAAAGGTTGAAGCACAAGTGGTGTTTATCACTCAAGCAAGAAGTTGCCTCTTACCTGGTTCAGTGATAACCTGATTCTCTTCCCTACGTTGTGGGGCGATTATTTTTTAGCCACTACTAAAAGTAATGCCTACATTTTAGAAGGAAATGCACTGTAATACAGGTATAGTGCTACTGGACATGCTGAATCTAAGTATTTTTTAAGCGTAAGTGGGAGAGGAATTAGTCATGTGCTCTTCTAATTTCCAGGGTCTTCAAGGTGCTCCTGGACTGCCAGGTATACCAGGACCCAGTGGCCCATCCGTAAGTGCATGGCATCACCTGTGACCTAATTTATTTCTGTAGGGGTTGCTATAACTGCCTAATTTCTAGCCATTTCTTTTAATTTTTAGGAGAGTAATAATAAAATCTTACCCATTGTGGCTCTAGTAAAGTAAACTATACTGGTGTTGATGTTACTGAAAATACCATAATCGTCTGGACTCAAAGTTTATGGGACTTAAATAGATTTGAAGTTTTGACATTACTAGAGAATCTGTGAGGTTACATGATTTATGATGTGCAAACTTGCAGTGAATTATGTATTTTTACCCAAGTTAGTCATGTTAGTAATAAAATGTAAAAATAATTCTAGCTAGTCATTCTGAAAAAAAAAAAACCTAGTGCCAAAATGAAGTATATACCTGGTTTCACAGTTCAAAACCTAAGAATGAGAAGAAACTGACAATATTTAAAGACATTGAAATATATCATAAAAATTGTTGTTATTACTGGGAAAGGTCCTCTTTGAATTTTTTTTCTAATATTCTTTTTGACATATTGGGATGGAATCACATTAGTTAATATGGTTGTTATTCATTCCTAGGCTTCATGACAATACTAAGACTTCTTTCAAAAACTGGAGCACATTTAAGAAGTTGAATGTAGAATACATAAATTGGCATCTACCAGTAAAACATGATTCTCAGCTGCATCAAGATGTGCCAGTTAGGGTCACCACATTTAGTTTGCAATGGTGAACACAAGTTTTACCCTTCAAAGGATTTATCAGGAGGACATAGCTGTTGTATGAAGAGAAGAGAAATATTTAAACCTGAAGGAGAAGGATAATTAGGTTTAAACAACCTCCAAAAGGCATGTTCTAAAAACTTAGTGACACTACAAAAATACTGTTTCATTTTTTCTTAACTTACATAAACGATTTTATGTTGTGCAGGGAGTCACAGGAAGACCTGGACATCCTGGTCCAGCTGGAGCAAAAGGAGAAAAGGTATTCTTTCTTATTATTCTTGGTAAAGGTCCACGAAGGTTTTGCAGTCCCATCACACTGTGTTTTGTGGTCCAAGAGCATATAAAGAATGCAGCATACATTTCAGATTTTTATTTGTGTTTCAATACAAGTACTTTCCTTAAGCAGTGCTGCTTATATGGGCTTGTATTTTGAAGTGCTGTCCTTGTGGTATATTGAAGTTGTGGAGAATTTTCTTTAGGTATAACACGTTATATAAGGTTTAGGAAAGTAAAAATATGTATCTGACATAGAATATGACTAGCAACTGCTTGCTGTGCTTCTCATTCTTTTTCCAATATTATACTGAAAAGTAATTGTACAAGCACTGAAAGTTATTGGGTGTTGGTTATTCTGAAAAAAAATAAATAAGTTTTATATTTTTATTATTAATTAAATATAATATATAATTAATTTTATAATTAAATATAACAATTAATTTACAGTCTCTTAGCACTGTTGTTTTTTTTCAAAATTTTGTGTTTTGTCAGAAACTTGATCTTATCCATTACAACTAAAAGATCAAATTCATTTCTTGGGTACCTCAGATCAGTGCAATACAGCAGAGACAAAGTTTGCTGCAAAATATTTTCTGGGACAAGTTCCATATTTTTGTGTATGATTACAGCTTTTCTTTCATTAGTACTCTGGAATTTTCCAGGCATAGCACTGCCACATCCACATTTGCATTCCCTACAAAACTTTGGTATGAGTAAGAAAGAAAACTATATTGTACAGCTCTAAAATTATTCCAGTATAAAATTTGAATGAGAGTTTTGTCCTTGCAGATGGCAGTAACAAAAATTTACCCCACTTCTGTCCTTTTTATCTAACTGAATGCAAAACACAAGTCTTTGATAGTTCCTTGTTCACAATTCACACACAGGTGGGAATGAGAAGCCCCTGCTCTACAGTTTGTCTCAATTCTAAAAGTGCAAGTCAGATGGCTGAAGAGTAATGAAGAAAACTGAAATAAAGCCCCAGTAAATTTCTCCTCCGTCCTTCATGTGGGACACATTTGAGAATTGATCACATAATGTGCTTTCTAAAATAATAGGATTTTAATTCCCCATTAAACTCTTCAAACCACGCTTGGGAGGCTGACAACTTCTAACAATTAGCAGGGTCATTTGGAAATTATCCTAGTATAAATGTTTAATAGGAATTATATTTTTCTGCTGAGCTAATTATTGGCATTGAGCACTTAGCTTGGTTTTTGCCACCTTACTAATTTTAAATTTGTGGCTTAATTGTCTCACTGACATACATTTGATAAGATCCTACAAAGCCAGTGAAAAATTCTGACAGACTTGTTCCAAATTCAGTGTATTTATCTGAATTGTAGTGATGAGATTTTGAAAAGATTATTTGGGAAATTTTATGTTGAAACCTTTGCAGCTCTACTATTCACAGACCCCATGATTCTGCTGGGGAAAAAATCTCAGCAACTATATTTTTTTATAATGTAGTCAACTCAGTACACAACATCAGACCAGGCCAGAGATACAGGTAATAACGGATTAATATATTGCAGTAAAAACAAACAAACAAAAAAAATCATTCTCTCTCTTAATAAGGGAGATTCTTAAAAAAAAAAATCTTAATTCATATTCAGTATGTTTCTAAGTAAACTGAATTTCTGAAACTGTAGCTCTATTTACATATGAATGATCAACTGAGGACTGGCTTTTGCAAAATAATACACAAAGCATAAAATGAATGTTAACTTTCATCTGCTGATTCCTTAGAAATCCATATTAACAACCCTTTTTTTTTTTTTTTGTCCTCACCCTCCTGGTACATATGAAATGTTTCCCAACCCAAGTTACCACTGTTATTTTGCCATAAGGAAGTTACTACATATAAAGCAGCAAGCAGCTAACAAAATAAAAACTAGTACAAAGTAATGATTCGTGCCTTCCCTAAAGCTAACATTGGAGGAGGATTTATTCTTGGTATTACCTGCTCTTATTGACTGTGTCTCTTGTTTATTGTCATTATGGTCATCATAGCTTGAGTGTGGAATAGATGTGGCCAGTTACAGTAAATAAGTTATATCAATCTCTTGCTGTACTAGGGTAGTGAAGGTTCTCCTGGGAAACCTGGACCACCTGGGCCTCCGGTGAGATATTTTGTTTTATATCTTGAATTTATATTAGGAGCAATATACTTGTGGGTAAAATGTAAAGTAATATGAAGAATTGAGTGCTGAGCTAATAAAAGTTACTATTGCAGGAAGGTAACGGTGTCTTTTTTTCAAAAGGTTTCCATATCCCTTTTATTTTTCTCACAATTAATCACTGAGTTCGGATCACTAAAATCCTCTAAGAAACCTGCTCAAATTAGTATCCAGTTGGCTCAAATTGGTATCCAGTATTATTAGAGTAAAATTGAAGCTTGGATACCTGAGATCAGAGAACCCAGGCAACCTAGGGAAATTCTGTGGAGCTCACTGGACTCTAAATGAAGTGGAATAGTACTGAACACAACATTTATTCTAGGAAATTATAATAATAGAAATCAAATTATTATCTGCACTGATACAGCTTTCTTGGTTTATAATTTAAAAAAAAAAAGTCCCAAGCTGTGTTGGCGTGCATCTTATGTTCTTCTGAAATCTGGACTCTTTGACAAATTGAGAAGAAAAAGGATACCGCAGCTTTGCTGAACTACAGGACTTGAACAGGGCAATAATTCTGCCTTTATAATTCATAAGTGACACTTACTTGGTTTTTATGCTTTAAAGGGCATGCCTTACAATGAAAGAAATGGAATGAGCAGCTTATATAAACTGCAGGTATTTCTCTTTAATGTTAATTGCTTTTTTTTTTCAATCCCCACCCAGTTACAGCCCAACTCAACTTTTAAACTTGCTGTTACAGGGAGGTGTGAGTGTTGCAAGTTATCCAGGTCCACCAGGACCTCCGGTAAGTGCTACCAAAAATCTAATTTCTAATTTCTTGTCTAATTCACATGGAAATGGAGGAGGGTTAGTTGCATGGAATTTGATTTTATTTGCGAAAGATGGGAAAAAAAAAAAGGAAAAAGGGGGGGGGGGCGGAAGGGGGGGGGCTATGATTGGTATGTAGCAGTCTGTGATTTTATGTTTACCAAGAATTTTAGCCCATTTTGGAGAGTGGTTTATTTTGATTCAATAATTTCATCCTGGCAAGCAAAGGCTGCCAAAATGGTACATAATTTGGTATTGGACTCTTTAGTGAAGTTATACTAAAAATGTGGGATTTTTGTACTTACAGTTCATGGAACCACAGTTTTGTAGTGGATGAAATTTGGTGCCAAAAATGAGAAGCTTATGAATTATGATCTGAGTTCTATCACTGATTCACTACATATAGCTACAGTGCATGAAAATATGCAAAACTAAGCATTATATTCTGGAAGTAATACAGGGCTGATGTCTTTCACACTGCAGTTGCAGCAACTTGCAGCTGGACACTGTTGCTTTGGTTCCACAGAACTAAAGATGCTGTGCACTTATTTACATTCATCTCCTTTTTAGCACCATAGGCAAGTTCTTTTTTGAGATGATTGTCTCTTTTTTAACCACAGTTATGGGCTGGCACCGAGCAACAGAGATATCTTTCTCTGTATTCTAGAACAGCAAAACAAAACCTAAAATATTACTAAGATTTTGTACTAAATTAATGAGCTGAGAGAGCTGGAATTAATAATGATTCTAAATTCACTGCATTTGCCAAGTAGACTCATAATGCAATAATTAAAAAGACTCATCTTATCATGTAACTTATTTAAATGTGGCTTGGTTTGTTTGGGTTTTTTTGCAGGGTCCAAAAGGAGATCCTGGAACAGTGGTATGTATGTATTTTTTGGTTTTAATTGAGAATTCCCCAAATAGTTTGACACATGATACTTCTGAAGGACAATAAGAAACCCAAAGCAAAACCTCTCAGCAGTGACAGCGATACATGGAGTTGTAGGCAGTTTTCTAAAACAGTTTAATAACTTGTCTTCAAAAAATTCACAAAGCCTCTTTTTTTGTTTGTTTTTTTTGTTTGTTTTTTGTTTGTTTGTTTGGGTTTGTTTTGTTTTTTTTTTGGTGGGAGGGGGTTGGGTTTTTTTGTTTTTTTTTGTTGGTGGTGGTTTTGTTTGTTTGTTTTTGTTTTTTGTTTTTGTTTTGTTTCACCATAATGCCTGGAAGCTGAGTACATCTTTCTCTGCCTGCACACACTTCCTACTCAAAAAACATGAAGTACCAAGAGCCTAGGTGGGAAAAATGAGATCTGTCAGAGACTTCAGGAAACCCAGACAGCAATTTCCCATGGCTTTTGATTTAACTGAGAATTGCTGAAATACTGGAATTGTTTGCTATAGGCTAAATGTCCACGGTAAATTATCAATTTTCTTTCAAAAATGATTAAAAGGACCTCCCCACTCTACATGTTAAGATGATTTCTCCAATGGAACATGTTTACAGTTTTCTTTCAAATTGAAGACCTACCCAGGGATCCAGCCTGTGTGTCCCTTGCTGCAGAGTAACCTTTGTTTAGGGAAGAGAGCACAGAATTTTTTGGAGGTTGGTTCTCTGCTTGACAGGGTATGCTTACACCCCAGGGCTGTACTGCCTGCAATGCTTCAGAGGTGACCTTGGCTTGCAAGAGCACTGGAATGGAGTCTTCTGAATTACATCTTTCATCAAAATTAAACCATTGAGCCAAATACTCACACAGAGCCTTTGAGAAAAGCTTGATTTGCAAATCAGTAAAACGAGGCATAACAAAATCTGTTTACCTAATAACTGGTTAGCTATTTTGGTAATCTTGAGTTAAATGATCTGCTGTTGCTTGCTGTTCAACATTTCCCATGTTGAGTAAAGAAATTCTAATGTATGCAATCTTCTAATTAAAAAAAAAAACAAAAAACAGGGAGACCCAGGACCAATGGGATTACCAGGACTGGAAGGACTCCCAGGGGAAAAGGTAGGACTCTTAAAAAGAAGGCATAATTTCTTAGTGGCTGCTATCTGCAACTAAATTATTGCTGAAGCCTTGTTTGGTTTCATTTTATTTTTGTGTGCAAGTTAATATTTCTGTGAGAAAAATCTTAGCATACTTATTTGTATTTTCCTTTTTTGCTTTAGTGTCGGTGTAAATAATATACTCACAGAACATAAAATTTCATTTTCTGCAAATGGAAAATTGTGTGTAGGAGGCCTTGTAATATTCTTGGTAGAATACTACTATACTTGATGATGATATAGTTACTATTTTCCTATATATGGTTCTTGTTTTCTCTTGAACATCACCTTATGTTTACAGTCTCTGTCTTGTTCTCAACCTTTTGCTTTCAAATTGTGGAGGCTGATTAGGAATTTAAAGAAAATCTTTTCATAAAAGGCTAAAAAAGTCAGGATTTTGGTATTCATTTCTAAATAGAGCGAAGTACAAAACATTTAGCCAAGAAATAAAAAAATCTTTACATATGTTTTCTGCCAGGAAAACCAGTTTGATTTTCCCCATATCTTCTAATTTAGGAAGACAAAAAGTAAATTGTTTTTCAAATTAAATGTTTTCAGCTTTTTGAATTATGCTATTAAATGACCTCATGCAAAAGTACTATACTTAAACTTATTTTTCATCACAAAGAAATATAAATTAAAAGTTTTCCTCTCAGTATCACTGTGCATTCCTCCTACTTGTTCAGTCAGTGACAAGATCTAATGTAGGCATCTATACTAGATGCTTGAATTACATGAGATGGTTCTTGCTCTGGAATTCTACAATTTAAAAGCAATTAAATACTAGTCTGATTTCAAAATGAACAAACACAGGGAGACATTATAGGTCTAACTGAGACAATGTGGGGACAGGAATTAAATAAAGGGAATAAGCAATGGATCAGATCCTATAAACCAGCTGAGTGGGTGTTTGGCCCTCTCCCAAAGTAAAAATATCATTTCCTTAACTAAATTTGGTCAAAATTTCACATTTGTGGTGCAAATAAATGAACAGAATCTCAGAGCCTGCCAGTCCCAACAGTTTAGTAGTGTATGCTGGGTTTTAATTTAGAGCCATGATGCTCCTCTGTGTAGCAGAATGCCATCTTCTAGAGACAACATTGGCTGTAATTTCATCATTTCATGAACTGCCTTAAGAACTTCATGTCCTCTGGATAAAATGTCCCCTCCTTCAGCTGTGTTGACAGTGGCTGATGCAGCTGTGCTTCAAGCCACAGTGCTGAAAGGACCAGAAAAACCCTGAAAAGAAAAATGTTGCAAGGGAAGTAAGTGTTAGGCATTTCTAGTTTCACTGTCATAACTGGCATATAGGGAAAATACCACTGGTTCTGGGTGTGGAATACCCACTGGGGCAGAGTGCAGGGCTCCAGACAAGGTGCCCAGCCTGCTGCAGGTGCTCAGTGCTCCCCACTCCGTGCCCCAGAGGTGCAGGTTGTGTTCCCCCCTGAGTGACTACTGCCAGCCCCCAGAGCAGGACAGGCTGAGCTCTGTCCTGCAAGCTGCTTCATCCAAACACGAGGTCAGACACGTAACCTGTCATCTGTTACACCTGCTCTAAGGGAGTTAAGTGTTTCTAATCAACAGCAACATCATTGTGCACCTGAACAAAATGGTGGGGATGAGACAAGCCGCCCTTACTTCTAGAAACAGAAATGAGAAATCCCAAAATTTCCCGGGGCTCTTGTGCAGAACACAACGTGGCTGTAGCTATGTTTACAGAGCTTTAGTACATCTGTGCCAGGTAACACAAACCCATCTCAGAAAAATATTCTCCCGTTAGTATGGCTTCAACAGTGCCAGGGGTTTTCTGACACAAGTTTAGAAATGAGGATCCTGATTTTTTTCTTAGATTTTTAACCAACATTACAGTAGCAGAGCACAGTGTTGCAGACCAGCACATCAGCATTGGGTAAACACCTCTGGATAGAGTTCTACCACTTGTTGAGCTCTATCTGTCTGCTTTGGATTACAGTCCTATTGAGAAAGAAGTATTTGTGCCTGTAATTCATCAGTTCCAGCCAAAAAAGCAATGCTGTCCTAGCTTAAAGCATAGATGAAGGTGGCTGTGTGCTATAAGAAGCCTTGTCCTGTAGGGGCCCTGGCACAAGCAGAGGAATGTTGGCTTGTAGTAAATGGATGACTGGGTAGCAGGAAAGCAAAAACTTCTTTGAAAGGTACATCTTAAATATGGGGATGTTGATATGAAAGTGAATTACCCTGTGTAAATTTTGTCACGACCACAAATTATAATTATTTGGAGAATTGCAGATAAGTCAGGGACTTTCCATCCCTTTTCAAGGGAGGCCTCATGCAGAGTCAAAGGGAAACATTATATGAGAGAACCCAAACAAAGGATTTTGGTTATTTGCTCAAGTCTGTATAATGAGCCAGTGGCACAGATAAATACTAGCATTTAGCCTGGATCTCATCTCATTTTCAGTTCACTTCCTTGGATTTTAATGGATATCCACCAAGAAACTTCTGCTTTTTTGTTGTAATTTAAACATAGATTTATCTTTTCTTCAGGGTGACCGTGGACCAGCTGGTGCGCCAGGAGTGTCAGGAACACCAGTATGTATATTCTTTAATGAAAACTCAGGTTTTTAGATGCTGGAAAAACAGGTCAAGCAAGGTGCTGAGCTTAATCTCTATGGAACACCAGTGCTTGTCTTATGCTTTATATGTAGGTATGAAGATTAGTAGTTTTCCCTAAAGAAATTAGAGTTTTAATAGCAGCAAGGGTTCGTATTATTATTAAAATGACAAGAGCGAGCGGGGTGAATATGTGATAAAGCTGGAATTTGAAGCAGCATATGCTTAGTTTAGAAATGTGAGATTCTTCTCGTTGCCTCTGTTTAATATAGATAAAGACATTTTTTGTGTTCCTGGGCATGCATGAATTTCTGAACATCTTTCTGTCACAAAGAAAAATCATGAACATTAGTTAATGCAACCCACAAGAATCTGCATATCAAGTCGATCAAACATTTGCTTTAGGGGAATGCTTTGTCAGCTATTTACATGTGGTATTCAGATAAGTTTCTGAAAGTCATGGAGGAACTTTGTTGTAAGTGAAAGTAGAAGTAACTAATAATAAATTGAAATTATAATTATTCATTTGTGTTCCTAAAGGAAATGAAGATATTAGATTGCATTCACAGTTTAATAAAAAAGTTTATCCATATTTCAGGAGGCAATATGGAGTTATTTATATGCAAATGGATTTATTATTAAATTTTTGGCAGCCACCAATACATTCAGGAGCTGTTTAAATTATAAATATATATTTCATGAAATAAAGAGAAGTATGTGTCTACACACTCCCATTTCCATCAGCCACTGATTTAGCCTATTTACTGTGAGTTCCAAGAGAGAACATCATCTTAAATAGCCTAATTTCATTGGGTTTTCCTAAAAGAATTGCACATTTAAGGGGAAAGGTATTTTTCTGAGTTTTATAACAGGTGTAAGAATTTCAAAGTTTGTTTTTCTGAAGCAGATTTTACACTTTTAATAATAATGCTCTAGCTGGTGTGAATGATCACACTTATGCATTTTCTATGAATTCCCCACTGGACATGTCCCAGGTTATTTGATGCTCTCTATTCAAGTTGAAACTGAAATATTTAATGAGGTCCCTTCTTCACTGATGGAGTTGCATTCTGTTGACTGTATTTAGTTCTGATAAAAACCACTGAAATAAAATAGTTCCCCCTGAAATAAATTGTTAGCCTTTGCATTTTATGCTAAGGAGTTTTAATCAACAAAATAGTGGACATGTGTGACAAATTTTTTTCAGTAGTCTAAGAGGAGTTTGAGACATATCCACATATCTTGCTGGAAAATAATTTGTCTTCCTTATCTCTCATTATTCCCTAGATTGAATAATGGACCCTTTTTCCCACCTGGGAATATAAACCTTATTTTTGCCTTGGTGTTTTGCTGAGATTGTCAGGGAAGCTTGGACTGAGATCCTGCAATCATTGCCAGGAAAGCCTACTCCAACACAAACCCTCAGTCCTGCTGTTCCCAGAGTTGATGGGTGTGATCTCTCACTTGTACAAGTCACCTGAGGATCTGGTCTAAGGATACTTTCAGGAAATGTAGCTTCAAATTGTTAAAAGAAGGGCATCCTACAAAAAAAAAGGAGGCATTTAAATGATGCCATAAGAGAGGATTGTTAATTCTGGCAGGCTAAACATAAAATTAATATTAAAGTGGCCAAAAAAGATCATGAAGAAAATTTGCAAAAGGAGTTAAGTCAATATAAAGTCACATACATAAAAGAAAAAGAAATAAATTCAGAAAATAATTATAAATTACTTGAAGGAAAAAAATCTTGGTTTTACATATGCACTTAAAAACTTATATCTGACTGTGATTTCTCAAGTTGGAAATCATGGTGTTATAAAAGAATTTCATAAAAGCATCTCGGTATTCAGGAAGGGTAAACAAAAGCCAAGCAACTGAGTAACATTTAATGCAAGAGCTTGTTCAATAAATATGACAAAAATCTGGTAAAATATTTATTTTTCCTTTCTTAAAGCATTAATGAACAATACCATGATTATTTTTCTCATGTATAGATAGATATATAGATACATAGATATATATGCACTCTCTTATTTTTGATATAGAGAAAAAATTCATTTGGCTTCCTAATAATTTGAGTCTGTAATATCCTCTTTTTGAAGGGAAAGCCAGGATCCCCTGGGACCCCAGGGTTGCCAGGAGAACCTGTAAGTACAGATTTGAGTTCTGGGTTCTTATAATAGCAAACAAATACTTCAGATACCCAATGCAAGATTTTTCATGCATATTTATATGTGTGTTTTCTTCTTTCTTAGGGTGAAAGAGGACCTATAGGAGATATAGGTTTCCCAGGTCCAGAAGGGCCACAAGGAAAACCAGTAAGCAATTTTATACTGGGTAAATATTTTGTTACAAAAATGTGTGTTTTAGTTTATCAGAAGTTACAAAAGAAAGGACATTACATCTTGCTTTGTGTTAGAGTAGGTAACATGAAGAGCACACAGAGCTGCACTGCTCAATATTAACCATCCAAAAAAGACCTCCTGGTACTGGGATGTTTAAATAGTTAATGTTACTGAGATGTTGCCTTTAAAGGTCTTATGCAGGTCATTCAGATCTTGTTGGCATAAAGTTTCCTCTTTTTCCAGGGGCAGAATATGAACCCAGACACTCAACACAGTCAGTAAAGGATGGGGTGACAGAGTAGGTTCTCAGTTTCAGTTCAGATAGAGAAGCATGTGCCTCATGACTGAATAAACTTCTTCTCTATACAAGTGGTGCTGCACTGCAGCTGAGGCATTTAGTGTTCACTTAGGAGATGTCTAATCTGCTCCCTTTATGTAATAAAAGTGTGACAGCAGTGTAGTCAGCACTGTCTAAGCTGTTTTTAAAAAGCTAGTTTATATTCTAGAAGGGGTTCAGCAAGGGCTGTGCAGGACTCATTATCAACCCTGTACCTTGGTGTTTTGGGGATGAGCATGAGCAGCAGACCTTTGCAGCTTGTCAGCACATCTCCACATTACACTTCTGCCTTGAAAGAAAAGACAATTTTAGTAGCTACAGCAGCAAATTAGCCCAAGGTGCCTAGTCTGTGCAAAACTCTATTTTGCATTATGAGGAGAAAGAAATATTCCTGATGCCTCTGCTCATACAAGTCATCCTTTCTCACTCAATCCAACAGCTGTGACTTTGCTACATGTGCAGATCCATAAATATCCTACTAAATTAAACACTGCCAGAGCATTTATCTTGCAATTACCTTGCATTGTATAATTGTTAATATACTCTCTGACATTATTTTGGCCCATACCAGCTAGGACTCTCAGATCATGCCACATTCCAATCTGGAGGATGATGTGGGCCTGGAACAGTATCCAGCAGGTGCTATGAATGCAACCACCTTCTTTGGGGAAGGAAATAGCTTTAACTCAGGAGAACAAAACTGTGCCATGCTACAAGTCCTAAGGACCAAAGAATGGATCTGGACATGTAACAGTAAGGCATAATCTCTGTAACAGTAGAAGGGTAATTCAGTGCCAGGGCTAATATCTAGAATAGAATAAATCTCTCCCACGGTTGTATTATAACTAGCTGGGACTAAAAATTGCATGGATATGTCCACAAATATTTTACATTTGCAACATTTTCCTGTAACTTGTTGGTTAAAGTTGGATGATCATTAGATTTGGTGCACATCTTTATGCTCTTTGTATTTCTATATTGTAGCTAAACTGCTGCTTCTGCATCTTCACAACATTTGTTGCTATGGCACTAAACACTGAGCTATACCCTTTGTATTTTTAAAACACATAAACTTTTTTTTTTTTTCTTAGGGGATCAACGGAAAAGATGGATTGCCAGGTCCTCCGGTAAGAAAGCATGCTTTTGTGTCTTTTATTTCTCACAGAAACCACAGTTGTTAATCCTAGGCAGTGATTTTCTGTTCTGCTAAGACATGAAACACAACAATGCCTTTAACTGGTAACTTTTTTTCAAAAACCATTTTTCAGGGTGCTGCAGGGAGACCAGGAGACAGAGGACCCAAAGGAGAACGTGTAAGTCCCTATTATGATAATTATTTCTCTTTTTACTCTTTGTTTATATACTCATATAAACACCTCATCAACACCTATTTTACAGGGAAAAATCAATAAATTAATTCTCTGTGAACTTCAAGGAGTCACCTAGACATCTAAGAGGTTTAGTCCTAGACACCACTTCAAGGAATTGGAGTTGATTTGGCTTCTGCATTTAGAGGAAAACACATTTTATAGACTTTCTAACACAGCTGGCCTGGACAGTGTACATTGATCAGTAGGCTGAAAATTAGAAAGCAGTTGTGCTGTTGTCAGACTTTGCAAAAGCTGTGAACTTGCCCTGTTGTCATCCTTTCTATGTCACAAACACAAATGATATTTTATATAAAACAAGCTTGTCACACTTAGGCAGCAGGAATGCCAGTGCAATACCCGACTGCTTCCCAAACTCTTCAGACAGTTCTGGGCATGGTAACAAGGTCATGGGGGGCAGGAATTATTATGGAAGGTGAGAGATGAGGTTATATATGTATACATATATATGAAAGGTGGTCTTCTTATAATATTGCTGAAGTCCTTATGTCCTAATCAAATGGTTACCGCATTTATTTGATGACTCAAGGGAAGAATCTTCCTGTTTAGTCTGGAAAAGGAAATGCTGCTTTATGACACTGAAGAGATATGAGGATTTAACAATTATTACCATTATCCCCTAAAAAATTAACTGTTTGCAATGTTCTAGCTTTGCCATTAAGGACACAGGCTGGCATCTGTGAGACAGATTAAAATGATTACAGAAAATAAAGTCAAGGTTTTCTTGCAGCCATTATTATCACTGCTGTACAGCATGCTTCTTCAGTTTGAGACCAGGTGTTATAGCAACAGAAAAGAAAAGCATCAAAATTGGAAGGACAGAATAAAACTCTTGAGGTTTTCTTGGCTAATATAAGAATGTCCTCATAGAATCCATTTTAAGAAGGAATAAGCCACCTGGGCTGAAATAATTTTACATAACCTCTGAATGACTAAACAGTGCTCTTGCTATTACTTTATAAACTGAGTGACAAACTAGCTGAAAACATGTTTTATCCCAAACAGTATTCTAGTGATTTCAACAGATAAAAGTGCTAGTGACTTGCTCATTTTTTGCTGTTATCTGCATGCCTTGATCACAGATTGTGAACCTGCTGGAGTAAAGCAGGTAGAAACACAGGGATAACAGCAGATCCCTCTGCACAGAATTTGGTACAAGATGAAAATACAAGAGATAGGAAAATTCTAGAAAGGAGACAGGCTGAATAAAGTAGCACCTTAGGCAGAGATCACAAAACACAAATGCCCTGAATTTTGTACTATTTATAGTGGAGAGTTTAAAGAGGAATCTGGAGGAATATATGACCTAGTTTATGAATTTTTACAAGGAACTTTTTGAAAACACAAAGAAAACACTAGAGGCAGTTTAAAAAAACTTATTTGAAAAGTTACTGTAGTATTTGATTTGTCTCCTACACATTGGCAGCCTTTAAAATGTGGATTGTTTAGAAGAAAAGGATCAGCTTCACACTGCAATAACACCACAGTTCTAGAGAAATCTGCCTTTATCTTTGGTAGAAGAGCTATCTATACCTACTCTGCAGGGTTATAAACCTGAGAACTTATAAGTCATAGAATCATAGAAAGGCTTGGGCTGGAAGGTATCTTTAAAGACTTGCCATGGGTCTTTCATTAGACCAGGTTGCTCTAATCTCCATCCAGTCTGGTCTTAATATAATTCCAGGGCTGGAACATCCAAAGCTTCTCTGGACAACTTGTTCTAGTGCCTCACCATCCTCACAGTAAAAAATTTCTTCCTACTATCTCATCTAAACCTACTCTCTTTCAGTCTGAAGCCTTTACCACTTTGTTCTGTCACTAGATATCCTTGTTAAAAATTCCTCTCCAGCTTCCTCCTAGGCTCTCTTTGGGTACTGGAAAAAACTTATATTAGCTATAATTTTGTGTAAATGAAGACATAAAATGGTAGTCTTCTAAGGAAAGTTACAGGAAACATCCTGGTGTCTTTTGCCTGTATGAATTTGAGCACCTAAACTATACCTATGCTATAATTGGCATTTCTAGGTCCTTGTATAAGGGCTAAAAACTTTTTATACTCAAGTTCTGTCCTTGAAAAGTGTACTACAGAGTCAGGCTATTCTTTTTGTAATTGATTTCAACACCAAAAGTGCAAGAAAACAAAATATATTTTCAGAGACAAGGTTCAGCATGTAAAATTATCTTCCTTGGATGGCTCAATCTGTTTCTGAACAGGCAAGAATTTTCTCTTTATAATTCTCAAATGATTTTTCAGGTTTGTTCCACGATGTGCAATGGTTTTCTTTCTGCTTTTATTTTACACAGGGAGATCAGGGTATTCCAGGGGACAGAGGTCCACAGGGTGAGCGAGGGAAACCTGGCCCATCAGGAGAAAAGGGGGATGTGGGTCCTGTTGGCCCTCCAGGAGACAGAGGCTATCCAGGATCACCAGGTCATCAAGGTCCCCCAGGTTCACCAGGACCCCCAGGGTTTTCAGTAAGTAAATATCAGTGTGTCTTGGTTGCTTGTGCATTCAGACAGTTATGAAGGTAGCATGGGCTAAGCAGTGGAAATCCAGCTGAGGAATAGCACAGTATTAGAAAAACTAAGGGTTTCTCTCAGATAATTTCAGTGTTCAGGTAAGGTGGAAAAAATATACCCACATGATCAGGCAGTTATTTTTAATTATTTTTTAAATCATCTGCTATGGATGTTTTTATTTAACTATTAAATTTTAATTATTTATTTCTTTAGTTCCTGCATATCAGTGTGGCTACTCAGTACAGTTAATTTTCACGTTTTTCATAAGATTAAGAGCTAAAGTCTAAGCCTTTGCAACTGGGAAAGAAAAGGAGGCAGCCAAAATTGATTCTCAATAGAAGAGAAATCGTTATTTAAAAAGACAATGAAATGCTGCTTACCAGTTGTAGATATCTTGATTTGTCTGCATGAGTACACAGGCACACACATCCATGTTATGGTTTCTTTTTAACCTCAATCAGATAAGGTAAAGCTCTAAAACACTTTTCCAGTGAAGTTACTGGTGCTGTGGTTCTGTTCTGGTCAGCAGTGCCATCCAGACAAGTACTTGGCACAGTGGGTGAGAAATTGGCAGATGCTATGCAAAAGTAAAGCAAAGTGTGGACTGGACATCCTTACTGTCTTGTGCAAGTTCACTTCCATACTCATCACATCCTGGTCGTCCTGGCAGCTGGTAGAGCTTCTCCCACTTCATGCCATTAGTGTCTTTACAATATCATAATGTATTTGCAGTAAAGTGGCCTTTGCAGTAAAATAAGTAACACAAATATATTAAAATACTTTTCTGTTGGTGGAAGGTTGTAATGCTAACTTGAGCGTTTCTTATTTTTGTATCATCATAAAGTGTCCTCTGTATATTCCTTCTAATCCATATCACCTTTGTTTTTCCTTATCAGGCTGATCCAATTTCACTTGAAGAAATAAAAAAGTATATCAAACAAGAAGTTCTTAAGGTATTTGAAGGTAAGAAAAGGAAGTATTGTACAACTAAATCTGAATTTCTGCTCTAAATTTCTTTGCATTTCATCTAACTTAGGTTAGACTAACCAGCTACCTTGTTGCTGTAGCTATGTTTAACAAGTCTACTTTAGATGATACTGTTCAAACAATGAGAATTTAGAGTATCTTAAACAGAGCATTTCCTTATGTAAAAGGTTAGCCCTGAAGGGCAGTCTGCCCCAAATCATAATAGCAAACATAAGTATGTGTTGTTGTAGATACATATATGTATCATATATTACTGCAGATACTGTTTACACACAACCTACTATTAAGAGGTTGAAGTGTTACTAAAGCAGAGGCCATAGATATACCTAATTATTTCCTAATTATTTTGCCCACTTAGTGGCTGACTTTCTAAATAAGAGGAAGGCTCGACAGCTTTCAGTCACGTAGGTCTAAATTGCTGTGCAATTTTCTCAGCAAATATCCCTGCTGAATTCCAGAACTGCCTGTCAGATCACCATCTTCTGGCACAGTTTTAGGCAAGTACCAGATTCAGCCAAGACCTTTGTATTATTCCTTATTGTATTATTCCTTAGATGAGGCCTTACTCTGAAAATATTTTTCTTCCCCAGCATTCCTTTAGTCATGGTAGAAAAGCTGTAACTCAAGACAGGTTTTTGAAACAAGATTCTTCTTGAGCACCCCTTAATATTAGCTTCTCTTCCATTGCAAAATGCATTTCTTATGTCTTCAATATGCTTTGTTATTCTATCAATAATATTTGTGGATAAAAACCATCTTTGAGAGATAAAAGAAATTATATAAAGCTTGAGACTTCTTAACCTGATATTCAGGCAGTTTTTCACTTTACAACAAGGCCATGGTTTTGTTTATTATCACCTTTCCCCAGGTGACCTTTTCCCCTCAGAGTTTGACCTACTATGGATTTCAAGAGCAATCTGTTGAGTGAAGTCTCCTCCTTTTGCCATTCAGATAGAATGGTAACAACTATTTAGTCTATTCACAAAAAGAAAGCACTAGAAGGTGCCCTGCCTACAGGGAATAAAGAAGTTTTGTCTTTATACCTATTTCATTTTCTACACCTCACTACTCTTCCCACAGATCTTCCAGTTTTGGCATTATTTGATTTTGCTTACTTTCTATCACCTTCCTCCTTTTTTTGTTTGCTGCCTACTCTTCTGTAGTTTTTTTCATAAATCTGAAAACTGCACCACAGTAAATACTTGCTAAATTGTGGAATGTTTAGAGATTTGATCTGGTATAAATGAGACAGAATCAAGGTTAGTACCTATTTTATCTGCCTGTAAGGAGCCCTAAAATATTACCAAGCACACTTTATCCCACCAGCACAAACATTTCTATTCTGAAATATCTGCAATTAATCTTTGCTGAGCACTTTCAGGTTTTCTACAGCTGTTTTCTGGGTTCCTGCCCATTCCAAGAACTGATTGCAGTATTTAATCTCTACTTTGCTGCTTAATATGAGTTACAGACATATAAGATAGCCCTCCATCAGTGTATTAAGTACTAATTATTCTGTCAATGTGTTTTAAGCACTTCCATGAACAGGAGTCAAACATCATTTGAAATATTGCAATACATTAGTAATAGAGTGTAGTAATAGAAACTTTAATACAAATTCATTCTGTTTATTTCAAAGGGTAAAACTTGGACATGAATCTGAGTTGGAACTGAAGGTCTCAGTGCTTATTGCAGCATTTAATACCTTGACATTAAAAAGAGTTAAATACCCTAATTACAGAAACTTTAGCTGGGGCATTGGGATTATTTTACCCCCCTTTTTTATTAGCAGGTTTCTTACTGGCTTTTTCTTGTGTCTTTGATTAATGAAGAAAGGATGGCTCAATTTGTATCCCAGCTGAAGCTGCCTGCTGCAATGCTTGCCTCCCAAGCTCATGGAAAACCAGGGCCCCCAGGAAAAGATGGGTCACCAGGGCCCCCAGGAAAGGATGGTTTGCCAGGGCCACCAGGAGAACGTGGAATCCAAGGTAGGAATTACAAAAAAAATTTCCTTTTATTGTACCTTGAAATCCTTATACACTTGCTAATGTTTATTAAATAAGCCAGGATTACCTATCTAGCTTTCTAATGATTAACTTTTAAACTTATGTACTTATGTTTTTCAGACCATATCTAAATATTAACCCATAGTAAATGTGTGGAATTTACTGATTAAAAGCTCCTAATCAGTGCATTTTATTCTAATCGGTTATAAAGTTAATTATTGACAGATACATAAATCTGACAGAACTACTGTAGCAGTTATTTTTTTTCTACAAGGTACTTGAATAAGGAAGAAAAACAGTTCCAACACTCTTGGTATTTAGATTCAGCTTCATATTGAGAGACCATCTTATTTAAGAAAGAAAATTTTGTCTTCTAGTCTGACTGCTCTCAGCTTTGAACCTGAGAAAATACAGGCTAGGGAAAACTGAAGAAAAATATTCTTCTTTAAGAAGAAGTGAAAACTGAAGTATTACTAAATTAGTTGTTCTTACAGTGAAGGAATCTATCATCATTAAAAAAAAAAAACTCAGAGTAATCAATTTTTCACTATACCCCCAACAGCAATTTGTACATTGCAATGTACTTGGACAGTGTAGGACTCTTGTTTCTGTGAACTGTCTTTTACTGCAAAATTAGCTTCAAGGGATACAGGTTCATTCTAGTTGTGCTCTACTGTAGAGTCAGCCTTTCAGAGATTTAAAGGAAGAAGAGAACAGACTAGGAGGAGAAAATAATTTATAGATGGATAATTTTTTGTGGGTGGGTAACATGTAATTTGCAGTTTATCTGTAGGTAGTTCTTTATTATCTTTTGTTAGTTTGGTCTGCTCTGGAGTCAGAGCAAGTCAGACTGGAATGAAGAACATGCCAGCAAAGCTGAAGATGTGTGGATCCTAAAGCTATCAGAAGAATAAGGACTTACTAACATTGATAAGCGCAAACCCCTGACAGAAGCTTGAAAAATGTGATGAGCTCAGAATGAGAAGAACAAGAATAAAGGATCAAGGAAAACAATAAGAGACTTAGAGTCTTACAACACTGACTGCACCGTTACCTAAATATTCAGATCACTGCAAATAGTCACCTTCAATGTCAGTGCCAGATTGTTCAATGATGATGTATGTACTGGATAGTCCCAAATGCTTCTGGGAAGTGAAACGTTGCACTAGGTTTCATTTCCAGCTAGACTACAAAATGATAGCTATGTTTGGAAAAAAAAAAAAAAAAAAAAAAAAAAAACCAAAAAAATACAAAAATAAGCTGCTTTTCCATACCTTATACTTAACTAAAATAGTGCCCCAGGTGCACAGGACTTCCATTTGCTTTACCAGTATGCTCAATACTTGTTTTTGATTAGTAAAAGGTAAGCTAAGTGAGAAGCCTTTAATTCTCTGACACATCAAAAGACCTACAAAATTACACTTCCAAGGAAAGAAAAACAGAAGTTTACCTTGCCTCTTTTTTCATACTGCTAACAGGAGACCATCCTGTAAGAGAAGCACACTTACACAGTCCCTTCACGCCTTCCTCAGTTGTGCCTGTGCATGTTACTGCTTTGTGCCAAGAGTAAAAAGAAATTAAAATCTATGAGGAGATTGAAAAGTATCCTTTTATATTCCAGCTTGTCTTCAGCCATAAAATGCATAGCAAACAGGACTTCTTGGTGAAGCACATTACGTGCATGTGTGGCTGAGCCCTCTAAGGTAGCATGCTGTGTGCACAAGTCCTGATACAGACTCGGTATTGACTGACAGACAATTCTTACTGTATTTCACACTTGGGTGTAGCTCAGATTGCCAATTCCAGGGATTTGCTGTGTGCAGTAATATGTGTCTGGGCTGGCAGAGTGAGTCACTTGTCCCACACAGGCAGTGAGAAGGAGTAGATGCTTTCAGCAAGCAATTAACAGGACATCTGTGGATATGTCCTGTTTGTGATGCTGCATGTAGAGCCTGCTAGAGCCAGCCAGCTGGAAAGGCAGATGCTACTGTGTGTCTGGAGAGATGTTAAACTTCATTTGTGGATTCACCGGGGTCCCTCCATACACCTTGAGTGTGGTGCTGTTCCTCTAGAAACTGGACGGGAATGATTTAGCAGGATCCCAATAGAATCTCCTTCTGCACAGCAAACCAATAGATAGAGGGTTAGTCCCAGAAGCAAAAAAGAGAGATACTAACTTTTGGAAGTGTAGGCATGGTTTTCAAAAAGTGTATTTAAAGAATTGCTAGACTGTCATGCATAGAGTCATTCTCTTCTAAGGAAGTCCAGAATTTTTTCCTGCTGGCCTTCAACAAGGTTGTTCGTAGTGTTCCTCAGATCCTTCCCAGTGGTTCAGGTAGATATAATTTATAGGATGGTCTCATTAGAAATATGGCATGCAAGCACAATATAATGAAGTATTGCAACTTAAATTATGAAACACATAATTGGTATTAAAATAGCAAATGGAAGGTTTTTACAGACATATATTATATGTTAATTTCAAAAATAACCTATGGCATATGCATCCACAAGCTGATGCTCTGAGGCAGGACTAATGATAAAATGTACAGCATCTCCTTAAGGGAGAACAGAGGGACTTTACTCTGTATGAGTTTTAAGGTATGTTAATATCTCCTAAATAATTAGAAAGTTTATTTCAAAACTTTACAAACAAGATATATCAGGGTCATCCATCTGCAAACAGTCAGTCAGCTTGTCTTGTGTTAGAGGATCTAACTCAACTCCACTGGCTTAATTGGATTTTTAAAGTTGTAATAGTAAGTGAATTTTGGTCCATTAGAGGAAATACACCTTGTGATAATTTTGCAATCCAGAAACCCTTTATGTTAATATGACTTGATTTTTTTCTCAACCAAGAAAAGATTCCACCCTAGTTAAAATTCACTCTTTCTATCAAATTAAGGAAATTAGTTTTTTATAGGTCCTCATAACTTGTGGTAGCCTCAAGGAATCAAAAAACATAGCTCAGAAAATAAAAATACCATGCAATGAATAGTGAAAACTCCTTATCTTTATTGGGAATCTCTTTTGCAAAGTTTCTCTTATTGTAATTATTAATTTGCATGGTGGAAGCATGTAGAAACCTTGGCTAACATCAGGAACCCATTGTAGTGGATGTTGTCTAGATGCAGTAACTCTTGTGAAATAGCAGTACTCGTTTCAACCTCCTGCAAAATGTTCTCTGCTGTGGAGGTTAAAGTTAACCTGTTTTATTTTGATTTGAAACCCAGCTGCTCCCTTGCAGGTGAGAGAGCTGTAACACAGCTCTCAGAAGGAATCCAGAGCATGTACTGGTGGCTGGATGACAGGGCTTCATCTTAGCACCTTCTCTGCTGCTTTGCAGTCTTTTTAAGAACACGGAGTATTTGCACAGTAAAACACAGTGTATACTTTGGTCTCTTTGTTCCCTGTTTTGCTAATCTCTTTGCCTTGTATTTGTATTAAAGAACCTCAGTTTTCTCTAGATGCTTGACATGTTAGTTTCAGTTGCTGCACTGTCGGTTCTGATGGAAGAGGGTCTCCGTGATACGAGTGCAGTAGCTTCTGGAGCAGTTTGAATACATTTCACCTCTGAGTTCATGGACATGAACTTGTGTCATTTCTATGTAGAGCTGAGGGTGTAGCAGTAATGACACTTTTGACCATATGTGTGGGGAGAACCAAACTCAGGTCTAAATTCCAGCTGTAACTACTCAGCTATGAACAAAAGCTTATCTGCATGAACACAGATTTGCTACATACTATTACCAATTGTTTACCATATTGCCCACTTTGGGTACATCTTTATAATAACAGAACTTTAGGGTTTTTTGATATCACAACAAAACTTCTGGAACCTGAGTGAAGGGCTCTGCTAAAACAATTACCTTTTGAATTACGCAGGTGCCTCTTACTGGAATTGTAATTCTACCAGGAAAAATAGATAGCATCTTATATGTGCCTTTACATTAAAAACAATAAATCAAAATCTGTTTTAATTGTATGGTAATATTTTCCTTTGACTGTGTATGACTTTGCTAGTCTAAGCTCAGAAAGAAGGTGATATTGTCCTTTAGAGGTGTAATCATGGTCCTGCTTCTGAGCAAAATATACCTCATTAAAAATCAATTATTTTTCTGCCAGGATTACACATTACATTGTTCTTATTGTTTACATATAAGTCTGTTTATTAATATCTTGCATTCTATCAAATAAAGCCGTATTGCTAGACAAGGTATTTGGGAATTTTTGTATTAAACTTGAGTGCAAGCAGAACTTACCTGCCACCATTGTAAAAACTATACCCTTGCATGTGTATTTGGATACAGCCAGTAATGGTTTACCACTACTCTGGACCATGTATCTGCATCGGCAGACTGCTCTTTGTCCTGTTGTGGGTTTTCTTTTTCCTTATTTTCTTGTATTCCAGTGATGTTTACAGAATCATTCAGTGTATCTCAGTCATTCTCAATTATGGTGTGTCAGAGACCTGCAGTAATGCTTATCATGAGGATTGTAAATGTGACATATGGTACCTTTGATTTCTCTCTCTTCTCCATAACTAAAGAAATGCAAAACAAATGACTAGTGGCAGCACTCCATTGTAAAATTAGAGTTAACTGGGTTTATAGTGGGAAATGCATTGTAACTGTTGACTGTAAATTAAAAAATTATATTGAGAAATATAAAATAAATAGGACATATAATGGATCTTGTGGTTGTACGATTGAGCTTTTCAAAAAGTAGCAATGCTACAAGTTGTACAAGATTTTTCAGAGCAAACCAACTTGATGACCACTACTGTGGTCATTAGAGAGTAAATCCGAGATTCAAAATTCAACGCAAATAGCTGCATATTGCTTTTCCTTAGTCTTTATAGCTTGTGTGTGTATATGCCTTGTACAGTGTTGCTTAACATAACTCAGTGACCAGAATGCATGGTTTGTTTGCGTTTGTGTTTCTGTGAGGACTGTTAATTTCCTTTAGTTATGTTATGTATGCCACTCTGCATGCACTTTGTAACATTTTTGCCTCACCGTAATTTCCTTGTTGTGGTGCTGAGAGGAGTAAGATGATTGATGCTCTGTTTTGAAAGCTGGAATGATTGCAACAGATAACAGACTTTCTACTGAAGTGTATAATGAGCTTGTGTGTAACAGTAGGCTTGAGTGCTCTGTGTACCATTCCTTCTGCATTCTGTCTGCTGTAACAACCCTGAATTGGTACCCACAGCCCTCAAAGTAATTTCCTTCTGGAATATCCTGCAAGGTAGCAGTGTTGCACAGACCACAGCACACTGACAAGACAGCTTTTTCCATCCACCTGTCAGTGCCAGTTAATCTTTGTGGCACATCAGGTGGATTGACACAGCTGTGCTCTTCTCTTTTAATTTAAACTAAGTTACAGTTCTTCACAAGAGGAAGATCTCAATGCTTTATTGTATGGCATAGGTGATGCTAAAAAAATACTGGTCCTTGAAACAGGGAGATTTTCACTCCAAATGTGACCAGAAATCAACAAATTAATCTTAAAATTTTGTCACCTTACATGCCAGCGTCTGAAGTGCTGGGTACAGAAGAGGGTTTCCTTGTAAACCCTTTTGAAGTAAGGGTTTGTGGCAGGTGAATCCTTTAAAAATGCCTTCCTCCTTTCTCCTGCCTAATGAAGGTACATTCTTAACTTGAAATAATAAGGAAAATATTTTACTGATAGCAACAAATCCTCTGCTCTAAAACAGCCAGAGTGTTTCCAGCTAATAAAACTTTTTTAAAACAGTTCAAGGAAGAAAAAGCAGGGGTTGGGAATGGGTTGCAGAACCTGAGAAGGTGGAAGCCATTTAGATAAATACAAGACTATGGCCTGTGAAGAAAAAGAGCTCAAGTATTCAAAATATAATTAGTAATTATATCTTGTTAACGATATGCAGCTACTTTGGTCAAAGTAAGCTGCAAACCCAAAATCTGCACAAGCTCCAGAGGTGCCTCGTTCCACACGAGGGCAGCGGGGCAGCATTGGCTGGGGAGTGGGTCTTCTCTCACATACAGGGGCATGTCTAATCATAAAACTACCAGTTTACAGTCTGAAAAGTGCAATTGTAAGTATTTATACAGATCAGCGAGGGTAAAGTCTGCATCTGGCTCTTTATTAGAGGAATTTCAGGCACTTAAAATTTGGGGAAAGGTCCAGCTAGTGAACAAAGCAACAGCCCTTTGACAGATGATGTAAGAGTTACTGCTAGAGGTGCTCATATTTTCCAGAAGGAATTTAAAAGTTTAAGAGCTGCTCTCAGGAAAAAAAAACAAACAGATTCTGAAAAACAGAACTGAGCATGTGCTTTCCCAGTTATATTTGTCTTGATAATTTTGTGTCAACATGATATGCAGAAAATCACTACCTAAAATAAGGGTGCTCTTATTTTCATATCTTTATTCTGTGTAGGTTATAGAGGACAGAAAGGGGAAAGAGGTGAGCCCGGAATTGGACTGCCTGGTAACCCTGGACCACCTGGCCCTGCAGGTACAAGTCTCCAGATTTATTTCTGCTATTGTTATTTATGAACTAACGGGCCTTTCTCCTGTTTTTAATACTGGTTTTACACTCCTGCTTTTCCTCCCGAGCTGGGTTGTAGCATGAGGTCAGCTCCACCTGCCTTCATGTGGATGTGCTGGAGTGCAGCTGATGTCGGTGATGAAATGCAGGACACTGCACGTGCTCTGGTGAGGACTCAGCTAATTCTAGCTTTGTTTTACCAGCTGCTGGCCTGCCAGGCCCACCAGGAACATCAGGCTCTCCGGGACCACAGGGGCCACCTGGAGTCAACGGGAGATGTAATCCAGCAGATTGCTATTACCACGTGTCACAGACTCGCCCACGCACCAGCAGGAAATAAAAACCCTCTCCCCCAGACACTTGGGCTCACAGTCACTTTTCACTCTTTCCAATAAGTTAATTTAATTTTTGAAATATTTGGTGCATTCTTTATTTCTCTCGACACTGCATGGTATATAGATAATTTGTAAGGCACAAAACTGAGCCTTTTTCTGTGTTATTTGCAGTGTCATAATGATGACATGATGTCATATATTTTCCAGAGTGCATTCCATGTGTTGTTTCTCATATTTATTTTGCTTAGAACAGAAAATAGGCCCAAATAATTTTCACAAACTTCTTTCTTCGAACAAAAATATTTTGCTATAACTTAAGACATTATGTATGCCTCCATATGTAAGCTGGCTTTATTTTTCTTGCTGGTGGTGAATTTTAAATGGAAAAAATACACTTCTGAAGTTACAAAGCATACTCGTTCATGGAGAATGCAGGACCTGAGCTGGAGCACTGAGAACTCTGTTTAGACTAAACATTCATGTCCCTCAAGGAGGCTCCAGCACACCTTCTGGAAAGGGTCTGCTGTGCACCAGGAATGCTGCCCACCATTTCACAGTCACACCCAAGATGGCAAAGAAGGAAACAAAGATCCGTTTATGATCTCCTTATCCCATCCAACGATGAGCTTCAGACTGACTGGAAAATATCCAGGAGGTGTCTCTCCTGACTGGATTTTGTCCCAGCTGGGGGCTTGTATGTTCCTTTAGTCATGGTTACACATACCCCAGATATCAAACACAAGAGGCTGCTGATGGACCGTTTTGGACTGAGATCTGGCACACCTTGTAACAATTACATGGATTGAGTAAGGGCACCAAGGCCTGTAATCAAGTTACTCTGCCATTAAGTCTGCCCAGAGCAAAGGTGACCCCTTGCTTGAACAGAGGCTGGTGAGTACATAGTCCAAGAATGGAACTTGGCAAGCCTCTAATCTTGGTGATGGCACTGTTTCCCTCTTCCTCCTGCAATATTCACATGCCGAAATAAGCTTGAGAAGAACATGGAATCTATAGAGTGCAAAACTCACAGGTCCTATTAACTGGTGACAGAAAATTTCTTGAATTCAATAGAAGTTTGGAAAAAAAAATACAGGACCCTCCTAGAAAGGTGTGCTACTGAGACAAGCAGCATCCAGTATTCAGGCATTTAGTAAAGGCTGCAGGAACAGACAATGTCAACGATGAACAAAAATCCCATAGAGTTCAAAGGGTTGAGCAAAAGAAAAGCTGGAGAAAATCAATCACACAGATGGTCCTGAAAAGCAGTGAGTAGGGGTGGCCAAAATTTCACATCTAATTATTAGGAAACCAATGATTCTAAGTCCTGTGGGATTTTGTACAGTGCAGTAGAAATAGAAGGTGTTATTCAGAGAACACACACGTCTGTAACCTACAACCTCAAAATGCACCTGTAGTACAAAGCCACACTGAGGACTCTTATCTCATCATTTGGAAGTCAGTCACTCTCCCACATCAGGCAGGAAAGTAGTTTTGATAACTTTGTGCTTGAGCAGTACTGAGCTACCAGGGAAATATTCTCAAATTGGAAGCGCTGGCTTCCAGAGAAGCTGTTGTGATACATGAATCTGGCTGACATCTGTGTTTTGCTTCAAAGCAGTTAAGGAATGACTGGTGGAAGTCTTTAGCAAAAGATGCACATTGGCATTTGTTCTGAATAGAGTACCTAGCACTTGTACCCAGAGCAGAGGAGCAAGATGAGAGCAAGAGATGACAGAATTAACTTAGGCGACAGCTGGGGAACTCAGGACACTTTCTGAAAGGGAAAGCACACATCCCTGACTTGTTCATTGGTTAGACGTGTGGAGGAGAGAAAGTGCTTGCTACAAAAGGATGTTAAAGGAAACACAGGGATAGAAGGCTGAGAGTAAACACCTGGGACAGGAGAGGGCAGCAGTAATGAGGATGGCAGAAAACCTGTGGCATACCATGAAACTATCTCCTGAAGGAGCTGCAATACACCCTGCAGCTGGGGATGCCTTGGGAAGTCACGGTGCTTTATCTGTTCCTTGTGAGAACGGGGTGGAGGCAATGGCTGTCCCTTCTCCAGGCCAGCACATCCTCTGCTCTGCAGGCAGCAGGCACCTGTCCTGCTGAAGTGGAGGTGCATTTGGGACAAGTGGTCCTGCCTGAGCTTAGCTCAACACAAGCTGCTCCCACTCCAGAACTGCTGTGCCCATGGAGCATGTTTTGGTTTGCTCAGTCTGATCACCCTTCCAGTTCTGGTCCTCAGAGCACTGGGAATGATGGGGTAGCTTGAAACAGAGCCCTGGGGCACCGAGCGCTGTGCGGGCCACGGGTCTGCCTGCCCAGAGAGCACAGCCTTGCACCAGCACATCTCAGTGTCTAAACATAGACACCAGAGGAGGAACAGCTCCACGTACTGGTGTCCATTCTCTGTAAGGAACTGCTGGTCAGGTATCTTGCATGAACGTTTTCTCTTTTTCTTTTTTTTTTTTTTTGTTTTTTTTCTTTTGTTTTGTTTTGGTTTTTTTTTGTTGTTGTTGCTTCTCTAGTAATTCCAATATATATAATAATCTAAACATTTTTTACTTCATAAGTTAACATTGAACTTCATTTTCTGTGATAATATTGAAAAGGGTGCTGTCTTGTGGTAGTACTTGTGTGACTTAGAGTTTCCCAAGCAGCCCCATCCTGGAAGGCTGCACGTAGACCATTGCACCACATTGGAGGTATCTGTATATTTTGGGGCTTTTAGCTTGCTGAAACCCAGCATCTGTTATCTGCCAGATGCAATTGCTGTATTTTAATTTACTTGAACTTATTGGAAAGCAGAACACTTTTTATATTTGAAGAAGTTTTATTTTTTCATCTATGTTTCCTACAGATGCCTTTTTCTTTTTATAGGCCAAAAAGAAAGATCTTTCTAAAATGTATTTGAATGCTTTCAGTTGATTTGCAGGTAACTTTGGTAATTATCTTGTTGCATTATTTTTATTTTGCTAAAAGCCTACTTTAATTTTCTCATGTGAGAAAACGGGTATTTTTTAATATGGGCTATCTCAATACTTATTTTAAGATGCCACATTCTTCACTGGGGTAGAACAGAGTTAATCCCAGATTAACTTTACTTCACGCTGGCTTGCTCTTACTTTGCATTTTTAGGCTTGAAAGTGGAATGTAGCTGGAATCGTGTCTGCATGACTTTCAAGTTTGGCCCCTGAAATTTCTTTTTAGTTTCAGACCGATGTTGTCTTAGTTTTTGGGAAGGAGGCCACAGAGGGAAGAGGGGATGCTTAATCTATTTTGCAGTTTGTTTTATCAGTTTTGTATCTGTTTTGAGCAGTTCATGCTGCAGTTAAGCACTACAAGGAAATAAACACGAGGGATTTTTTTTTTTTTTTTTCTAGTAGCATAAGATCTTTTAATCTGCTTTGGGTTTGTTTACGTGCAACAAGACTCAGAAGCGAAATAACTTTGACAAAGTGTTTCAAACCTTTTTTGAAAGCTCTTTAAGCTTTATCCTAGTTCAGGATCAGACTGTTGTATTTTAGGGCAAGTTGCTTTATCACCTATTAAGAGCGAGTAGGGGTTTTCTTTAAGTAGCTATGTTCAGAGCAACTCAGTTTGCCTGAAGTACAGAAACTTGCAAAGAGGGAAGCTTTCCCGAGGCTGCAGCAGACCTCCTGCTGTCCACATGGTGGAGTACAAAACATCCTTTCAGTACCAAGATTACAGCCCAGGCATAACTCTCTCAACAGCACAAGAGCTGACCCAGTTATGTGTATTCTCACAGCACAACAGTCAGTGTTTCAGATTTTGTTCTTTAGACTGGCTTTTTTTCTTTTTTCTTTCTTCAAATTCTCTTTAGTTTTGTATGGCAGTATTTGCAAAAATACTGCCTTTCTTGGATAATTATTGTCAGATGATATTGCTAAAATTTTATTTGTGTTTATTATTATGGTGTACTTTATGTATGTTACAAAAGAATATGTTGTGGTGGAACACCTCACTTTCAGGCATCGTTTATGTTCCCTGCAATGATATTTGCCTCCAGGGGAGGAGGGACTCACCTATGGTTAGTAAAACCTTCAACAGCACCTGATGTAAAATTGGGCAGCAGTGCAGCCTGGCAATGTTTTGAGAAGCAATATTCTTACCTTAAACTGGATTTGGTTTCAATGTTAAAAAGCACTGTGATATAGAAACAGGACTGATTATCCATCCTTCCCTTACATTTTATGATTGTGTGTTATGACAGATGTTAAATATGCAGAGCTTTGTTAAATAAGTGGGGGTGTTAATTAGTGGATAATTACACAAAATATTTTAGATCTTCTTTTTCACAAGGGTGAAATGTTATTTTTCATGTCCATGTAACTCAGTTTATTTTTTTCTTTTTTTCTGAAATGTTTATATGAAAGTCTTGTAAAAACCCCACTGGCTAAATTAGCATTTTATAAACTTGTTTCTCCAACCAGATTACATAAAACCAGTCCCTAATCTTCCATTTACCAATGTAGGTGAACTGTTGCTCTAATGTGAGATGTTAGAACAAAAAATGTAACACAGAAATCAAAACATTGCTGGTTTGGGCTGTGTTTTTATTGAGTTTTTCATAGTTTCTAGATGTACCAAGTCATGAAAATTTTTCCTGAAATCTGATATGCCCACTACAAGTCGATTGTACTGGATAGATGTTTAAATCACCTCCATGCATGTAGGTAGATGTAGGCCATGAAGAACAAGTTTAGCACCGAGATCATGTTGTGGTTGGTATTAAAGTAGAAAATTTAAGCTTCAGGATACTGTAAGGAAACGTGGTTTTCAAATATTAATTGCTATTAAACATTACAGATTCCAGACCAAAATAAGTTTGTAGCTAAAAAGATTGGGGTCTACATGTCTTTTAGCAGTTTTCTTTCTTAGTCTGCTATTCTATAAACACAAATGCATTTAATTACTTACTGCAGTTTTAATGTAAATATGTTCTGTCTCCAGTCAGAATGTTTGAAGGATTCTCAGTGACACACCTTGGGTTTTTGTAGTCTTTCATTTCTGAATTACATGCAGCTGTCACTGGAATGAATCACAGAACATGATGACTGGTTTTTGCCTTCCTTATATTTTTGGTTTGCAACATTCAAGGTTCAGTTCAATGGAAATCTATTAAGTGGATGAAAAATAACTTTTTGTTTTATTATGTGACCATGTACATCTGAAACAGGATGCTGGATAGAAATGGAAATATTTCACATACTTTCTGTTTGATGCTTTGTCAAAGTGTCAGCCTTTCTTTCTGTGTCAAATCACAAGGAGGAGGATAAAACTGCAAACAGGAGATAGGAGAGGCACAAAGCCACTGCAGTGAGCTCAGGGGAGAAGTCAGGGCGGGTTGGCTGAATTTGGGGGGATTGGATTTTGAACCCAGTTGAAGTCAGGCTTGTGCTTCCTAGGCCTGGTGAAATTTAGGGTTCTACAGTCTGGATTAAAAAGCAAACAAACAAACAAACAAAAACAACTAAATGCAAAACCTTGGTCTTAATATGTATGCAATTTATGGAAATTCTCTGAAAGCAGATACACTTCCTGCCCAAGTAGGAGATAATCACTTTTATTCAGGAAACTGATACACTGAACTTCAGTGAACTTCAGGAATTTTTATTTTTCTCTTGTTGCCTGTCTCTCCCAGGAGCAATAATACCAATGGCATTTTAAAGGACTCTGTGTAATAATTTCACCACTAACTTGATTTTCTTTCTTCCAATTTCATAGTGGCTTCAGAAAGTTTGTTTTGTTTACTGTCTGAAGCTGCCAGGTTTACTCATCCTTTTGAATGCACAGGCAGCAAGCAAAACAGAACAGGAATAACAAAAAATTGAAGGTAGGGAATAAAACTGAAGCTATAGCAAATCACACAGGGGTAACTTGCCCTACAGAATATAGATATTTCTTTTCTACTTATGACCCATGAGCAGAGGAGATGTAGCAACTGCAATTTTTAAGTATAAAGGAAGTAGAGGTTACATGGCCAAAAAATAAAACAGTGATGAACAGGTCAAACAAACACATTTCATCTAATTATCTAAGCAATTTAACAACATTTGGAAAAATGGAGCATTTGTACGTGGAGCACAACTGCTGTGTTCTCCCAGGATGAACTAACACTGTTTTTTCTGAACAAAGTGTTTCTTGGGAAACTTGGTTTCTTTTTCCTTCTGTCCTTCTAGTAACCTTCAAAATACCATCTGTTGACACTTTCCATATTTGAAAGAAAGCAAATTATGTTGTAAATCTGTGCTTGGCTCTGGGTGAACTCAGATCATGACCAAGCCATTCAAGGACACAAAATGTAGTGTAATCCTCCCTAGCCTTGGGTTCATACATCATTTAAGAGCTCCAAATAGTGCTCTAGAGCTTCTTTGGCTACAGAGACTTTGGCCTTTGTGAAACATTCAAGATTTTTTGGTAGCAGTTTATACTAAACTGCCTGAACCCAGTGATGGCTGAGGCAGAAAACTTAGATATAAATTCATACATTAGCTCTAGGTATATATAATTTATACATACATCTATATAATACATCCATCTCTTAGTTCAGTATTCAGCAGCACTTCTGAATACTTGCTAATAGAGTGATGGTGAATGATGTTAATCCAGCTGGCCTCTGGTCACTAGTGGGGCTCCCCAAGCCTCAGAATTGGGGTTGGTTCTGTTCAGTGTCTTTATCAGTGACCTGGATATGGGGATTAAGGGCACCTTCAGTCAGTTGCGGGCAATACCAAGCTGAGAGTGTTGATCTGCTGGAGGACAGGAAGGCTCTATAAATGGGGAAATTTGAGTAGGCTGGATTCGTGGATGGTGAGGATTGCTCCAACCCGTGCGTAGGACCTCAGCCTCAGCCTTGCTGAACTTTGTGAGGTTCCCTTGGACTCACTTCTCAAGCCTGTCCCCATCCCTCTGGATGACATCCCTTCCCTCCAGCGTGTTGACTGCACCGCACAGCTTGGTGTCCTTGGCAAACTTGCTGAGGATGCACTCTATCCCATGGTCCATGGCACCAGCAAAGACATTAAACAGTCCCAGTCCCAGTAGGGACCCCTGAGGAACTGGTCTCCACTTGGACACTGAGCCCGTGACCTCGACTCTTTTAGTGTGGTCACCCAGGTTTGTCTGTCAAATCCATGTCTTAAGTTTACAGACAAGGATGCTGTGCAGGGTAGTGTCAAATTCTTACGTCATTCCCTCTTCCTTCTTCTATCACCACTATGACCCTGTCAGAAGGCCACCAAATTTGTTGGCAGTTCTAGGTTAACAGTCAGACTTAATGATCTTAAAGTTCTTGTCCAACCCAAAAAAGTCTATAAAGTGGTTATCATGACGATTTTCTCTGGGTTCCTGCCTATACTGAAGTAACCAAGGAGCTAAAATATGTATTTATCACATACACATACATATTCAATAGCATATCACTGCAGTTAAACCTCCAGAACTAGAAGTGGTGACAGAGATCATGATGGATAAAAGATTTTCACTAGTTTTCTGTTCAATAAATCTCACAGAATTTTGTGATGCTGAACCTGAAGGAGATGAGAACAAGATTTACTTGGGATTTCACCAAGATTTCAGGAGCATCTGGTTAAAATTGGTGGCATGCTGGCAGTGGCTTGTGAAACCTCTCAGTCTCTTTGCACTGTGCCTTCTAAATTTATTTTTAAAGCTTTTTATTTTTTTTGTATCACCATAGTCAATACGTGTTTATTTTAAATTCATAATCCTGTCTTTATTTTCCAAATCTTTATTTTAATTGAATGTGCTGTTACTAAAAATCTTGTCTCTGGTATGTTATGGTGTGCACAGTCTACCTCTTTTCCATTTTTGTGTAAGATTTGGAATTGAGACTTAGATTAACCTCCTCATCCCATAAGGACTTACAATGAGCCTGAGGATTTTTTTCTTCAGTTCTTTAAGTTAAAACTGATAAGTCAGCTTGAAGGGAGAAAATCTTTCACTGTTGTAAGATTGTCCACTTATAAAGATTCTGCATTGAATTGACTCTCAGTGTTGAATGTGTTTGATTGTAATAATTCTTATTTGGGTTTTGCGTATGAATATTTTTGCTCCTACATGAGTTTCCTTCCATTGTGAAATTTTATGCATTTTTCAGGCTATGTTTTCTAAAGCACTTCACAATTGTATTTAAATGTGGGGGGTTTGCTTCTTTTGATTCATATGTATGCATTACGTACAGAAAACAATATTTTCATTCTGTTATCAGGTGAGATTTTTTTTCTTTTCAACAGTTTTACACAATTTATAGTCAAAATAAAAGTTTGCTGGTGAAACTACAGGGTTTTTTACTAGTGTTTTATTTGTTCCACTACCTAAGGAGTACTTTTGAGAACTCTGCCCCAAGTCAGAAAAAACTTTTTTTTTTTTTTTTTTTTAGGAAAAACCTAATTCAAAAACTTTTGAAAACACCTTTATGTGTTCCCAAGCTTTTGTGGAATCTTCTGGATTCGTTGCTCAAAAATGAAATTCTTTGCACTTGACAATTTTGGTGATTTCTTGTAGTATTAATGTAGGAAATCAGGTTTGGTGTAAGGAAGGTTTAACTACTATTTTTTTTTTTTTTCATAATTCCCTTCAGAGTATACATTATACCAGTACTTTCCCTTCAGTGTTATCTTACACGTTATGTGCAAAATGCAGAGCTCCGTGGATCTTGTTATGTCTCTGTTGTCACATGGCATCAAGTCAAGTGTTTGGAACATGATCAGATAGTTAAGGGGTAGGATAAAAATCAGTGCTTAACACAAGTAGGCCAAAGGTTGTATTGGAAAATTTGGATGGCTAATAATGAAAAGGAAGAAAACATCACAGGGTGGTTTCATTGTTTTCTTGGAGAGAGAATAAACTTCAGAGAGGTGAAGTCAAACCACAAATAGTTTAATTTATACAGAGAGGAGCAGAGTATCTACATTGCACATTTTCCTCTGAAAACTGAGTATCTAAAAAAGGCGACTTGGGCCATCTAATGGCTGCCTTCTGGCTGTTCTGGCTCTCAGTACTGAATGCAAAAAATTATTTATTAATTTGGGTGTTTGTAATCTTTTACAGGAAACACACATATTTCTAGGACTTAAAATATCCTGAGAGTGGCCACTAGCCTTTTATCTTCATGTCACAAGGCAAGCTGCAATGGGCTTCATATGGAATTACAAATGCAACATAAATTGGAGTCAAAAATGAAAAGGTTATTCCACATGGGCTATACATGGCAACCCTGTGATAGTACTTTTACAGATATTGGCAGCATAAACAGTGCCGGGGGTAGCAGGTTTTCACAAGAACTTCCCATCTAGGCTTCTGTAATTGAATTGAAGAGCTGAAGGAGGTTTAGCATGTACAATGAAGGGACTGTGCATGAAGGGTATGTGCTAGAATTTATTTTATAAAGTATGAAAGAATAGCTACAGCTGCAGTAAATAAAACTATCCTTTTTTATTTGATGGCTGCAGATGTTATTTCACTGTACATCATACATAGGAATTAAGTAGGGGCGGAGGAAAAATCACGGAAACTCTTTATTTAACAAAATCAAAAATAAAAATAGGCAAGTTCCTTTTATTTTCCCACAAAAGGAGAAAGCAGAAGGCAGCACCTGTGTATTTCTGTAAGCACCATTGTTCCAGCTTGTGTTCCTAAGTACTCCTTTTGGAAGAATGCACAACCACCGTGTTAAAAATACCTTACTGACACCTTGGTTGAAAGGTTTGTCCATGTCTGCATTTTTCCTTCGTCTGTTATTCTGTCCTCAGCTGTCTGTGCAGGCTGTAAACTGATGCTGACACACATCGGGCACTCTCAGGGCCCTTTCATGTTCTTCCCTGCTCTCTGTCCTGCCTGCATCCTGCAGGACGCTGGCTCGCAGTACCCGGGAGGGCCAGGAGGGCCAGGGGGACCAGGGACCCCAGGCTGCCCGGCCACCCCAGGGGGACCTCGGTCACCGTCACGGCCTTCCCTGCCGTAGCTGGCTTTGCCCGGCTCACCTGGAAAAGTGGATGCAGGTCTAAGCGTTAGCAATATACGACTTGCTTAGCATAATTAGCATCCTGTCCTTAAAAGCTGTATGAAGATGGTTTTTCACTGCTCCCAGGGTATTCCCAAGAGGGGTGTCAACTTACAGGGACAATTTTCCTCTACCCAACACCCAGTCTGCGATTACACAGCTACAGCAATGAAATTTCAGTCCCAGTGCTCTCCAGCTGTACTAGTGCAGGTCTGCTGCTGTACAAAGTTCTGCAGGGTACTCTTCTCAGACAACCCACATAGAGCAGGGTAGATGCTGCTTGCTACCACGGAATTTCATTAGCTCTCTGGAAAAAGCAGTACCAAAAATGTGGTGGTTTTTGTTCCACTCAGATGGTTGGGGAAATAGATGTAAAGTCTGGAACTGCTGAGCACTAAAGTAGTTATTACTTCTAAATCTTCAGTGAAGAAAGGAAAATCAGTGATTTCAGAAAGCCTCTTCCAGTGATAGTTTTCTACAGAAAGCCTTTCTGAGTTACACAGACATCCTTGGGATCAGTAAATACTAAACTTTTGTTTTCCTTTTTCACAAAAAGTATGAGTAGTTAATCTTGTTATATAAATTCATCTTGTTATATAATATATAAATATTTATTATATATAAATACTTATATTTATACATAAATATAAAAAATGTTTATAAATATATAAATTCTTGTTATATTAATAATCTACTGTAGAAATACAGATGGAAATAAGAAGTTTGTGTTCATTTGCTGGCCACTAGAGGCCAGCTGTGCTTCATCCATGAGCAGGAATCTCTCCTTGGAGCCATATTATATAATGCTGCAATGAATTACCACAGAAATAAAATAATATCCTAAATTATGTCTAGAGATTTTGAAGACTCTTGTGTCTGCCAGTGAGATAATCTAGAGGTTATGGCCTCTTTCTGTTTATTTATATATATAATTATATATGCATATAATATATATAAAAGATATATTAAAAGAGGTGATTTTTATTCGTGTGTGCAAGTGCCTCCTTTTTTAAATGCTTCCTTTACATTTTTCTTAATCTTTCTACACTGACATGATAAATGAGGAGGTAGCTTTTTGCTTTTAAGTTTTTAATTCTGATTTCTGACTGAATCACCATCTTAAAGTAAAAATAACAAAGCACTGTAATTTTGGAGTTTACTGCTTAATTGACTACTTTTATCTTTTCAAGGCAGCTTGAAGTATCAGTTCTGAGTAAATTTTTACTATTTATCTTCTTTATCCTCACCCTCTTATAATTTACCTGGAAGACCTCTTGGTCCAGGATGACCTTTCAGTCCTCTGCCTGGAAATCCTCTTTCTCCTCTTTCTCCTGGTTCACCTAAAGCAAATTCATGAAAGATTAGTTACAGTCTGCCGGGAGTACCATTTTCAGTAAATTCCCTTTTAGAAGTGAACAGTTAATAAGCAGAGAATTCAGCTGGCTGTATATATTCTCAGCATTTTTCAGTTATGTCCTGACACATATCCACATAAAACGTTTGGGATTTGATTGGATTTTTTGACCCATTTAGTCACACTCAGAAGCAGACAGGTTGGGGGGGGGGGGGGGGGAAGAAACCATCCAGAACTGGACAGTAAGTACCACATGAAATGTCACAATTTATATAACAGGAACAATCCAGAGTCGCGGGATTTCAGGATATTTGGGATACAGACAGGTTATTGACTTCTGCAAAACCATACAAGCTCAGCTAAGAAGTAAAAATTCTCTAGTGTTGGTCCTGGAGACAACCAGTGCAGAGGAGAAAAAAGGTGGCTGCACAGATTATAGTACTCCGTTGATATTCACATAAGGCATTGTTTCACCTTTACAAAATAACTTTTTTCTCAGATAATAATATCATGGTATTTTCCTATGGTGGACACACAGAGTTTCTTCAAGCCATATCTTGCTCCAAAACTGAATCATCTTAGTAAGAGGAAGGGTTTTTTTTTTTTGTTGCAAAGTTCAAATTCTATTCACTTTTGTCTGTACCATAACACAAAGTATATTCCCAGTTGTGAATATCTTATGTTGTTTGGGAAGTTTTTTGCCTTTTGTTTTCATGCAAGTTAAAAGTCACAAGTTTATGCCTAATAATATTTATGTGAGCTTTATTTTATGCTTCAATACTGTGTTGCACTGTAGTGAGGAAAGTTAGAATAGACAGCTGGGTTTCTGGCTTGCCCAGAAATGGCACAGCAGAAAAGAAGGGAGCTCTGCAAAGGAACACAGGAGTCAGTACAAAAGTCCAGGTTTTATTAAAAGATGCATGCAATGTACTAAAGGAAGAATCTGATCTCCACGCTACAGACTAACTAGTCAGCATGGAGATCAGGCCTGCCTTTGAAAATACAGCTACTGCAACCCCAGTTCAGGTTATCAGTAAGTACTTCTGCTTTCTCCTGCTACCTAATACTGCAGAATAGTGTTTTCTCCTACTTACCCCAAATGTCTCCCACTTTTTATTTCTGTTTCTGAACAGAAATAGTCCTTCACTACCCCAGATTGCTCATTAATGTAACTAAATTTCCTTCCTTGAGGTACCTCTTTTGACTCTGCCATTGTTGCTGCTTTTAAAATCACCTTACTTTTGTATCTTCTGCTGTGCCTCGTGGTTAAGACTTTGCTGTGTTTCTATCTCTTATTTACTATGATCTTTTTTAAACCATTCTCATTATCTTCTTACTGTTCCTTTCTATCACATGTCCAAGTACCCCTTTCCCCTCACTCCAGTCTCAGACAACTCTCCAAATGGATGGTGAAAATCAGCTGAACCCTGTGACTTCTCTGGAAATCTGGTAAGTACCAGGAACACAGAGTCAAGTATTGAGAGTTTTCAGGTTGTCTGCCATGTACTATCATTATAGCTCTTGCACATGAGAGCATTCACCACTTCCCTTGTGTCTATAATGGTATTGCAAGGTGTACTCTAAGGCAATTTGGAATTTGATTACAGTTATGATAGCTTTTTGTTAGTTAAGGTTTTTTGTTTGTTTTGGGGGATCTTAATGCTCTGTTTTTTTTTTTCTTTTAATATTAACACAGTGTAGCCTGCTGTGTATTGAATCAAACTTTGCATATCCCATATATCAACTTTGTATTTCTGGTTTTTGTTTCTTTTGCAGATGACATTGCATTGAACAGTAGCAAAGCTCCAGCAATGATGCTATTAAGTTTTGCTTTGTGTTCTAATCCTTCTCTTAAAGGTTTTCCAAACTTCACTTTCAAATAAACCTTGAATCAAAGTAAACACCCTACTCCGGCAACAGAACAGCTTTGTGCAGAGAGATGGTCTTATTTAAAAATTATCTCTTTGGAAAACAAATCAAAACAACTGCTGAATAGAAGGTCATAAGACTTTGCAGAAAATTCTACCCTGTAGTTCTCTGGAGGAGAATAGAACCTCTCAGTCATGAACAGAAGAGATTAACTTAGAAGAAAGATTTTGTGTAAAATGTAAATCAGTTTTACCGTGGATTTGTCCTTTCCTAAGAATCGATAGACTCTGGCACCTGGTGAAATGATGCTTAATGGCTCAAGTATTATATGCAAATAAAAAGGTAGATTATTATCAGCCCCTTGAAATGTGATTAACTGTGTATGCTTAGAAAAGTAGACTAGATTTCAGTGAAGTAATCTGACTGCTTACATCAGCTCTTGGGACCATGATTCTTGCAGAAGTTAGGTCAACAGCCAGGCTGAACGGAGGAAAGAGAACCACAGCTGGAATCACGTGTGGTGTTTGCCATCAAATGACTTCTACAGTGTGAGAAAGGACAAGCATCTGCCCTGAACTAGAAGGAAGCAGCTGAGTCAGAGTCCTAATACTGATTCTCACTCTCATGGACTTTTAAGGTTATGTGGTTTTTAGGTGCTAAAAAGCATATTTCTAACCAAGTCTTGCTAAAACCAGGCCAATGAGCCCTTTTTGTCACTGTGGTAAGTGACACAACAATTACAGCAAACAGCTTACATTCCTAACTCGGGATCCTTTTTGGTCTTCACACGTGTACAGCATACATTCATAACTTGTAAGCCAAGGAAAGGGGCAACACCAACAAGACCAAAACAAACCCCAAAAAACCAAAACTGAAGCAGCCACGAAGTGAAAGCCAGTTGGAGAATTTCTTACCTTTAGGACCTTTACGACCAATCTCACCAGGGGGACCTTTAAGGCCAGGCAGACCACGGGGGCCAAGCTGTCCTGGGAAACCATTTTCACCAGCAGGTCCTGGAGCACCTGGTGGCCCTGGTCGTCCAGGAAGACCTGGAGCACCAAATTCTGGCCTCCGAAGGCTGGCTGCCAACTGGGCTAGTTGTTCTGCAAAGAGCAGGAAGACAGTTATGGAGTAAGTGAACATGAATGAGGAGATTCCCATGATCACTGAAAAAGAATGTATGTTCATTGCTACAGGAACTGACAGATTACATTACAGCACCTTCCTTTTTTACATTGCTATTTACAGAGTTTATTACAGGTAAGGTATTATCTTATTATAGAATAAGATATTTATCCTATTTATAGAGGTTTTTTTAAAAATACCCTTTTGAGCAGTATCAAGAACAGTGACAACTACTGAAAATTAAGACATGAGCAGCAATTTCATTCTGTAAACTCTTAACATTAGAGAGGCATAATAATCCAAGAGACATCTTCAACTGCAAGTAGTGAAAAATTTCTTTTGTGTTTACAGGGCAGCATAAATTTCTCAACTAAGTAAATTCCTTGCACCCAACTATATTAGAAAAGCTTCAGATTTCTGTGTGTGACAAGAACTCAGCAAATTAGGGTTAATTTAGAGTACCTCTGTATTGCTTTTATTTTAAGGTATGTTATCTCCAGAAACCTCTCTTTCATTCCTCTACTTTTAACCTTTCGCACAGTTTGTTTGCTGAAATCTAATAGTGCAGACAAAACTGCTCTGGTCTGTGGCCTGCTTACCACAGCAGTAGTGTGGAATCAACAGACAGTTCAAAATATATACATATAAACAAGGGACTTCCTCCTACTGTGTCCACATTCGCATGTGGAAAGATTTTCCACCAGGTCCCCTGGTGAGGCTATGCAATTTGTTCTAGGTAAGCATGGGGAAAATCTTGGTTGCCTCCACAGAAAGCGATTATCCCAATTTAAATGCAAAATAAACAACAAATACTTTTTAGCCCATTTACCTTGCATGACTCTCATGCAAACCTGCTTTATGTGCTGATCGCTTGGTTCTTTTCCCTGGGATTAAAAAAAAAAAAAAAAAAGAGAGTTTTAATAAAACAGTTGATGTCACATTTACATTTTATGAGTGTGCCTGATGCAAAAAAATGCTGTCAATAAACAGTTGTCACATTTTAACCCCAGCTGGCAAAACACCACACAGCTGCTCACGCCCATAGCCCACACCTGTGGAACACAGAAAGAGAAATAAGTTTAAAGAATGAAGAAGTAGAAGGAATGGGTAGTAAGAATAAGGGGAAGAGGAAGAAGAAAATATACAGAAAAGACAATGATAATGCAAGTGATTCAAATGAAAGCAGTTCTCACTAATTTTCCCTGGTTACATGGCTGAGCATGATACCATATGGTATGGGATATCCCTTTGGTCAGTTATGGTCAGCTCTCCCAGCTGTGCCCCCTCCCAATTTTTTGTGCACCTCCAACCTACTCACTAATGGTGCAGTATAAGGACCACGAGAGGCTTTGATTTTGTGCAGTGTTCATGAGTAACCAAAACATCATGCAATGGCTTGTGTTGAAAGGGACCTTTGAAACCACCTGGTTTCAACCCCTTTCTCAGGGCTCCTTCTAATCTGGCCTTGAACCCTTCCAGGGATGGAGCATCCACAACTTCTCTGGGTGAACTATCAGTACCTCTCCATTCTTGCAGTGAAAAATTTCCTCCTAATATCTAATCTAAAACTATGCTCTTTCACTTTGATACCACTACCCTTTTTCCTGCTCCTATCAGCATGCTATAAAGATTATTTTCAGCACAAATCCAAAATATAACCACATACAGGCCACTATAAAGAAAGTTGACTGGATCCCAACCAAAAACAATCCACAAGCCACTAAAAGCTGTTCCAGCTCCTGCAAGTGCAACTGTTCCAGCTGGTGTCAGCTTCACTAGCAAGGTAAAGTCTGTGAGTGATGCTCCTTTGTATCAAACATGGTTTGGTTCCATGCACACTACAGGGGTAGGTGGGCATCAGAAAACAGATTTGAACTGAAAGCTGTGCCCCAAGCATAAAGCTGTGTACAACCCAAGATTGCTCAGGTGTACACCATGTCTGATGAGAGGCACACTGCTCTTCAGACTGCTGTGGCACTTCAGTTTGGAGTGTGTACATGAAAAACCAGGAGTGGTGTGAGTGAGAGATAAAGGCTGAAAAGATACCAGTTGCATGAAAACAGTACTTACAGCTGGACCTTCGCTGCCAGGCAGGCCTGGGGCACCCTGCTCACCCTGCAAGCCTCGTGGTCCAGGTGACCCTCGTGGCCCTTCCATTCCAGGCAGTCCCCGACTTCCCTCAGGCCCGCGGGAACCAGGGTCTCCAGGATTACCAGCCTGGCAAAGAAAGACAGGAATTTCAATGGACTGCTGTAGCAGTGATAGACTCATTCTGACATATCAAAATGGTGACAAGGAGCTATTCACAAAGGCAAAGAAATGAGTGCTGAAATGCAGTTGTTCAATAGTTTGGGTGGTTTTTAATAAGCAACTGGTGTCAGTAGTTGCATGGATTTTAGAGGTCTGTATTCTTCAGTTCCAGGGGAGATGTGGAAAAAGAATCTCTTCTGTCAAAATAGGTAAATCAGAATTAATACTGACATGCTCAAGATGGCTGTCTACTCTCATGTATGTTAACATGGAACATTTGTAGACATCATGAACATTCCAGTTCCCTTCTTGCTCCAAATGCCTTTCATGTCCTTCTGTAGAGAATACTACAATGTGAACCTCTACTGTGTAGCCCCAGGTTGTTTGGGAACACATATTTTTGCTTTGTTTACTCTGTCAGAGCCAGAGCTAGTTCTAGTGCCTATGCTGGAGTTTGCTGGCAGAGGGGAAGGGATATCCTCACACAAACTGACATTGACAAACTGCCTGAACAAATGCAGTGATGCCTTATTTCACTCAGGGAAGGGTTGGAAAGTTATTCCTGACCCTGGGGAATGAAAGGATTGATGGGACTGTGTCAATACGTCCACTTAAGTACACTGAGTAAACCAAGCTATAGCTTCTGCTCCAGTAAATTTACTAAGAGTTATAAAATATCATGCAGAGGGAGACCTATGCCAGCAGGCACCTCTGAATTATTGTATTTGGTTTGAGTGATAATGATCTGGTAGAGGGGAATCCACAGGGGTGGCTTCTCTAAGAACTGCCAAAAGCTTCCCTCATGTCCAGCAGAGCCAACACCAGTGAGCTCTGAGACAGACCTGCTGGCCAATGCCAAGCCATTTTGTGATGTTAGTAAAGCTTCTGGGATAACATATTTAAGGAGGAAAGTATTGCTGCCCAGAAATAATTGCAGCCAGAGAAGAGCAGGGTGAGATTATGTGAAATGAACAGCTCCACAGACACCCAGGTCAGAGAAGAAGGAGGGGGAGGAGGTGCTCCCCTTTTGTTACACTTCCCATTATCCTATTCGTGACTCTGGTAACAAATCAGTAAATTTCCCAAGTCTGTTTTGGTTGTGACTGTAAGAGGTGAGTGATCTTTCCCTGGCCCTTTATCTGGGCCCATGAGCTTTTTGCTGCATTTTCTCTTCCTTGGACAGTTTAGAAAGGGTCTGGCAGCGTGGCTTTGGTGTACTCCTGATGTCAAATCAAGGTCAAACCACCACAGCTGCTTTCAATACAAGTTAATTTACACCTATGAATCAATAATTGTAATAACATAGAAAAATAACACGCAAAAGAAGAAAACAAAATCCATTAAAAAAAAACACACAAGCAAGAAAAAGAAAAATCCTACATACTCACAACTTCCCAAATCTACTGGGGGAAAAAAAGAGAGCAACACCCACCGAATGAGATTCTAAAGAACAAAATAGTCAGCTATGATATCAGTTAAATCCACAAGGTGGAACCATTTTGGTTATAGCTGTGCTGCATCCCAGAGAGCTGCAGGCTGTCCCTATCAGAACGAATCCCAAAGAACATGCTTCCATTGATGCAGTAAGACAGAACAATTGCTTGTATGGACTACACAACTGGGAAGCCATAATTCCTTTCTTCCCTACCTTGCTGAGTTATCCCAGACAGATTACTCACTCCTGTGAGGGTACTCACTGGGATGAAAAGCACTCTAGGCTCTCATCAAGACAAGAGAATTTGAAAAAACTAGGCGGATAAAATTATGGATTTCTCTTCTAATCTATCACTTCCTCACATCCTTCATGTAAGATCTTCATCAGCAGTAAACACTCTTTAGCTTGCATTTGCTTAGCCCAAAGGTTACCCAGAACACTAATTACACAAGCACAGGATTTTTTAGTTATGCTCAGTCTCAGTTCCCCATAGGTATTTTAGTATCACAGCTCATACTGTCAGGTGCTGTAGCAATCCAACTCTTCAGTGATCCTGAAATAATAGAATGAATTCAGTTCTCCACTTATTTTTTATGTGACACACAAAATTCTGCTCACCTTCCACATCAAAGTTATCATTTTGCAATAAAACAAAACAAAATTAAAGTAAAATTAAAACCCAATAAAAATAAAATTAAGGAAGCTGGGCCATAAATACTTCTGATTTCACAGACATCACAATCCTGCTGCCAGCTTTGTAACAGTGGCATGCAGCCATTGCACTGAGCCTCCTTTCCATCCAACACCTACTGTACAAAGGGTGCATTCATTTTCTTTTTAAAAAAAAATCTTCGTTGGCTAGAAAACTGCTGCTGAATGATGCTTCTCTTTTATAGAGTTAGAATCCAGGAAACGAATTCCTTTTCCAAGCTGATTCATTTTAATATTAACTGTATTCAAAACTTAAACAGAAGAAAAGCTGCTAAAACTCATTCAATTTAACTGTGATAAAGAGCTCATCTTGTTATTTGTGTTTTTATTTCCTTAAATCAGAACCCATCCATATGATCCACTAGATCTCTGTATTTCTGTAACAATGATATTCATTATACTTACAGCTCCCTTTGCTCCTGGTAATCCCATGTCACCCTAAAAAGAAGACAAACTATATTAGAAGAAAGTCTCCTTACCACAGACAATACAAATGCAGTAAATGTAACATGATGTTTCTTTCAATATAAAAATTTCATCTATTTAGTTGATATATGAAAAATTGCATAATGAATAATTACAATTCCTTTGAGAATAAAACCTTTATTTTGAGTGGGTTTTGTACAATTCCTTTATCAAAAACTTTTCTGTAAGTTGCAAATGAGAAAGCATGATTTTTATAATTGGTTTTGTATTGTTTCTCTTGGAATTAGACACATGGCTCTAACCTCTCAGTCACAGGACAATCTTAGATAGATGATTTATTGGAAACTGTTAGAAGAATCATTTTTTTGACCAGGATTTTCTAGTTTCTATAAACTGACAGAACTATGGATATTGGTGCTGTGTTAGTGCTGAAAAACTGCAACAGAAACTACCTAAAGTTCTGTGAAGAAGCCAAACAACAAGTTTCTATTTCCAGCAGTCTTTCTCCTGGCTTCAACAATACCAAAATCCCTCGATCACCTGACTGAAAATAGCAATTGCACTATTCAGAAATGTTTAGGTTTTCCTCTCAACTGGAAAAAAAAAACCAAAAAACTTTCAAAATATTGTAATCACCTGTGAAATAGATTAGCATGAAAACACCGAAGTAACTTTGAGTAATTTTTGTAGATTGTACTTTCCCAGTTCCTAAATGTCATTGGTGAAATAACTGGTTTCCAGTCAAAGGCCAGTCTGTTAATGAACATGTCATAATTGAAATAGAAGTATCTGTTATCCATTTAAAACCAGACTAGCTGTCAGCACACTTAACCCATAATATTGCTTCCTGGGAATCTGCAGAGGGACTGTAATGCTCAGTTACTGGACACATACCTCACTAAGGCTTTCAAAATTGCAGCCTATGGGGAAAAAAACCACTGATTTCCAGCATACAGCCTGGCTAGCATTCTTTGAATAGGGAGCAGTTTACTTCCTTTAGAAAGTTCAGTTCTGGCTGTGCTGGATGAGGCCCCATGGGAGCCACTGGACCAGTGGGTTTCTCTTTTGGCAGGGAAACAAACCCTCTTGACCCAAAGGGCACATGACCCAGGAATTATCCATGTCAATCTACAACATGCCATACTCCTGCAGCACACACACACACACACAAGCGCGCACACACACACATATATATAAAAATATAGCTGGATATATAGATATAAATATATAAACATATATATGTATATATATATGCAATATCACAGTGCCACAGCCTCTTCCCAGTCCATTTTTCCTCTCTCTAACTAATCATTGCAAATCATATTTCCAAAGAGAACGTCAATAAAAAATATTTCCTTTAAGTGTGAGTCATTAAGGATATATATTAACTTTCCTTCTGTTTCACCTGAATTAAACTACTTGCTCATCTTCACTGCCTCAAACACCAAGAATTGATGTGCCTGTGTATGCATGTCTATATATATTATTATATATAAACACTCCTCTATAAAATCCTACATACAAACACAGACTCATCCTTTTTCTTCAAGGCAGTCTATACTATATTGTACACCTAACAGAACCTGCATATTTCAGTGCTTTCCAAACAGCAGGAATAGAATAATTGGGCAAATAGAACTGCTGTACTCTGCAAGGGCCAGTTGGTATAACACTGAAATATGCCTTTCAATGATGAAAACATAATTCCTGAAGCGCTCCAATACTTTATATTTTTAATTTACAACAACAACATAATATTATATCAGGTAAAGCAAAAAAAAGTGCCTTACTAAGTCACCCTTTTCTCCTCCATCTCCTTCTGCTCCAGGTGCACCCTATATGAAAGAAAGACATACTGTTAGCCTTCAGATTTAGTCAACTTTATGTGACATTCTGTACTGTGATTTTAAAGTACCATGATCTTTAACATGACTTACTTGTTCACCCTTAGGTCCTGGTTCACCCACGGAGCCCTAAAAGGTTAGAGATTAAAAATTTTTAAAAATAAGTCTTCATAATTTTAAAGTTCTGGTTCTAAAGCACTCTAAATGTTATTTGATCCTAAATTGCACATTCATGCAAGAGACTTTTAAAGCTGCAAATTTTTAATAATTAAAGTACTTAAATCTTACTATGTAATTTATGTGACAGAGTGAAGGCAAGTACTAGTGTGGAACATATAATCCACCACCACACTGTACAGTACAGATTCTTACTGTCCAACAGTACATCTCCCCTTTACACGAGAAATGCTCTCGCAGCTGCTCCAGGTCTGCTCTGAGAATTACTTAGAAGCTACAAGTAAATAAATCCAGTAAGTTAGATCTTAGGAATATAGAACTACTATATATTCCATATTGCTGTAGGCTATACTGGCCCTGCTAATGTGGGAAAAGCAGAGACATCCACAAGTACAGCCACAATCTTGTCCTGCGTGTTTCTTAATTCTCAATGTCTTTCAGCAAATCTGTGTCTAGGATTTTGATCACTCTAGTTACAGCTGAAAGGTTTGTATTTTAAAGTCAATATTCCTTTTCAAAAAGAAATTAGATTATGTTTCATCTTAGAATCCTCTAACAAAACATACCTGTGTGGACAGGCAGGAAACAAAGAGAAATAAATTAATGACCCAATTAATTTCAAGCATATGTATTTTTTTCTAGAGCAAAATTATTAACTTTTTAGAACAGTATATAATTTAGGAAAATATTTTTGTATTTGCATTCTGTTAGAAAACCAGTCACACGATCATTTTAATATTCTTTGCAGTCTGTGCATGTTCAAAGATATGCATTCCAAATGAACTGTAAGTGTGCATGATAATCCTGTTTTTGTAAAACAGACAGAGATGCAGCAGTTTCTCTCCCTTTTCAGAGATCCATTCAATTCACATAAGATATAGGCACACAGACTGATGTAGCTTTTATGAATTTAATAAATTCTGACATGTCCTCATGTTCTCGAAGATGAAGAGCTAATACTAAAATATCCACAAAGCTAAGCAGTATAAATGACAGCCTATTTAACATTCCGACTTTGTCAAACAACACTGAAACTATTTTGTCTGAAGTGTTCTTGGCATTGTGCCTTGTTAAGGCTTCCGAACTACACAAAAAAAGACATTGGTTTCCATTGGTTTTTTTGGCAGTTCTTTTTCTCTCCTTACTCTTCTTTAGTGCAATAAAACTGCTAGTAGGTAATGCTGAGATAGAACAATCTATGGCTTTTGTGAGCCTTGTCCTGCAATGTTTGTATAAGCAAATATAAAAATCACAACTGAAACTACTGGAATCTATTCTACATTGAATCCAAAAAGTGCAATGTAGACAATAAGGCAAGATGTCAAATTATGAAAATACTATTCTTGACATACTGTCTATCTATTTTGCAAAATTCCCTCTCAAATCATACTCAAGACCTAATTGCAAAACTGCCTGTCAGCAGGATCCAAAACTGTACGAAGGGCTACTTTAACTACTTAGCAGTTCAAAGGATCATGTTGCAGTGCCAAGGTATGGCAATTAGCTTGGTGCTGTTTAACTGTCTAAAATAGACAGAACCCGAGTGTATGAAACCAATCCAAAATACGTGAATCAGAAGCAGCCCAAGTGGTGAATGCTGGGGTTTGCCCATTATCACTGTTGCATGGGCATAACCACCCTGTAAGGTTCACTGAAGCACAAGCCATTGCTCCTGTATTGCTTTGTCCTGCTCTCTCTGCTAGACTACATCAGGTGTGCACCTGATGCACACAGCTCCTCACCCAAACCAGCGGCAGTCTAGTTCAGGCCCCAAAAGAGGCAAAGACCTAGGCTGTGACCTCCTCTTCCAGCCTGAAAACCCACCCAGGCACAGGGTGACATGGTGCGGATTGGTCCATGTGGGCTTGGAAACAGGAACACCAACCCTGCAGTTAGCACACAATACTATGCTCGTAACATTCAATCATTATTGCATCCATCAAATTTTGTCTCCTCTCACTTTTGCATATTACTTCAGTAAAAATAATTGGTGATTTATTCTTTAAGTGGTCATCACCTGCATGTAGACAAGATGCCAACAGATAGTACACAATATTTAACAGCTTTGGGATCAAGAATGGCTACTGATATACCAAATTAATGAATTATACTGGCTTCTGACTGATATTTACATCAACTCTTAGCATGTAGATACAGCAACACAACAGAACTTTATAGCATCCCTGTGTACAAAACCATGACATTTTGAAATCAGAATGGGAGGAAAGGTTACCTCAGTCTAGAACTTACTCCTAGACAGGGTTGACCCAAAGACTGGGCTTAATAGGCTACAGAGACACCTCTTTCCAAATTGAGAAGGTTGTTTGTGTAAGACTGATGCAGTTGCAAAAGCTGAAGGGAAGAGGAAGGATAGAGTAGCAAAATGCTCTCCAGGTGTGTGACTTAGAAGAGATACTGCAGATCAGTGCTGCTTGGCAAGGTGGCAGCCATGCTAAGCCTGCCCCAGAAAAGTCAGTCCAGCCTCTGTGCAACCAGAAAATAAAATATGAATCAAAGATACAAGTGGAGAGCTAAAAAGCAGTCATAGGATTAAATAATTGTTAGCCTAGCACTTTGGACTTTAGGGTATTTACACAGAGCATCAAAGTGACCTCGGGTTTTTAAAAACAGTCTAGGCACAGTTAGATACTCAGAAACCTCTTGGTTGCAGCCTGAATCTCTCTAGGTCTGTTTACAGCATCTACATTCTACTTTTTATCCTAGAGATCCAAACCATTTATATGGCAAATGAGGAAAATCAAGCACCTTTGGAGGGAGGGTGTCAGCACTGCAAAAAATGTTAGGTGTTTTCCTTCTACCTTTGCTTCCTCAATACCTTCAATCTCCCTCTGGAGAAGTCTAAAATATGAATTATAACCAAACTAATACAAAGAGATTGCTTTATGTCAATACTTACATTTGACTAGAAACATGTGTCCTGATCTCAGCATTAAAAGAAAACCAAACAAACATGAAAAAAATACCTCAACAACATCAAAGACTTAGAAGATTGCTTTTAAGTACCTGAATAACTTTTTTTTTTTTTTTTAAAAAAAGCTTTTGTTTCCAAAAACAGCAGTATATCCTATCCAGAAACCCTATGATGTTCACTGGGAGCATACCAAGGGCAGGATTCCTCTGCTCAGCCAAGACATTCCACAGCAGTTCTACCCATCTCTGACTAACAGTCCAACAGTCCCCTGGCTGTCAGGAGGATGTATGAGGTACTTCACAAGTATAATTCATTTAATACTGATGTAGACATGCCTCAAGTAAGGAAGATACAGTATGAAACTTAGTATTTTTTTATCAAGTATGTCAGAAGTTTACAAGTGAATTCCACCCTTTGCAGTCTCCTATAGCCAGGAGAAGATAAGAAACATCTCTGGATTAATGTAATGTCTTCAATAATATACATTGAACAAAGCAAAATAAATTCTGCAGTTATGTGAGGCTCCTAGGGACCAATCCTTCCCTCTCAGCAAAATACTACAAGAAGGACTTATATCCTGTAATTTTGTATGTGTGCATAGGTGTCTCAATAGCTTCATTACACCAATAGCTGCATTAGCATGTGCATTTCCACAGCAGGTCCTAAGACATGTAACAGGCATCACTACAACAGCAGGTGAGGGTTGAAATTGCAAAGCTCTATAGTGACCACAGACCATGACTGTCCATTTCATATCTGGCTGTGTCAATGATTTACAGTACAATTTAGGTCTTTATTCAAACTTAAAAACCAAAAGAACATTTACATCAATAATCTTATTTCAGTCCCTTAAGTGACAATGTCAAGACTTTTCCTGTACATGTTTATCAGCTACAAGTAGTTAATGGGCTCAGAAAGCACCACTTTCAAGCAGTTAAAATACTTACATACAAAACAAGAAAACAGACATTAATTCGTGGAAAAACTGAAAACAGTGCTCAACTTATGTTGTTTACTCCTGGCATCAAATTGCATGTACGAGTGCTTTTCTTACCCGGTCACCTTTACCACCAGGAAGGCCTGGAGGACCAGGCAGTCCAGGAAGTCCAATATTACCCTGGGGACCCTGTGAAAATAAGTCAAGAATGTAAACTTAGCCAATCTGATTTAGAATTAACAACTAAGGGTCATACCCTGAAGCAGATGGGGCAGCACCTTATTCCCAGAGCACACTTAGCTTGATGAAAGAGGATTATCTGATGCAAATTGGGCTGATCCAAAGTACAGAACTTTAAACAGAATCTTATTATGAATTTATAGCTGACAATCACAACAGAAATTACTTACAGGGTTTTCCACCCTTCAGTCCCTCAACAACAGACTGGTTCTCTTAAAAATACTTCCCAAGATCTTGCACTCTGCGACTTGCACATTCCTCTGTAACAGTAGGCTCTTTCAGCCCAGACCTCCCCAGCTATGCTTCTGTCTGATTCTGTGCAAATACTGCTGGAGCTCTGGTAAAAGGTGGCATTCATAATGTGCTCCATTCATTGGTTTCACATAGCTGTTAGCAGAAAGCTGGTCTCTCACTGCTCCTGTTCCCTGGAGCCCACACAGGAGTGTGCAACTCAGATTTTCATGTCACAGGATTTATGGGTCTATCAAGTAGAAGAAAAAGTCACACACATCTCCATGTAATTTAAAACAGCATTTTCTAATATTAGCACAGTCACAGAGGACTGAAAAAGAAACTGAACCACCACTCATTTCAATGTTATTTTCAGTTCCCTGCATGGATAAATGGGTAAGTGTAGTTCCAGATGATACTATAACTCTTTGAAAGTAAACAGGGGCACTGAATATGGAAATAAACTGCTTACCAACTTCCCTGGTAAACCTGGAGGACCTGCAGGACCTGTCTCCCCTCTGCTACCCTGGAAGCAGAAATAGAGGGACAACATAATTTCCTGGAATTCTTCCTGTGAACTGGGAATAAAGTATGATTTTTTTTTTTTTTTTTCCTTAATGGTAAGTGATTTACACTACTTAGCTGTTGGGTTTAACTGAAACTTCTTTTTCATAGTGCAAAAATACCATATGCATTAAAACCAGTGAAACTTTCTGAGTAAACATTTTTGGTTAACAATGGCATATAACCCTTATTTGGCATTAAATGATGCAAATAAATCATTTTGCTGAGTGGTTAAGCAAAATGAAGCTCCCTTCACGGGATCACACTTGAGAGTTACCTGTCACAAACATATTCACTTCACTATGACAGCTCTGGCAGGCACACTTAACTTTAGAATTTTGTTTAGTTTCATCACCTGAGCTCCTATATGACCACTCATTTAAAGCACCTGCTCTCCAATGCACAAATGTGAAAAGTGAATGCAGAAGTAATGCATAACATTCTGGTTTAAAAAGAGTCTAGAGTGTTATTGGGAGGGGTAACTTTTAAAAATCACCATTTATAATAGTGTTAAGCATAAATATGTGCTTTACTGCATCTTTATATCTTCACTTCAGACACATTTATCCATTCAGATATTCACATTAGTGCTAAAATTCTATTTCTTAAAGCAGTCATTTGAATACCTACTCTGGGTAAATCTGACATTGAGCCAAACTTGCAAAGATTTTAAACAATTTTTGAACTAAATACCTTTCTCAAAAGATAGTGTCTCTTATGATTAAACTTTTCAAAACAGCTCAGTAACGTTTATAGCTTTACTCTCACACATAAAGACATATCACTGGACAGAAAAATTCAAACCATGTCCCAACACAATCCTAGGTCTCACTTAACAATCTCTTCTTAAATTCATGGTGCGAGTGTGTAAAGTGCTGTTTGCAATAAAAGAAAGATATAACATTCAAGAACATAAAATGTCAGTAATTGAAGTTATTAGTTCTGGAAGTTGATAAACTATTAAACACTAACAAAAAAATTTAGATAAAAGCAGATCTTAGCATTCTAGTGCTGTATGCAATGGATAATTTAAAATACATTAAAATACATTTAAATATTTTTTTTTTTCATAACAAGAATGATATTTGAAATGTTGTGGAATGCTAAATAAAAGGAGATGGTGGACATGGCCTGTTACACTAGGTCATAAATGCAATGACAACTTCTCACACAAGCTTAGGAATGCTAACTCTACAATTCAAAAAATAGTTAGGTATCCTGGAGAGATCACAGAAGCAAGCATAAAGAGACTTTTCAATTAGTATCCTTCAAAATAACCTATGGTGTTAAAATAACTAATACTTTTAATCACTTTGCATAATTTTTAGAAGCTTTTTAACGTAAAAAAAAAAAAAGAAGAAAAGAAAGAAAAAAAGAAAAAAGGAACAATGTTCCCTAACTCACCTTCATCTTTCAACCCAGAAAATGCATTAAAATTTTATTTTATCACAAAATTCTGAACTACATCTCTGATCTGGAATACTGCTATATTTCTGATGCAGGTAAGACAGAGACTAAAATTATGATCAACATTAGAAATTTGTCTTCTCATATCATTTTCATAACACTCATTGCTATACAGAGATGAAACAAAAGCAGTATAATGTTCAGAGAGTTAAAATCTTATTATATACCTCTTAAGCACATCAAAAGTTCTGGTGGTCACATAAAATTCAAGAAAAAGCTTCCATTTTATTTCAAATGCAGAAAAAATATTTTGTCAAACGCACACCACAGACACTTGTTCAAACACAAAGCTTTTCTAAGGAGGTGAAGGAGAAAGTTAATTTACAGAAGAGCAGAATACAAATGCATAGTATTTCTTTTAAACATTGACATTATGTCTGCAAGGACAGATTATTTCAACGTATGGGCCAGCGCTGCAAGAACTGCAGTGGTGTTTTAGCAAGTAAGAGAGAAACTGGAACCCAAACAATGAGGAATCCCATCCCTGGCACAACTAGGACTGTAATACTTCCTTCAAGGTATACTAGACCGAAATGGCCCTGGAGTAGTTTATACAGTAAGCTGCTTACTCATAGTTCTGGAGAATAAAAAAGGCATCTTGAAATGTCCTCATGCAAACATTTAAGATGCAACATCAGTCATGTCCTAGAAGAGCCTACATTTTCCCCACAGCCTATAGGAGTGTTTCTGAAATAGCTGGTTCAGGTGTTGACATCTGTCGTTGGTCAGATGAAATGTTCCTCTGTGCTGTAAGTCACTACGGGCAGTAATTAGAGCAGAAGGCAGTTTGGCCATGTCCTCAGCCTGCCTTTCTTATACAGCAGCCCTCTGTAGAGCAGTGCAAAGCTTCAGGCCACCCACAAACCTGCAGGCATACTGCACTGGTTTTAACACAAAGACTACCAGAATCTGTATGGATTTATAGACTTTTGGCACGCTTCAAAATCCATACTTTTCCTGGAGGTGAAACATTTAAGGAGGAAAAGTAGCCACTCTAGTTTGGAGTGAGCTGAGACCGACCGGCCTGCACCCATGCTGGTGAACATTCCATGCCTCTAGGAAAAGGCACATGCAAAATGGTAAGTGTGAAATGGTAGCACAGCACTGCAAGTCTGAATACCACCAGAATGCAACCCTTCCACAGCTCCTGTGCTAGACTGTGATTTTACCACAGATTGTGATTTTACTACATTTTAACGCGAAATCTACCTTCCCTTTGTTTCAAGGCACAATGGATCAACCACTTAATACAGGTAATGATTTAATGTCTTTCTCACAGATCTGTTATAGCCAGCTGTTTTACGTAACACACATGAGAAGACCTTACAGGATTTACAGCAGACCTTCCTTTAGGTTGTCTGGGATGGTTTTCATTCTCACTGAAATTTTGAAGGCTTCATCCTTTTGTAGAATTCTCACAAACAAACAGTTACAGAATGTACTTGCATGCTAAGAGAGTTTCACAGGCTCATTGATTTCCTGTTCATCAACTGAGTGGAACAGTAATAAAAATGAGAATACATCCCAGGCAATTTGCATCTCACTTAGTTTCCCAGATAATTGAAACACTAATTAGAATCACTGGAGAGGTAATCCACATCATATACTGTAATAAGCCTTTACTACTTTAAAAAATTGTTATTAATTATAGGTAATTTGTTATATATTATTAAATACGTGTCACAGTACTGCCATAGAGAATTAAATCTGAGTGGAATAAAGAAGAATAAACAAAGTACATTTTGGATACTTTAAAACTATATACACTTATGAGACTTAAACTTACCAAATTTTTGTCATGCGAAATCTCAGAGGAAATACTCATTTAAGTTCAAGGATTTATCCACAAAAGCATCAACAGGACTCTTTGACCCTCAATACAGTACTGAAAAGCATCCAAGTATGTAAACTAATATTTGATAGAAGAGTAAATGTACAAGTAATTTCTCTGAGATTTTAAATGTAATTTTGCAACTTTGCCAGAGTAATAATTAAATTGTACTGCTCAGGATAATGGTAAGAGGTAGGTGTAGAATGAAATGTTCCCTCATCTTAACTATGCTTAACTTCTGCTTTGGGCAGAAGCAACAACCCAGTAGCTGTCATTCTCTTCATAAACGATACTGTAGCCAAGTCTAGAGGGCAGAGACCTCTCATTCTAACCATGTCTACTGTTAGCTGAAGCCCAGGACAGCTTTGGGACAATAGCTCCATAACTAATCCATTTTTTTTTACCCAGGTCACTGTCTACACTGCTTAAGTGAGGCCAACATTGTGATATCTGCTGACATCCAGAGGTCTACCACGCCCAAACGTCAAAGAGAATTGCTGGTGGAGGTATTGGACAAGAATCTGGCCATGTCATTTAGGAAGATAGGGGTGGATACCAGGAGAAGTGAAGAGGCTTGGAGCTTACAAAATTTGACTGGGATATGTAGTTTGCAAGGGGTGACAGAAAATTGCTACCCTGTATAAACCATGGTGCAGAATTGGGTAGGGTCAAAAGGTTTTGTTACATTCAAGGCTCAGGTTTACTGGATAAAAAGTACCTGCCAATATGGAAATGCACTTTGTCCTTTTGACTCTGCTATAAACATTACTGCTAACTAACCCCTTTAGCTCTACCATGAATGTAAACTGTGACACCACTTCTGGAACATGTCTGAAATTATACATAAAAAACATGTCCACTAATTCCTAAACATAGCATATAAATTGTGACACGAACATTTCATCCAACAATTATCAACCACAGAAAATGACACATTATTTCAGTTGCAGTTATGTAAAAGGAATATGATAGAAAAGCTACATTTCTGTCACTATAACTAAATTACTTAGGGTAACCAAAGTTACATATCAGCTTAGGCAGGATGCAAATATCTTTAAAGACCAGAAAATTATTTAGCTGAAAGTAACTTAAGATGCTGAAAACAGCATTCTCTTCTAACTTTACGCTGTGTGACATTTGAGTACTAAATCCAAAGTTATTCTCCAGGTTTCCTCTTTATAGTGAGACAAAGGCACTTCCAGAGAGGAAGTCAGCCCAACTGACCAGGGCTCCTCAGAATTCTCTGGGAGGCCTATGGTACCAAATCTTAGGCAGCTGGATATTTAGTCTGTGTTGTTAATGTTGGGGGGAAATGTATTACCTCCTAATTTTGAAGTGACATATACGAATGCTGGCCTGCACCCACATCAAGTTTGCTCAATTCACTAGACATGGATTGTACTTTAAGTGATTACTTCAATATTACAAGCTCTCTGGAAAACCACAGGGTGCAATACAGGCTCTCAAAATGTTAGCAGTTTATAGATTAAGTAGTTGAAGAAAAGTAAGGGATGAAAAAGCAGATGCAGTGGTCAGTATTTTCTGCAGAAACTAATTTCAATTACTAAATCTCAGCAAATAGGAAAGAAAGTGATTAAGCAGCTTAGGGAGAGTGGCTAAACTCCACTGATTAGGAATGACACTCCCATATTTGAGGATTCTTTCCTTTGGCCCACCTGCCATGCCAACTGACTTAGAAAGGTTTAAATCACAAATGAGTTTGGTAATTACTTGGATTATTTAGAACAATGTGAAGCAAACCTAAGGTTAACCAACAAAACAATTAGAGTGGGGTGGAGAATATGTTTCATTTAGAAATAAAAGGCAAAATTTCCATGTTGCTCCAGTTGTTTTTCAAGTTTACTGGACACATGTACAGCAAAAGTGTGTTTTTTTTCTTCCTGCTACACACTCAGATGCCAGTTTAAGTTTTTTTTTAAGAAAAAGCAATAATAGACTAAAATGATAGTTTTTAAAGCAAGTTTCTCCTAGGGATATTTGTCAGAGGTGAAGAAAATGAGTCTCCTAACACATGAGTTTGCCATGAGTTTTTAAGTAGAGCTAGTAATCTTGTTTTCAAATATTTAGTGTCTTCCCTGTGAAACTGTAGGTATTGACAGACTCACAAATGGCCAAAATCTGAATCTGCTGTATAGTAACGATATCTTTCCAACTACATTCCAACAGCTGTTTAGCAATAAAATAGACTGAAATAACATGGTTTATGACAGTGGAGTCCACAAGTTATTTGGCAAACAGTACAAAAGTATTATTTGTCCCACAGAGCCACTGATAGCGTTTTCTTGCATAACTTTTCAAAAAAACTACACACTAGTTGAAGCAAAAAAAATTTCGCTCAAAAAATGTCTTTTGCAAGTAGATAAAGCCGAAAAGCCCTGTTATTTTTAAATGTAACCCAAATGTAGGCATGTAGGTTTTCCTTAATGCAAATACCAGCCTGCTGGCCATATTAGCAGAGTCAGCCCCGTTATCCCCCTGCACACCTTCACCAGATATCCTTTCCTCTGGAGTTCTGGTCCTCCTGGAGCTACCAGCCATGTTGTCTCAACCAGTTTCAAAGCAAAGAACAGGGGTAAGTGAAACAGGGGAGCAAAGAGGATTGCATGTGGCTGTTGCTGTGCAACCAATAAATTCCCCATATACTGAAAAATACCAAGGTTTTGCTTTCTCCAAGGAATAAGCCCAACCCTTCCTGACTTCTGAGTCTTCTATAGCAAGTGTAAAATGGAACAAAGGGGTAAAGGAGAAAGAACTGAAGTGAGTTTAAAAGTGAATAATTCAAAATAAGAAGAAATAGGCCAAGAAAAATACCTGAATAGTAACCATAAATTCTTCAGGCTTTGAAAGTGTTTGGTTATGCAACTTTGTCTAAAACAAGCAAGTATTAAAGCTGTGAGGAAATTTCAAATTAGGAAAGAAAAAAAAACAAAAAAAAACAAGTAAAATTCTCTTTAGAATAATTATAATGGGATAATAATTGCTTTTCTCAACTTATTGTCAAATTGCCTAGTTTTAGAAGTTTGAAAATCATGCCAGATAGAATTATTTAACCAGCAGATTATTTTTTCCCCTAGAAATGGAAGGGCAAAATGCTAAAAGCTGAAATTCAAATGTATCTGCTGCATGTACATGCTGCAAAAGAAATAGAAAACATTCTTTATTCTGCTCTGGAAATAAATATTGATTCAGCTTAGACTAAAGCTCTCTGAAGTTCAATAGTTCAACACTGTGTCCTTCCTAAACAAAAACCCTCATCATACCCCTTTTCTTTGCAGATATAAAGTGTTCCTAAAAAAAAAAAAAAAAAAGAAAATAGAAAGTTATTCCAGTCATATACTGCCTGTAGTCTCAAGCTGATGGGAACCAACATAGTTATTATCTAAGGCTCTTTATAGCTTTAAGGGAACTACAGATGAGAAGTAGCTTACTGTTGGATGTACCATATACAAAGTTACTTCATAATAAATAATTCACTTCCTTTCTCCATGTTTTATTGGCCAAAAGTTTTTTTTTTCTATGGGTAGGTTCTAATGTTTGACTACATGTTTTCCAAAATGAGTGCACTTTGAAAACACAGAGAAAATAAAGGTAAAGAATCCAAATGTCTTGCTGGTCTCTAGAGTGATAAAAGGAAAAATCACTGTATTTAATCTGCTTTAAGTATTTCTGTCCATCTACAGGGTTACTAATAATTAACCTGGTGTGTCAAACCCTGTTCTATGGACTGCTGATTTTGTAAATTCATGTTCACATTGAAAGGATTAAAGGAATAGTTCAGCAGATTACAGTGCTGGGCAATTATCAGAGTGGGCAATTACTTTGGTCTGATTCAATTATAATTCTTGTTCCTGTCACAAGTGTACAGTATCAGCCTAAGAACAGGGCTGAAAACGTTTTTGAGTTTACCCAACACTTTCAAATCCAAAGAGCAAAAATAAAGACAAAGCCAAAAACTTGTTTACATGTTGGGTATTTGGGAGGCTGAAGATACTTGTATTCCATCCTAGTAAATTCTCTTATAATCTCCTTTTTGTATCATCCTTAGGCAGCTGCGGACACAGCAGTAACGCTAAGACTGTCCAAAATAAACATGATCTCATTAATTAATACATCTAGCACCTGAGAGCATAAACCACAGGAAAAAAAAACAGAAGAAAATAGAATCTGTTACTTAGCTGACTGCTGGTGTATGTTTAGGAGCTAATTCAAAGAAGATATTTCTGACCCTTACAAATATATCACAGGCAGTATGTCACTAAACCTCTTGTGAGAATAACCTTGCAACTGCATGAGAAAAACTTGAATCATATTATAGAAGAAGGTCAGAAAATTCCAGGAAATAATCCCCAGAGTATCAGTGGCAAGAGGGGAGCCTGGAAAAGCAATTGCTTACAGAGCCTGGTTAACATCATCAGAGTGAATATTTCTGCAAGAAAATTTTCTTCAAATCACTGATTATCTCATCCCTCTCCATCCAGAAGGATTAACAGCAAAGGGGAATTAGATCAGCCTTATGCAGCTTCCAACTATGTCAGGTCCCCTCTAGAGAGAATCAGAAAGCAGTACCCAACACTTCAGTATCCAGCTGTCCTTTGTCTTCAAAACTGATCCTCAAAAAATACCATCAGTTCACTTTTCTTAGCAGATTGATTTCCTGCAACAAGCTATCTACCCAGAAACAATTTCTCCAATCTTCCAAATCTTTCCAGTGTTAAGGAAAATCTTCAGGAAAAGAAATTATAAGAGCAGTGTTTCCAATGAAAGATAAATGTTATTCTTCACACCACTATATCTATGTTAGTGATGCCAACCAGACTGTTGCAGTGGAAGAAAAGGAGTATGGTTCCAGCTTTTTGTCACAAACCACACTTATTCCCTCTGTTTTAGCTTTTACTCAGCATACTTAAACACAAAGACAAGAAGAATATAAACAAAGGTTAAAAATTTAACACCAAAGCCAAAAACAATCATAGGACATTCTGACATATAAAGGACCATATTTCCCTATGTGATGATGCACATCCTCTTGGTACAGAAGGTAAAGAATCAATATTTACCTCAAAAATTAAAACTTATTATAAATAATAATTTTACCTTGTGGCTACCTTCAGCAACCCTATCTTGAAACACTGCAATTTTACATACACTCAATTAGAAATTTATTCCATACTTACTGGTGGTCCCTGGGGTCCTGTTGGACCTGCTTCTCCCTCTGGGCCCTGTTGACCCTGTTTTGGAGAACAAATTTGAAATGCAACAAATTTGAAAATTTTTTTTACATGTTTTTCTAGAATTTTTGTATAAGATTAATAGTTTTACCTGTTTACCAGGATTTCCCATTAACCCTGGCACCCCAGGAGGACCTCTATTACCCTGTTGGGCAGAGGATGAAAATGTTAGCTGAACCAATGGTTTCTTCTTCCACTTTAAAATAAAAAATTAAAATAAGGAAAGCAATAAGGTCTAAAAAATATCAGCCTGTGCTAATGTTTTGACTTCTGCCTTATTTTTGGTGTTCTTTTAACTTTTCTGACTTTTAACTTTTTTAACTTACCTTTCTATCTAAGTCAGATTTCAGTTCCTTTGCTGTTTAGGTGCTGACAAATCCCAAATAGGTTTGATTGCTGCTATCAAATCACAGAAGGCAATGTCACCCCAAGTAATTTCAGACAAAAATCATATCAGTCTAGTTTTCTTTTTCAATTACTTACAGCTAAACTCATCATTGTCTGAAACATTCCACAGTCTCAATCTCACAACAATTTTTTAAACTAAATTGGAATTGATGTCGCAATTTGTTGCTACCTAAATAGAGATGATAACCTCTGTGATTGCATCAGCTTAGGGTGGCTATAAATTCTATTTGTATTACATTATTCTATTGTATTACATCATTCAAGATGCAAAGAGTAGTCAATATCTTCCTGTAGCAATGATTTCCAAAAATTTAAAAGGAAATGGCCTTTTTAAGGTAGTATTAAATGCCTAGAATAATGAAAACCATGTCATGTAGCACAAGAATCATGAAAATGCACAGGACAAATTTGATGAAAAATTATATTTAATTCCTTCAGCCTAAGGCTTGTCTCTTAACACAAGAAAAGTTAGTTAATTAGTTAGTTAGTAAAATTTCACTGAATACTTTATAACTTTAAATACTTTAGCACTTTATTTGTGCTTTAGATAAGAAAGACAGTACTCAAGATGCTTTACCTTTGGGCCAGGAATGCCTTTCATACCTGGAGAGCCTGGGAAACCCTGAAGGAAAAAAAGATTTGCATTTATTTCTTGTTAAGGGGATTGAAAATGGTGTTTAAAAAAAAAAATAAAAGGAGCCTTTCTCATGCTTGAGTATTTCAAATCCTTTTACTTGATATTGAAGCACTTTTATTCAATAAGGGACCAAGCTTGATTTTTTTCTGCTTACAAAGTAACAGATAAGAAGTATTATTCTTACTTCATAAATTGCAAAAGGAGCATGGATAAGTGAGGACTTGTGAATTTTTCTGTCTTAGACTAGAAATACATGCCTAGTATGCCTAGTTCCAGTATGCTGAGACTGTAGGTGCTGAGTTTAACAGATACATTTGGACATTTTTCATTCCCTCCTCACTTCTCTGCAACAACTCATAGCAAGTATGCTGTTACCAACTTGTCTTCCAAGCTTAAGACTTCACTTAGTATTACTAATGTATGTCCAGTTCTGATTTAAAACATCTCCTTCACTGGTACTCACAGCAATTATTCCTATAGCAAAGTCTTTTACTACTCCCATAGCAAAGTGTTTTAAAGAGGTTTCTATTTAGCTTCTGACAACTGGTACTGTTTTCTTAATTAGTGCATGAGGATTACCTTCTGAATGAGCCCAGAAAGCACTAGTGATTCCCTGCAAGTTCCCCACAGGGCATACACTGGAGACCTCCAACCCACCCACAGAAAGAAGCAGGAGCGTGATGCATTCCAGATGTTCTGAGCCAGCAGAATATCAAAGGATGATTGTTCATGGAAGGTATGTCAGACTAGCAGCTCAGCCTTTCCTGCTCAGCTTGGGAATAGTTTGGCCCCAGTCAATACATTGAGACCAGCCCTAGCTGTGGGGTCACACCATAGTACCCACGGGGTCCCAGGTAGGAGAAGCACAAGAGTCACATCCTGGCCACAAATGTTTTGTGAGGCCAAGCTCCTCACAATGGCATCGTAAGGACATCTAGACTTGTGTGCAAAGGTTTTGCATACACATAGCAGAATTTCCCCTTGCATTACACATACTCTTCCCCTGATCCTTTTGCTTAGATTTTCACTAGAATTACTCCAACATCAGAGGCAAATCAATCTATATACAGCCTTTCTGTGATATGAACTGAGCCTACTTTTCAAAGGTAAAATACTTGATACTTACTGGCAATCCCTGGAGCCCTGTATCACCTGGAGCACCAGGTTTTCCTGGTTCACCCTGTAAAACATTTTAAGTTGTAATTTATGCAAATCTAACATGAGGGAAAATTTTATTTCTGGAACACTGAGTTGACATACTTTTGGATCTGTAGTACAGAAATGTTAATTCAATTACCCAAATAATGTGCATAAAGCCATGAGCAGCAGCCACAAATTAATGAACAAATCTAGGGCACTTCTAAAGCTCAGAAATATGCCAATTGTGTCTTACTTTAGCTCCAGGCATTCCAGGGATCCCTTCACGGCCATCAACTCCTGGTAAGCCCTTCATAAAAAATAAAAAAAAAAAAAAAAAAAAATATATATATATATATAGTGACCTTGAAAAGATTTTGCTCAAGCACTCAAGCACTAATATACAAAGTAACATCAAATGAACTAAATAAAGAAATTAAATATACATACAGGCTCTCCTTTAGGCCCAGGGAGGCCATTTATTCCTCTTGTACCTTGAGGACCCTGAGAATAATAACAACATTTAAAAATTAGGCTAAAGGCAATGAAATCATTAAAAGAAAGTCAACACATACTCATCCAGATAGACATTATTTTGAGAGTACCAGTTACGCACAGTTTGTATACTATTAATGTTTGCAAGTCAACAAGAGTCAAAATTTGTCTGTGCTCACCCTTTCTCCCTTTGGACCTGTCTCCCCTAGTGGACCTCTCTGTCCTTGATCCCCCTACAGAAAAAAAATATTTTAGAAATAAAATGAGAATAAACATCCTTGTGGTTTTTTTAGCTAAAACTCTCAGAAAATCAACAAGTACAATTCACATTTAGTGAAAGTAGACATCTCAAAATCACACTACATTTAAAAATGCAGTTTCTTAATACTGCAGCTGACAGACGTATTTTAAAAAACACAGCTCAAGCCATCACCTGAGATTTCAGGAGTGTCTAAGCAAAGGATGTTACATTTGCTTGTTTAACACAGAGTTACTGGCTATTCCATGCACAAATTCCAGCTATGGAAGCAGAGAGCTAAGAAGAATTTGAGAAGAAAAACAACCAACCAAACACCCCAAACAAATAAAACAAACACACACACAATAAAAAATTCCAACAGAAATTGTACAAATCTCCCTGTATGGGTTTTGTTCCAGTTTGACACCTGAAAAATTCCAAGCCACCCTAATGCACAGTAGGACTCAGAAGGAAGAGGAAACCATAACATACTGAGAAGTTAAAATGGGTTCATCTACCTCAAATTCTTTGGGAACATTAAGACATTACTGACTTGATATCACTGTAATATCATTTATTCACCTGTTGGGAGTCAATAGAATTGGATTAATCAGAGGCTTTTTTGATTCACACCCATGAAGTTTCACTAACTGGGAAGTGTTTGGATAACTCATACTCTACTTACAGGTGCACCAGGAAGACCTTGGGGACCAGGATCACCATCAAGACCACGTGCTCCCTACAAAACAAATAGATAACACAAGATATTAAGGTGAACTGCTGGAGCAGTATGTGTCTTTCTGCTTTGCTTGGAGCTAAAGAGTCTCCACAGATGAGGGGGCTTTATAGCTCCAATTTTTAAAAAAAGCCAATAAATTTTCTTCATTTATCTTGTTTTCTTAAGGAAAATATGAAAGAAAATATTTTTAAATATGAAAAAATATCAGTCAAAAATAACATTCAGATCATTCTCTGAAAAATCTAGGAAGGTAGTCTAGGAGGTAGACCATGCTACATAAAAAATCTCTGTAATCTTCTTTAAATATATCCTTTACCACATAATAGTATAACATCAAAATATGCAGGGAAATAATGAGGTGCAGTGCTGCTATTTTTATCACATGTTTCAAGGAAACAATGCAATCACTACCATGTACATAAATGTAAATGGAAAGAAAAATATTGTTTTAAAAAAGATTTAGGGAGAACATAGAACTCCTTTGTCAAACAGATGATGTAAATATTTCAAGTAGACAAAACATTAACAGAAAATGTAGGCAAATAACTACAAAGAATTAGAACACACAAAGGCCAGAAAAGTGAAGATTAGTAATGGCTTAGCAAACACATACAAGAGGTTAGGAAGGATCATTCATGATAAGATTCATAATCAGGAGAAATTTAATGTTGTCCCTTAAGACAGACAATCACAAGATTTACATGATTTGACATCTGGAGAAGGAGCTAATAACAGGGTTGCTACGGTCTACTCCTTTCAGAAATTTTTACTGTATGGATTTAACAAGATCACGAGACTAGAAATGTAGCATCCAGGTTTGAAATAACAGATAGAAACTTAGAGAAACAAAAGTAAAACTGTCCAGCAAAGTAAGAGCCCACATAAATATTAATCCCATTGGCAACAATTTAAGACACAGAGATGTCAAAGAAAGAATGGGAAAAAGAATAAACTCTCAGTAAAAACTCCTGACAAGAACTGGATGATGACGGAAGTAAAAGGCTTTAGGAAGATAAAAATCTCAAGGGGGACTACTTAATAAATTTTAGCTTTGATTAAATTGTGCTACAGTTTAAAATTGTTATAACTTGCTATCTTGCTAACTACAGACTTGCATACATGCCAAACTACCATAAATGCAAGGACTTGGGGAAAGGAGTGAAGAGTACATGTCCTTCATCAATTTGAAGGACTGAGCTACTTTTTTCCTAACAAGAAGTACAGTAGCTATGGAAATACAGCCGGCAAGAAAGAGAAAATACAGGGGAAATAAAAAAGGAAGCTTAAATAAGTTTTTAAACATCCAGAAGTGTATAATTTTTTAGTATAGGATATTTTATAGAAAGAAAGGTTAATACTCACTTTGGTACCCTTAGGTCCCATAATACCAGTTATACCTCTGATACCTAGAATGCCCTGAAACAGAAAAGTATATTCAAATTATGCTTAATTCTTTTCATTAGAACTGTCCTAGTTTTCAGACAGAAGATTCAAGACTTCTACACCTTTTCTTTATGATTATTTTACTATTTTCTTAGTATTAAGGGAGATATCTAACAACTGCTGTATTAGAATCCTTAATTTATATGGTAATTTCATATTTTACTAATTTTAGAATTTTAACAAGAATTAAAAAAAACCTATCAGGCTGTATTATAAAACCACAAATACACCATAAGAACCAAAAAAAACCCACTGATTTTTCTCTTGGGTTACCTCAGAGTTGAAACATTCTCACCTGCACCTTGTGTGAAAGGAACATGTGATGGCCAAATTTGCAAAAGTGTTATCTTAAATGGGGAATTGGACAGATGAAGGAGATTTTACAGTGCTCCAGAGGCAGATAAAATAGGGCAAGGTTTTTGAGAGTACAAGTGCTAAGTTTATATGTCCACTAAGAGGCTAGACTAAGCAGACATCCTAATGGAGGTGGATGTATAACTATCATCACAGCTGTCATCGCTTTCCTTCAAATTAGTCTTGTGGGAAATCTGGCTTCACTGTCTTCCTCTCCCCAAGAGACTGACGCTACCTGAGATGTCTGCTCCCTGCAGAGACCAAACCCACAGCTGTAATTTGCTTGTCCTGCAACTGCATTACTGAAACAGCTTCAGGCACCTCCCCATAGCTTAAAAAATCCACTCCTTGAGAACATTCCACATTGGCAGCCTCTGCTTGCTCCTCACAAAGTCAGACAGACTCTTGCACAGAACATTTGAAGCCTTATCAGCCTTAAAGGTGGGGGAAATCGTGATAATGCAATAATCATTACATCAGCCCCACAAAGGAGAAGAATACAGTTTAATCCTTCTTCTAAGATCAAAGTAGGCACACTGTGGCATCCAGTACTTTCTATCAAAAGCAGCACCTCTCCCAAGAGTGGCTATCTTATGCAAATCTTGTCAGTGGAAGACATTGGTTGGATTGCAGGTGCTGTGGTGGAGACTGCATACTTTAAACCCCTTTCATTCATTGATGTAAGGAGCACATAAGAAGACTCAGCAGAGTCCACAGGCTCTCCATCTGTGCCTCTAAAGCACTGTGTGTCCTTTTTCACATGGATTATCTACCTGATATGGCTTTCTGCATATTATGAATCTTAAATTTTAATAAAAAACAATTATTTTAAAATTTGGTTGTATGGCAACCAATTGGCAATACAATGAAATGTTATGAGTAACACATTAAAAAGGAAAGTCAATCTTCAATTGCCTTTTAATGGTACTGTGTTATTTCACAGTGATTGAAGAACCTTACCAAACTGAGTAAAATTGATTTGTCCCCACAGGCCTTTCAGACAGCAGAAGCTGTCTCAAGTACTTTGTCTGCACCACAGATTCAGGGATACCTTTTCAGAATCAAGCACCAGAAGGAATGCACCCTTTCTTTTATTTAGTCTGTTATTTATCTTTTTCTCGTCATGATCCAGAGGTTTATGTTGTCATATGTATATGTTCATAGAGAATTTTGTAATTTAGCATTTAGATGTCAGGTGCATTAAGGTAAGCTTCTGTATAGCATCAAATCTGGACATCAATGGCACTAAATACTTTTACACCTAAGAAAAAAGCATGAGACCCTAGCAGAAAATAAACCATAGAAATTAGAGGCATCATGCCTGTTTCTCCTGCTTAGAATGACCCCTTCATTCTGTTCCCTAGTCCTTTTCAGCCAGGGTAACCATAAGAGCTCCTCAAAGGGAACAAGCTGAGGAAATGTGTCAGAACAAAACACAGTGAATCAGAACAAGAAAATAACTAGGTATGGTGGAAGGATACTTCTTTTGTAAGCCAAAAGGCAAAAAACTTTAGGAAAAAATAAAACTGTTTTCAGTGGTTGCAACTTCATCCTAAAATCTTAGCTAAGTCTGAATTTCATAGCTGACTGTGTTTTAAACACAATGAAGTCAGAGTCATGACAATTATGCAAAAGAAGGTGAAGGGGAAAAGAAATTGGACTATTTTCACAAGCTAAGCACAACATGAAATTTAGGATGTGAAATAGTTTTTAAAGTTAGCAATTCCATAGAACTATATGGAGCTTTGTACCAAGCAATAATGTAGGTTTTGGAGGGACTTAAATAATTCTACTTTGATTCATAGACAATATGGCGGAATAAAGAGAACCGTGCATGGAGGTTTTACAATATCTGTTTTCTTACAATAATAGGAAAAAAAGATATGTCATTATGTAGAAAATGAGTAACACTTCAAAAGGAAATACTTTACTGGAGGGCCTTGAGCTCCCACTTCACCATTGGGCCCTTGGTCCCCTTCTTCCCCCTGGAAAAGCAAAAAGAAAACACCTGTAGCCAATCCGTACCATGCATATTGCTCTGTCATTGTGTGAGGTGCATTTCCTACTTAATGTTTTCTGGCACCATGTACTGTTTGAAAGAAATCCAAATGAAATCATACCACTTCCTCAGACAGATACTCATTCAGGTTCACAGTCCATTATTAGTCAAAAGGGTAATTTTAAAGAAACCTCAGTATAGAGAATAATATTTTACCCTTAACCTGTCATTCCATTTTTTCTTGAAATTAATGTCTTTAGGATTTCTTCAGGCACTGTAGTGGAAAAGGATATTAGTAGGACTAGGAGTAAATGGTATAAACTGAAAGAGGGAAAATTTAGCTTATCACTTAGGAAGAAATTCTCTACTGTGAGGGTAGTGAGACACTGGAACAGGTTGCCCAGGGGTGTTGTGGATGCCCCAACCCTGGCAGTGTTCAAAGCCAGGCTGGGTAAAGCCTTGAGAAGCCTGGTCTAGTAAGAGGTGTCTTTGCCTATGGCAGGGGAGGTTGGGACTAGATAATCTTTAAGGTCCATTCCAACCTCTTAATATTCTATGATTTCTTGTTCTTCCAGACGAAAAGTGCAAAAAGTTTTCTCAAATGTTTTTTTCCTGCAACACTGAAGCATGGACCAAGGCAGTGCAAGTCTGAAAATTTCTAGCAAATATTTCAATATTAAAGAGGTTATATAACAAGGTTAATTCAAATGAAACACCTTGAGAGAGTTAACACTTCAGTTTTCAAGATTAATCAGACTTGGCCTCTGCTTATGAACTTACATTGTGTCCTTTCCATCTCAAATGTATTTTTCCCTCTCATTCTTCATGAAATTACTCCTCTGTGCTGCAGAACAGCTAACTTGGTAAATTCAGGGAATTATCCTGCATTTAAATGTTTGAAAATTTTTCAGTTCTTCAACTTAGCTTCAATTTTCCCCACAAGTTCTACAATTGAACAATCAAAATAAAAAGCAAGAGGAATATGACATGTGCATCACAATAAGTACATAGTACAGGTGAATAAAGAATAGAGATGTGCCTTTGGTTACTCTGGAGCACTATGATATGTAGTATTACTTCCTGCATTCTGTTAAAACAATTGATACTTATAACAAAATACAATACTGTTTTTGAAGGCAAGGCTAAACTTGATAAGTTTGCTAAAAATAACAGCAGTTTTTTTCCGCTTTTTTTTATTTTACCTTATAACCTTGCTTTCCTGGCTCACCAGACTCTCCTTTTGCACCTTTTTGACCCTAAAATAAGCAAAAATCAAAAAAAAAAAAAAACAAAAAAAAAACTACATCAATAAACAGCAACTATTCAAAATTAAAATACAGTTTTCCAAATCAGACATAGCCTTCTGAGAGCTGTCTTGCTGTTTCATCTCAAACCCCATTCACTACTCCTTCTTCACCTAACAAGCAAACACTATATATTAAGTACCATTCCCAAAATACCTGCTTCTGAATCTAACAAGGCTGCATTTCTAGGCAGGTTAGCATTTCTTCTTATGTTATCCCAAAAAATTTCCTGAGGCCAATAGTATTTCTAGAAACCAGCAAAGAATATATTATTAAAAAATCTTCGGTAAAATGAGTCTCAAAACATGTTAATTTCAATATAGTATGCTACAGTCCTCCCAGGAAGAGAACAAGAAGTCAAAAAGATCAAGGATCTGGGGGAATATTTAGAGTTTTTGGAGTCAGACCACAAATGATCCAGGAAGTGAATGAAGCAATCCTTCACATACTCTAATCCTCTCAGGACCACACATAAATTTTACAGTGAAGATTAGAGGAGTAGCAGGATATTTCAACAAGAAGAGATTATTTTGGCAGTCAAGAGTTGAATAACCATAAGCAACCACACTAATGCAATATTTTTTGAAATTAACAGTGGAATGCCCTTTTTCAAGTCAGTAATTACCCTCCCTAGAGCCTTGAGACAGCATCTCTGGAAGGAATGCTGGAACAAACAAGTTCTCTTACCTTCATACCCATTAAGCCAGCATGTCCTGGACGGCCAGGCGGACAAGCACTGGGACACTGGAAAAGCATTCACATAGTTACTACCACATAGGCTGAATAGGATTGTCTGAGATGACTTAACAAGAAATAAAAACACAGACAATAATCTTACCAACAGGTCGCCGTCTTGCAGGCCAATCGTTCCCTAAATTAAATTAAATTAATCAAAGTCAGCAATACAGAAATAACCAGACATGACTCTTTAGGTAATACATTGATTAGACAAAACTACTATCTAAACCTGGAATCAGAAAAACAATCAACCAAAGGATCTCTCACATGAAAAGCACCTTATCTGTAGGATTTTATTATAGTACTGCAGGTCCTTCCCTCTAACTTAGAACAACTTTTCAAAAAAACCCAAAATATTTCTCTTGCTTTGTAAACTACTTCAAATATACTTTCTGTTAAATATAGAACAAATATGTCCAAACCCCATTAATTTCCTACAGAAACCAAGACAAATTCTATAATAAGAATAACTTAGTGCCATTTACCAAAAGATTCAGGTCTTTACAGAAAAAAATATTTTTACAGGGAAAGCAATCTTCCCAAAAGCATTGGTAGATGACAGCTGCAATAAATTAGATATCAGTGTACAATGAGATGGACTCAGTGGGGGAGAAGACCTTTCCTGATATTAAATCAAATATTCAATGGAAGCTAACAGGCAGTTTATGATGCACAACAGGGGAAAAGATTATTTCACAGCAGCAGCTGAATTCTCTGAAGAGGGAGAGGAGCACACTTTTTTCAGAGAAAAGCACAGGAAAGTTTAAGGAATGAGCTCCTAAAGAATGGCCTTCTTATGCGCAGAAAGATTTTTAAAAGCCAAGAGCATTTGGGTCTGTAATGTATTCAACTGGAGTGGGACTGTGGCCCTTCAGAAACCTAAAACAGAAAAATCTTTAAGAAATAGAAGCACTATGTGCCACTACTGAGAACTCATTTCCACTTGTTTGCAAACTACTCTTCTCCAATTTACCATTCATGTTTTTTAAAATGCCTCCACCAATCCTCTGGCAACTTTTAAGAAACATTGTATAAATAAACAAAGGATACCTATTTAGGGTCTGTCCCTAAAGACTGAGGGGAGGAGGTTCCCAGCAGACAAACAGTACAATTTTAAAAAGGCATCAGCACAACACCTTTCCCAGCGGTTCGCATTTTCCAGCGCTCAGACTGAGATGTGTCTGCCAAACTCTCAATTTCTCTGAGCAGGTAAATTGCCACAAGACAAAGACACATTCCTCCTTCCAGGAGTTAAAAAAAGGTAGCTGTTTTTCCCTGAAGAGGCAAAGCATTACTGCAAAGCTTTCTTCTATTCTTTGCAAGTAGCAGATCTGATTTCAAGAAAGACATTAGAACTCAACCCACCTGGAAGTGTATATTTCTGTCTCATGAGCCAAATACTTTTTTCTTCTCCTAACAGAGAAAAGCCTACCCCTACTGAAGTAATACCAGTGAGGTCCAACGAAGACTACATTTACAGTATTATGATTCACAGGGGACTTTAAATACTGTGTATTTGCAGTTTGCAGAAATAGGAAGGCATCACGACAGAAGTTACATAATTTGGATTACAAACTGCCTTATTATAACCATAAAGAGTAGAAACTTGCTTTCTAAATGGAAGATCAAAATCTTTCTGATATCCTAAAGTAAGTATTCCGCTGCAGAACTTGGGGAGAAGTTTTGTTCAAGCAGCAACAATACAAAATTCAGATGTAAGCAAATATTATCACTTACCGGAGGACCTGGAGGTCCTGGTAGCCCTGGTGGCCCTCTTTTTCCTGGATCTCCCTTAAAAAGGGTAAAATAATTTAACTGATTGATAGTAATAATAACAACCAGTAATCATATATTCAGACCACACAACAACAGTGAGAAATTAAGTGGTTATAGAAGGACAGACTGAGAAATTAAGTGGCTACAGAAGGACAGACTAGGTAGGTAGTTAAAACATCAACCCACAACATGGCTCCCAGAACAGAATGCGAAAACTTCTTTTTTTTTTTTTTTTTTTTTTTGGTAGAACGGCAGCCACGATGTGAAATAGGAGTCTCAAGAAAACCAAAACATTTTTGCCTGCTTTAGAAATCTGAAACACCTGACCACAGGTCCATCATGGCACTCCTCCTCTATAACTGCTGTAAAGTTATGAACAAAAAGAATTCTAATAACTGACAAAAGTATGGAGAGGAGAAAATCCACTTTTTCAAAGCACAAGATGAATTTATCAAGTTAGATTTTTTTTCCTGTTTGTAAAATTTTGATGCTGAGTGCTCTCACAAGTAAAGACAATGTGAAACCTCTGCAAATTATTTTTTCTGAAAGTTTGTAATTAAAATAGATCTAATAACTGGGTAGAGACCACCTTTTAACTTAATATTGTAATTTCAATATTACATTTTACATTTCATTAAGTAATAAATGCAATAAACAAGGCAAATATAGAAAAATATTAATTAATTCTCAAAACATGAGAGGTACAGAACCATTCTTTTCTATACAATGCATAATTACATTGTGGGACTCATTATTACAATGTGTTATGGAGGCTTGTGATATAAATAGATTCAGAGACTGACTGCATTAATGGAGGATAGGCTCACATGGAGCTTTTGAAAAAGCATCACAGATGCAATTTCTGGTTCAGGCAGTCTCTGAACCACCAACTAACTGACAGAATGTGTGACAGAGAAATGCCATTTTATAAATAGCCTATACCCTTCCCTTGGTATCCATTCTTGGCCCTCCTACGGGCAAGATAGTGAGCTAAATGGATCATCTGAAATAAATTGCCAGTTTTTAATATTATTTCAAATTAATTTTTACAATTGCATTTAAAAAGCATGTTTTATTAAACAAAATTGTAATGCTATTTCAGATTTGAAGTAGAAAAGTACCAATTGGTTTCAGCTTCCATTTCAGTAAAGTGTAGTGTCAAAATATGACAGTGTGGTGAAACTGAGTGCACAATTCAGCAGTAAGGTCAATAGATGGAGCCACACTTAAAGTGAGACCAAGAAGAAATGCTGAGTTGCCATGTTCACTGGTATGCAAATGAAAGTCAGTAGTTTAAGTAGTTATGATTTACAGTTCCTCTATTTCTGTCAAGTCTGCTTTTTGATTTCAGCTTTCCTTGAATATGAGGAGTATGGGACAGTGAAAAATTTAATTCTAATCTGACAGTTGGCCCTAACTTTGTGCTACTCATTCTTATTTCTGATGAGCTTCAAACATAATCCTTCTTCTACTAGTGATCACTGCGGAGGAAAAAACAAACAATTTGAAAACACTCTGATAGCCCAAACAGTATTTAGATGGCCCATTTTTCTTTAAGGACCTTCTTGCAATTGAATAAACCTGCATTTTCAGCAAACACAGTAATACTTACTGGTGGACCAGCACGACCTACTTCTCCAGGAAGTCCTGCTGCACCAGCTGGACCCTATAACAACCAAGGTAAATAGTATTTTTATACCATATAATACCTCTGGAACAAACACTCAAGGACTGAGAACATGTAATTCTCACAAACAACAAGCTATGCCTTCAGACACCAATATTCTTACTCCATATACCACAGACCTACACAACCTCAGGGGTAGCTGAAGAAAACATACACAGTAGACATAGAACATCTATGTTGGGATTAAAACCATCTCTTTTTTTAATAGAATTTCTTTTAATTTTTAAATTGCAGTATAATAGTTTTATTAAATATTCAAATAGATTCATTGAATAATATATTTATGAATTGTACAATTGATACTTACAGGTGGTCCAAGAATCCCCTTGCCCTATGAAATATGAAAAAAAAAAATCAGACATATGGGGAGAGATCCAAACCTAGTAAAGCTGTCTTCCAAGAACAGAGTATTTCAGATTAAAAAAAGTGTAAAAAAATCCTTCATTTTAAAACCCCTCTGTAAAATCTTTTTGAAAACTTGTTTAACTACTGTTAAAAATCTATTTTATTATTAGATAATCGGTATCAGTAGAGAAAATTAAATTACTGATTAACTTGCCTTGCAGCATCACTACATATTTATAAACATATATACTCCCACAAAGGAATAAAGGTATTAAAGGCTTTCTGTTTAGCTAATTACCAAGTACCATGATAAACATATCTATGCTATAATAATTTCTTTCTAAAGTTACATTTGAATTTATAATAAAAGTGAACTTTTTTCCCCACAATGCTTCCCTGAGGCCTAAATCCATTAAACTGATGGGTTTTGGTAATCAGAAAGAACACCATACTTCTGTTTACATTTTCCATCATTATTGCTCTGAATCATTTTAACGAGAAGTGTCCAAGATACAAATGTGTTTCTGCCTATTTGGATGATAAACTCCCTCTAAGAAAACAGATCCCTCAGTCTTGCATTATTAAAGCAAATGGAAAATTTTATGGAGAACCATGTCGGTAATATGTATGAAACACTAAAATATAAAATCCCAAATATACTTAAGTATTCAGGAGATTTGACATAATAAGGCACCACAGGATATCAATCCAGGGTTGTATTTGTAAGGTTGTTTAGAAAAGTCGGTATAACACATGGCAAATTTCAAGCATTCATCAGAATCATTCCATTTTAACCATTTAATACATTGCAGAAAGTAAGCTTGCATAACCTACATAATCCCTTTGCTATTGCTTCACACTTCCTTGCTACAATTCATCATATTATACGGATATATATTTGACAACACAAATCAAAGTTTCACTGCATCACATATTCAATGTCCCCTGCCTCTGAAAGAAGGAAAACACCTGCTCACAGGTCTCATGGGAGTACCCCTTCCTAACACATCCCCTAACAGTGCCAGGGAAGGTCAATGACACCAAAAGAAGCAGCTACAGCTACTGTGTCCAGTCCACACAGCAGCCCAGGAGAAGGCTGTCCCCTCCTCTGACCACTCCACTGCATCTCCTCGCCTTCCTAATTAAGACTGCAAATAGCAGGGACTCTCCCCCGGCCATCAATGCCTCCTCACACAGCTACTCCACCCTTGTGGCCGCAAACTCCTTACCAGCAGACCAAGTTGCAAAGCTGAGAGCAGTTCCAGGTCAATCATCCCTAAGGACATAAACAGACCAGCTCCTGTCCCAACCAGCTGCCCATGTTCCTTTCTCTGTGTGTGTCCTGAAGGGAAAGCCTCTCCACACAGCCTGGGACTGCAGCCTCACATGCTCAGGTGTTTGCTGCCTGCTATGAAGGTGCTCGCCTGACCCATGCAGCACACGGAGTGCACAGGGCAACAATCCAGGTCTGTCATCCCCTGTCTCAGAGGCACCTACCCTGCAATCTGGTAAGTACCCCTGCCATCCACCACAAAGAGTCCAGTGTTTGTAAGCGTACCCTGTGCTGGATGCTGTGCCTTAGCAGGCCTTAAAATATTTTCAAATTCTCTGCCAGTAAATACACACAGTCCTCCCCCTACGCCACATGTGTAAACCACTAGCAAAATATCAGCTCATAGAAAAGTTAAAGGGAATTAAAAGAGAGAGCAGACTGAAGAGTGCAATACATGCATTTAATGTAGCAGCCCCAGGTCCATCTACTAGAACAAGTTAGAGATATCAGAATATTTAAATTACTTGAATCAAAAAATACTTGATTTAATAATAAGAATTCTACAAACTTTGCAAGCCTGTCAATTAAAAGATTATCTGCCAAAGATAATAAATTAAAACAAAATTATGAAGCAGGATAAAATGTGCAAAAAATGGGATGATAATTGAAGATTACCAGGGTACATTCTGGGGAAGAAAAGGTGATGGGCAGGGAAGCAAATGCTGAATATAAAACTTTATGTCCTTAATACTCATTCTTGAAGACATCCAGAAGTTCTGACTTGGCTAATAGTGATAAATATCACTAGATAAGCATGAAAAAACAGTGATAATAATTTAAAACTAATTAGTGTTGTACCCAAGGCTTCTGATTTTGTTTGCACTGAGCATTTTAATAACTTAAGCAAGAGGTTTTTTGGAAAATGAAGTCTTTAGATAACTATCCAGGGACTACTCCACTTGCAAAAAGCCACTGACAGTATTCGAAGCAGTGCATAAGCACATAAACATAAGCACTCAATTAATCATGTAGGCGGTATGCAGGTTCATAATTGTGCTCATTATGTTTCTGGTAAATGAGGTTTCACAGATCAAACTAAAGAAGTGCAAAGGTTAAACAGTCCCATTACTTCACATTTGCAGTATGAGATTCTCCAAGAGTCTCTCAATCTGAAAATTAGAACCATTGCACTCCTGCACTACCATTTCTACTTGGCTTTTTTTGTTTGTGTGTTTTGTTTTTTCAGTAGTTGGGTTCTGTTTGGATTCTACAGGGGGTCTTTTGTTTGTTTTGGTAGTGAGGTTGTGGGGTTTGTTGTTGTTGGTTTGGTTTTTTGTGGGTTTTGTTAATAGGTATAATCCCACTAAAGGTCAGATGACCAGTTCTGCCCATTTTGAGAATTTTCCAGCAGCTGCACAACTTCTTCAGTAGCATACAGCCATTCATTAGAGGGAAAAATGCTTTTATTCAAGGTTTCCTGGGAGATATATTTTGAACATTAACCTCTCTATATGGACTCAGCATGTATGGGTTAACAACCATGAAGCTACAAAATCCATCAGCAGGCTTCTTCCTAACATGTGAGGTCTAAGGATAAATCTTAATAAGTACAAGGGTGGTGACATGAATTGACTAAGTATATTCATTTTTTCTCTTCTTTTAAATAAATTGGAATTCTCCTTTCCTTATTATAAATATTCCTGTGGATTCATCTGAAAATGTGAGCTTCAGTTCCTTATTAAGAAGAGGCAGAACAGCTCCAAAGGCAATCCCTACTGAGGTTCACTGAAGCGTTATCACCTTCAGACTGAAAGTCTCAGGGTGAACAAAATCACTCAGCTTTGAACAGTGGTCCAAAATCTTATCAGATTTATTGCTTTTACAGTCTCAAAATATGGTCACAGAAGTCCTGCTGCTCTGAAAAGAATTAGCATTCTACCTTGACAAGTTGGTCCACTTTCCTGCTTTCCCAAATTAACATCTCTACCTCCTAAATTGTGATTAACCCTCTTTATACGTGTTTTATGCAGCCACTTATTCTGGAGGGTCTTATCTTAATCATTCTTGCATTATTCTGTAAATGGTGAGCTAAAATCAAGTATGTTTCCCACAGCTCAGGGTTTTTTTCAGTTGACAGGCTAAAATGCCATAGTACTTTAACCAAGTACTTCAGTAATTCAGTTTTATTCCCCCATATTTTCGTATTACAGAATGGTTTGGAAGAGAAATTAAAGATCACCCAGTTCAAATTGCCATGAGTAGGGACATCTTCCATCAGACTAGGGTGCTCAGAGCCCCATCCAACTTGGCCTTAAACACTTCCAAGGATAGGGCATCCAAATCTTTTCTGGGCAAGTTCCAGTGCCTCACCACCCTCACAGTGTAGAATTCTTCCTAATACCTAATCTAAACCACCTCTCTTTCAGTCTGAAGCCATTTTCTCTTGTCCTGCAACCATATGCCCTTGTAAAAAGTCCCCTCTCCAGTTCTCTTGTAGGGTCCCTTCAGGTACTGGAAGGCTGCAATTAGGTCACCCCCAAGCCATGTCTTTTCTAGGCTGAACAATCACAATTTTCTCAGCCTTTCCTCATAGGATAGGTGATCCATCCCTCTAATCATTTTTCCCATATCATCTGAGTAAACATATCCAACAGAGTTTAAACTACCTCTTCTTTGCAGATAGATGAGGTAATATGCACTGCATACGACCCAGAAATTATTTCCCATATAGCTGACATCAAAAACAAAACAAGAAAAATAAATTAATTAATTAATTAATTAATAAAAATAAAAGAAAAAACACTTCAAGGCTCTAAGAGGAAAATGTAGGGATTTCAGTCTACCTTGAACCCATTTCAGTTCTGCCATCTTCTGTGACTAAATTTAACTCATATATTGAGCCTGCAGACCAGCCAGACATTATATTACCTATTTTCCAAATTTTCAGGTAAGAATGAGCATCTATGAAAATTAGTGTCCACAAAGTGATTGATCTTGAGTTTGAACAGGTCTATGTCACACCTTCAAGAACACTTTTATCATTTTCTCTCTGGTCAACTATCAAAATAATTGCTAAATATAAATTTAATGAGCATTAGTAAGGAAAGGTCAAAAATACCAATACACAAGGAGTGTTGTACTGGAATACCATGCCTTTTCTATTTAATTTATATAATTTCTCCAAAGTGAATCTAATTTTTAATTAAATTTTAATTATATGCAGTCTTATAATTTATTCTAGTCACCTTGTTCCATTACTCATCTTCCTTGAGGTTTTTTCCTAAGCTAAATTTCTAAACGTCAACCACCATTCACTTCTTCTACCAGCAAAACTCTCAAAATTCACAATTATTTTCAGCCCCTAAAAATGGTTGTTAGATCCATCTACATGCCAGCTGGAACAGTACTCTTTGTATGTCCTTTCTCATATTTTGGCCTGTTTTTGTACAGAACTGCGAAGCAGAACAAGAAGTCTCAAAGAATTTACCCTTAACTGATACCATTTAAGCGCATGGCAGGAAGTTGAAAACAGGAATAACTGTAGACTCCTATATGCAAATGAAACATAGGTTCTCTCCACAGCATTTTGACAAGGAGATGGAAAAGAATGGTGTAAATCCAAAACCTGAGACTACAACACACATGCTCCTTTCTTTTCTACAGCATACAAACCAAACATAACCTTTCAGTAAGAATTGCACATTTAGATATAAAGACAAAATGGTTCCTTTAAGTACTACTTTTGTAACTTATGAGTTCTTTGAAACCTCAGAAATAGTTTTGGGCTTTTCTTCATTAGATTTAGCAGTAAGGAGCCCTCATAATAATACTTAAGGGTATAAAAATCCTCTTTGTATACTAAATTTATTACTTACTGGAAGTCCACGAGCACCTGGCAATCCTGGCTCCCCCTTTAAAAGACAAAAGAAATGCATTTTTTAAGAGGCATTAGCATCAGTTTTGTAAACAATATACAGGAAGATGTTCTCTCACCTTTTGGAGGGCATCATTTGGTGGACATAGTCTGCAAGTATTACTCACTTCATTAATGCTATGCTGGTTTCAGTAAGACTTGATAGAAAGGAAAGACTTTCTCAGTATTAAATAGATACAGCCTCTGGCCCTTTATTCCCCCACCCCTCAAAAACTCAAGCATGCTTGTTACTCTGACTTCTGATTTATATTTCATTTGTTTGATTGATGATGAAGTCAGGTTTCACTGTTCTGGTTCCCACTTTGTGTTAGAGCAACACAGCTGTATTACAAGATGGAAAGGGCCTCAACTTGACTGAAGATGCTCAACCTTGATGTCAACAATGTAATGCCAGCCACCATTCCTTACCACTGGCTGTGGGAATGGAAGCTTCTGAGCTGTGTGGAAAGGGGCCACTACATATGTATTCTATAGGTATGTTAGGATTGTAAGAAGGGCTGCGGCATCTTATTAGTCACATAGAGACAAACAAAAATGCTTTTTTAAAAAAATCCATAATTTAATGCATAATTTTTTTCCTACCTTCTGTCCTTTTGGTCCTGGGGCACCACGTGAGCCGTCAGGTCCTGTGAATCCCTTTGGAAGTAAGGTATACAATGTTATTGCAAGGGTTACGTGGTTTTCTTAATCACAACAGTAATCATTATACAACATAGGAAAACTAAGCTATTAAATGAAATTAGTAACTGCAAGAGCCTTGCAGTCCAAATATTTATTTGCATGTAGAACTTAGGGCTGCACAAGTTCAAAGTGCTAGCTTCTGGTGACAAACATCAGCACCTGTGGTATTTATCTTCAAGAATTACTCAGTTAAATCACAATTACATAAAGCATGTGATCTCACATGATCTTATTTCCTCTTAATGAGAGATTGATTAATTTTTTTCATGGTTTAGGTAAAAAAAAAAAAAACTGTCAGTGTTGCCCATTTAAAATAAAAGTTCCATTGACAACAACAACACGAAACAAAAAAACCCAGAAGGCTGACAGGTTGGATTTAAATTTACCCTTTGAACTTGTCTATCTGGCAAAAATTAAAAACTAACTATGATATTATAACCAGGAATTCATTTGGTGGTCTTATTTTTCCTTTTGTTTCTGATGTTATAGTCAGCTTATATGGCTTAGAAATTTCCGGATACCCAGGAGAGCTTTTCTTTTACATTTATCTATTATTTTTTTTGGTACGCTTCCAGCAATTCAGTGATCACACAGTGGTTCTGACATTTTGATTTTGAAAGCTTACATAACCATTACAAGCAATTACTGTACAGCACTTTTTTACAGTCTATTAAACCTGACAGTGAAATAATATTTTAAATAAAATGAGGTTTAAATAGTCAGAACTGCCTCACCAATTAAACACAGAAGGTATTATAAATCTAAAACACCAATTAAAAGTTGAGTGCAGAGTGGAAGTACAATAATGTCTCACTTTTTTTCTTCAAGTGAAAATTAAAAAGGTTAAATATTTCAAAAGACTGTATTATTACATTTTCACTCATCCACTAGCATGAGGGAATATACAAGTGTGAACAGATACCAAAAGCTGAGCTGAGTTTAGCGTGTTCTGTTTCACGTGATTGTGTTCCCATGAATTTTGATAAGGAAAATAAAACTATGCCTTAAGTGAAAATTATAAGGGGCAATGATTTTTAAAGATCTGCTTATAGTGTTTTGACATGTACAAATGGGTTGGGGGGCCTGTATTATTTTTAGGAAAATGTGAAGTGGTATGACATGTCACTCACAAAGCCCATTTCCTCTTACAGATATGAAATGTGAACCGTTTCATTAAAGACTCTTCCAGCTCCATGTCCACTAGATCTCTTCTCAAAAGCAAATTAAATATTAACCTCTAACAGCACTGCAACCTTAAATAGACACAAGGTTTTTTTCATTTATATAATTTGCAATACCCTCTAACACTCTGGTTTATAACATATAATTTTTATTTTTTATATTTTCAATTGTTAAAGTTTTAAAAGCTTATGTAAATTAAACACAAGCTTGCCTACCTCCTGGCATAACATCTAAGTAGTAATGCAACAGTCTTGCTTCATAACAAGAAATGCTTCTTAACAGTACTCTCAAGAGAAACATGAAGTTTCAAAAAAATGTTTGCAGGCATTTTTATAGCCATAAATTTATTCAAGAGGTATGTCCTAAAAGGCCATCATCACTAGATGATGCTGAAACTTCAGTCTTCTCTACCATTTTCCACAGGATGGGAAGATGCATCAGCAGACCTTCCTAATGCCCTTGCTACTCTGCCCTGTGATCAGAGGTGGCTTCCAGAGGCCACAGTACAAGTTGCTCACTGACCTCTCCAGGGCCAGGTGTCAGCACTGATAGCACTTGTGTTTTATTTATTTATTCTTGAATTAAAAAAAAAAAAGGAAATTCTAGAGAATCAAGTGTACTCACATCAGCTCCCGGCTCTCCAGGCAACCCAGGGGATCCTGGTTTGCCTGCATCCCCATCTGGACCCTTTAGGATTTAAATGGACAGTTAAGAATGATCCACAGAAGGAAACATGAACAAAATTCAAAATTTTGTCTCTAGCAGAAGCAAATGAAGAGTAGCTGAAATCACTTACCGGTGGACCAGGGGGGCCCTTTGGGCCTCTCTCCCCCTACCAAGATATGAAAAGGAAAGTATTAGTCAGAACTAAAACAATCTTTTATGGTCTTTCATGAAAATAATTGATTTACAGATTATCAGAAATAATCCTGAACAGACTCTCATTGTAGAAAATAAATATTAAATCCACATCATTGCTCTTACAGACTAACAAATCATCAGAGGAACATCTGACAGGAATCAAGGGAACACATGTAGTAGCTCCTATCAGGAATAATGCCATAAATCCTTATCGTAATTTAGTATGAGTGGGCATCACTATGTAATCCCTTTTGAGATTTACAAAACCCCTACACCCCATTAATGGCAGATAATCACAACATATGATGCTGATTACAGAAAATAAATAATCCTGAGTTTACTATACAAAAGATAATCTGAAAATCTGCTTTCTCCCCTCACTCCAGCCCACTACAGAGCATGAGACTCAGCCATTCCTTCATGTATCTGCAACCAAGTTAAAACTCCTGAAGATCAAAGGCTGACAATGCAGAAGCATTTCCTATTTCCTCAAGGCATTTCATATTTCCTAGGCAGGGCATGGGAAACACTTACATCAATGCCATCAATACCGGGAACTCCTGGTGGCCCAGGTGGACCTGGGGGGCCTGGTGGACCAGGGGGACCTCTCTGACAAGGAGTGAAAAAAAGGAGCAATTAGAGCCTGACAAACCATGGAGCCATTCTGGGGGACCAGCACAGTTAGAGACTATGGGTTAGTCAGGAGGTCACAGCTGTGATGAAGAGCTGCATCCCCAGCCCATGTATATCACAGGACCTATATCCTATTTTGACTGTCACTATGAGGACTGGCAACACTGCCTTCACCAAAGGAATGGGGAAGGTGATAACCCCCCCTCCCTGGACCCAGACACTCTCCTGTGCCCACAACGCTGGCAGAGCCAGGCGGGCTCCACTCCCCACCCAGTAGGATCTGAATGCTACATGGTAATGACAGGGTGGCAGAAATAGAAGTGATCTCTGAGAATCGAACACTGAAATTCACTACACTACTCTTTCTGCCAACACAAAGGAGACAGTCTTCCTGGGAGTCCATACTAGCAAAGAAAACTTAAAACAACTCTTTCCCTGCTTCACTGACAGGCTCGGCAGTTTCCCCTGGTTTCTCAGGATTACATTAGCATCCACAGAGGCACTTTCTCAAAGCGCCGGGCTCCCGAGGGGAAGTAGCAGGCGCCGTCAGACTGTGGAAATTCATGGAAAGGCTCTGTGCCCATAATAGGGGGCTCTGTTCTTGGAGTGAGCTCTGCCCGGGGCCCCACAACGGGGCTCTGTGAGCAGGAGGCTGCCCCGGGCGCTGAGCCTGGACCCTCGGTACCCACAGCCCTGCTGCTCTGGACTCACTTCCTCCCCACACCGGAGTTCCCAGAAATGTTCCATCCAGCGGTAGTCGCGTGTGCAGCTCGAGCCCCGCCGGTGTTACCTGCCCTGTGCTCACCAGGTAGGCACACCTGCGGTACCGCTGCCCTGCGGTCACCCGCAGCTACCGGGAGGACACGGGACCACACCCTCGGGCACGGCAGAGCAGCCTTTGGTCCCTCCGCACCAGCACCCCGAGCTCCGGCTGCCCCTGCGCACTTACCTCGACTCCCGTCTGGGTTACCTGCGAGGGAGAAAAAATGAAATTTAAAAAAAAAAAAATTAAAAAAAAAAAAACTAACAGAGCCAAAGTCAGAACAAACTCACTTGAGCCAGGCCGAGGCAAAGCGCCTGCAGGAAAAGCCCGAGGGGCAGGAGGCGCCGGGCCATGGATGGAGGGAGCAGCGCGCGGCTGCCGGGGATGTGGGCGAGAGGTGAGCGCGGCCGGAGCCCCTCCCGGCCCTGGGCAGGGTGGAGGCGATTGGAGGAAGGCTGGCGGCCGGGCAGGCGAGCACGGGGGGCCAGCAGCATCTTAACCCTTTGTTCTGCTGCTGTCGGGTGGGATACGGACCCGGCCGCCAGGCTGGCGGTGCGGGGGGACGGCCCCGACAGCCGCTCTCGCTCTGTGCGGGCACAGCGCCCGCAGGGGCGCAGCCAAGCGGCCCCACGGGGCTGAGGAGGGCTGCCGGTCACGGAAGGGTTAAAGTGAGGCGGCGGCTGCCGCTGCTCCGGGGACTCGGATTTCTAAAAGCACCGAATACCAGGCAGGTATGGTAAAAATGAGCATCGCCTGCCAGGAAGGGGGAGGAAAAATGAGACTCGCGTGGGCTGCAGCGGACAGGGAAAGTCAAGCAGGACAGGGCAGGACAGGACAGGGCAGGACAGGGCAGGGCAGGACAGGACAGGGCAGGACAGGACAGGGCAGGACAGGGCAGGGCAGGACAGGACAGGGCAGGACAGGGCAGGGCAGGACAGGTCTCTCACCCGAGCCGGCAGCTCGCCGCAGCCTTCGCGCTGGGGTCGCAGGGGGTCGCAGTGGATCACCATCCACTGGATCTCGAACTGGCAAAGGAGAAAAGATCGTGTTAATTCGGGTCAGGGGTCACACTGGCCGAGCGTGTGAGAGGTGGAATAGTGGCAAACTACGCAGAGGTTAAACGCTAGGTATTTAATGTCAATAGTTGCAGGTGGAGCAGTCCTTCGCCCTACATTCCCCCACCTCTAACTGTGGAGGTCTTTCAAAGAGGGGGAAAAAAGCTGCCGAGGTGCTGCCAACTCCTGAAATCCTCTTTACCCTATCTCTGCTGTCTGTCTGCTTTGCAGTCATCAGATTCCAGAGTGCTGAGACTGGAGCACAACAGAAGCAGTACCCTTGTTTCTTTTACCTGTTAACTGACACCACCAGCTGTGAGCCAATTCTTTCCCTCCTTTATCCACTTCTCATTTTCAAACCTTCATAATAGACACTTGAGTGCCAAAATATACATTTAAAAGAACTAATACTATTTCAATCCTACAAGGCAGCCATACAGTAGCAACAGCCCAAACAGGAGTAAGTTGTCAATATTATCCTCCCACTAAATCCAAAATAGCGCTGTTCCAGCTATGAAAAGAAGAAAGCTAACTCTGTCTGCCTTGAGGCAAATAAAACTTAGAAGCTGATAAGAAACCTCTCTAACATTTTTTAAATTAAAAAAAAACCCTCTTCTGGTGGCAAGGTCAGTAGTAAAAGATGTGACTGGCTTTCCTTGACTGATTTAATAGAGGTGAGAGAAGGGCAAATATGTTCAAGCCTTGCTGTCAAGGTATTTTTTCCTTTGCCAGTATTTCACAATGATCTTGTTGATAATGTTAAGCTGATTTAAAGGATGCCAATATTTTGAAAATGTCTCTTGTAGGTATTCTACTGATATCAATATACAGTGTTATTAAGGATTAAATACAGTCACAAAGTTCTCAGAAATGAACCTCAGATAATTTAGGGGTAATCATAAAACAAAGATATTAAAATGTAACCTTTTAAACCCAAAGGTGGTATGCTGGTTTTGCCTGAAGTAGAGCTTATTTTCTTCACAGTAGCTGATATGGAGCTGTGTTTTTGGATTTGTGCTGGGAGCAGAGTTGATAACACAGGAACGATTTTGGTATTTCTGAGCAGTGCTTGGACAAAGTCAAGACCTTTTCTGCTCCTGACCCCACCCCATCAGTAAGGAGGCTGGGGCTGCACAAGGACCTGGGAGAGGGCACAGCCAGGATAGCTGATCCCAGCTGACCAAAGGGATATCCCAGCCCATACAACGTCACACTCAGAATGTAAAGCTGGGAGAAGGAGGGAAGGGCAGGGGGGAGTTTGAAGTGATGCTCTTTGTCATCCCAAGTCACTGTTAGATGTGATGGAGACCTGCTTTTCCTGGAGGTGGCTGCCATTGGAAAGTGGTGAATTAATTCCTTGTTTTGCTTTACTTGTGTGCATGGCTTGAGCTTTACATGTTAAAGTGTCTTTATCTCAATCCACAAGTATCCTTACTTTTACTTCTCCAATTCTCATCCCACCATGGGATAGAGTGAGCAAGTGGCTGTGTGGGCCTTAGTTGCTCTCTGGGGTTAAACTACAAAGAATGTTTAAGACCCATAGATTCCTGACATACATTTTGCAGGTTTCCTACAGGATTTCTGTTTCATCTTAATTTCTTAGTCAGCACAGATATAATTAACTGTGTGTGACTGTTCACTGTTTTGTCCTCTTAAGTTCTATAGAAATTCCTGCAAATGCCCACTATCTTTGCCCATCTGGATATCAGCCACGTAATTCAGTTGTCAGTGCTTTAGCTGAGTGAGCTTAGGTAAAATGCAGATGATACCTAAATATGTAGGGTAGTATTTTAAGCATAAAATCAGTCACAGGGATGCATTTAGCAGTACCATAGACTTTAAGGAAAACCGTGCCCCTCAGAGCACAGTTGTAGGTCTCCTCTGAGAGGTCTGGCTCCCTGTACCCCACTGGGCTGTTGCTGGCTTGGTGATGATCCAGGGGAAGCCATCCCTCCTAGGAAAGTTCAACTCAGCTAAGCAATTTTTCATTTGAAGATTTTCTACAATACTTTGTCAAGGATATCTATGTTTCTTCTAAGAGACGTCTGCTGTCAATGTTTGTATATTTGTTAAGTGACCAACAATAAACTACATATATTTAAATGCATCTTGTTCTAGAGCTATTTTAAACTTGTTTTATCATTTTTTGACATCCCTGCAATAGATTTTTAGAGCTTCATTTTCCTTCCACCTTTCTTTAAAGCCTTTGAACATTACAGCCAATTCTGTTGTTATTTGGCTTTCCACAGCTAGGATTCAGCCTCCTGAATGTGAGATTTCACAGGGTGAAAAAAAAACCAAGATGTGACTTTTTACAGTACACAGACACAATCTGTTCTATGGTGTAAATTAATCCCTGTTAAACAAATATTGACAAGCAGCTTCCTCTTGGATGTTACAAGTCATGTAGCTTCCCTGAGCTAGTTAGTAGCATTAAATGTCAATTAAATAATGACCAAGAGTCACTTCTAGCAAAGTGTTTAGTGTCTATTATGAAAAAAACATGGTAACGCCTCTGAAATCACAAGAATTAAGGTAATTATATAATCTCGCAGAAGTTATAATTTGATCAGTAAGAAATTAGTTCCCCTACTAATAATGTTTTCCTATAAAAAAACCCATGTAATTTAGGAAGTAAATTATTTTTCAGTTTTGAAATTATGCTAAATCTCAAACTGCTTAGAGTTTATAATGGATGATATCAATTACTTTTAGATAAAAAGATAAAACTTTTAGATACTTTTACCTAAAAAACAAAAGATAAAATGCAGCTGTGAATCTGCGTAAAAAAATCACCCTCTATAAAGCATTCCAGAAATCCTGGAATAAATCTTGATTAAAGCTGAAAGGCAAGATGCAGTTTGTAATGGAACTGTATCCATTATTTTTCCAGGCAGTCACAGTAATAACAAGCAATAAAGAATCCCTTTTAAAATTATATATTTTTCAGTGCACCTCTGAGAAGTTGACCTATTCTGCAAGATAAATAGGACCCTCACCAGAATGCTGCAAAAAAGAATAAGAAACACATAATTTATGTCTTTTTAAAATTCTACCACTGGAAGTAATAGACTTTTACAATGCCTGGGAGTAAATTAAAAGCTGTGCCTAGGGTGTATTAAATAACCAAAACTGAAAACTGTTGAGATATTTAAACTTATAGTCAAGCAAGTTAAAGACTAGAATAGCCCCAAACACAGATTTATTTAGCCAATTTAAAGAGAAATAAAGTACACAGGCTGAACCAGAAATTTCTGCAATATAAATAGACATTTTAAAATTACTAACTAGTCCATATGACTATGTAATTCCTTTATCGTAATTTCATATACGGAGTTCCTAAATCTACATTATTGTAATATCAGGTTGAACCACTATCATTTCCTTTTTGCCTTCCCAGCACAGCCCATGCAGTCAATCTAGTGAGTCCTAAGTCAATTCTGTCTAAAATAAAGCATATTTTTAGACCTCCAAACTCAGTTTAAGAATATAGTGCCATGCTTATTTTGTCTTCCCTGACAATTTGTTCCAGTATTTAATTATTATTTTTGTCAAGAAATGTGCATCACACTTTTTTTAAAGCCTAACTCATGCAAAGATTTTACTTTTATTCATAAAATATACTTAATATGACCGAATATTCCCAGAAGCATGCTGAAGTTACAAACAAATATTTTGCATTATAGATGTGAATTATAAAAATTATTTAATTCCGTTTTGTTCTTTCATTCTTGAAGGAGGTTGTCATATAATTGCCATAGCTCCACACTGATGCCTAAAGATGTACAGTCTTAAACACAGGCAGGGCAGAACTTAATGCTAGACATTTTTCCCCATCAAACGCCTGAAGAGCCCTGGGTGATCAATGCTGCTCATTTGTAAACATTGCTGAAAAAAACAAGTCTCTGCAAAGCACAGGCTGGAGAGGAAAGAGGATAAGATTCCAAATTGCTCTTCTGCTTTTCTTCATTTCTTTAACACTGGTCAAAGGTCAGTCAGAGTATCAACAGAAGGCCGAGGTGACCTTGATACCACTTCTCTCTCCTCATTGTCAGCTGACATTTGGAATAACTATTTCAACAGGCAAAGGAACACTCCTTGTTTTTAATGGGATGACTCTGTGTCTAACTTAGTATAACTTTTCAGTTATTGAAATTTCCTAATCCAGATCTATAACAACATGCTAGATAGAGCCCTTCAGACACATGGAGCATTTCTGATGGAATTCTCATGTAAAACTGCTTTCAATCTGGTGCAGTACAGCAACTAAACATAGAGAGGTGATCAAACATGAGATGTTTCTTTTGTTGCAATGTTTTCTCTTTCAGATTTACACAACACTGTGTAATCTGTGTCCACATTTTCTGCCAACAGTGTGAGATACAGTTTAAAATCATATCTCACTTCACTGTTTTACTTCAAAGTTGTTGTAACAAGTACGGGGATGTCTTAGAATTTTCATTGTATAAATTTAGACTAACCTGGGTAATCTCTAAATTTACAAGGTATAAATGGAGAATTAAGAAAACCACAGCAAGTACTTACCTGCCAAGGAGTTATTTTCTGCCATTTCTGCTTTGAGAAATTATTTAAATATGCATTTTACAAAACAAAACCCCATATTTAATGTAAAACACTTTCTGAAGAAATAAAAAATTTTGAAACTTACCGGAACTGAAATTTGAGGATTATTTTTAAGTTTTCCAAGCACAGCAAAGCCATCAGTGTTGATTTTCCCTTTTGGTTTAATGTTTAAGGATTCTATTTTAATACAGTCAATAAAAAGTGTGACACTGTTTGCTTCCACAATTATCATAAGCTTGTGCCATTGGGAGTCAAACAAGAAAGGCAAATGTAAAAATGATGCTGTTTGGTGTTTTCCGTCTGCTCCTTTATAAGAAAACTCAACGCTTTTCACTTGACCATTGAGATTCACTCCAACTTGTTCTTTTCCTGAAGAATCCTGGATCTGCCAAATAGTCCAGTATTTCTGAAGTGTGGCCCCAGTCATTCGAAAAGTAGTTAGAAAGGAATATTCATCAGGCAATCCATTGGAATATATGGCACTGTGTAGGATTAAAATAGAGTAGATTCATTCTGTATTTGCTCCAAAAAACTCCACATATCACCACAGAGGAATGACAAACCATTACTCAGTGGAACCATATCTCAACCATTCTTGTATCAGAGCACTTCTGCATGCTGAGCCCAAAACATGGTGTTAATGGCAAAAGAACTGGTTCAGAAGTGTGGGTTCTTCCAATGTTTTACAATTTTTATGGTAACACCTTCTAAGAATGATGGATGAAGCAACAACTAACTTCAGATACAGAATTATCCTATTTCCCACTATTAGACTTACAAAATCAGTCAACACAGTATTACTTACAATGACCAGAGTGAAAGTGCACACCTGATTTGATTTTGAAGGCATAAGAATGTCTCTTGCAAATGCATTTTCTTGTTCAGCCTGCCAATAACCCTTTTGTTAAGGTATAAGCTATCACTTCAACAGAAATCATTGAAAAATATATGGTGAGAACCCACACTCAAAGTATATTATGTCCTGTGACATTCAACCACCAGACTACAAGTAGCAGGGAACAGATTTGCCACATATAAAACATCTCATATTTTAGCAATTCCTGTAAGGTGAGCTTTGGAAACACAGGTAGCACTAGCTGTCACTGTGCAAAAGAGTAATGTCATTTTTTATTTCAAATGTATCACGGAATCCAATACAATATTAAAGAAATAGTCCTTTCCATATTTATTCTATGGATCATAAAACTCTGGTGTTTAAACTCCAGTTGGCATCAGTACATTATTTGCCATCTACCCACGTTTAATAATAAGTTCAAATAAATTTCTTAAGCATGAAGATATTAAGAGCTATTTTGTCCCAGCTTTCATTAAAATAGCTTCTTAAACAAGTAGACATTTTGAACAAAGATGATTTTTGAGTGGCAGATAATCCTATTTCAGCAGCTATTTAGACAGCATTAGTGAATCTCAGAATTTAGTCTGGGGGGGCAGGTTGGGAAGCAGAAAAACTGTATAAGTCAGCTCTTATTGCGTATGATTGTTGACTACGGGTTTAAAGAGAGAGAGAGAGTACTTCCAGAAGCAATCTCCCTAGTTTGCAGCGCTCCAAGCTGTAGTGCAGCTGTGTCCCAGCAGGCAGCAGCACAGGCTCAGCAGATTTCAGCGAGGACTCGGCAAGCCTGGCAGCAGCAGCTTCGCATTACGAATGAAGTACCCGCACTGCTGGTGCTTCTCCTTTTCCCCACGAGCTTTGGCACACACCTGAGAGCTGGGGTGTAAGGAACGGGAATGTTTAGCTGCAAAGCTTAGCTCGTTATATAAGGTGTGGAGATATGCAAAGTTGGAGGAGGGGATTGTTTGCTGGTATCTTTAATCTGCCTTTCATTGCTTTGCTCTGAATTGTGTCTCTTGACTAAGGATGAAATCTGCCTCACCTGGTTTGGTTTGATAGGATTTTATCTAACTCGGTGTGTTCTGTCATTATTTATTTTCAGTTTGTATCTTGCCATCTCAGATGCAAATGTCAACGTGTGGATATTGTAGCTTTCCCTCAGTTCCAAGCACTTTGCAGTTTTTACTGTCCCCTATCCCTCTCTGTGTTAGGTTTCTGGCCTACACAATAAGCATATATATTCTTTTCTGCTCCAGGAAGATAATTCTTCTCCCTATCCTGACATACCTTCACTCTTACTAAGCTTCTGATCCAGCTCAGCACATCCTTTATGGCCTTTTGTGTCCTTCCACTATGATACCTCTTTTAAAAGTATTTCAATCTCCTCCACTCCTAAAACATTAGCTCAGCTGGGTAGTTTATCTCTTCAGTTACCAAATCTCATTTTTCTTGCAGAAGAGCTGGTTTTTCTACTGCTACACTGAAGGTGGTATTGTTAGGTAATCTTAGAATAGCCTCCTTCTGACACTGAACTTTCTCTGTTAAGTTCAATGTCTCCAGGATGTCTGATATACTGAGCCTAAAAGAAGCAGTACGAATCCCAGATCCTCTGTGAAGAGGTTTTCAGTATTTCTCTGCACTGTTAAGTTTTTCTCTCATGGCAATACTCATTAAACTATTGCACACATTCTCATCCAACCTCAGTTGGCACAGCTGTACTGCCAAAAAAAAAGACAAAAAGAAAACAAAACCAAAAAAACCCACAACAAAAGAAATTTTAAAAAACCCTAGTTTGTGAGCATACTTTTTGATTGGGAGATTGTTTATACCAGATTGGAAAATTAATTATTTGCACCATATTTACCTATAGACTTAGTACTTTTTAAGGCATTATATGGGTCCTCCTTTTTGCAGACATTAAAATAGGAAAGAAATATGTTCACTTTTTCAGAAAACGTGCAAAGAAGAGAAGTAATGTAAGAGCTTCTGACATTGGCAAGAGAAAACTAAATTATAAGAAATGTATATCAAACACTAAAGATAAAAATTCAGTGCACAAACATGGATAATTATTCACATTATTTAAAAATATTAATAACCAATCAGAAGAACTGCTGCCTTTAAACTAAAGACTCAGCATCAGTAACATGACTCAACACAGTCAGCATGCATGACCCATCACCAGAAAGGTACTCTGCAGGGGACTGTTACTATGTAAGATTTATATCTATAATTCTACAAGCAAAGAAGAGACATATTCTCATCTCAGCTACTCCAACAGGAATGATCCTTTGGTGGTTTAACTGTATTTCAGAACACATTTGTTTCCAAAGCCTGTAATCCTTATATAGGCAAAACCCTTCTGAAGTCAGCAACATAAAATACTAAATATTTGGGAACCATGGCAAATTAGCATGATATTTAAATAAACAATTGTAGAGAAGCTATTCCTCCATCTCACTGCCAAGTGAGGAGTGATGGACTCTGTAACTTTATTGAACAGCTGATAGCTGTATAACCACTCAACTTATTTCTGGAAATTATTTTTAACATAGAAGTTTCCAATTCCACTGATTTATGGAAGGGAACCAAGAAATTATAAATTTAGATTCAGGTAGAGGAGCAAAGAAAGAATTTATATGAAAACATATTTAAAGGCAAAAAACCCAGACTTCTTCCTGTTCTATTTCCGATCCACTTAAAATTATTAGGGATATAAGCCATCAGATCTTTTTATTTAATTTAGTTTTTGCTTCATTTTGTAAGAAAGCATCACAATCCAGCTTTCCTTATTCACTTGTACTATTATTAACTGCTTTAGTTGTTTTATGAATATAAGGTTAGGTCAATTTTTTAAATCAGATATTTGAATATTTGCTTTAATTTTTGAAGTATTGGAGAGTGGGTAGTTTGAAACATTTGTAGTTCATCTAGGGGAACTTCTGAAACAGTACTGTTTCTTTTGATCTTTTTCATAAATACCTAAGGGCCTCACTTTTCCTGTATTTTGTATACTAACCAGGTAGATGTCTTTGAGATTTCAAAGTTAAGTCCTATCCAGGCTTCAATGCAACCAAGATATGTCATCTATCTGACTATGGTGAAGAAAGCCCTGACCTATTCCACTGACCCCAGAATTCATGAAGAACAGAAGAGTATGTTAAATGTTCATGCCTTTAAATAAGCCTATTTAAATTCTACAGAGTAACTGTTTACTTTATTAAATTTGGGGGGTTTTGAATTAATTTCTTAGGTAAGCTCCATTGCTCACTGACTTAACTTAGTCCTTGATAAATGAAGATTTAAGAAATGTTAGCACAACCCACTGGAGGTGGCTGTGGAAATTGCTGTGGCCATTCTCATGATAATGTAGTAGCATGTGCCCAGGGTTAAGGATTCTTTTGATCAGTCTGGAGACATTCATGTCTGCATCTCCTGAAGCTGCTTAGAATCACAGCTGACCTGGCAGACACTACTTGGCAGCAATCCAACAAGCAATAACAATAAAACTTAGCTCAGCACTTTAAAAGCATGTGTCCTAAGTCATTAACCAGAAGCCATTTGTTAGGACTCATTACCCTCAGCTGATCTTTATTCTTCAGAAATTTCCACTTGTGAGCTAATTAATTCTCTTATGACCTAAGTAGTTTCCTAGCTGCATTTTGTCTTTTCTAGTTCAGCATCATCATCAATATCTGGGTGGGATGGCTTACTCACAATGTGAAAGGAAAAGCACCTGAAGAGCTTTGGTGGCTGAATGTAGAAAAGCCAGACCTTCAAGCACATGCGCTTGAGGAGCGTTACTTCACAGAAAAGCAATATTCCCAAAGGAAAAAAAAAAAAGACAGAAAATCGGTCATTGAAATTTTGTTCTGGTGGTTTTGTGTGTGTGTGTGTGTTATGACAGTTGAATTTGTGAAGTGAAAGGTTTAAGCTTTCTCAATGCACAAAGGTAATTAGCCCTTTTCCCACATTTAAGAAATGTGTCATTAGCATATTTTTAATGACAATATATTTATTTCAATATTTCCATTAAAAATAAACACAATTATTATCCAAATAAACAGGATTAATTTTGTACTTACTAACTAGTGGACACCTACAACATGTACATAGATTAAATTGAAAAATGATGGGTTCACCGTGTTTGGTGAAAACAGCTATATGTCATGGAAATTGCATACAGTTATCACACCATTATTACACCACACCATGACATGGAGAACCCTGTATTGATCCTTCAGCAGATTTTACTCTAGAAGAAGCACTGGCAGATGGGAATTTATTTGGATGATGGAAGAAGCTAATTTATGACTTGTGTGCAATAATTTCTGTTCATTCTGGGACATATTTCTGGGCAAGCATTCCAAGCGGAAAAGAGATAAAGCTACAACTCAGTAGATTTTAAGGAAGCTCTGTGAGTTTCTCAAAGCATAAGCAATTGCTACATCAAAGACTGAATGCTGAGCCATGCCCATCCAATTGAGCTCTCATTCCCACACCATGTAGTCACTCTAAAATGGGCTCCTCTGCCCATTTCATCATGGCAATCATCATGTGTTAGCCTGAAAAACTATTTCCCTGTTGCCAACGTTTGATGAGGGTCTCTCCCCAGTGCTCCTATGACATTTGTGCTGCAGCAACCATCCAGCCTGGGAAAGCCATGCTGGCCATTTTTCCAAACTCACTCTATTTTTTCCTCCCCCACCTCTCCATGCAACAGGAGAGCACAGGTCGGAGGAGGGGGCTGGAGGGTGATCCCCTGTGCGTGAGCCCTGGTCACAGCAGCCCTGTCACATCATCCCTGTCACACCAGCCCGGTCACATCATCCCTGTCACACCATCCCTGTCACACCAGCCCGGCCCGCGGCCGGCGCTGTTTCAGCACCGCGGGCAGGGACAGCTCCGGGAGCCGTGCGGGCCGGGCGGCTCTGCCCTACCCTGCCTTGCCCTCCCATCCCCTGCCTTTCCTCCCTTTCCCTTTCCCTCCCCTTCTCTCCTCCCCTTCCTTCCTCTTCCCTCCCACGGAGAGGGCTGCGCTGTAAAACAGCTCCAGAGCAGAGCGGCGAGCTCCCGTCCGTGACAGAGGAGCAGCACACGGAGGCACTGGAGCACGGTCGGGACTCAAACCTGAAATCCATTTCCTGGGCCAACGACCCCAATGGCAGGAGTCAGCTCAGATGCCGTAGTAAGACAGCTGACATAGGCTTGTTCGGGGGTAACTTGCGTATATAAAGCACATATTTCACTAGAACCATCTATAGCAATAAGTCTAAACTCTCTTAAAAGTACAAATATTGCTGCTTTTGTCTGAGAACCTCCAACTTTTAGTGAAGTGATGATCCCATTTGCTGTCTGTATTTGGATTCACATTCATGCACTAGCAGCCCTGATTTGTGTCTGGGACTGAAAGTAGTCATGAGCTCAATGTAACCAAACAAACTAGCTTAATCTGGTGGCTGTTAAGGTAGGGGCCAGGGAGGATTGCATCAAGAAAAATTGTTAGTGATAGGTGGAGTAAGACAGAAACACTTCACAATCTAATTATTTCTAGCTGAAACAGTAGTCCAGTTAATGGCCTAATCACTTAATTGCTAAACTGAAACATGCTTAATTATGTAAGATGCTGGAATAGAACCCAGACTTGCCTAAATTTGGCAAAGACATCTCTACCCTACTGTACTGTCTCTATTCCTTCACCAGCAGCAAGTCTGGCCTGTAAAGCATAAACACAATTAGATTCCTAAATCCTGACTTCTATCCCAAATTCACCGTAATATGCTAAATAATAATTTTCCAACTTTTATTGATTAAGTGACCCTAAATCAGCCAGAAACATTAATGTACCTGTTACCTGAAACAAACACACAATGAAAAAACTCCCTTACCTCAGAATCAGTGAGTGGTTATCCTACCTCATCTCTGCAATCCTCACATGATCAGAAAGATCAGTGTGTGTCAATATTTTAAGAAAACTTTCTTCCCTCTCCTCCTATTACATTTTACTTGCCTCCCTGTTTCAAGTCATCAGCAACTTCTGATTCTACTATCTAGACATGAATTCCTTAGTATCAGCAAATCTTGAGGCACTGTGAGCAATAGAGGAAAGTGGAAGTCCCTGAAATTTCTGCTACAGTCTGATCTGATGTTTGCAATGAAAAAAAAAAAAAAAAAAGTTAAATTTCTCTTTCCCCTTCTGAAAATTTTTAAAATTAGGTCATCTAGCCAATGGGAGATCTACCACTTAAAGAATAAGATTGAAAAACATCTTTATTTTAAAGCCAAATGAGGAAAGCATTACCTGGTTGGTATCCTGAAGTCTACATTGGGTCCCAGTTTATAAGCTACTTGTAGAGAAGTGGATCCCACTACTCTTTCAATAATGCCTTGGGAAGCAGCTTTTTCTATTTGAAACTGAGAAATCAGGTCAAAGCCTGCAAGAAAAAAAAAATACATATCCATAATGTAGCTTTCATTTTAATTTGAGAATTGTGCTGTCACAGAGCTGAATATAACCTGATAAATTTTTTGAACAGCAGCTTTTTCCTGAAAAAGTCAGGATGCTACTTGCCTGGTAAATCATCTTGGCCAATCCTGATTGTTGGGCAGATATCAATTCTGTGACTGGCACCCAGAATAGCAGGTAGTCCTGCAAAAAAGAAAATAATTTACTGACAATGTGCCTGCACATTGCTGCAGATCACCTTATAAAATTAACTGAAGCAACTGTAAGATTATTATAAACTAAACAGCTGTAAATAATAGCAGTTAGAGGTACATTATAATTTAAACTGTACTCAGTAAGTAAGAGGTATAAGAAAATAATAATATTTTTTGAGAGAGCTCCAAATTAAAACTGGTAACTTGATATGCTAGTTGATTTTTTTTCAAACCCCTTTAAATAAGAGTCTTACAATAATTCTTCTCCTGCAGAGCTGTTGAGAAATAATATTAGTTTAAGAAGGCCTGTTGTGTAAGGAGGTTTTGGGTTGCAACTTTTTGTGGTTCAAGCAAACTTAAAAAAAAGGCCAGTTACCTAAATCAACAGTCTCCCTACTCCCAAGGAAACTTAAACAAACCTCATGCCAACTAAAGAAGTTGTTGTGAATCAGTTGGCATCTTTTCCATCCTCTCTGGTATTCCAAGCTTTCCCACTTTTCTCTGTGCTGGATTTGATCAGAAAATGAACTTTCATGAAATGCAGGGTGGTGGTAAGAAGACCTTACAGACCTTTTCTGTTTATCCAAGTGAGAATGTAGAAGAAATTTGTTTGAAGAAACTAGATCTGAAAATCCAATTTTTTCAGAATATTATTTGTCAAAAAAACCTTGTCATGACTGTAAGACCTACAAGATACCCAGAACTGAGAAAGGAGGAAGGAAAAATAAGCATTTATTTGAAGAGTTTAAGAGCCATGTACAAGTCCTGTACCAAGTCAATCTGGAAAGTGCTAGCAGAGTGTGGGTAGGGAAAAATGAAGAGTGGAAGTTGGAAGGAGAAACATTTCTAACCTACAGAGAGCCTCTTGTGTGCTGCACAGGCTCAACCCTAAATGTCGGTTTCCTTCTGAAAACATAGGCTTAAAAGAGAACATTCAGATTGACATGTTACACCTTAGAAAAGACCTCATTCTATATTCTTTGATGAGACACATGGCTGACATCCAGCCATTTACATTTTATGCCCAGCAAATAAAGTAGAACCAGTTTATTGCCACATGTAGCAGAATATCTAACTAGAAGCACTGAAAGACAGGGAAGGTTTGTGTCCTGTATTTACCATCTACATCCAGATTTTAATCCTTACCTTAAAAATACCTCTAATAACAATTTTAAAGCAACACACAGAGCTCTTGCTTGTCCCCTGTTTTTCATATATATCATTCTAACCATCCATACATACATAAATGCACATAGACAGCTCTCACTCTGTGTGATTTCTAGTTACAGAGGATTTTAGTTTGAATAAACACAGAATAATTCTTTTGACAGTCAAAATTACACAAAGATAAAATGTAGATAAAATCTGTCTCCTTACTTGATTGGTGCTGGATGGTGGCTGAGATGAAAGACCACAGAAAACTACACAGGTAAAAGAAAGCTGTAATTTTCCTGTAAACAGAAAGAAAGCTCCAGTATGAATCAATAGTTTCTGACAGGTTTTGTTATTAAATTTCTCCTCCAAACCATGCATATTAAACATATAAAATACCAGTTAAGGATATGCTAACACATTTGGCAAGACAATCTCTTCGACAAGATAATTTCTTTACATGACAACATTTTATTTTCGCATTCTAGTAAAACATGTCAATAAAGCTCTTTCTATTGTTGTCCCCTCATATAATGCTGGTAAGGACAGCTTTCACTGTTCTAATCTCTTATTTACAGATGTCTCTAAATCCCACTTGTTCTCTTACCAGTGGCTTTTCATCTTCACTGCTGGATTTCTTCACTTCTCTCATGTGAATGCACAAGGTATATCGTCACACTGCCTGCTTCCCTCTCATTAGTCCGACAGAGGAGTGCAGCAGTGGGTGCAGACAGCCGCTCCTGCCCCACCAGTACCCAGCAGAGAGGGAGGTACAGTCTGCTGGGCTGGTTTTAATCTTTCCAAGGGAAGGAGGTGGAGGCTGGACAGGCATGTGTGTCCTGGTAGGCTCTGAGGGCGGACCTCTGGAGCCAGCTGAATATAAAGAAGCCAAGAGTGCAAATTAAAGGCTGTTTCTTTCACCAGCATGAGGGCAGGGAGACTCAGAAAATGTGAGTTTAGCAAAGCTAGTCTCTGAATGGTGGGACCTGCTGTTCAGCCAGGCAGGGGAATGAATTACTTGTACCAGGAGGTGTGAGGAAGCTGGTGGCCCTGATATGGTGTTAAGACTAAAAGCTCTGAAGAGAAGGGCACCCTTGTCCTATAAAGAAGCCGTTTCCATTTCTCACAGATTTACTCATCAGGTGACCTCAGAAACCTGTCTGGTGAGGTCCCAGTTGGTTTTGCAAAAGGATTTTCATTGCTTAGATTCTACCCTCCAAGGTATACACATAGGCAATATTAACCAGACTCTTGTTCTGTTGTCATTGATAAAGAACTCCCTTTCCAAGGGGATTATTACATACACTTGAACACACAAAGACATTTACTCATATTTTTCACCTGGATGTGAAAAGAGAGAGAGAAACTAAAATCTTTATGCCTGCAAAGATCAAGGAAAAGATAGTAAAAAAGCCAGAAGGTCCTGACAGGAACCACAGTCAAAATTAATGTATGTATGGAAAAGTATGCTAGGTTGTTCTTATAGATCACATTTGTAAGGTTTCATCTTCTTTAGAATACTGACATTCTGTTTAATAACACCCTAAATTTCCAGACTTTTCAAAGTGAGGAATATAAGAAATGCAATAATCTCTGCTGTCTGATAAGTGTCTGGAGAAATAACTGAGTAATGAGCTATCCCCTTCATCCCAATTTGCTGTAAATCACATTCCCAGTATTGGTGATTTCAGTGTTAATGTGGTTTACAGTTTTAAATCTATTGTTAGAAAGGGTAAGGCTGGATCACACACACAGTTTGCCATGAATAATGTCTAATTTTGATGCTTAAGGCAGTGAAGCTTTGGTGATACCATTTTTTTCACCCTTCAAGGGAAATATACTCTCAGGGACCCTTGTGGTCCAGCATGATTGTGAACGTAACGTATCAGCACCAGGATTGTCACAAGAAACCTCTATCAATTAAAAAACCAAAAATGTGAAATATCAATTCAATTTGATCTCACAAGAAGTTTGCCCAGGTCATCACACACCTGTGTGCCTTATTCCCCCTGGCAGATATTTCCATTGTGGCATGCAATGATACCCATAGGGTATGAAAGGGATCTATAAGGAGCTGGAGGAAGAGCAGTACATGGAAGTAACTTGAAGCTATATTGAAGGGGAACGTGGCATGTGAAGGAACAAGGGAGAGCACCCATGGCTCAGAAAGAACACCAGAAGCTTTGTGAAGGAATGGAAAAGAGTGAGGTGTCAAACCATCTCTTTTGTAGTCTATAAGCTGTGGCATTTCCTTTGCCTTTGAGACTGCTTAGTATTGCCAATTAATTTGAGGCAGTATTAAGGAAGTAAAAGCCATTCCAGTAGTTATATGTGGAACTAATTAGTACCACCTTACCTTAAGTTAGCAATATTTTTTTTTCTTACCTGGTGTGAAGAAGTTTGCCATGCGTTCTGTCGGGGGTTATTCACACACACATCATCCTCTCCTAGAGGGGGGGTCTTGTTCAGAGAAATTTGGAGAACATATACTCTGTTTCTGGGCAATCGTTAATCTAACTTTCATTAGATTATAGATTTCATTGCAGCAATTCTCAAGGGTGGAACTTCTTTTATGTCTGGAGTATTTTCCCAATACAGGATCTTCAAAAGATATTTTTACTGAAATAAAACATGGGAGGCAGTATGTAACTAAAGCTGGGAAAACACATTTACTATTCTGTTTGTGGGCAGAAGAAAAATTCTTTTGAAGATTATTAGCCTCTGGTTGCTCTGTGTGCATTTTGATGTCTTTATCTTGAAGGAAAACTCAGTCTGTGATGAAATTCCTGATTAGTTGTTCTGCTAGTAATTATTACATCACCTTGAAAGAGCCAGAAAAATATGAACTGTAAAACTAGTAGTAGCAGATTTAATAGCCCCACAATCTAGCCAATATTAATCCCATTTCAAGAAAATGTAAGCTGGGATAGATGGAGTATGTATCTTACATATCTTGCTGCCACAGAGTCCCCATCCAGCTAACACTCGTGTTTTACTGCTCTGACTATTTTGATGTCACTCTACGTCACTTCATAGTTTACTCTTCTTATGAATTGGGCCAGTTTCGTTTTTTTCAGAAAAACTCAGTGTGCAGTGATTGCAGTTTAGCCAGTTACTCAGGGACTCATCATCTAAACACTAACTGCTCATCTTTAGAAAGTGGATAAATTAAACAGTGGTGACTTTGTTCAAATAGTATCTCCTGAAAATAAGTTATAATGTCATCACCTTGCTAACATGTGGAGGTGATCTTACACACCTGACTTCACATTCCACTCTTCAAATATCTGATTCTATATTCATTCCATACTCCTGTTCTTCTGTGTAGCTTGGGTTGGAGAACAGGTATTCATGCAGCTGTCTCCGAGAATGTGGCTGAATTGGAGAGAAATAGCAAATGGGTGGGCCCAGCTTCTCTTGCAGATATAAAACTTGCTCTCTGTGATGAAAAGGTTTGCAGCAAGGTGGCTGCAGTTGGATTTTCAGAAGATGCAATCCAGCAAAAACCAAAAAAGGACTAAAGGCATGATTTAGAGAAGACCACATGGCAGAGAAGAAGGTTTCTCCATTCAAGATTGGGTTTACAGCAATTTAGGATGGCTAAATTAAGTGAAAAATCCTTTCCTGGTGTTTATTTTCTGTCTGGGCTTGAAGGAGCTCAATGTCATGGGCTCATACTTTTGAGTAGGACTTTTAGAAGGACCTAGGCAAGTTTGTTCTATGTTCTTCCCCTGAAAATGTCTGTGATTTGGGTACTGGGGTCTCAAGAGCAAGCTTTGGAACTGGAGGAGCTAAAGTCCAGTTTGCACTGTTAAAGTGAGGCGTCTGCCTGTGTGAGTGATCCCATAAAGTTCATACTCCCAGCCCTACATGACTGTTCCACACACAGCTGGAGAGGGGAGGAGCAGCAGGGAATACTTCTTATTTAGTAGTAGTAGTAGTAGTAGTAGTAGTAGTAGTAGTAGTAGTAGTAGTAGTAGTAGTAGTTATTGCCTCTCTCCTGTCTCCTGGAGACCTCTTCTCTCCCACGTGGTCTTCTCTAAATTGTGCCTTTAGTCTTTTCATGTGACTTCAGCCTCCTATGACCATATTATCTGTTCAGTTTACAATAACAAAAAGACATTTTTACATTTCAACCTCCTTTATCCTTACCTATAGTGTAAGGGTCACTGCTCTCCTTGGAGTTTACCAGAACCCAGGATAAGCACATACCACACTCTTAACGTGAATTTTTTGTTATGTTGTGTTTGGCTCTCTCAGCTCAAGATTAACTGTGCATCTCTGAGTGATGGTAGTTCTGAAAGACCTGCTCTTTATTAAAAAATGCTAAAAGTTAAGGTGACTTGGACCTGGGACTGATCTCATTGACATTGGGGCAAAACTTGCACTGACTTAAGCGCCTTTTAATTAAACCAGCAACAAATAATTAAACCAGCTTCCTCAAGTGTAGGGTAATTGAATTGACAGTAAAACTATAATCCTTGTCAGGTTCCAACACATCATCGGAATTTAACAAATAATCTATTATCCAGTAAATTCTTACCTTCATCATAAAAATGTACTTTTCTGTCCAAAATTTTATTAATTTTGGCATGGGAAGGAAAACAGCTTTTCTTTCCAAGCTGTCAGATGTTTTTTTGCATGAAGACCGAACAGCTTCTTTCTTGTAGAGGTCACTCAAAGAAATCTGGGAATTTTTGGGGCCAGACTCTCATCTCCTCAGCACAATCCTCTTTCTAGGTGAGCCTTTCTGTAATGGCACTGCAGCCAATTTGTCTGGCCTGTTCCAATCTAGAAAAGTCAACAATTCCCTCAGGAGTGTTCTTGGAGTGCAAATAGAGCTGGTCTCTATATGAAGCCAGACAAACTTCCACCTTAGCTCTATGTTCCCCTGCCATAATAATTCTGTCTGTGGATGAGACTTGCAGTTCCCATTACCTTTGGGTGGAAGTCTATCTTGTGGTATTCCTATTTTTATTTCTTTCTAGGTCAGAAGTTTTGTATGCTGTCTGCAGGAGTGTCAGACAGCAATTATCACCTAATGTTACAGTCAGTGATCCAGATTATCCTAGATTTTCTAGTGGAACAGCAGAGAAAATGAAAAGTTAAGCAGATTTCAAGTGTAACTATGCTAATATTGCCATGAACACTGTTGTGTTTCAGCAGAGATTATGACTCTGACCTCACTCAACATACATCTGTGTCCATTTACTGATCACACTCATTCTCAAAAACTAAAATAAGATCAGAAATAGGCTCTGCTGTTATTTGTTGAGTATAAAAAGTAGTGAAAATTTTCTCATTTATAATAGCAAATACTATTACCAAGAGTTGGATCCAAATTTCGTGTAACTAAAAACAAAACAAAACAAAAAAACCCACCCCAAATTTGGAAGTATTTTCAGTCAGAGTTTAATGAGTCTTGATAATATTCTTTTATATTGTTCTTTCTTCTAATACCTCTAAATATATTAAGATTCTTTTCTAGCCAAAATTATATAAACTGTACTTTTTGTAATTGTTTACATATTGTTTGTAAATTTGCAAATTGTTTAGTTCTGTTGATATTTATCTCTAAATACTGCAGCAAGCATGATGTATTTTACTTGCATCAAATACCCTTTGAAAGAGATCATGATACTGGCAAGAAAATATCTGTTGTTTGAAATGGGATCAGGTTTTCCCTCACTTAGACCAGCATATGTGTATCACAACACTGGTTCATAGGTAAAACTACTTCTAAAAATAAAATTAGTGTATGGTTACTTGAGACAGTGAGCAGGCTTTCTCTATCCTTCCCCACCTCTCTGCCTGCCTTCCCTGGCCAGACTCAGCATCCTGCCTCCTATCCTCAGCCCAGTCGAGCTCCAGCTGCCTGGGCCCAAGGATGGGACAGGTTCCCCCTGCCCTCCCCACCTCCCAACAGAAAGCAGAGAATGAGAGAACCTGTCAGGGTGGGAAAGAAATATGCATGTATGTCTGCTTGTTTACAAAAAATAGCAAATTCTATGGCACAAATTCTGGGTGTTGTAGCACAAGGGGGGAAAAAAAAGCTATTTCACACTGTTGATGACCATGGGGATTCTGTAAGTTTTTTCTAAAATGGCAAAGTCCTCAGATTTTGCCAAAGTAATTTCAGGATTTTCTCAGACTCAGCGCATCACTGTATAGTTTCATGCTTATTCAAGGACTAGCTGGGCATCTCTGGGATGGGGACAGTGGGCTGCTCTGTCCATTTTGAAATGAAAGCTGTGATTCAACATAGCGTGGTATTAAGACCACAGAAAACTGGCACACACAGACCTCTATATAGAATTGGTGGCATTTAGAATATGTATTTTCATCTTCAAGACATGTCTATCATAAGAACTGTTCCAAATTTTAAAAATTGCTATTTTCTCTCTTATGAGAAATATAAAGGACATAAATATATAAAAATAACAAAAGAATTAAATACTAGAAGTATAATATTAGGAGCTTGTAAGTATTTAAATCTATAATTTAGGTTTTCAATTTCATTGCACTGATTTTACGCTTCCAATTACACCTGGTTATTGACCTCAGCAGAACTGCTGAGCTGCAAAAAATGATCTGGACAGGAATTCATTGAGAAAAAACTAAGAATCAGAATTTTTTAAACATTATTCCTTTTGTTTTCTTCCAGTGAACCAAACATTATGCCACAACGAGCAACTTCTGAACCGTGTGCTGCCAAAATGAAAACCACAAAGAAGAAATCAAAGGGCAGATTTCATGATAATTTTCAAAGCAGAGGGAAGCTTATTAGTGAAGTCCCACAGAGACTTGTACAAAAGCCTGTGCCATTCAAAATATTCATAAATGTGATCAGGAAGGCAGGTGTATGAATGGGGAAGTAAAATCTTCAGATAAAGGAAGTTACCAGAGTAATAGAAATGAAAAATTGAAGTTACCTGAGCAATAAAAATTGAGCTGGCAGTGTGCTTTTGTGTCCACAAGGGCCAGTGATATCCTGGGGTGCATCAGGAAGAGTGTGGCCAGCAGGTCAAGGGAGGTGATTATCCCCCTCTGCTCTGCCTAGTGAGGCCACAGCTGGAGTATTGTGCTCAGTTCTGGTCTCCACAGTTCAAGAAAAACCAAGAGCTACTGGAAAAGATCCACTGAAGGGCCACAAAGGCAATAGGGAGCCTAGACCATCTCTTTTATTAGAAGAGACTGCTGGAGCTGGACCTGTTTAGCCTCGAGACAAGAAGAATGAAAGGGGATTTCATCAATACATAGATACAGCTCAAATGCAGGTGCCAAAAAGTTGGTGCCAGACTCTTTTCAATGGGGTCCAATTACAGGATGAGAAACAGTGGCCATAAACCAAAACACAAGAAGATCCACCTCAACATGAGGAAGAAGTTCTTTACATTGAGGGTGCCACAGCACTGAACAGGCTGCCCAGGGAAGTTGTTTCTGTGCCACCTGGAGGTGTTCCTGTGTCACCTGCTCTAGGTGACCCTGCCTTGGCAGGGATGCTGGACCAGATGATCTCCAGAGATCCCTTCCAACCCTAACAGTTCTGTGGTTCTGCAGTTCAGTAATTCTGTGATTCAGTGAAAGCTGATAGTATAAATGATGATATAACACACGGGTAAGTCTTATTATCCAAAGATGCTGTAGTTTCTGGGTGCCTTTTGGTTACATCTTTGTATGTAAGGTTGAAGTAAATATTTTTAACAGTAAAATAAAACTTTACTTCTTGTAAAGTACCTCAAGATTTCTTACCTTCACTTACAGTTGAATTGGCACTTTGTTCATATGCCTTCCTAAACTAAATACCAATCTAAGAAAAACCTCCAGCAGACGTATTAACAAGATGAGCATTCAAATCTAGCTGATACTGTGGCTTACAAATCAAGAGTCAGGTGCCTCCCAACAAAAACCAACTAGGAATGTCTCCTGTGTACAGGATTCCCATCTCCATCCACAGAAGCTATGAAGAAAAAAAATGGGAATAAAAATAATGTCACTACAATGTTCTGAAACAACACATTTCTTCACAATACTTGAGATCTTGCCTAGGTTATGCAGATTGTATTGCATGCTGCAGCCACCCTGGAAAGCAGTCAGTTGCTGCAAAGATTTACAGCATACTTAAAATAGTTGAAAGGGAAGATGCATGTTCAAGGGGGACGCAGTGGTGCAGTGGATTAGCCATGGGAGGGGACTTCTGCCTCTTCTAGGTCAGCACTCAGCCTTACTCAGAACCAAATAAAAGTTGTTACTATTACCTGTCTGCTAGTCCATGTGAAATGAATTAATGATCCCAGGACAATCCTCAGCAGACAAAAATGCCACTGCAATATCACCCTTCCTTCTGGAAGCTTTGTGAGAAAATCAAGAACACATTGGGCATGGAAAATGAACTACCTTATCTCTTCTAACCAAGGTCTTTCCAGGCTAATAATAAAACCAGGTGGTGGGAAAGGGTGAGCAAGTAGGTGCTTGCCTGGAAGCAGTTTTGAGGGTAATCAGATGATTTTACAGGAGCACAGTATCTCTCAAGCCCTTGAGAATCCATCTGGAGCACACAGGTACATGTGAGCAGCACTCTATTGGGTACTGTACTCAGTAGTGAGACAGAGTGTTACGTTTGAATTGTTAAGACTATTTAGATTTGTTTTAGCAATTTGAAGGATCATTTTAGGCCTGAGTTCTCTTGAGCCAAATTTTAAAATAAGTACAGTACAGAAGAGCAAAACATCCTGTTTGTTTTGGGGTATAGCGAGTTTACCAAAGGTGTGCAGAGTCTCATACACTAGTTCAGCTTTGCAGGGGTTTTTGGAGGTCCTCCAACCCATCCCCTGCCCAGAGGAGGGCGAATCTCAGGTGCTGAAGAGCTGTCAAGTTTTGTTATCTCCAAGGATGGACTACTTGTTCCACCATTCAATTACTGTCTCATGTGGATACTTCATAAATATGCTTACTTCCAACATTCCAGCTGAACTACTTAGCAGTCCTGGAGCACAGAAGTACCAGCAAAACTGTTAAACACAGTCAGCATATAAATATTGGAAAGAACCTTTTTCTACATTCACTGTCAGTAAGGCTGTCTCCTGTAGCTCTAGGACATACTGGAGATGCTTTGATGTAATAGGGGATAATACTCCAGGGCACTGAACACAATTTTCAAGGTAATGTAGCTCAAATTTGACACATAATGTCCTCTGGTTCTATGAAATTTCAATAGGTTTTCTCAGGAAATTTCCTATTTTCAAGTTATCTGTGCCTTTAAGCCTCCTCCGTAATCTCATTTAATGCCGCCTGTGGAAAACTTTTTTTAGCATGAGCTCAGGTCTATATTGGAGAAGCCTTTCCTGTCAAAATAATGGCAGATTAATGTGGGATTTCTTGTGGCATTTTTATACTGGAAAAGTTTCAGTGTGTATATATATATGTATATGTATATATACACACACACAATTATACCAGTTAAATGGGCTTTCGTCAGAACTGGCATAAGTGAATCCAAGAAAAGCAGAGCTTCACTGAAAGGAAATTATCTAAACCGAGAATTTTTTCTAGTGTAAAGAGGGCACAAATAACTTGTGTGTGGTAACCCGATTAGTGAACTGACTTATCTGTCCAACAGATGGAGTTTTACAATCACCAATGCTCAGATTATCACACTATGCTGTTCATTCATTATAAATTAAATTAGTTCTATCCACGTATTAGTACTGCTCAATATTGGTAATTCCAGATGCATAGATGAATTAATTACTGGCCTTTTTCATCTTTATGAGTATTTAGGTTGTTAAGACACACAAAGTCAGTTTCTATCTTTAGTTATTTTGCTGAGATATTTAAGAAACATAATTTTTTTGAATTTTTGCTTTCAAGTACTCTAATATTACCTAAACATTGCTTAAAGACAGATTTGCTACAAAAATATCAGAAAAATTCATTCTTTCAAATACTAGTGGACTTTTCATTCTTGTGTTAACTATTACGCATCTGATCTACATGACCTTTCATTCTTTTCTGCACTCTCTGCATATTTGGAAGAAATAATCAAACACATGTTTTATTTGTCAATGATTGTCTACCTTTTAATTACAAAAAGACATTATGTTAACTTCTCCATTAGCTGACATCTCTTATTGGCCCAATACTGTAGATTTTGAAGAGTTCTCATTTGTTTTTCATCACAATAATCCTCTTATCACAAGTGAAAAACTGAAAAAAAAAAAATGCAAGTGCAACAGCCAGGAGAGTGATTATGGACTGAGCTGGGATAGCTGGATAAAGAGCTGTGGACTGATGGCCATTCCCAGTCTTACCAGAAACAAGACCCGTTCCTTTGGGGTTTAGTTCTGAATTCTCATGTTTAAATCATGCTCCTTTATTGCATCCTTGCCTTCTGCCCTGATCAATCTTGCATCACTCTGCATACAGTGTAGCCAGGAGCACACATGGAATCTCTGGACTTCAGTCACTCCCTGCAAATGGAAGAAGAAATTGAAGCTTGATTTCACAGATGCTGGACATCTGGGCAGACATGTGTGCTATTACCTACAAAATAGGTGTGGTTGTAACATCACCTGTAACCACACTGACTATTGATTTGAAAAGGCTGGAACCTGATGATTCTTGCCAATATGAGGTGTGAAGGCCTGATCACCAAGGTGGACTCTGTGTTTTGGATGCAAGAGGTAGGGAGGAAACTTCCTCAGGTCTTGAGTCAGATTCTTGAGCTCTAGGTAAGTATTTTAAGCATGCTCTTCTTGGTTCCCAACAGGCAAGAAGGTATGTTTTTCTGTCTTTATGCTTACTGAATAATTCCACAACCTGGATCCTTTTTGGGGAGAAAAGCTGTGAAATTAGAATTCTGAGTACGCATGCAGTTTAGTCTCTTTTTAAAATAACTTGCTGGGCATTTCAGTTGTTACATAATCTTAACATTTACCGTGGGAATTTCCTGGGAGATGTATCTTATGCTACATTTTGTACAGATGCTTCCAACTAGCATGAAAAAAAGGAGACGTGCTGAAATGGACTTGAAACACAGTAGTTCTGCAAGAGTCTCCAGCATTTTCCAACACTCTCTGTTGACTTAATGCTAAAAAATTATTCAACCAGCTATCATAAACTGGCAAAAAAGCTAAAGAAAATAAAGAATTGACTGGCATCACCCACTGGCCACGTCTTTCTGTTTTGCAATAAGGGTTAGCAGGTTTTTCTTTGCTGGGGGTTGTTCTCTTAGGTATGTTTAACTGGATGGAAGCCAAAGGTAGAAAAGGCTGTAAATTATCACATGATCCAGAGCAGTAATAATCTCAGAGTGCCTCTGACATTCAGAAATAGAAAGATATTTCTTGGTTAGAAATGTGTATCTCACAGCAAAGAGGCCAAAAGGATACTGCAAATGCTGCAGATGTAAGGAAATGAGTGAGTACGTACCATGCTGTATGCACATACAAATGCTATGGTCTGGGGTGTGCTTAAAAGTGGTGAGAAGGAGATTCTTCACTGAATTCTTTACTGAATTATAACTGCATTTATTAATATATAGAAAATCTCTCAAAAATAAATGTCAAGGATGCTGAATTCATCATTAGTTACTCAGTGAAGTAGCATGCTGATGACTGAGAGACACCCAGCATTCTGAAATGCAGATCCATAATATTTTTTTTAGCTAGGTAAATATGGAGTATTACACTGTGAATAAATACACACTCAGGACTAGTGTGAATATAAGTTTTCTCCAGTAGTTCCTGAAAGTCAGTTTTCTACCATTGTGAAATATGGTTGAGGCCTGAACAAAGTGGACAGCGGTCACATAGGGTTGGCCCAGAGTTTATATCCACAGTGCACAGTGTAGGCACATCATGTAAATCCCCCAAGTACATCTCCGTCTTCTACCTATGTAACCATCCAAAAACATTGAACAGTTGTGCATGATCAGTGGATGTTTTTCCTTAGGCTGTTACAGCATTATCAGCTACCTTAAAATAGATGTCCCTAAAAACACACACCACATTAGAAGATTCACCTGAGATTTCAATTTCTGGACATACTTCTGCAAGTGAAGTAAAACTGCTAAGTGCTAAATGTAAATGACCTTGGGTTGAAGTTCTCATCCCAGAGCACTGAGTGCCAAATGCAGGTGAAATGGCTAGAGTCTCCAGAGAGAACAGTGGTCTTCCTTTAAGGAATCTGCCCATCTCTGTACCAGCAGCAGTGAGGAATGCAGTATCTTCTCTTATCCTTTAAACACACTGGGCCAGAACAAATTTTACACTCATTATTTAAACTGTTTTGTAGAAACAATAAAGAATGCAACTCCTATTCCAAAAGGCTAAGATTAAAGTGGAAGAAAATTTTGTTGGTGACGAGTCATTAATGGGTTGCAGCTTTAGACAGCTGATTTGGAGAGGGTGGATACTTGATACTCTTTAGAGAACAGGACCTTTGAAGGAGTCTGCCTGGAGTAGCATGGACTGACATTTCCCTGGAGGTCCCCCAGGCCAGGCTTAGCACTGCTGTGGCATCACTGGGGAAAGGCCTGATGGCCCCAAGGGTGTGACATGGGGTCCTGAGTCAGGGCAGGGGTGGGGGAAGCCAGGCAGGGACAGTATCAGAAGAGAACTAACTATCAGGTTGAAGGAAGTGATTCTTCCCCCTTCTTCACTCTGGTAAGACCTCACCTGCAGTCCTACATTCTTTGTGGCCCCAACATAAGAGGAATGTGTACCTGTGTGCAGGATGTGAAAAGTCCAGAGCAAGACCCTGTAGATGATCAGAGAGCTGGAGCACTCACCTGTGAAAACAAGCTGAGATGGCTGGAGTTGTTGAGGCTGAAGAAGAGAAGGGTCCAGGGATGCCTTCCAGCACCTAAAGGGGACTTATAAAAAGCGTTTTACATGGGCAGACAGCAATAAGTTAAGAGTGAATGGTTTTAAAATGATAGAGGGGAGAGAGTGTAGTGAGGCACCAGTGCAGGTTGCCACGAAAGTTGTGATATGTCCCAAGTGTTCAAAGGCCAGTTTGGATGGGGCTTTGAGCAACCTGGGCTAGTGGAAGGTGTCCTTGCCCATGACAGGGAGTTGTAACTAGATGACCTCTAAGGTCCCTTCCAAGCCAAACAATTTGATGATGATGATTATGAAGTATGGCCTTCAGTAGAGACCCCAGATTTTTAGGTGATACATCCAGAGTTTCCAGATATCTCTGAAATAACCTTAGTGCCAAACCCCAGAAAACCATTTTAACATGCAAAGGAAGATACTCTATCCACAGGGAATAGCTTGTTTGGGAGTGACTTTGGCTGCAGCTATGCCAACTCATTTAATTGATACAACATGAGAGTATGCAGTCTTTTTGCTATTTAAAGCCCAGAAAACGGGGAGATTTAAGTCAACATGTAATTCAATAGGTAGCCATGGGAAGTAACTCCAGAAAGGTCTTGTGTTCTGGAAGCAAAACACGCATCTTAGGATCTGAGAGTGATGGTGATGGGTGGGGTAATTTCTGGTATCAAAGAGATTAGGAGACTGAAACAGCAAAATCACAAGAGTAGAGAGATCAGGAGATGGTAGATTCAAGAGCAAACTTTTTTTGCCTCTTCTAGAGAAAAAAACCTAGACTTTTGTCAGGACACAAATTTGAGCGAAGTAAAAGAGAGGAAAAGTTTAGATGATTCCTTGGGTGTGATTCATATTAGTCAACAGAGCCCTGGAAAAAGAGTATTTTCATTCTTTGTGCAACCTTGAGTCTAGGACATTTGTGTTCTACCCAGACTGTGATGGAAACTTCCCCTCTACATATTCTAAGGTCACTGTCTTAGAAGAGCATCTACACTAATATACCCATGCACTAATTTCCATGAGCTGCCTACAAAACAATGGGAACAAAAATTAAGCTCAGAGGGATGCTAAGAAATATTGAAAGAATAACTGGGGGATGGAAGAGGAGACCCAGGTGAACAGCCTGCAAAACATACGAAGACAGGAAATCAAAAAACAAAAATCCATCCAGAATTTAAAAGTCAACAAGTATGAAAGGAAGATAACATAAAGCATTTGAAGCCCAGCCAGGAAAATGGGTGTTCATATTCTTTGCACTGTTTCTGCCACAGTTGTTTTGTGAAGAAATACCAGGGTTTGGCAAAACCAAGCATGTTTACAACATTTCCACAGATTTATACATTTCAAAGGATAGAACTAGACATTTCACTACTGCTCTCCTTTATCCTCTTCCCAAGTTAGTCCCCATGATGTCCAGAGAAATCAATGGAAGTATCTCAATTTTCAGAGATGTAGACAAGACTAGGATCTTGCCCAGGAACATTTATTTCAAAATAGCTGATTGACACCAGATATGAAAGCCCCCCTGAATAAGTAATGGATTCTTTAATGTGTCTGCTTGGTCTGTGTGTGTTCAGCCTGCTGCTTGCACAGCAGATGCTGTAAGAGCTGCTGGAGGGAAGACAGAGACAGCAGACATGTAGGTTAAACAAAATCAGTGATGCTAACAGGATTTGGGCAGCACCTATTCAGTGAGCTCATTAGCTGTAAAAGGCATTCTGCTGTGAGACAAGCTTATGTCTGACCAAATTTTTTCTCATTCAACACAGAGATATTTTAGATTTTTTTATGTTGTTCCCATGGAAACTTTCCCTATGTCACTCACATTTTTCTTGCTGCAGGTCACATCCTATTTCATCTTCAGTTATTATAATTATTATTAATGTAGATGGAGGTTGCTTTATGACTGACTTGCAGATTGCATACTCCTATGGTGACCATTTAAGATAAAGATATAATTGTCATAATTGCTAGGATTTAGCTGTCATTCACTTCCTGCAAACAATATGGCAAGGAAAAGATCCTCATGGGCTTTGTTTGCCAAAGCAAGCAGGCTGTTTCAAGTACAATGGTCTAAAATAGCATCGGATGTGGTTTGCTTATTATAAGTATACTCTTATTCTAAAGTCTGTAATGTTCTGATCCCCTATGCAACTTGTGAAAGGTCATTAATCATACTCAGATGGGCTTATTATAGTGTAAAATCCACAAGTCAGTTTGCTGCTTAGTGTTGTAAAAACCTGTATTTGTGAAAAAAAAAGTGGCCAGTTGTGCTTTTCTTCATTTTGACTGGCAACATTCTAGCTCATTTTCAGAGAGATGCTGAAGTGCTCCCATTATGTTCTTCTTTTTTCCCTTTACTCCTTCCAAAGAAATTTTTGCCTGTTGGATGCAGGTCACTATAGTCCAAGATAAAGGAATTTTGCATCTCGAATGAGTAAAGAAATATATTATAATTATTTGTGTTTGTGTGTGTGTATACATGTGTATGCTTTAAATAGAAGCAGTTCCACAATTGCTTGGCTAGAAAATAGTTTAGAAAAAAAATCCCTCAGAGAGGAAATTATACGAATGTGTTGATGAAAATCCGTTTAGATCTGGCCAAGTTACAGCTTGCTGAAAATAACTTTGTGCAAAAACAATCTTTTTCTTTAGAATGAGTACTTAAAATTGAAAAATACTGCTCAAGTGCTCAGCTAATACAGTCACCTATTTTCTCCAATAGCAGCTGTTTCTCTGACAGCTCCCTGTAATACACAGCTTTTTGCTGCAGGCCTTCCCAGTTCTTTCTAATAAAAAGCACCCTGTCTTTCTGTATACCAAATATGTAATAACATAGAAGAAAATGCTATATATTTTTATTTAAGATATAGAAACAGCATGTCTGTGTGTATCTGTGCAATCCTAATGGATCAGACTGAGATTTGTTCAGAAGTGATGCCCTGTTTCCTCCAGTTTCTATAGAGGGTTTTACCCTGGCTCCTTTGTAACTAACTGTAAGAGGATAGAAAACTCTACTTGTTGACAATGAACTATTGTCAATCTTCTGCTACAATTCCCTAACACCCACAATAGAGCATGAGATACTGACAGGCAAGGAGTAAGAGAAGTTAGGCAGCAACTCCCACAAAGCTGCATTTCCTGTGGTGAGCTGGAAAGGGGAAAATTAAATACTAAATTATCTTCTTGTTCTTTCTCTATCTTGCAAAGTAGTCCTGACACAGCTCCCTTTTGCATGTGCTGTTAAGATATTTTTTATCATGTATCCTTGTCTTCTTGCTAAAATATGCAGTGCCAGTATTTTCAGCCTCTCTTTGGTGCAGAGACATTGCTTCACTTTTGTAATTTTTCTCATTCTTATATAAGGTACAGACTCCCTGATTTGGAGTGATCTGCATCATGCAGAATACACATGTGAAACTGCAACACTAACTTGGCTAATAGCTTCTTATTTGAATCTTTTTCCTCCTGCATCTTAACATGGCTTTGTTTTTCAGTGCCTGGATGCTTGTGAGTGTCATACAACTCTTGCTACAATTTGTTCTTTTCACACAAGATGTTGTGCCTTTTTGCTGGGTTTGTAGGAAACAGGAGGATGGTCTGTGAGTGAGAAAACTTTTCAACCTCCAGCCACAGAAAAGCATCCATATTGACAATGCCCACTTTATTCTCTGTGGCTTTATTGTCAGATATATTTTTTCTAGCATTTACTGAATGTATATTTGTAGCAATACAGAAGACATCACAGTGAAAGAAAAAATATTTTTGAGAGAACTATATTTTTTAAATTTATGCTTTATTGAAATTATCAAAATAATAAGATCAGAATGGGAAACATTTCTCTTCACAGAATTTCATGTACTTCCTCCTATGCATCTTCAATCAACTAGCTGATCTAGTGAAAGAGCATATTCATTATCCTATACTCTTTTCAAAATGGTAATAAATTAAAAAACAATTTTTAAAAATGTAGCTCAGACAGAAAGCAGGCAATGGAACATAACTGACTGTACATTTTATTCTCCTAAAAAATGACCAGACAATCTACACCTTTATTAGATCTCTTTCTGACTGTAGTAGAAGTAATAACTTTTTTATAGTATAGTAATAGTATACCTTTGTAATACCTCCTGGTTCAGAGAAACACCCAAAGAATATCTCTAATTTCCTCAGGATATAGTGTCCACAAAACATGGAACCATGTCCTACATTAGGATGCACAACTCATCATGCAAGATAAGACAAAGATATATAATTATAAACTGCTCTATTTGATAAGATCCCGCAGTATCATAAAAAGAATTTATTTAAACAAATGTTTACTCTAAACAAAGACCTGAGGGACACACATCTATGCTCTCTTGGAGGTCTCTCTATGGAATAAGTCAACCTACAGAGTGTCCAGGAAAGGAAAAGACAGAGATAAACTGGGATTCTTTTAAGAAAAATGCACTTAATGAAAACAAGAGGATTCCCAAGCCATTTAATTTCCATTAACTCTAATTAATCAGAATGGACTTTTCATCATTCCTTAACACATTTAAAAGTGAGGTTTTCTTTTTAAATGTATTTTTAAATCCAATCTCTTTATCTCAGATGCCCAGGGACTGCCAGCTTTCTGTATTCACTCCAGATCTACCATGGCTCTTACCCATTGACATACCCCATAAATTTGGGTTAGATTGTAAGATCTTCCACTAAATTTCACAAAACCGATCTGCCCAGACTTGCATAGCCCAGGGCCCTTATCATCTATGCATGACCATCTAAGCTAATTTTAACTTGCAGTTTCTTGAACACTCTGCAAACCCTTGGTTGCCATGGAAACCCCTGCACCTCCGTGTGCACATATAAAACTTCCACAAAGAAATCCACACGGGGAAATAGTGCCTGATTTTAGGTTAAATGCTAGTTAGTGGTTATATTACAGATAGTTAGTGGAATATTACAGATCTCTAAATCACCAGTATCTGTGCATTTCAGAAAATTTTGTGGTTTCACCCACAACAGAATGGGTGAAATTGTACTGGGTGAATGTCCTGCAAAATAGAAAGAAAATAATGCTCTGCTATTCATCAGCCTGGATAACAGAATAAAAATATTGCTAAATTTACACTGGAAAATGATCACTTCTTGTAAAAAAGTTGTCTTGTCCATCATTATCATGCTAAGAATAAGCATTAAACAGAGTAATTTTGTTTTCACTTGTCCTGGTAAGAAGTGAGTTTTCCAAGGCAAACAGGCAGCTGGAATTTTGAAATGATGTCTTAATAAAAAACGCTTCAATAAAATTTTTCATACTGATTGCACAAAAATCATCTGCTGAAATAAAAATGCAAGTAGAACCACATGAAAACATTACTAAGAGGACATAAATATGTGTTGTTTCCGGTGGCTTTTTTAGCAAGGCCAGACCAGAGATAAGCAACAGAGACATCAGTGAGAAAGGGGGGAGAGAAGGAACGTGAGCCAACAAACATAGGTAGGAGTCTTCCAGATGAAGATTATAACGGGAGACCATTTTAGTGCATGTTTTTTCTGTCTGTATTGATTTTATCAAACGGTTAGGTCTGTATTTTTCCTGCCTTCACTTTATATTGAAATATATTTTTAAAAAATCTAGAATATTATAAAAAAAATACTTAAAAAAAATTACTTAACCTATGTAAAGGTCACAGAGACTATTCTTTATGTTTCTACTGCACTGGTTATGGATAATGTTGCCTAAACTGTTTTGCCTCTTACCACCCCTCTGGACTCGGCTGTTGTTACAGTGTGTTAAATCTAGATTGAAATTGATGCATGTCTGACTTCTGTCCCTGGTATTTTCTGACTGTTTCAGAGAGCTCATTTAACTCCTCTCTCTTTTATTTCTACATCTATGCATGGGAGACCATATAACCTATTTCCAGTGGCTGCTTTTGGTATAAAGTAATTGAATAGCATTACAAGCAGATAAAGCAATGTCTATACTAAGCATTATTGCAATCAATATAAATATTATGGCTAAATCAAGAAAGGAAGAATTTTTTCTTTGTTTTTTATGGTTTGAATCCTAGCTTACATTACTTTGTAATTACTTTGTATTTTATGAATTTCAATCAGAATGGTTGTAAATCTTTATTTATGTAAAATAAATAAATATCTGTGCTGCAGAACTCACTAGAGTCCATTAAGAAATAACATAAGAGATAATCCTCTATCAATTTTAGAAGATTATCTCTTCCTGATAAGATACTTCTTTATTGATTTCTTGCTTACTGAACTCCCCAGGGTCTTTCCATAAGGGATGCTCACCAGCTTTTTACTAATGGCATTACAACATCACTTCCACCTTCTCTTTCAACAATAAAATATAAGAAAACAAATAATCTACTAGGGAACATCTGCTGCAGAATATAGAAACACTGTGTTCACCTTTATGTTAATGGACAAAGGTCATTAAAAATGGAACACTAAAGTCTTTAGCACTTTTAATATACACCCTGAATCCCCTCTGATTTGAAAATGAGCTCACTGTTCTGAAAGCATTTGGTATCCTGCATATGGGATGTGTTTATACAGCTGTCATTTTTCAGTCCATTGGCTGATGATGACATCAAATGCAATAAAAACAGAACAAACATCAGTATCATCTCTTTCTTATAATTAAAACCTTCATTCCATTCTCTACCTTAAACAAAGGTGTAAGAAGAGTTTCATTGTGAGATGCTAAACATATTATATGTCCTTTTAGAAGTAAGACTTGATTAAAAGTCCTCATTCAGGTCATTTTCCCTCTTAAATATATTGCTACAAATCCAATCATCTAGCTGAAAATGCATTATGCATAATAAATATATAAATGTTATAAAGTTCTTTTTAGAAAACAAAAATTATTAACATGCAGAGGCCTGAATCATGACTTGACAAGGGTCACACTTGATTTTTTGCTATTAACTTTCCAGTGAAGGAGGGTGACTCACTAAGTCCTTTGACAAAAACAGCAATGTATAGCACAATCCCAACAAATTCCACCCAAAACCATGAAGCTGTTCCAAGTAATAACAAACCATAACAGTATAATTCTATGACAAAGAAGTGTATTTAATTTTTGGTGTTACAGGTGAAAAAACTTAGGAAAACAAGGATACCAAAGATCAGGCAGTGCAACAACAGTAAAACCAATACAGAAGCTCAGAGTCCTGAAGACTACAGTTTGGAGAAATGAAATTTTCATATTTGCATCATGTCCATCTAGGGTGTGAAGTTGACTTGCTGAACAGTGTTATGAAGATACAATTTGCCACTTTTTTGAAACGAGATGTTAGCACATTTGACCTTTGTGCTGAAGACACAGACTTCCTGAGTTGTTTGAAAGATTTTTAAAGTGGGAAAAAACAGCGAAGGATGTGTCAGGAGATATCCTAGTAGCTCATGGACATAAAACTATTTTTAAGGGGTGTGAACATTGTTTTTGTATTTTCTCTTCTGTCTATACCTCAGCCTGCATCTGGATTCATGATGCAAAAGAAAAATAACAGGTGAGGAAGAGAAAAGCTTTCCTCCCATTAATTTTTGTTTGATCCAAAGGGATGAAGTTGATAAAGAGAGCACATGCAGTATTTCCTCTATGACAGCTATTTTATTAACTTCCCTAGTCTTTTTCTTAATGGTTTCATAATTTTTCTCTGTGGGTCTTGGAATTCTGGGGGGGATTTGGGGGCTTTGTTTGTTTGTTCTGTTTTGATGGAATCCCTTTGCCAGAGGAGGGAATGGAAGGAAGGAAGGAAGATGTCAATGCAAATCATTTTATCATGCTGCATTAATTGTAGCTGCTGTATCAGACAGGTTTTGCTGAACTGGGACCAAAGTGAATCCGTTTGGAGGACATAATCTTTATCTCCTTATCTCTTGACAAGCAGCTATGCTGCTGCCAATGCCAGTTTGAATGTTAGTGTATGCTTTTTGCTCTTAATGTCTTTAGCTATAAGCTCAACCACTTAGATTCAGGTATTTTTTCACTGTGTGGGTAGACTCTATTGAACCCTCAAACATCTGAGAAATTCTCTGATCTGGAAACAGTTCTATGCCAAAGAGTATTTCATAACTGCTTCCAGAGAATGCCATCACAGAGCATCTAAACCTCAGCATTTCAGCCTGCAGCTCCTGTGATGTTCATTCCAAACAAAGGTGGGAAAGTTGGGCTGACTGCTCCAGGGGAGGTGGGGTGTGAAGAAGGGTAAGGCTGCACAATCAGACCATTCCAGAGGGGCAAGCAGCTTCTCAAACATCCCAAATGCCACAACTTCCACACAACCCTTCACTCTGCACTAGGGAACTTCCTCTTGCCACTTTAGCCCCAAGAGCTCTTGAGTGCGCTTTGCATGTCAGTAATTATAAGGTGTTTCAAGACTCTACATCCAGTCTAGATTGTAGATGTTTTTCTCTACCTTCCTCTCTGCTAAGTCATTAGTCACTCTGACATTCTCATCCTCTCTCATTACTCCATTGTCCTTTCCTTTTGTCCTTCATGCAAATATAAAACTGTTTCTTATTTTCGTATTAAATATTCTTTACTCGCCTTCAGATAGCTCCATTCATATGTTTCAAATGTTTTTTTCATCTTCTCTCCATCATGCCTGTTTAATACTTCACGTCCCAGAAGCAGAATTGCTCATGGGTGTACAAAGCCTAACTGGGAGGATCAGCACTACTCTAAAACTGCTAGTATAAAAGGATATCTGTAAGAGTGATATTTGGAGATTGTCATTGAGTAAATTTGTTAGTGATTTGCAAACACAGTACTGAAAAAACTCCAAGGCAAGAGTGGCAAGGCTTAAAACCTACAAGTTGCTGAATAATACACTGACACATTAAAACACTCAAGGAAAATAAATTGAAATCTTGAACAAACTTACAACTAAAAATATGACGCTTTGTGTGCTGGGCAGGGCAGAGGGAGAACCCCCGGGCTGCGGCTGGAGCTGGGGGCGGGCAGCGCCGGGGGAAAGCCATGGACACACGGCCTTGGCACCCATTTCTCCTCTGCGTGCACTTTGCAGTTCTCGTCCTGCCCCTCCAGCGTGGCCTGGGCACCCTGAGATCCTGACACAGCTCCGGCATGGCCTGGCACAGCCCCTGTAACTTCTGGGGGAGATTTTAACTTTTTTTTACCAATGCTCAGATAAGACTTACAGACTTCCATCTTTCCTTGGGTGAGAGGGAGAAGAACAGAAAGGATACACCAAAGTCATTTAAGTAAAAGCTAAGTTTCTAAATGGAAGGAGAATGAGGAGACGCCATGAAGGTTGGCTGAAATATCTAATTTCTAAGTTATAGGGGTGGACTGTACTTCACAAAAAAATTCCTTTAAACCATGAAAAAAAAAGAAAGACATGGGGGTGGAGCAAGGTGTAAAGTGTTTGAAGAATCCTTTGCCCCAAGGAAAAGAGGGGGATCTCTGTTCCTGGGAATGAAGTAGGAACAGAGAGAAGTGAGCTGAAGAGAACTTCTGCCTTTCAGTAGCTCATCCTTAAAAGTAATACCCCATGACTTTTTCACATGGCCCACAACTCTGTTCTGAAAAGGCTGTGAAGTGGGAGGAAATTCATGACAACAGATCCCGGGCAGCTGTTAATCATGAAAAAGTGGAGTCAGGAGAGAACTGGTGATTTCCTCTCTTGGTAAAAGATCCTTACAGCTAAACAAAAAGAAACTCCTCTCCCTAAAGTGAACTGGAAAAGATTATTTAAGTAAGGAATTGACTGAAGTGTCCCTGTATGTTGTTAAGCTGTAACAAAGGGGGAAAGAGGAACTGGTCTGAAAATCTGTTCTGAATTTATTATTATTATTCTTTGTGTTGTTAATAAAGTTCTTTTTTTTTTCTTTATTCCCTTTTTAAGTTTTAGGCCTGCTTTACTTTTACTCCTAATCCTATTTCACAACAAAAGGTAAATATATTACAATTGGCAAACCTTAAACTATTACCTCCTCTCCCAGAGCTGGATGTGTGTATGTGCTGCACTGGCTTCTATTGCAGAAAAGACAGTGTACACACATGAGAGAAATTCAACCATGTGTCAGTAAACACAAAGAGCAGCCTCCTTCCCAACAGACACTGAGAATGACAGTCAATGCTTTTGATTTTTGCTGTTTCCGGTTTAATTTATGCTGACTGTTAACTACACAGCTTTACAGACACTTTCTTCACATTTTGTCTAAACCAGCTCAGTTCAGCTGTCCTCAGCATTGTTACTTCTTTGTTACCTTCCCTTCCTCTGGCTTATTTCCTCTTTTTTTTTCCCCCCTATATTTATCTCCCTGTCTATTAATTATCTTTTTAAAAACCCAGCCTCAGGAACTGAAACATCTTTCCATTTACTTCATGGAAAAGGAACTGAAAATTGTGGAAATAGAAGGGTATTTTGACAGAGTTCCTCTGCTTGTAGGATTTTTCCTTCCTTCAAATGGTTTTTTTCTCTCTCTACTATTTTGTTTGTAAAAATTTAAGAAAATGGGAGTTTTTCCTAAGGTGGTCTGCATCATGGTGATAAAAGCCCATCCAGAGTGGCCTATGACACACTGCAATATGCTTTTCCTGTTGTTTCTCAAAAATGCCATCCTTAGAATATAAAGATTATGTTAGAGATAACTAATGGCAACCTCCTGTCATAGACACTACTCCAGTAAAAAGGTGATGAAGGTGTGAATAGAGTCCAGCTCATTGCTTACCAGAGTGGGATATAAACTTCTGGCACCTGATGATCATGAAATGTATTACTCATAAATACATGGTGTGTGATTAAATGCATAAATGCCTGGTGTGATATGTTGATGCCTTTCATAATGTGATTAAGTAATTTAGAGGATGCAAGTAGATGTTGAAAAGGGCAAAGAAAATGAACACCTGTACATTGTGTGTTAATTGGTGAAGGTGGAATTTCCAACAGATTTCATTAGCAGCTGGAAAGCTTCGTTGTTGCTTTCTTTCGTATTTCAGTTTCCAAGCAGCTTAGAAAGAAAGAATTATTCATCAGTAGCAATAAATTAAATAAAACAGAAATGGATAAGATCTTTCCTAATGTGAACAGACAACCATCAAATGCTTTAGTGAAAGGGCATCTAATATAAGAATTCTGAATCTTTCCACTTCCTCCAGGGCTGAGCTCAGTGTTGCGAAACAGCCACTTTTTCTCTTCCACCTCTTGCACACTGCCTCATAGATAACATGACAGCTACACTCCTGGTGGGTTTCAAATTGCTTGTTGGGTGCAAATTTATAAGAAAATAAGCAATTTCCACAGGCTGCAGGATACGCAGCACAGCTGTAGATGGGCATTTTAAGGGAAACCATTGAGCTAAAGCCCAAGCCAGAGTTCAGGTTGCCTTTGTGGCAGCTGTCACACAATACCCTGCAGCTGCTTTTCCTATTCCAGCTTCTCAGATTATCACTGAATGCATAGACCAGCTGATAAATATCTTTAGTATTATGGAGGAAAAGTAATTCTTTGTTTACAAGATAAGACTTGCTTGCAAAGTTTGTATTCAGTAAATTATGAAGTCTGTTTTGTCATACTCTGGTTTTGTGGTTACAAAGTAAGTTTGGGTAGCTAAAGAAGAAGTGTTGCAAAACAGTGTTATTATGCAATCCTGAATTCAGAGCGTACAGATACAGACCAATTCCTGTTTAGTTTTAGATAAGTACATGCAGTGAAAGAACACCATTAGCTGAAGTTTTCATGCTGTTGCACATGCCCTAAGTTCAGCCTGTGGGAAAAATGGGTCACTACTTCTAGCACGTCAAGAAAACATGGCAAAGAAGTGGTTCATACAGTGCTCACTGGCTGTTTTATGAAATCCTTTCATGCTCAGCTCTGGTATAGAGCCAGAAATCCTAGCCTGTACTAATTGCCTGGCTGGTAGAGCACACAGCCCCAGCACTCTGACCTAGGATACTCTAATAAATTGATGTTCCCTTTCGGTACAGGACCAGCATGTTTTGCCCTCATCTCTTCTTTTGTGCATGCAGCTTTTGGTGAGGTCATTTTACAGATGAGGTAGGTAGGAGGTGAACCTCAAGGTGCTAGTTCTTAGTTTGTTCTGACCAGAGACCTCATGAGGGAATTCCATTGTTCTATTCTAGATCTCATAGCTTAGTTTCCTCAGGAAAAATGAGGTTTCCTATGAGTATGTAAAGAATGGGTGAGATGAGGGAAAGTGTGGTGAATAATGAGGTCTGATTCTGACGTGGAGGTGACCCATGAAGATCAGAGTGGGAGGATTTCACAAGGTTAAAAATGTTCTTGAGTTCCCCAGGATAGACAGAACCCTGACTTGTTCTTAGAGTTTCAGTTTGTCCCAGGCCTGGGACCATTGTGTTTTCAGTGCTATAACACTCCTTTGGATAAAATCGTGGTTTCACTGAAACCTGCTAGTTGCTCCAGTATTCAGCAGAACTAGAGTTTTTAGCCTTTATTGTTTTTTCCCCTAAATATGTATACATGTGTATACAAAAGAAAGAAATCAGGGATATTGCTGTTCTATGTCCACCAAGTCACTGAACACATATAATAGGTTTGCTTCCTTGTACTCAAACCAAGAACTGAGGCCAAGTGTTCATTTTTATATAAACTGAACACTGACTTTCGAAGTCAAATAAAAATGTGGGATTTTTTCATAATAAATTGGTACTAATTTTTTTAAAAATACATTGTACAATCAAAACTTTTTATTCAGAGTTATTTACAGTTAGTAATTTCTGAATGTCAGTATTTTTGTTCCAGCTGGGGAGGAGAACCATCACAGAAGCAAATAGAAAATTGAATGGTACATTTGCTGTGCTAGCAATCTTTCAGAGTGAGTAGATGTATAAACATGTTTGGAGAAGGACCTCACCCCTGTATGTTGTATATATCCACTAATTATACATGTCTATTACCAGATTCCTAAGAATCCATTTGAGTTTCATCCCCTCCTCCTTCTTTCCTACTTCTCCCAGTGTTCTTTGTACTCTACCTGATTGGGAAGGTAAATACATTACATTTTCACGGATAACAACAGTGAAATATATTTGTTATTCCTTATCTTTATTCCCGTAGTCTGCCCCTTTAATTAACCAGATGAAATTACACTTAGTATCAGTTCAGAAACTCTAAAAATTCCTGATTGTTAGCTTTAGTTTTTAAAGCATAAAGCGAAGTCTATTGTGAAAAATATATTCTGGACCTCTAAAAGTAATTTCTTCCCATTTTTAAATAAATAATGAATTATTTTTAAAACCTTATATAATAATTTTTAAAAATAGGAAATTTATTGTATTTTAATGCTCCTGATTCTAACTTCTGATTTCCTTTCACTTATTTTAAATCTTATAAAATACAGATTTTTTTTCAAAGTCAAACCCTCAATTTACAAAGTAAGGAAATATTGTATCAATATTATAAAATCCATGTACTGTAACATGCAAGTATCCAATAAAATCTAGACTGCAAAATATGACTCTGTACTACCAAAAAAATTAACAAAATGTTGTATACACCCATTCCTTGTAAGAAATTAAACAATATGATGTAGACTCCACTTACCCTGTAGGATACTGGGGGACTGCATTTAATGCCTTTGCTGTCTCAAATAGAGCTTGATACCTGCTCAATACAGCTTGCCTTTCAGGCATTTCTAGAGATACTTAAAATCTCTGCACATATATAATGCTTTCTAGCTAAAAACAAAACCACTGAGTTTCAAAACTGCTGAAGTCTTAGACACCTTTCAAAACTGCTGAAGTGTGGCCTGCAGTACTTTGGGGGAAAAGTCATACTAGTGAACGGCTCAAGAGGGTTTTTTTGTTAACACTGAGATATACAAAATGCACATATAGTCAAAATAGTCACAACATGGAAGTACATGGAAGGTAGACTAGAGTCCATATGCTAGTTCCTCTTTGTTTATATTCCATGTAATTATATTTAGGGTTTTTTGTTAGTAGCACTGCACTCAACTTACAAAATCTTAAAATCAGTGTGATGAGATAGCTCAGCCTTATCCTGTGTGGTAACCACACTTATACATGCACACTCTGGGCCTCCTAATCTCTTAGTTTATTGGAGGCATTAAGAAGCTGAACTTTTAAATTCACAGTGTAAAAATATCTTGAGAGTATATCAGAAATTCCGACTTTTATGTTTTTCTGAAAACCACCCATCAAACCTTAGAATGGGACGTATTGGTATTGTTATATAGTATTCTTTCTATATTACCATAATCATAGTTCTGCTATTAAAACTTTTCCTTCCCTTTAAGTGCAATATTACTTAAAAAATATATATATAACTGAGGGAAATTCAAGTTCAAATCACCTTTTTACTGCTGTTTTTGTACAGTGTAATATTCATACATACAGGAGTCAACTATTCCTGGATCCTCTTTTAACCTTCCAAATCAGTTACATACTAAAGCTTCCTTTATTATATCAATATTTTACATGCACAAATCACAGCACTGATATTTTCCTCCTTTCCTTTCAGGTGGGATATCACATGATACTGTTGTTAAACCATAGTGGTCATCCATTGGAGTTGCACTCCTCTTACCTTTAGTAGAACATTTCTCCCTGTTTTTAGAATTGAGATTTGATTGGCACTCCAGATCCTATATAATATCCTTCAGAAATGTTTAGGACATTACACAACTGCTCAGGGAAAATTCATGCGAAGCACTGCAACGCACACCAATTTTTGACAAACACAACCTTTTATCTGTCATCTCATTGCAAGTCCTGAGAATTCACTACAAAGAAGGAGCCCTTGTGGACTGGGAATTTGAACTTTGGTGCCTGTGCAAAGCATGAAGAGACATATTTGTATTCATATTGAGATGGATGCTTATGAAAATCACAAGGCAAACAGGGAAAAACTGAGAAATGGCTGGTTTATTGGAAGAGGCTTAGAGTCATTTCCCACTATTACCAAACTTGTTCTCTGTGGAGCTGGCTTTTATAATCTTGGTGCTGGCACTCACAGCAGGCTGTTAAGGGATTTGAAAGATCTGTTGTCATGTTTGTTCATATTCCATAATATGTTTTAGACAGATGATTCCCACAGGTTTAATCCATTTTTCTCACTCGAAAAGGTGGGATTACCTGCTTGAGCGAAAAAGGATACTCAGCACAAAGATGTTAGAAAACAAATGATTATTGAGCTGATGATCCCATTACTGCTGTAGTGAAGCTGGCATTGCAGTTTTTATATAAGCCAAGAAGTTGAGATCACTTTCTATAAACTGAAATGAGAAAATTCACACCACACTTATGTTCCAAAAAAAGATTCCCCCCCCCCCCCCCAGGTTTGCTTGTAAAGCATCTAATTTCTAAGTTTATCTACAATAATGAGAGATCGATTAATCTGAGTACAGACGGTAGGTCTGGGACCTAGATTTCTTGAAATTCCTTACCAAATTATTACAGAAATTGTAAATGAAATTTTTAGCATGCCTTATGCAGTGGTAAACTACCATTTTATTTTATATTATTGAAATAAAACTGCTACATAGGAAAACCTGTCTTCTCATTTAAATAATTATAGACCTACTATTTTACTTTTTTTTTTAGTGAACCTGATGGCAACAACTGCACACCATCAGTAACACAAGGCTATCTTTCTGCATAAAATGACTGGCTGCAATTTAATCAAGAAATTAAGAGTTCAGAGGAAAGTGACAAAAATAATTAGACTCAAGAAAAGACTTCCATGTGAATAAGAATTGAAAAGTTTAAGTTCTAAAGGACATGAGTAAGAAGAGACATGAAGAAGTAGCCTTTTAAGGATAGGATATTTGCCAACTTCAAGCTGTGGGGATTCTCCCACCTTCTCTACTCTTGAGGATCTTTGCAGTACTCCAGAAACTAGAAAAAAATGTTCAGTCACTTGCCTAACTCTGCTGTGTCAGTCCAAAATTTGCCTAAGTCTCTTTAACTTAAAATGCATACACAATCTGCAACTTTTAGCCCACCAAGTCTGGGAGCAACTTTTTACCCCCCTTCATAAACATTTTCCATATATTAAAAGTTCACTATTATAGTTAGGAAGAACCACTGAGACCTCTCAGAAGTGTTTGGCAGAGCCCACAGTCTACATCTAACTTGCCTGATTATTGACCACAGCCTTGTAAAAACTGCTCTCCCTTCCTTCTCCTTCCCCTGCACTTGAAGGTGATGCCATTGAGAAAACAGAAGCAAAGAAAGGGAGAAGTGAGTTCCAGCTTACTAAGTCTGGAGAGAGCCCAAGGACCTTTCTTCCTGGTATTTTGGCATGGTCACTGCTCCCTCTGCCAGGGAAAATCCCCCATTTTTAGTCTCCATTTGCTGCAGAGTTAGTGGCATGTGGCTGGTAGGTATGTGGGTAAGCATATTGACCTTTCTTATGAGGATTTCATAGTGGATGTGATAAGGGATGACTGACAATGGATGCACCTGAGCTGAGGCTTTCTGTATCACATGTTTCAAGTCTATTGCTCTCCTTAAGGGACAATATGGACATAACTATTGTCTGGTTATTTTCTGAACTTGAACAAGTCTTCTTTTACTTGGAATATATGAATGACATTGGAGGATATAGTCCATGTGAAAAAATGAGGCAATAACACTAGAACACTCTTTCAATGTACTATAAAAGTCAAAATATGAGCTTTGTTTCCCCAAGAGAAAAAACCTTTCTGGCCTAAACTGTTGCTTCAGAAATGCTTCAGTGTGGATGTCCCAGTTCAGTCATATTGGTGCAAAGTTCAGAAACCTTTTTATTTTTATTTTCCTTGTATAGTTTCTTAGAGAAACCTTTTACTTACCTTATCTCTTTAAAATACTGTGTTCTCTGCAAGACACTATTTAAGAAATTGCAACACAGAAAAGCAGGTGTGCCAACATATGTGTATGAAGGAAGTGAGCACAATTCCTCGTCCCTCCACTGCCAGCATTTTTAGCTGTTCCTTGATGTCCACACTTCCTCTGTCTCTATCGGGCTACCAGGCCACACCACATCATGCACAAATGCATGCACATGAATAGGTGTGGCTGCATTGGTGTGCAGGAAGCAACCAATATGAAGTAGGACAGTTGTGTTGGTAGCAATGGCAGGTTTGTGTGGGTGAAAGAAGACACGTTTAGAAATCTAGGACAACAGGAAACAGTGGCTCACTAAAGACATATGTAAGAAACAGTCAGCTCATTTATTAAGTCATGGTTCATTCATGTGCCAAAGCCCCATATCAAAACTCAGAGTAATTACTGTTGAGTCATGCAGACCAGGAGACGAGCTCAGAGCTGGCACAGGCATTGCCAAGAAGTGATACAGCAGTAATCACCTGGGTGGGGAGAAGGGAGGTGCTGCTTCAAAATCTTAGGCAAGGCCAAAGGCCACACAATGAGATCAAACTTTCAGTAATTATTTTAAAAGAAAGCAAATTCCATTCTGTCTGGATATGCAGAAAACCTTAAAAATATAACAAGCTACCTGCTTTTTGGTGTACAGCCTGATATATTTTGTTAGGAGTCAGCTCCTAACTGCTTTGTTAGGAGTAAGCTGTCCTGCTATGTCTCTCTTTGTGATACTTGCTGCCAGCTAAAGGAACATGTACTGTGGGAACAAGCAGAAGTGAGGTCAGAGTGAAGTTTCATGCAAATTTTAGCCTTTCTCTGGCTCTGGAGGGGCCCTGCCCATTCTGGGCGAGATGATCTTCAAAAACCTATCTGCTCACATTTTCTTCCTCTCCTTTGTGTGGTGACTTTGCAAAACTATGAAAAGATGATTTATGCATGACATACAACAGGGGGGCTATGAATCACAGTCAAGATGCACAAGTTCATTCAACAGAATGTTCCACACTACACCAGTTAGTTATTGAATTATTATAGAATTATTTGAATTCACTGCCTTGGTTGAAAATTCCTCCGCTGCTTTGTTTAGCAAACAAATAAAGCACGGAGTTAACTCAGCTACCTAAGTTTACTGGGAACAAAGCCATGTGTCTTTAGGAGACTTGTCCTGGCACCATGAGGGATGAAATGAAGTGTGCTTTGGAGAGCTGGTGTCCCTCAGGAGCGTGCAAGATGTCAGAGTTCTGCCAGCACTGCCTTATGAATCGAGTATTTCCAGGCCTGCCCTGTGCAGCAGAGGCTCCAAGCTGATGCAGTTGCAAGGGAGGGAATTCTCATTCCCAGGCTGGAGAGTACTGCACTTCCTCTTTGGCCTGTTGTTGCTCTCATAATGTTCCTGTGTGCCAGGATGGAGTCTGTCACTCTAGACCAGGTTTTTGTGGATCTTCAGCATCTGCTTCTTTCTCAATCAGGAGCGTGACATTCCTGTTGGCTATTTAAACCAAAATTGACAGGCAGCCAGGTTCCTCCTACATGTGTTTATTGTGATGGCTCCTCATTTGCCTCTTTAAAATGCATGGAATTCATAGAAATGCATACATCTTGACACAGTCATTTAAGTAAAAAAAAAAAACTAATACCCACCAAATATACTTGAAATAGAAAAGGTTTAGTAATATTTTTGTCTTGTTAGTATCTAAGTGATTAAATACATTTTTGGGTAATAGATTTCCATTATTACTCTGAAAGAAAAATTATTTTTTTTCAGTCATTAGCTAAAATAAAACTGGTATTGTTATTTTGCAAGTAACTCTGACTTTGCAATCTTTGCTCAGGGAGTACTGATCTGAGATTTTGAGAATCCAGAAATGAAAATAATGCAAAATAAAACAATTCAGTAAGAAGTCCTTATGATTAGCTTTCCTTACCCCTCTGTAAAAAGTTTATGTTACTGCTGGAGGTAGCTTTGCAAATGAGTCTGTTCTTGGAGGAGCCTAAAATCTTGCTCTCACATGGAGACAGAGAGATAAAAGCTGTAAAGCTGAGGGTAGGACAGAAATCAATTTATTGGCTACTCTAGACTTCTAATCTCTTTTTTCCCTTAATAAATAGAAAAGTCTAATTTGAACATATATGTACCTGAAAATATGTGTAGAAGGACTGTGGAAAGATATCTTTGCTATGTTACAGATAATTGATGCAATTTATTACCTGTGTATATTTTCTATGAAAGTGGTAGCTCAGAGAAGTCATGAGGATAATTTTTCAATAAACCTTTTGCATTTAAACTGTATTCAAAACAGTAACTTTTTATATTTTCAATGTTCAAAATGTTTCAAATAAATCCAAAAAACATTGCTCATGAAAATCATGTCACTGAATTAATGTACAGTTTCTGACTTTTAAGTAGCTATTCAAGAATGCATTATCCTGTTTTCATAATCTTTCTGTTTAAAAAGTGGGTGTCATGTGAGTCATTACTTTTCGAGTTGCATAAGCCAAAGACTTCTACGACAGCTGGCCAAATTTACTTCCCAATTAATATAAATACCACGAATAGCTACTTTCCTTAATCAAAAAAAAAAAGGAAACCACCTTGTTATACAGTACATAATATGCACTCAGATAATGAGTACCATAAAATTACTACCCTAGAGAGTGTTAAGATATACAGCATTTCACATACAGTCTGAAAAGAGATATGCTGTCTCAAACATTTAAATAAGCAAGGTTTTTATCAGAGAAAGAGAAGACAAATGATACAAAAAACCTTGGCAGAAAATTTTGAAGGGTCAATGCTCGTTTTGAGATGAAAACATTCAAAATGTACCAGCAGGAAGAAAGTTTACAGTCAGAAGAAACTTCAATAACCTTTTTAAAAATAGAAAATTGTTGCAGTGAAAGAGTCAATGTCATGAGAGAAGTAAAGGGTCTGACTGTCCCTGGCTGTTCCTGCCCAGCACCCCATGCCAGCCCCCTGGAGCCACCATTCCCTGCTCCAGTGATGCTGTGGCAGGGCTGGTCCCAGCTCCCCACAGCCCTGCCTGTGCTATGGGCACAGCTGAGCTGGCCCCACATCCTGGCCTGGCCAAGCCCATCCCCACAGAGGTGTCTGGAGCTGGGGCTGCCTCCATTCCCTGCTGCTCCTGCAAGGACATGGGGTGGACCCTGGCTGCCAGACCCTTCCCTGCCAGACCCCTGGGGACTCCCATCTCCAGAGACCTGCCCTGGGAGGCTGCATCACAGGGCTGCTTTCAGTTCTGCATAAACATTCACCTGCATTCCTCAGACAGATTTCTCCACAGTGCTTTTTATTTATTATTATTTTTAATAACAAATTTATGTTTAAAACACAAACACATTAGAAAACTTGTCTTTCTGAAGTAAAGAGCACATACATGCTAATGCTGGAAAGGCAGAGATTTCCCATCCTTCCCCTCAATCAGCTGTTAGATTTTGTGGACTATTTCCTGATCAATATCAGTTACCTTCAAAATCTGTGGTTATTAATGTATTTTTAACTCCCAATAGAAAACTTCCAGTAGGTATGTCCAAGGAATCACAATGTTCAAGGTTTGCCTAGTGCTTCTAACACAGATTAGAAAGAACTACAGAGAAAGCTGAAGCAAGTAAAAACTGCAGAACAGAACAGAAGGCCTCAGGAGGAGTGGAAGGATGCCCTCCCACAGTTGTTCTCCATGCTATGGCAAGTGCCATACAGCACATCTTCACCCCATGGGTTAACTTCTGACTCCAGCTCAACCTCTTATCAGTGAAGTCCCATTCTGCATACCCATTTTCCACCCAGTCAGTGTCCCAGTTGCAGACTGCACAATATTTTCACATCCTGGATGCAAGACACTATATGCTTTTATTATTTGGTGAACTTCATGGGGTTTCTCTTTACGAGGTCTCCAGTATCAACATTCTTCTTCAAGGCAACCCTGCCCTCCAGCACACAGACTGTTCCTCCCACTTTGGTACCATCTGCCAGCTTGTTGAGGGTGTGTTCCACCCTATCATCCCATTCATCGATGGATATCAATGCTGAACAGTTTTGACCCCACCATCAGTTCCTGAGAAACTAAATAACTAGTCTAAGTAACTAGATACTAACTTTACTATGAACACACGAACTCATTTCTGCTCCCATGTTACAGTCTACCTGTCTGGAAGAAACCTCCTCAGGTTGTCTGTTAAGATGCTATCAGGGAATGTGGCAAAAATCTTGCTAAAGTCAAGGTCAATGACATCTACTGCTCTCCCATTGTTCACATGACCAGCCATTTCATCACAGAAGATACTCATGCTAACCAGGTGTGATTTGTTGTTCATAAATCCATTACAGCCATCCACAGTCCCTTTCTGGGCCTTCATGCACCTGGAAATGGCTTCCAAGTTAATTTGCTCTGTAAACTTGCCCAGGAACTGACTTGGGGCCAAGTGTCTTGTAGTTGTCCTGTAGATGGAGCTTCCTTAGTGCACTAATGAAAGTGCCTTTTGCTTGTCACTGGGAAACTCCCCTAACCATCACCATCTTTCAAAGCTGATGGAACCTGGTTTTGCAAGTTGCTAGTTGGCCAGTTCCTTCAGCATGCAGTCTGCACCTGTAGACATCTTTACATCCAAAGTGCTTAAGCAGGCCATAACCAGATCCTCTTTTAGTATGGTAATGTGTCTCTTTAGTATGGTAATGTGTCTCTCTCTCAAACTCAATCAGTCAGCAGAGACCTAGAGATGTCTGGGTAAATACCTGCTCAGTAAAGGCTGAGGTGAAGAAGGTACTTATTTGTAGTTTTCATGTTCTTTTTGAACCATGCCATTCAGCAGTCAGTCTTGCTGACACAGTACCCACAGAAAGTGTTTTTTACATTTCTCACCAGGTTTAAATCCAGCTGAGATTTGGCTTTTTCCTGCATGCCTGGGCAATGCCTACACACTCCTCCCACGTAACCTGGCCCCACTACCACCTTATGTACACTTTAGCCTCAGTGATGTGCTCTGCTTTCAACCAAACTGGCTCCCAGTCATGCTGGCTAGATTCCCTGCTTAAACATATGCAGGAGTTTTGGACTAAAACAAACTATTAACTTGTTATATACAAGCTTTTTGGTTACAAAACATGTAGATATTAGAAACAGCTATTTTGAATAGCTTTGATGTGCACAAGTCAAGAATATATCTTGTTTTCCAGATTCATCAACAGCAATAATTCTAAAAAAATGAAAATACCAATCTAAAATATTTCTTCTTCCTAGATTTCTCATATCTGTTTCTTACAGTCAGGTATCTAAGAGTCTTTCCTGCTTCCTTTGTGAACAGATGTATAGATAAAGTAACATGCCATCAGCCTGTGTAAGTAAAACATGGTAAGCCAACAAGTAGCACACCTCTACAATAGTCAACTATTTTATTGACTATTAGAAATTCAAATTGCTTAGCTGTTATATCTTCATTAGTCATCTATTTAATTTTATTAATGTAATCTGATACATCTTGTATTTTAATACACCTAATGTGTTTTTATATACCTAATATGTTCTAATATACCACAGTACAGATACAAGAGTTGTGCTCATAATAGCTATTGAGTCACTGGTAGAATCATGCACATTTTTATGTTTCATTACAACATCAAAACACAAACACAAATGACATCTTCTCATTTACTGCTTTGGCTGTCATCTAAAATGAAAAAATCACAAAGAAACCTAGCAAAAAAAAAAAAAATTACAAAGCATTTTCTTACAAGAATTGGAAAAATCCATAGAAACCAAACCATGGTTCCCAAACCAAACCAAATAACACATAATTATCTTTCAGCTCTCTTATTATTTGTGTGTATGACATGAAGGTTTTTCACTCTACGAACTACAAAACTCTTTAACCATGCATTCTGCCTTCCATCACCTCACATCTCACAGACTGAGCAGGATGAGGATGTGTCACTGTGAAAGCCACACAGGTAGCATTTAAGTAAGAACAGCAATTGGAAGGATTAATTTTTTCATAAGTGATGTGTGGTGACTCAGTGCTTCTGTTTGGAACTACTCCACCTTGGAGATGAGGGCATGACAGAGAACTGTCTTTCTGGCCCATGGCCAGACTTGCATTCTGCTTTTGGCTCCTCTGTGTCACACTGACCCTAACCCCAAAAGTCCTGGAGGTGTAAAGGAAGCATTTCAGCCTAACCAACCACCCCACTCCCAGGGCTAACAGCAATTTATGAATGTGTCAGACATAATTTCTTTAAAGGACACATAGATTAAGTGGGTTGCAAAATGTTACAAAATCTAGATACCTTCACAATGGAAGCTTGTAGCTGCAGGTCAAGCCTGTACCTGAGCTAAAGAACATAGACTGCTACATCCCATGTAGCAGTCAGTCCTCTGAATCCTCTGTACTTGTGTCAAGGGGGCGTCACTGCCAGTCTGAGATTCCTCACTTGGATTCCCATTGCAGGTCTTGAAGCATGAATGTAAACTGTTTAGTAAATTAATATACTGGTAAACCCAGTTTTTAACCGTGGATGTGCTTGGGTAAAGATCAAAGACGTATAAAACACAGAGCTAGAAATGGAGTATCATTGGATGTATTAATGGCTGAGTCTTTGAAATTAAAATCTAAAAAAAAAGAAAAAAGAAAATGTATATGTTTGTCAGCTGCTTTTGGTCTGTCTTACCAGGACAAGACCCTCTATATAGTGTTCATATGCTTATACTCACCTCTGACACTTCTTGTGCTTGTGGGGTTGTTACCATCTCTGCCACACTTTTGGAGATTACTGAGTATTCACTTGACTATCAGCCAGACGTGGTTGATAAACAGCATTTGGTAAACTGAGAATATTATCTAAATATTCTTTGTGCCTGAAGAGAGCTCTGGTTTTCCCCAGAAATTCTATGTGTTGGTTCCACTTGATCATGAAAGTCTTTGTGATAAATACAGTTATTCTTTTGATGGGTGTTACATGAACTCCTTTAACTGGACACATGAATTCTAATGAGAAAATGAAGTTGGATGCATCTTCTTTAGCAATCAGAATGCATCTTTTAAGCTGATAAAAAAGAAAAAAGGCACAAGTGACCTTGAAAATTTTACACATTATTGTCATGTATACAGTGCCAGATTTCTGACCATGAAGAAGATGAGTGAAAGTCTCCCTTTTTTTTTTTTGCTTTTACTTCAATCTGGTTGACGGTATTTAGCTGACTTCTTTTTCCTACAGAGGCCAGATCAAGCTGACACTTGTTTAAGACATGAGTAACTAACTCCACTTGCTTCAGCACCACCAAGCATTACAAAACCCCGGATTCTCACCAGCTTGTGGATGATGATGTGGATCATCTTTGTAGCAGGTCCAAAATGACAGTGCAAAATCTGAGAACTGCTAAAGCAGACAGCATGGCTTTTTCATTCCAGTTTATGTGACCATTAGCCCCAGCTGCTCAGGGCTTTCCTCCCAGCCTCTGCTGCCCTGGCTAACCACTCATTGGATTTAAATTGAATAAAGTGATATAAAGGACCAATAGAAAACTATTTTCTTCATATTTTGTAAGAGTCATTCCATTATCATTTATTTCCTGGGGTGAGCTTCCCATGGAAGCAGAACGAGCCAGCCCTGCAGGTGTGGGGTGAAGGTTTTTAAGACTTTGGGAGAGGACAGTAGGAATGTAACAGCCCAAATCTGATGTCAGTTTAAGCTGCTGTAGTACCACACCCAATAGGCAAAATATTACTAAAAATTACTTTCAACTGTTATTAGACTTGTTACCTTTCATACAGATGGTTTCTCTAAAACACCAGCTGGCTTCTTTCTTTTTCATCCCCCTGTAGAAATTATTCTGAGCTGTTACTACAGTGAAACTAAGCATGGTGAGGAGAACATTAGCGGTCTCAAGAATAAAAAGAAAACCTTCCTGTCTTCAAGGCTCCAGGCTGTTCTACTGGTAGTGAAGAAGTGGTTTAGGTTTAGGTCTTGGTTTGTTGTTTTTATAAGGCAGCCCACAATATTAAACTAAGCAGATCTATCAGTCATAATATAACCCTGTAGTTTAAAGCGTGCAAAAAAGTAAAGCAATTGACCTAACAGTGTTCTTTCAATTTTATACTAATTTTGATTTATAAGAACCAGCTGTTTCAGCTCCAAGGCATTGCTAGAAATTAATAAGTCATTTAGAAAACTTGAAATGACTACATGAAGCACAGAGCAGTAAAGGAATGGGGGTTTGGATCTGAAACATGAAGGGGTTTTAGTTTTTTTAAAAAACAACTCACTCAACATCTGAACCCCTCCTTTTCTTCAGTGTGTTTTCTGCCCAAAAGACTCATTTTTCTGCTAGAATCCATGGGTGCCCCATTTTCCATCCTAAAGATCTTCATACAAATCCCTGTGGTACTGCACATTTAAAACTCTATAAGACTCACAAGAGTCTGTCATCCACCTGTCTTAATGCATGACCTGTCTGGAAGTCCTTCCAAAGCACTGTCAGTGTTTTTTTTCCTAAGCCTTGGTACCTGTCCTCATAGTCCAGATGGCTTCTTTATTAGCTTGCTGGTTTCTTTCAGTCTTGTTTTTAGGATCTACAGAAATACCTACAGGTGGAAAGTGGGGTTAATAAAGAGTTTGGAGAATTAAAATCAAGGTGTAGCTAAACCCCACCAATGCTTTTATTTTTGTAAAGTCTTTGGGCATGTCTGTTTTTACCAGAACAATTCTTGGGGCACCTAGAGTTGTTATTTTTTGTGGAGCAAAGTGGGCTTCTCATTACCTAAAAGTGTTTGAATTCACCTGATCGTAGTCTTTCCATCTAAGTCCCAGTCCAGTATGCAGGTACAGAAGATGTTCACTAGAATCATGTCTTTATCTTACATCAAATATTATTAAAAGTTGCATTATAAAAAGTTCTTCCGTGGCTCTGAGCTCTGATTTCTCAGACATTGATAGTTTTCATGTCCAGACTGTGCTCTTTTATAAAGTATAGTAAAAACATGCTTTGCTCATGTTCCTAGTGCTCGTTTTCTTGCATAATTTGACTTCCAGAGAACAATTGGCAACTAGAAGGCAATGTTTCTACTGTAAATATTTCCTTAAAAATTATGTCCTTTCTTCACTGTTTAATTCCCTTTTTACTCCCTTCAGATTTATTATTTTCCTCTCTTCCTGATTTCCTTTAAATGCACTTCCCTGAAAACATGGCAATACTGCTAAGGGAATCTTTGCTTTTCTTGACATTGCATTGTACTTTTGATTTTAGGTATTCTCATAAAACAGATAGAATATTTGTGCTGAAGAGCTGAGACCAACAGAAACATAAATATCAGAACTGGAACAGAAATATGAACAGAAATCCAAACTTCCTTTAAATGCTTTTGGTATGAGGAACAACATACTGAATGAGGAGGAAAATTCCTATTGTTTAACCATGCTGTAGACTTCCATGAAGGCTTTATTATTAAGTTTATATTTTTTATCCTACATCCAAGCAGTTTCAGTTCAGCTTTAAAAACTGAACGTGCTTTCTTATATATTTAGGTGACTACTGTGCTTAGTTTAGGTCTCAGCTGCAGGCAGATGAGCAATTCTAATGCTACAAGGACAAAAAAACATGTAAACAGGCAGAGAAGGTTAAAATTAGATGGGCTGTGTGCTACTTGTCACATGCTGTTTTAGATTGCATCGACAGCTCCATGTATGCTATACTATAAAAAGATTAGTCAAAACCAGTGAAAGGAAAACACTGAAATTGTAACACACTGGAAAGGAAAAAGAAAAATAACTGTGTACCAGTAACAGTCCAAATATTTACCCTCATGCATTTTTTTAAAAAAAATCTTTTCATTGGTGTTTTGCTCACTTTATAAAAATTACAAAGTTACAGTATTTAATTATAGGGGGGAAAAAAAAAGAATCTATTAAAGAACAATGATTCCATAGAAAGGATAAATAGTTAAAATGAGTGTGTATGATCATCCAAGGAAACCTATGTTTGAATCACTGATTCTAATAAAAGCAAGACACACACAGCAAGACAAACCACAGGGACACATGATTACATTAAAGAGACACAGTAAATCTCTCACAGCACCTGTAGTTTATAACTCAGAGAGCTGGGAGGGATTGGGGCAGAATCTTGACCTGACAGAATCCTAGCTGCTTGATAAGATAATGATTTAGTTAGAAAATAATTCCAAATATTGGGGAAAATATTTCACATTCCCATCCTATATGTAAAAAATAAAGAAAACAAAATGTGCTTTGAGATCATAGTTTTAGCTGATTTTCTATCTTTCCTGAATTAAAAAGTCTTGCATTATATTGACTTTTGACTTATATGACTTTTACAATATGTGGATTTTATTAACATTTGATTAACATGTTAAAAAAATTAAGAGCAATTTCTTTGATTATTGGATGATATTTCAGAAATCAGGTATTAAAGTATCTATAGCTACCTGTAAGATTTTTTAAATTTTTAGTTTTCACTACTGTAGTAAAAAATATTGGGTCAAATGTTTTAACGAAAATTTTTTGCCAAAAGAAAAGAGTGGTTTTTTTGATGCAAAAAACCCCCTAGTAATTAATTCAGAAATACAGAACTAAAAAATATTTGCATAATCATTTTTAAATTATTTAATAACTTGTTAACTCTGAATTTTCAAAACCATCCTTTCTTTAAGAATGTTTTCTGTGTTTCACCTTTCACAAGGATGAATTGGTTATTTGAATTTTTTACTGCATTTATAAATGGGTCAAAAGTAAACTTTATTTATACATTTAATTTGGGCTTTTTCTAGTAGCTAGAAATAGCCAGATATTTCTATGTAAAGTCCACATTGAATCAGAATGTATATTGTACTCAGTGTAGTGAAAATTCAATTTCAAAATTAAATCAGTTCAGATTTCAATAAGTGAACAGATAAATAAATTAGTTTCATGCAAAAACAAAACAAAATTAATGAAACAGACTGGGAATCCATTACTATCTGCACCAAATCCCCTCATCAAAAGTTTTCCATGAATAAAAATTGTAGGTCTTGCCTGAACAGTTAGAGACTTTAAGGACAAGACTGTAAAGGCATCACAGTGAGAAGGAGAAATTGTAAAAGGTTGGATTAGCATTGCTTTGAAGAAAAAGAGTTTGCTGAATTTGCATCATTTGACAGAAGAGACACGGTTTTTCCACAATGTTCTGACAATGCAGGGAAATGGTAGAGGATATTACAGATTGTTCCCACTACCCTATTTTTTATGCTATGAAGCCAGATCCTTACTCACATGGACTCTTTCGAGGCTCAGGAGGAAGGTGGGGTCTAAAGATGAATAATGATATCTAACATAGACTTCAAAGTGAACTCCTTACATGCTGATTGGCTACTACTACTTAAATGGGCAATGAAAATAGTATGAAAATACACTATTAGCCATAAATTTTTAAAATTGAACATAATAAACTGTTAAAGGGATTCAAATAATAAACAGAGGAATAATTACTCTGTTTACCAGGGTACAGTGTACTCTTTCTAAAACATCTTGCCTTGAATAGTAAACAGTTTCAGAAGCTTCAAAAATATCTAAATAAGAAATGGGAAATCTCCAAGATTTAGAAAGGGAAAATGGTAAGAAATTACTTAAGTAGTTATTGATCAACAAACTGATATATAACTGCATATATCAGGTTGCCTATTTAAAATTCCATTGCATAATCTAATCAACATATCTTAAAATATGTGTATGGTCAAGATTAGCAGATATCCATCTTTCTCTGCTCAAAAATGCCTTCAAAACTGGTCTCTGAATAGCAGTTGGCAGGAAAAATATGCAGATGGCTGAAGTAACTTTAATATACATCCACTACTGATACTGAATTAAATGGAATAGATAATTACACATCATAATAACTGATGATTAATTACAAACAACAGACATAAAATATATATGTTTTATATGTTAGTTCTTGAAGTGGACTGCTAAGGCAGCTGGGCATTGAATAAAAAGATTAAAACTCAAATTGAATATGCTGTTGGCAAAAACAAAGCCAAGGAAAAGAATCCATAACTAGTCAATGAGCTGCTCAATACAACAGATATCTCTTGCACTGTAGCCTGAAGGTCAGTCATCTGTGACTCTGATGGCACGTCAAGAAGTGTGATTTGCTTCAGCTGAAGTCTGCCCATAATTGAAATATAGCCAGTCTGCACTAAATTTAGGTCTCCTTTTTTTCCCCTCAGAAAAACAGAAGACAATCTGTATTGTGTACCCACAGGCATAATAGAGAACACGACAATTGAGCATGTATCAGAGAGCTGAAATAGCTTGAGGCTACCTATGGTTGGGCTACAAAGATATAGCAGTGGTTCCTAAAACCATTGAAAACAGTCATGGAGGTCATTAAATTACAAGTTGCATTCAGGACTGGTGTATCATCAATTGCACTGTGTCAGCACTGCAGAACAAACAGACATCTACCCTTTACCTTGGCCTACCAGCCTCCACACCAGTTACCTAGTGCCAACATCACACAACCCCTTCAGGGTACTCAGAATCCTCTTTCAGATTGCTATTAGTGGTGTCAGAGTTTGTGTTCCTTTAATGTAATGGAGTTCTTCCCTAAAATTGTTGAATCTACACATATATCAAACACAGCATCAGCATCAAGGTGATGCTTCAGCTAAAATAATTTCTTTTTTTGATGAGAGGCTCATACTATACTATCTACATCCCTACTGAAATACATGTTAATAGAGAACAAGGGAAAATACGGGGATAAAAAAAAAGTCTTTCACTCAACTTTTATTAGAGGAAGTTTCAAAAGAATACGCCATGTTTCCTTTTTCAGTAAGGATGTCCCGCTTTCCCTTTAACAAGCAAACATCAATTATACTCATCAAAAAGGGATCTAATGTGTCTGCACCACCTTGTTTATTATATCAGTTTATCTGGTGGCATAATTACTGTAGCATCTGGGCACAGCATCAGCAATGACAGTTTACCCTAGTGTGATGAAGAGCACATTGATCACTGACATGAACCTCAGCCCAAGTCCATTTCAGATGTTTATTCACATCTTGCTGGTCACCAGCCTCAATTATTAATTCTATGGTTGTCACTACAGAAGCGACATCTGAAGACACCGAATATTTATCAACAAATAACCTTATTCTGGTCCCATAGGATTCCTGAGACTGAGTTTGTGATTCTTTTTTCAGATAAAACTCTGAAAAGGCAGAGGAGTAGATTAAGACAGAACACACAGGAGCCGCCAGAAGAAAAAGATAGTTGGGTACAAAGAGCCGTGGTACTTACCTATCTACTGACAATTTAATCTTCCTATGGGAAAATCAAGTTTCAATAATTGTAACACTATCAAACCATTCTAAAGAGTATTGAAGGCAAAGACTCCACTCTGCTTCAGGTTTAATCATGTTTTGCTTTTGTTTAATTGTAGTTTCTATACATACCTATTTTGTAATGATGTATTTTTAAAGTATTTGGAAAATAGTGGAATATCTTCACTTTCTCAACTTACTGTGTCTCATAGCCATTTCTTTTCTATTATTGTTTTCCATTCCTCATCAGTCCACTCAGATTTACAATAAAATTTCCTTGAGAAATTTCACTTGAGAAACATCAGGAAGATTGAATGCACCCAGCTACTCAAGAGAGTAAGATTAAACCATCTCCACTAAGTTGGAGCAACTCTAGTTGAGAAGGAAGGTACCAGCTCATCATTTCAAAGCCAGCTATCTTATTGAACAATTTGACTCCAGAATGTTGGATTAATGAGTGTGATATATGATTTCAGTGGATTGCATCTGGCTAACTGGACCCATGGCTTATAGCAATATGGCTAAGAGTATATTGTACAATATAGTATATTGTACTATGAGTAATTGTACATAAATGACACATTTTTCTGATGTATTTTTGTTTTGTTCCAATTTGTTCAACTGCCAGATGATAGAAAAATAAAATTAGGGATATGGAAAGGAAAACTGAAATGGGCATTTAAATCTCTTGGACTGTGTTATAATTCTGATAATTTAGGACAATGTATAATTGTGAAATCTTAATTTCATGAATGTTAGAAGAGTTTTGCAATTTAATTTAATCTTTATGAAGGCAAGGCATGTTACCAAACACATTCAGCTGTCAGTGATTTATATTTTGTGACTTCTCTGCTTAAAGGAGAGACATAAATTATTTATGGATCTGAAACAAAAATTCCTATATTTATCTTGAGAATAAAATATACTTGAGGCTATTTAACATCTATATATTATATGTTTATATATAATATATAATATTATATATAATATTAATATATAATTATATATCATATATAATTATATATAATTATATACTATATTATTAATAATATATATTAATAATGTATATTAATATATATTAATATATAATATAATATAATATAATATATATATTATTCTATATATTATCCCTTTTGTATTTTACCTTTATATAATTTTGCCTCTGAAATTTATAATACATACAAATTTCCATTAAAATTTTTATTAAAAAGATAGGACAATCTTTGTGATAGATAGCCAGTTTCACTAAAAGTTATTAATGATTTTCTGCAGAAAGAGACAGAAGTGATCAAATGTAATTTAAAAAATTTTTAATTAAATCATTACAAGTTAACCTCAGCCATGCAGAATTTTGAAGCAAGAGCTCTATTAGGGAAGTGCATTGATTTAATTGCACTTTTTATACTCTTAGTCAAAATGTCAAAAGTATGCTCTGAATTGTATATTATCTGATGACTTGATTACTTGCTTGTTAATAATTGTATCACTCATCTGAAAATACTCTTCTGACATTTACCTTTACTCTGTTTGCATTTTAAAGTGAGATGTGATTTAGCTAAGGCAAAGAAAAGAACATGAAGTAGGAAGAATATAGAATTAATTATTTACTGTGTAAAACTACATTTACATTTTACTGAGTTAGACCTGTTCAGGTGGTGTTTTTAAACTCCTACCACCTATGGATGTGGGTGATGCCCTTTTTGGATTCATCTACCCTCTGCCTGCCCTCTGCACTTATTGCCACTGCTGCCAATCTGCCGAGACCTCCTCACATTTCCTTCAGAAGTTCCAGTTCAGCACTGACTATTTGAATAGTAAGGCCAATAGTTTAAGTCACTGGACCTGGCGTTGTCTGGACCAATAAAAAGATGCTAATAATATATTAGTGAAGCTAGTACATGTCACTTCAGATGAGAAGTCCTCAGGGAAGCTATTGCTGCAGAGCATGGCTGTGCCTTACGCAGAGGCTTTAGAAGGGATACATACCCACAGCTAAGATTTTATGTAATCTTCCTGATTTAATGTGGGCAGGTCAAACTCTGGCTAAATTACACCTTTCAATGGTGATGTTCCCATCCAGACATAAAATGCTTTGGTCATACAAACCCTGACAACATTGTGCAAGACCCAGGTGGGAGCTAGCTCTCAGTAGAAGAGCACAGCACAAATCCTAACATGCTCTTGAGTTCTGCATCAGATGGCTAACCATGCTGGATCTAAGTTAGTATCTGCTTGGACCTGTCTAGGCTTGTTCAGCAAACAGAGAAACTGGCCTGCAGGCCTGCTGACAGCACAAAGGAAATTTCAACACTGGATTTTGTTGCAACAAATACTTTGCTTGGGGTAATACCTTCAACATAATAATCTGTCCGGAGAAGTCAAGTCTCTAGGAGATCTTATAGAAGCCTTCCAGTACCTAAAGAGGGCCTAAAATAGAGCTGGAGAGAGACTTTTCACAAGGACATGTAATGGTAAGACAAGGGGAATTACTTTTAATTAAAAGACAGTAGGTTTGAATTAGATATTAGGGAGAAAATTTTTACTGTAAGGGCGGTGAGGCACTGGAACAGTTTGCCTAGAGAAGATGTAGATGTCCCACCCCTGGAAGTGTTCAAGGCCAGGTTGAATGGGGCTTTGAGCAGCCTCATCTAGTGGAAAGTGTCCCTGTCCCTGTTAAGGGGCTTGGAACTTGATGATCTTTAAGGTCCCTTCCAACCCAAAAAAATCTGTGATTCTATAATAATACAGTTCCATTTTGTACTAGAGAGTGGACTTTCAGCAGTTATTATTGGGCATGGATAAATTATTTTCCAAAACAATTTCCTATCAGGTTACAAACAGACTGCATTCTATTAATTTCACTGTTTAGTAGTTAATATTAGCAAATAGTCTCTATTTCCTAGACAGTGGGGGTGGGGAGGGAAAGTGATTATAACATCATATTTTCTTTCACTGGTACTTGTTCCTGTATGAATGGACATGATAGAGGAGAAACACTACACTCCTATCCTTAAAAATATTATGTCTAATATATTATGTAGGAAATAATAAGTTGTCTCAAGTAAGTAAATTGAGTCTTCCAACTCTAAGTCATAGCTCACTTCCCACAAGATCTCACTAGATCAGGGCTTCAAGTTTCACTGTGGTGCATGCCATCCAAGTCCAAGCAGAGAACTCTGAATTGCCTCTGCAGAGCTTCTCACCACAGCACCTGGTCTCATGATCTGAGAGGTGCAGAACTAATCAGCTGTTTTCCAGTAATGTTTAGACACATCATAGTAAGTTATTGCAATTTAAATATTTCCTATTATTATACTGAACACTATGTCAAGCAGACAACTGATGTGCTGATTCACCTTCTCCAGCAAGCTGAATTAACATTCATCCCTCTCCCATTGCAAGAGGCTGGTGCTGCATTACCACAACCTATTAGAACACTGTCGATAATTTAAATGCAGTCGGAGCCAAGATAAGATAAGAAAATGGGGAGAGGCATGTTTCCAGTTGATGCTTTGCAAATCACAAAGTGGAATGCCTCATTCAAAAGAAAAAAGAAAGAAAGAAAGAAAGAATCCAAGTTAAAAAAAAAAAGAAAATAAAAAAGCAATTTAAATGAAAAGGAAAAACTAGAACAGGAACTGCCACATTCCAGAATTAATTACTGTGTCTCTCTGAGTTCAAATGTCAAATTTGATACTTGAATGGTGTCTCAAAGGTGTTGTGTATCACCTAACAATTCCTGCATTGCTTTCTCCTGCTGCCTTCTACCGAGAGCACATGTCAGAAAATTAGGCCCTAGGTTTTATTTAGAGAAGTACAGGAGGATGTATATTAGAACAGACTGATGATAGACATAATTTAATATATTACTCTGTCTTTTCATCTGTACTCAATGGTCCAAAGTTATCTTTAAAGAACATGGATTAAACTTACCCAATATGAGTAAAATTTGTTACCAGTACTGTGATGCTTGAGGATCTTAAAATACATTTTAGTTGCTGAAAATTCATGTACTTTTTGAATGCATAAAATAAACTTTTCCTCTTAACTGACACTAAGCTCCATAGAAGAAGTAATTAAAAATACACTGTGATCATGATCCATGAGAAAACAAATACAACTAAAATAACCCATAAAAAGTGAGAAATGTAGTTGATATATTAATTTCTGTATGCTTTGTATAAGTAATAGTACAAAACTTTCAGAAGACCTTTAGCCGTATTAAAAGCAAACTATATTATTTGAAATGATATCCTATAAAAAAAAGAGCCATAGAGTCACAGAATGGCTTAGGAAGAACCTCAAATACTGTGTAGTTCCAAGCCCCTTGCCTTTCATGATCATTGTAATCAAGTGGTTTGGGCTGGAAAAGACATTTTTCTTCATCTAGTACCAACTCCCTGCTGCAGACAGGGATCCCTTCCACTAGACCAGGTTGCTCAAAACTCCATCCTACCTGGCCTTGAAGACTTCCAGGGTTGAAGCATCCACAGTATGGCTGCTGGTTCTTAAGCATGCTAAGAAAAATGCAATTTATAATGGAAAATATTATTCCCAGCAGTTTGGATGTATTATTATTAGGAGTTGCCAAATGGAAAGTCCACCAGAGGCAAGGCTGTCTCAGTCCCACATCTACAGGGTGCTGCCAACAGTGAGGCTGAGCACATACACCCACATGCTCCTAGGTGTACATGCACATTTACCCATGATAACCTGGCATCAGAGGTGAAGACTTAAGTAACTGGTACTTGTGTGTGTATTTCACTGACTTGGTTCCATTCGAAATACCAAGATGCTCTGTCTGGCACTAGTGCCATTTTCAGTCTCATCTTTTCTGGTACCTTTTCTGATCTTTTTCTGCGGTCTTACCTAGTGGTTTTGCTCATGAAGTCATTACAATCTCACTTTCTACTTGCAGTACATAATTTTTATGGCTTTTGTGTTACAGATGTAAGCTGGAAGAAGTGACTTCTAAAGGTTTAAAACCTGGGGGGAAAGGTTAATATAGCAATAGTTTATTTTGATAAAACTTTGGCATTTTTTAAAGCTCAGTATTGATAACTTGAAGAACATGAATTTCAGGAAGAAAATGAGGGGTTTCTGCTTTCCTTCCTCACCATTTCCATATATAACAGGCAGTAAAGAAGCTGAGAAGTATAGCATTCATGAGGTAAATCTTTCATAGGCATGAAAGAAACCATAGCACTCAGTCCATTTCCAAGGAGAAGATACCAAAAAATGAATTGAACTGGTAACAGAGGCGGGAGAAAGGAAACACCTTACAGAAGAATGAAATCTCTGCTAATGATTGCAGGCCATATATATTTGAGTGTCTGTTATCCTTTTGTTCTGTGAACCTTCTGTTCTTGGTCACCTTACTTCAAAGTGAAAAGAACCTTACACAGTAGGACACAGAGGGCATCAGCTCTGAAGAGAAAGTAACTGAAAACCTTCTCCCATTCCCTCCCCCTCCTTCTTTCCTTTCTTCCTTTCTCCCTTTCTTCCCCAAAAGACATTTTTGTGCTGTATCTGAGTGAGGCTCTGATAACTGGCCTCCCCCTCAGAACTTCACTGATAATGCACACTAAAAGTCATTTAATACTAATTGCAGATCATTTAAGACATAGAGGCCTGGTCCACTGCAGAAGTATCACATCATCAATGTAAGTGCAGTGAATGGTATCTGTATTTGCATTTGGCTGTAACAAGGAACTCAGTGAAGAGAATGCATGTTCTCTAACCCTTGACATTGTTCATTGCTCTGTGGAAGGCTCTCAGCCAATGTATAGTGAGCATTAAAATAGGAAACAGTCTAACACTTGGGAACATTTCCCAGTAAAACTCAAGCTGATGTGGCAGGGAAGGCGCACTGGAAGTCTGTATTCTTCCCTATTTCAAGCCTTTCTTTCAGAAATGCCACAGTGAAAATGGGATACAAGCAGCAGTGGGGTCATGAAATTTCTGCAATGCTGAAACTTTTGGGGGGTTTAATCATTGTGCCATCAATGCTAAGAACTGTGTTGCTTTTGCTCTGAAGCTTGGTAAAACAGAATGAAATGAATTGGCCAAGAATTGAGTGCTGGCAATTCAATCGTTGGCCCAGCAGTCGCAGATGTTTCCAAGGCAGCTCATGCTGTGCTGTTCACCAGCACAGTCAAAACTTGAAATATTCCCCAAACAGTTGTCTTTAATTGGGTTTAAATAGATGGGTTCTAGACTGGATGCATACTTATCACCAGATATTGAACTAGCAAGCACAATAATAGTAAAACCCTTCAGAAACTTGGAGGCTACTGCTGTGTGTGAAGGGATGTGCTGGTTTTACCCTGGGGGGAGGGCACACTAGGAAGTTTTCCTCCATGAGAACTTCCTCTGTGGATTGATGGGACCAATTGAAGGCTGGTTTAGTTGTTGACAGCCTGAGAAACCAATTGGAAAAGTCGGTTCGCTCTGTGAATCACACTTGAAGCAAGTAAACCGCAGGAAAGCTCTCCCGCAGTTCCAGCCTCTTACAGTGTGGCACTGGCCCAGCCCGGGCCCCTTCTAGTGGGGGTGCCCGGGCCAGGCAGGGCTGGGCTCCGGGGGCTGCTGAGCCCCGTCTTTAACCAGGGGCCCCAGTGGCCAAGGGGAGCGGAGCCCATTGCTGGGATTCTCGCCTTTTCCCGGTGTGGCCGTGGCTGGGAGGGGGAGGCAGCCGGGCCCGGTTCGGGAGAGCCCCCAGGGCTTTGTGTGCTGGGCAGGGCAGAGGGAGAACCCCCGGGCTGCGGCTGGAGCTGGGGGCGGGCAGCGCCGGGGGAAAGCCATGGACACACGGCCTTGGCACCCATTTCTCCTCTGCGTGCACTTTGCAGTTCTCGTCCTGCCCCTCCAGCGTGGCCTGGGCACCCTGAGATCCTGACACAGCTCCGGCATGGCCTGGCACAGCCCCTGCAACTTCTGTGGGAGATTTTAACTTTTTTACCAAAAGATAAGACTTACAGACCTTCCATCTTTCCTTGGGTGAGAGGGAGAAGAACAGAAAGGATACACCAAAGTCAATGAAGTAAAAGCTAAGTTTCTAAGTGGAAGGAGAATGAGGAGACGCCATGAAGGTTGGCTGAAATATCTTTTTCTAAGTTATAGGGGTGGACTGTACTTCACAAAAGTTCCTTTAAACCATGAAAAAAAAAGAAAGACATGGGGGGTGGAGCAAGGTGTAAAGTGTTTGAAGAATCCTTTGCCCCAAGGAAAAGAGGGGGATCTCTGTTCCTGGGAATGAAGTAGGAACAGAGAGAAGTGAGCTGAAGAGAACTTCTGCCTTTCAGTAGCTCATCCTTAAAAGTAATACCCCATGACTTTTTCACATGGCTCGCAACTCTGTTCTGAAAAGGCTGTGAAGTGGGAGGAAACTCATGACAGCAGATCCCGGGCAGCTGTTAATCATGAAAAAGTGGAGTCAGGAGAGAACTGGTGATTTCCTCTCTTGGTAAAAGATCCTTACAGCTAAACAAAAAGAAACTCCTCTCCCTAAAGTGAACTGGAAAAGATTATTTAAGTAAGGAATTGACTGAAGTGTCCCTGTATGTTGTTAAGCTGTAACAAAGGGGGAAAGAGGAACTGGTCTGAAAATCTGTTCTGAATTTATTATTATTATTCTTTGTGTTGCTAATAAAGTTTTTTTTTTCTTTATTCCCTTTTTAAGTTTTAGGCCTGCTTTACTTTTACTCCTAATCCTATTTCACAACAAAAGGTAAATATATTACAATTGGCAAACCTTAAACCATTACAAGGGATTAATGGAATACAGAATACCTTCTATGTCCAGAGATCTGTCATTTAGGTTCATGCCAATACTTTGTCCTCTGCAGCGTCATAAATGATGTGTCATGCCAACCCTGATTTTAGGCAACCCAAAGAACCATCTGCTACCTTTATTACAGACGCCTGGTCCTGACATGTGCCAGCAGGACAAGTGGCAGCATAATGGTGTTCAGAGTACCGTGCTGGAATGTGATCCTGGACAACTGACAACAAACTGTGTCTGTTTGCTTTCTTGTTTGGATACTGGGCATGTTTTTCTCTTCACAATATCTTTGTGAACAAAGAAACAGCTTTGCAGCCACCAAGTACTTAAAGCTGTCAAAGGTGCATTGTCTGTCTCAGCAAAGACGATAAGGAACACCTGTACGTATTTAAATTCACAGTCTTATCAGTAACATGTTGAAAGTTATTCAATTATCTTATAGCTCACTAGTGCACTTGCCTTCTGTTTAAATACAGCATTTTTGCAGGTGTCCAACGTGAGTGAAGTAGCTGCCTGACTGTGGTGAAAAATGAAAACATTGCATACAACTTTGTCACATCCTGATTTTACATTTTTTTGACCTTATTCTTTGAAGAATATTACTATCCTTGAAGGAATAAATCCTATTGCACATGAACCTGATAGGGGAAAATAGGGTTTTGTAAAGTATAATGTAATTCCCCGCTTGCAGTACACAGCCATAACTGAGAAGTAATGACTTTTATCTTAAAAAAGAATCCATTGTGCTAGGTGAATCTCCGAGACAGTCAACTTCTCCATATAGTAAAGTTTTGTAATAGAATTATTTTCCACAGGAAAGAAATTGGAAAGTTGATTATTAATTATCTGTGCATTATCTTTCAAAAATATATGAATGTAAGGACAGGATCCCAGCAGGAAGTTTTAAATCCTTTTCAATAGGCTAAAACTTAATCAGTACTGTGATGTTCAGATATAAGCATGGAGAAAAAATCTTCATGAAGAAAGGAAGCTGCCCACCTGTGCAGGCAAAACCTTCCCATCTCTTATCATATAGTCAGATACATACTATTGTGTTCAACCACTGTCTGCTGCTAGGTTGAAGGAAGCATTTTCCCATCACTGCAAGCAGAATAATAGCATGAGCAAGAAATAAAGGCTGAGCAGAACTGGCCTCGTAGCATGGCAGAAACATCCTCTGAGCATTGCTGCAGAAGTAAGGGATTGTACGACAAAACCAACCCATAAATTTCACATTTTTTGTGCAAAAGAAGTATAGGCAAACCAGTTATACCCCATGCTAATGATAGCTTTCCTCTTCTTCCTCAAACTCACTTTCATCCTTCCTTGTCCAAAGTGAGGAAAAGATAATTTGAACCAAGAACAATTTGATCAGCCAGTATGGGGGGTTGCATAAAAGGGGAGGTTGTGGCGTACCTTTGCACACACACCTGTTTTGAACATGTACCCATCATTACATGAGGTTCCTTGCTCACAGCACAGTAGATCCTGTGGCCCAGTCCAGGTTGCCGAGGCTCTGTAGGGTTTCTAAAGGCAGATCTGTTGGCAGCAGTCCTGAGGGTGACACACTTACGTTGACGCAGAGCACAGCGAATTAGTGCCATCAATACCGGCTCACAGATCTCTGCACCACACAGCATTAAGTGGTACAGCTGTACCTATATATCCATTGATTGTCTCATACTCTGCATCCTCTTTACCCAATCCTTGCACTCGTGTCTAGCTATCTCGACATGATGATAAGCCCCTTACTGTGTAGACCTAATACTGGACAGTTCAGTGTTGCACTTTGAAGAATTAAAAACGTTTTCTTTCTTGCTGTGGTCCAAAGTTGTATCTCAGGGTCGTTTTCCAACTAAGTAGTTGCACGGTATTGCTCCTGGCTCCCTATAGCAGTACACAGCATGGATGTGCAACAACTTGTGTAAAACACCATTTTGATCTGACTTTATCAATGGCTAATTTGATTTAGCAGTGATGGGATAAGCTCTTTCAGTGTCTGGTTTGTGTACACAATGGTGAAGTATCTTTGCAGGCATTCAGGAAAAGCTCTGTTAATGCAGACTATTCTCTGAGATGTCAGTGGCAGCTTGCTTTGGATTTGTACCAGCAGTAAAGACAGACACCTGCCTCTGCCTCTCTTGTTCTGGATAGGGAGTGGGATGGGGAGAGCCAAGGTATTGCCCATATCAGCTTCGCCTGCTATGATGAAAATATAAAGATAGGCTTAGACCAAATATCCAGTCAACCACAAACTGACAGAAAACTAGTTTCTCCGGCTGTCTTGACCACACAGTAGTAAAAGCCATAATCTTGACTGGAACTCTTTTGTTTACCTGAAAAAACATACTTCTTTTTTTTTTTTTCCCATAGCACCACTTGAATAATTCAAAAGATCTGACAGTTAAAAAAACCTGAATTAATGGATAAGTTTCACTTGCTTTGTAGCTGTCTCAGTTTCCAAGTCTCATGTTTTCCAGCCTACTTTTATAAGTCTAAGAGCAGCAATGCAGCATTTCAAATCCCAGACAATGTGAGACTTCTAATAAAATAATAAGAAAAAATATTTTATAGCAGACATGGTAGATGCTGAGGACCTTTCCTTCATTTTATTAGTGAGCTGCAAAATTTGTTTTGTGCCAGAACTGGCTGAAGTACTACAGTAGCGTAAAATTGAACAATAACCTGAAAAAAATTTTTTTTTCTTTATTTGTATGTGGCAGTATGTGTATGACTTTTGGTTGTGAGTAGAATTTGTGACGCTTTCACTCATCCTCTTTTATAAAAAGAGTATTATAGCTTTCCACTTTGGCAGATACCCAAACCAGCTCATATGTGAGGTAGCTGAATAGAAAAACAAATAAATGTTCTTCTGTTGGAGATACAAGGTGGCCTACCCTGACATCATATTTTCCCAAAACTTATCTCACTTTTCTCCAGGGCAATCAAAACCTAAAAAACTTTCAGATTCAGTGGAGATGACTTCAATGGTTAGTAAAATTTAGAAGCAGACTGACTGTAGTAATAATGAAAGTATTTGCTCTCAGATGCAACTTTCTTTTTGCTTCTGAATGACATTTAATGCTATGCAAGGGCCAGTAACCTTCAGAATATTATTTCTCATATATTAACTCTGAAAAAGACAGCATTCTATTGCAAAAGCCCTTTATTTCCACTGGGTCTGTGCAATTGCTTGCCTGATTTTAGAAAAACATGTCTATTCATGCTTTGCTGTTTCAGGATGGCATTTCATCTGTATATTTCCATTTTCATACCTTTCAAATTATTATGATAATTAGGATCATATAATTTCAGCATTTCAGAAGTATCTAAATAAGCAATTGTTTCTCTTTCAAGGCAGTATTTTTTTAATCCAAAATATAGGTACAGCAGTGGTAGATTTAAACAAATGACATGACAGTACTGAAATTGTTCAATATGATTTAAATTTTGCAAAGATGCATTTTTTAAACAGTTGAGGTTGTAAACTTAAAAGAAGCTTTGGAAAGAATCAATGAAACACCATCAGGATATCTTAGTGATTTTTATATTCTAACTAAATATAAAATACAACAATTTAAATAAATAACACGCAGTTGTTTGTATTAAAACCTCCTACTAACATATTCAAAACAAAAAATATCATAGATTTAAGTTTATCTACATTACATATTTTTGTACTCCCATGCTTTAGAAACTACATTGTTGACTGACACCAAAGATGTCACAAAGCTTTTAAAACATTTCCACTAACAGATGTGCATTTTCAGGAAATCAAATAAATAAATGAGATTTATGCTTTAATTCACCTTCAAATCTCAACAAAGTCTTTTTTTCTCTCTCTCTTTTTTCTTTTCTTTTAATGTGATTGCAATCATAATGGTGGAGGATCTCTTGTGCCAGTCCTGTAACAAACCAATACAGGACTCATGCTCTCTAAGCTCAGGCCTCAGGGCATACATGACTGTTTAGTCCTTGACAAACACAAAAAAGCAAAGGAGTGAGCAAAACAGGGTTGAATCCCAAAAGGTTTTTCTTCTCTTTCCTTCAGTCTTGTCACACCACACTTTCTCTCTCTCTCTCTCTCTCTCTCTCTCTCTCTCTCTCTCTCCTGTTTTCAAGCTTACTATTAGAGCTGAGTGCTCATTTGAACCATCAGTCACATGGTGTAGAATAAATCCATATGGATTTATTGTATTGTTGTGCTTCCTAGCTCTCAGAAGGATATACCCTCATTTAAAAAAGAACTGTAAATCTTATACTTTATAATCAAACAGAAGATTGGGAAAGATAATTTACACAAAAGACATTTATCAACAGCAACATAGAAATTGGGGGGAAAGCAGGCATTATACAAATACATTGTATTTCATAAGCAAAATCAAATAATACATTAATTAAACTTAGAAAGTATATCCAAATTGTGTAAAAAAATTCAGCAGAAAGAAAGCATAGCTCCAGAGTAACTAGATAAAAATAAACAACCCCTGACATCAGAAAAATGCAGGTAAGTAACACAAGAGAGAAAATAATGCAAAATCTTGTGGAGTTGGTATTGGATATAAAATTGTTTGTGGAAATCTCATTTGATATTGCCAAAACACAAATTAGAAAGTTGTGGGGCATTTGACTTGAATACTCAGACTGACCCATCAATACATGCAGTGATCTTGCTCCATCTCGCACCAGCCAGTTTATACTTCAAGTACTATGTTTTCCTCCATATAAATTATACAGAATATTAGAATTAATTCAGAAAGCAGTTACCAAGGGAAGTTACCTTATGGGAAGAGCTAGTAATCCTAAACTTGTGAAGCTTAACAGGATAGACAGAGATTTCTGGTGGAAACATCAGTGTATTCAGGGAAGCAGGCTGCCCAGAGAAGTCATGGAGCCACCATCCCTGGACGTGTTTGAAAGCTGTGTAGATGTGACACTTGGGGACATGGTTTAGTAGTGAACATGGCAGTCCTGGGTTAATAGTTGGATTCAATAATTTTAGAGGCTTTTTTCCAACCTTGACCATTCTATGATTCTTTGGTCTATGGTACTCAATGCACAACATAAGAGAACTGTAATTGATAAGTGCAACCTAGGATAAAGCAAAATGTGATTTCAGTAAGAGAAAATACTCAGCATTAAGGTCCCATCTGCTGGGCTATGGAATATCCTTCTGACAGCCAGGGCAGAAGGCCCCAAAGCAGAAATCACTTGACACATGACCTGACCACTGCTGGATGTTAGCAGGACCAGGCCCTGGGCATCACTGAGAGGAGAGCAGAATTTCAGTGTGGGTGCAGCTGTGGCCAGACACAAGACCCCACCCCTGCCATGACAGGGCAAGGAAACAACCTAGAGAAAACTGTTTTCAGACACTCCACAGAAGAGTCCCCCCAATACTCTGCACTTTCGTTCTCATCACTGCCTAGGAAAACTTGCTCAAAAATGCTCAAAAATGTACTGCTGTTGCACTGAGGAAAATCTAATTAGTTTCTATTGCTGCCTTTCCAAAAAGGGCGAGAATTGAAATTGTTAGATGTTGACATGATTATTAAGTATACTGCATTGGGATATTTAGGTTTGATACATGGAAACTTGCTAAAGAGTAATGACAGTTAATGCAAATTTATTTCCTGTAGCTTCTCTTGGCATTAGAGTTTTTAAACAAATATTCAAGTAGATTACTTTCTTAAATCCTAGCCAAGAGACTCAGAATTATTTTTTACCTCTCCTTCCCTCACTCTATCTAATTTGATGAACACTAATATCAAATGAAATCACATACACTGTGCCCTTTGCACTTGCAGTTCTTTCTTATGTAAAGAAAAGTAAAGCCAAATGCAGTTTACTCTGCAGAATCTGTCCTTCTCAGAATTTCTGACTATTGATGCATTGTTCCAACACCCTATGGACTATGTTTCTTCCATAATCTTGTTTCTTTTTTTTTTTTTTTGGAAGGGTTATTAACATGCTGTATTTAAAATCCTGTTTTTTTCTGCAAATCTGCATTGCAGTATTCTAGTGGGTTCTCTGCTTCCCTTTTTCCTTTTGAATATGCTTCCACCTTTGAATCATTCCTCTCCCTCTACAACTACAACTTCTCAATAATTGATCTCCCTGCATTAATTCTGTTCCCATCTCTACTTGCACAGTTCCAACAACTAGCCTGTGTCAATTCATTTAATCTTGTCTCCAGCAACTTTAGCACTTCCTGATGGTCACTTATTTAGCAAGGGACTAAAACAAAATTCCTGTGGCTGTGTCTGAAACCACTGACTACACTGACTACAGCAATGTTATGAAGCTTTCCCTATATCATTGTTAGCATGCTGTGAGTTAAAAAAGCCAGTTCCTTATTTTTGCATTAACCTAATACCATGCAAGTTGAAGGTAGCTACAGCACTGAGTTCCCCATTTTAAGCAGCCCTTAGAGAGCCTCTGCTGACAAGGGGAAGCTGATCTTTTAAATGGTATTGCTATATTTTTATATCTCTCATTTATTCTCTGTACATGATTTGTTAATTTTCCCTCATTTGCTTTGCAATTCCCAAACAACCAAAAATTGATCATTATTTGTCATATGAGGAAATGCTTTTAACCAATCTTCTGTGAATCCTATAAATACTGCATTAATTTATTATGTAATAAAGTTTAAAGGCTACTTTAGACTGCTTTGACCAGATTATTTAAAGCAAAAAAAAGTAAGTGAAATGCTTTCTATTTTAGTAACATACTAGCTTAATTATGATTTTGTAATTATATATTCTAATGAGAACTTTGTGATCCCTTCCAGTACACAGAGCATCTTTTAATTCACTGTTTTCAACACACAGTTATCAAAATATTCTCCAAATGTAATTAGTTTCTATGTTTTCTCATGATTAAAGCCATGGCAGAGGATGTTTCATGCAAATCTGTTATCTGAAAATGAACATGGTTTAGTGCTGTGTATCCTATATCTGGATATTCATTTAGGGCACACAGCCAAATCTGGCAGTTGTCTGGAATTGTGTTTCTATTGGGCAATCAGTTGAATGTTCATTCAGCATTTTTCCATATTTTGACAGCAAACAAGCACAATCAACAGCTGTTTCTCTGACAGGAATCATTCCTCCACTCGTATTACCCAGTTTTAAATCCTAGACACAGTAGTACATGAACCATCCCTGTGATTGCCCAAATCTGGCAATCTTTATCATCCTACTCTACACTCCGTGTTTTCTCCTCTGGCAATTTTTCTGAAATTCAAGCTTTCTCTTTGTCCGCCTATATAAACTTCTCATAAAACTGTTTGCTTACTCCACACTCTTCTTGACTGGCCTCCTGATATCACCAACCATTCGCACACACTGTTACCAAGCTTCCTTGGCAGAGTATCTATTGTGAGTTGTTGGGTTTTTTTTATTTCCAGGAATCAGGATTTAGCCTCACAGAATATTCCCAGACTGGTGGTTCCACTCGGCTTCACTAACCCTTTACCACATCATTTCCACAGTGTGCTTGTCTATACTACACACAAGAATAATGCAGGAAGAGCCCCAGGTTATCACTGGAAAGGCTGGCTCTGAAACTGGAAGCTGTGCAGTTGATTTCACGTGGCTTTGCATCTGGGATCTCAGTCCTGCTTCTCAGTTCAGCTGCTGGTGCCTCCACAGTTTTTGTTTCTGAGTCTGCATGAATTTGTTGCTAGCTAGAGGATACAGACCAGTATCAGTGCTGTATTGAACCTGGCAGACATATCCATAAATCAATAATCTATTTTTTAACAAAATCCTGGACTGGTACAAATGCTTGGCCCAGCCATATGAACTAAGGATTTAATTTCATTTCACATGGAAAAGACAGCTTCATCAGAACTCAAATTGCAGAAGTGGTTCCTAGAATCTCCTACATCATACCTAGGCAATCAATTACTTCCAGGCTTCCCTATGTTAGTTATTAGTGAGGATAATTCAGAAGTTTTGCTAGTATCTCTAGCAAACAATGCATCCAGGGTTGACAGGACACCCTTTTTATGGCAGTTCTTATGTACGGCGCCCAAACTTTAAAAATCTCCTGGACACAAAGGCAGCTTTGGACTGAGGGAGCTGCTCTTCCCCAGGGTTATCTTCATTCAGAAGGGCTGTCAGCTCAGTCCTCTTTACATGGACAAACAGGGAGGCACCAGGAAGCACATGGGATATGTGTGGGATGTCGGTGGACCACATTCCCAGTACTTACTGCCACATGAAAACAGGGACAAGGTTGGCAGCTGGGCTGATTGATCTCAGCCTGATTCATCTTGTCAAGTGGATTTTTGTGACAGAAGAAATTTGATTTCTGTAATGGCAGCTCTGCCATTTATAGGAGCAAGCTTCCAGTTTTCTGCTCATATCAGTGGACAATACAGTTACCAATAAATGCTTCCTCCATCTAATGGGAAAGAAGCCTGCAAGACATACTCTCCTAACAGCAGAAGTCCAGCCAAGGTTAAGGAGAGATAAAAAAAATTACAAGTCGGACAAGAATTAATCTGTGCAGATATACAAAAGCTCATCCAAACTGTCAGGCTGGTTTCTGGACTATCCAGCAACCAGAACATCTGCAATAAAATCTGACTTTTGAGATCCACAGGCATGATCTGGTACTAAGCATCTTTTAGTACAAAGCCGCTGTATTTCTGAGGCAGGTCTGAGGCGTGTTTAGGCCTGGTGGGACCTTTGCACAACTACTCTAGTGTTGCACAACAGCCATGCACAGCTACTCCAGTACTTTTTTGGTTGTTGGAATTGACTCTGTGGGATCACAAACCAGTTACTAAAGCCTATCCCAAAATAACCAAGGACAAAACAAAAGAATGGCAGCCACTGATAATTTCAAAACTGCCTTTTTACAAAGCTTTGAGACCTTCACATGCTCCTGATAAAACAGATGCAAGTCTCATTTAAATCATTAATCTCCCATGAACTGAAATCTCTTTCACAAAAATTAAATTTCCAAATAGCCATGAGTTTAACTTGCAGTAGATTTTTGCCAGCAGTACAATCTCAATCAGATTTCACAGAAACAAATGGTGCTGAGAACTCACGAGGATGTCTCACAAAGCTCGTTTTGGTACTCCATGGCAATCAGCTTCTCATCCTCTGTCATTTATCCTAACCCAGCATCAATCTGGCTCCCTGCCTTCACAATCAATTTTCTGTTTGCATGTCTGGATGCTAAATCAGTTGGTGACAAAATTATTGAAAGAATTCTATGCAAACACTAACTAACACTAACACTAAAATTTAACATTGCTGCTACCTAACTGGATTGAAAGACCCCTTTAATTAAAAGCAAATTATCTGCTTTCCAATTCCTCTCCCTGCAAAACAGCTACAGGTTAGGTTCGGCATTGAGAAAGAAGCCCACATCGTGAGTCTGAAAAACTATTTTCTGCAAGTTTTCTTCACATCAATTTTTTTTTAAATTTTTTTTTTCAGATAAAGGCAAGCAGATAGAAGGGGAGGAAGAATATGATTTTTTTCTTCAAACAATCATTTTGTTTGCAATAGTTCTCTGAACAAACTAATTTTCAAGCTACATGTCGCAATTTGTTAATGAGACAGTAGCACCCAGCATCCCTCCTCCTCAATGCTCAAGACCCACCAGTGTTATTACTGCCGTTTACAGACAATTTGCTTCTCTTTTGGTATCACGTACTGAGAAAAAGTCTTCCAACAGAAACGAGAACCTCTTCTCCATAAAGGCTCATTACTTACAGTGCTGCACCCCCTGGCAGGTGCCCCACAGCCCGGCCCGCCCCGCCCCGCCGCTGCCCCCCACCACCCTGGGAAGCCTTTTCCCCGCGGGATGCTCTTTCCTCCGTGCCCAGGCCGGGCACCGGGCAGCGGCGCCGGGCAGGCAGCGCTGGCGGCCGCGGCGGAGGGCAGGCCTGCCCCGCCCCGCCCCACAGCGTGCGCCACGAAGGGGTCTCTGGGGAGCGGACCGTGGGTGGAAAGCAGCGAGGGCTAAGCCCTGGGTGGGTCGCGTCCCTCCCGCCCCGGGGGTCTCCCGGCCCTTCGGGGCCGCCCCAAGCCGGCCCCGCGGAGCCGCGGGAGGGGCCCGAGCCGCGGTCCCGGCCCCGCGGGGCGGCAGGGGGAGCACGAGCGCGGGCCGGGCCAACGCGGGGACAGCGGCGGCTCCCGCTGCCATCAGCGGCCGCCGCGGGAGCCGCACGGGAGACTCCTCGGAGCCGGAGCGAGGCGGCACGGAAATCCCAGCGCGGGAGCCGAGGATGCGGCCGCTACCACCGGCCCCTGCTTAGTCGCCGGCGCAGCACCCCCGGCGGCAGCTCCGGCACCCGCCGCCCCTCGACGCCGGGCAGCAGGAAGCGGCGCTCGGCCGGTTCCCAGCGCCCCCCCTCCCCTCCCCGCCTAGCGCAGAGCGGGCGCCGGCGGCACGGGCCGTCGCGGGAGCAGCAGGCGCTGGCGTCGGATGCCTGCGCTACGCCATCCCGGTGCTGCCGCGGCCTGGACTCCGCGGGGAGCACGGACGATCGGCGGGCAGCGGCGGCCGCTCCTTTGTGTCCCAGGTCGGTGCCGGGGAGCGGCGAGGGGGCGCAGGGTGGTCGGGCAGGGCGGCGGGACCGCGTCCGTCCCCTCCCGGAGGGATGGGGCAGGCGGGCACCCCCTCCGTGCTCGGCCTGTCTCCGGCGCCGCGGGCATAGCGGGCTGGGGACTTGTTTGTGTCGGTCTGACCTCCCCCTCCCCGCAGCCCGGCAGGAAAACTCGGGGAGCCTTTCCGCAGGCCGACCGTGTGGGCGCCGAGCTGGGGCGGGGGGTTCGGCCGTGGGGCAGGGGACGCTTCCCCCGAGCTTCCCGCGGTCGGGGGGCGGCTCGTGGCCCCCGGGAGAAGTTTCTGCCCAGGCAGCGTTTCGCCGCCGCTGTTGATTGTTTATCGCTCCGAGGCGGCGCCGAAAATAGGTCAGAAATAATGTCTTGCTCGTCCCTGCCGCGAAGTGTCCGAGGGCCGGCTGCGGTAGTAGGAGCTGCTGGAGGCGATGGTGCCTTTCCGCTCCTTCCTTTCCTGGGAAATACGGGACCCTCACAGGGTGTGAAACAGTGTTGGTGGTGGGGGCGCGTTAATTTTTTATTTATTTATTTTTTTAAATGTAGGTTTCCGCGTGCAGTGTGGAAAGTTGCTGGCCGAGCGTTAGGAGTAACTCCCAGCTATTTCCTGGTGCGCGGAGGGCGGCATTGGCGGCTCCCGCCCCCCCCGGTCCGAGCGGGAACAGCCCGTTCCCTTCGGAGCGCCGGCAGAGCGGGGCAGCGTGCCGGGCCGGGCCGGGCCGTGCCGTGCCTGCCGCAGATGCTCGCCACCCCCGTTTACCCTCCCTAAGATCTCGTCAGGGCTCAGTTAACCTCGGGGCGCGCTCGGCGGGATTTGCATGGTCAGTAAGCGCTCTGGTAGAAAATAATGTTTCTGTCTCGTATTATTTTGAGCAAAATTTCGAGCAGAACCTATTTGAAAGCTTTATTTGATAATTACACGTTGCAAACATACTGCTTGGAAGAGTAGTTGCATAGCATAACAGATTTTTAAAAATTGTAATTGAGGGATTTGCAATCATGTTGATACTACAAGCAAAGAGGTATTTGTGCTGATGTATTTAAGCTCACTTCCCCTTTCTCCTGATTGCAGAGGATTTTGCTGACTGAAAAGTAAACAAGCTACTCTTTGAATCTTACATATTATCAAGTAGAGTGGACATAAATGCCTGTTTTGTTTTACTGGGCTTTACTTCACATTTTGAGTCGTTCTTTCAACTTGCTTAATGTCTTGCAAACAGGCAAAACCTGAGATGAAATCCACACGCACCACCTTTTGGTTTGCTTGACTGGATAGCAAGTAGCTAATGCTGTAGAATCTGTATTGCTGTGGAAGGGAATGTAATACCTTTTCATCCATTAAATACCTCCAACTTAGCATTTTGATTGTGAAGATAAAATTGCTTGGCCCTTGCTAAGGGATAAATAACACAGGCCAAACCTGGTTCAATAAATCTCTGCTTTGCTGGAACATTACAGCTTTTTTACAGTGAAAGAATTCTGGGTTTGTGGAGGAACATATTAGATACTTTAGCGCAGTTTTTATTATTCTGTTCAACAGTTCATTGCCCATTAGAACTGAATTGTTTTGTAGGAAGTGAACAATAATCTGGGCTCTGGCTGTATCTTTGCAAGTACTTTAAATGAATGAAGCACAGGGCTGTAATCTTCTTCTGTTTCTTCCTTATGACTGTACCAGTAGTCACAGTCTGAGTACCTGTATTTGGTATGTCAGAGCACAGCTATAAATCTTAGTCTGCATTTTCCTTGGGTGTACCAACTTGTTTTCCTTTTCTCACCACTCATTTTTCCTCCTGTAATTGTCATAAGCCAATTAATAAGCTTTCCTTTGGTAATTGATAAAAGGCAGAGAATATGAATTTGAACTCATTCTTTGGAGTGGTTTAAATATCCCTTGTGTGACATACAATCCTACACAGCTGGTAAGAGTTGACTGATATGTGAAAATACTGGTTTTGGACTCAAATGAGCGCTTTATTAACAAAACTGATTTGTTACCTTCAATTCAAATTATGGTCAATGTGACTGGCCTGGATAAGTTTTGGCATGAATAGTAATCAGTAATAGTGAAGTGCACACAGCAACCAAAATCTGTCTTCAAAGTTATGATTTTGAAAACGTGCCAGACAAACTAACACAGTTGTTGATTCAGTCTAATTCCACTGTGATAGAATTTACTTTTGTTTTGAGTTAAGTGAAACCTCAAAAATAACATGTTGGGCTCTGTTCAGATTTCAGAAGAGCTAAGCCCTTGCATCTCTTCTGAAGCCCCAGTGATGGATGTGACACTGTTACCTGACACTGCAGTATTGTGGCTTTAACATTTCCCTTGGCAGCATGTAGGTTTCAAATCTCAGTTCTAGGACTGCCTCTGGAGCTTTTTTTCTCACAAATATAGAATTAGTGGATTCAGTTCCCAGTCAGGGAGAGATGTGAAAACTGAGATCCACAGGTCACTCTGGCATTCCTTGATGACTTTGCTAGTCAGTTATCTGCTGAGAAAAGACACTGACAAATTCTACTGGACTTGGCTGTGGTTTTGAGATATGATAAACACTCTTTGACAGGATGTTTCTATCAGTATCTCATTCTCACCAGGTTACAATCTGGTGTTTTGGTGCGAGTTTCTCTTGCTGGAAGTGATTAGAATGGGATATGAATGCCACAGCCATCTGTCTGCCTGAGGAGGTGCATAGGAAAGCAAATCCTGGCAAAGGATCGAGGCAGATTACTCTGAGTGGCAAGGCTTTGAACTACTGCAGGTAAAGGTATGGGAGCCCTTTATGAGTTCTGACTCTCGTACTGTTTTTTCCTTGAAGAGGACCTGGTTGCCTCCACCAACCTAGGAGGCAGGTATCCAAATGTTTAGTAATGTAATGCTGACAGTACTGAAGCCTTTGTCTCTTTCTTGGCTTGGTTGCTGTCCCAAAGAAATTTGAAAGTTAAATCAGTACCAAAGATGGACCTCAGTTGGAGAATCAACAATCAGGGGTTGTGAATTCTTGTTACTGTTGACCTTGTTTCAGTGCTTGAAGTTGTTATTTTGAACAAGTCTAATGTTTCTCATCCTTGGTTCATAACTGTTTCATCTTGTACTTCATGTTTACTGTCTTGAAGCCTTTTTGTTCTTTTTCATCTCCCAAAGCCTACAGACCATAGGACACCCTTGGTAGAATATACTCTGTTGTTAACCAAGGTGAAAGAGTTGCAGTTTTTGTTGTTTGAGTTTTCCCCTTCCCCTTTTTTCTCTGTATGGAAAAGTACAGTTTCACTAATGGTTTGTATTCATAACAGGAAAGATGAGTAGCACCTGTGTGTTGACCAGCCATTGTCTCTGATGGATATTTGTTTTGACAGCCTGTTGTTGTATGTCAGTTATCTCTGACAGGCTGTTGCTTAGAGAACCTGTAGCCTAAATAAGTATTACTGTTTCAAGTACCAGAACATTAATTTCTTTTGGTTAACTATAATTAATAATTCAGAGTTTCTTGAATTATTAATTATTTAATCATGCATTCAGTATTCCTCCAAATGAACAAGCATAGGAAATGTGATCTTCAAAAGTTTTATAAGTTCCCTATATCCTGGTGATACAATTCAGTGGTTACAGTGGTAGTGCTGGGTTGATATTTCATCTTGATGTTCTTTAAAGGTCTCTTCCAACTTTGATGATCTTATTCTATGACTCTGTAAGTCTGCTACTTCAAAACAGGAATGAGAGATGAGTTACATCCACTCAAAAGTCACATTTTTGGTCCCTGTGAGCTTTTTACAATCATGCTATGCTTCTGGAAAGAGCACTAGTCCTAGGTTTTTCTGCCACAGCTAGGCAAAGTAGTAAAGTATGTCCTAATAGTCTGTAATATTAGTGCACCATGTGTTTTCTCCTTGGCAAGACATGTGATTTTATTTGCTACACATCTGCTGATTTTGGCCTTCCCTAGCATTTTGTTAAGCACCTTTTGAACACATTAATTAATTGGATACATGTCATTAAGTATTATGAACATAATTAAGTGTTTATGCTTTCATTTATAGCAAAAGCAGTTGGTATTTAGTAATGTGGTGTTGCTGGTGTTTGTAGAAGTCCATTCTACAAACCTTTTTCCTCGAAGAACAATGTGTGGAACCTTTGCGGTAACAAGAGTATGCAACAAAGAGTATACAAAGAAAAAATCTGAAAGGGAGGAAATAAGTTTGCCATAGTTTTGTCATGAAGTAGTCAGGTGAGCAAATTGTGTTTGCTTCAAGCAGGAAATTGGTGACAGCATTGTTCTTGAAAAGAGCAGGCAGAGAAATAAGGAACAGAATCAAATCTCACAGAGCTCAACTTACAAGTGGTACAAAAGTTGAAAATGCTAAAGCAAATTGAATAACATCAGTTCTATTTTTTTGTTAGATGGTTTCAGTGCTTTTTCAGTAATGGATTTTCTGAAGGGGTTTTGAAATTTGGAACATTTTTGTTGTGAGGAATCTTGAACTTTATATTGTGAAAGCAATTTTGTTGGAAACAAGATACAAAGTCTCACCAATATTTTACTAAAAACAAATAAAAAATGTCCACATTTCTGAATTGCAAATCTTGTATTAGAAAAAAAGGAACATATACAGATTTTGCTATATTTAGCTTTCTAATGAAAAGTTGAAAATTTCTTAGCTCTGGTACTACAGAATTATACATATATATATACATACATATGTGTGCATATGGTTTGCTGAATCTTGTTTGTAAAACAAATCACAAACCTGTACACACCATACCCCCAAATTAAGAAGAAATGCATTGAACAGTTAATTTTGCAGGAAGCTTTACACTTGACCTCTGACATTTTGAAATAATAAACTGACTTGTTTTCCAGATGTAAGTCTGTTTACTATAATCACAACTTTGTTCACGTGCTGTGACGTCATGAATTATTCCCTGTTACTGACAATGCCATAGATCACTCATTACCTGTTGCATAAAGGATGTTGAGAGATAATGCTTTATCGTGTTTTCTAGCTATAAAATAAACTGAATTCTCTTTATGCTTCAGATTATTTTTGAAAGTTAATAAGCAAGGTTTCCCTTTCAATTTTCATGTTAGAATGGCTTGCAGTACATTTTCTCCCCAGGCTGTCAGTTCCGGTATTGCTTGATGAGTTTTCTGCATAATGATTGTGTATTTCCATGTAAAAAAATCAGTATAAATAGTGTAATTAATGCTCCTGAGTTTTTGTGGTAGAGGCTGTAGTAGTTGCCTATCTAGTGCTTTAAACTTAGATTTAATTGCTTGCCTGTCTATTTATATTAGGCAACAGATAATTCTAGAGCCTATATTTTCAGGCGCCTCTGACCTTCAGTCCCTCACCCACCATGGTGAAAAAATCCAGATTAAAACATGGCAAGGTACTGAGAATATTTGAAGTACTGAAGCAATAAAGCATAGATAGTAGAAAACATGTTTTACTGCTTCACATGTAAAACAGTTTGGAGGAAAAAACCTTGTAATGAGTGAGGTCAATACTAGATCTGAATGTGCAAGTCAGGACCTAGATCTCCACGTTTGTGGTTATTCTGTCATGCTGGACTTCTTTTTCTAATGAAGGCTCTTGTTGCTGGGGCAGAAGCTCTGCTGTTAATTTTATTTTGCATGTTCTTAAGAGACAACCTGTGGAAGATGCATTTTATGTCTCTGAAACTGGTTTGAGTGCCTGCTAATGCTACTAATGTTTGAACTGAGTTTGACTCTGTGACTAGAAGCAGTAACAGATACGTTACTTGTCTTTTGATATAAATGTGTAAAAGCTGAGGGAGTTTATATAGAATGATGAATTTTCATGGCCAGTCAGTATAGTTTGCCCTTCTCAGGTAGGAGGAGAGGAACAACAACCTTCTTGAAAACCAACCAGCCATGCTATCAGCAAGGTAGGGAAAGCCTCAGATGACATTTGTTCCTAGTTGTTGGACCTTTCTTTCCCTTAATGTTTATGCTGTATTTAAGGGGTGGTTTTACTTGTTCTAGTTGTAGCAAATTTGAAAGCAGCAAGTAAGGGATTTAATGATTACAGAACATTAGTACAAAAATTTCTAACTAAACATGACAATTAAATGGTTGGAGAAGAGGAATGAACAAAAACTGTTCCATACAAAACACTGTCAAAAATTGTTTAAGTAGTGTTGATGATGGTTCCAGCTAATTCAGAAAATAATTTTCTGATTTGTTTTGATGTTACCCTTCAAGTCTACCCATTGAAGTTACTAAAGGTGATCATTAGATTTGTTTTGTTTCCAATGTGTTATTTTGGAAACAGAGTCTTGCCATTTTAGGTTTGTGTCAGTGTTTTTCCCATTTTCTCACACGTCAGCATTGTTCTGTTTAGTGAAATACCACTTGGAGAGCGGGGAGGTAAGAGGAGCATGAAGCCTTCAAGCTGCTACATAAACAAAAGCAAATCTTGGAACTGAATTTGTTAATGCTGCTACACTTGTCTGTATAACAGGGACTCTTTAGTAAGATATTCTGGTACTGTAGAGGGGAGGAGCAATGCCAGTGCTCTAAGGGAGGGTTGCAGCCTGTTGAGCTCAGGTGGAGCAGACTGTCTTGACTAGGGCAGCCCTGTCGCTGTCTTCCTCCATGACAGGGAACAGAAGAGCCCTTCTTCAGCAAAAATTGTGCCTGATACGAGGTGTGTCAGTTGGTTACTCGGCAGGCAGAGTGTGTTTCTGGCCCTGTTGGGACAAAGCTGCTGGAAGCTGCTGGGCTTTCTATCCTTCCATGCCTCCTTCAGGAAGGAAATGGCAAGGGGAGCCAAGGAGGGTTACCAGGTGAGACATTGCCTCCCTGTGAAACCAGACCTGTGAGTAGAGAGCAAAACTTGTCCTGTGGAGCAAGGAGGAGGTTAGACTGAGCTACTGCTGGGCTCTGCGGTTGTGTCCTTCCATGGAGGAAGTGGGACAGGGATAGGGTATTACTGTCCATCTTTTGAGGTGAATCAAATAAAGGAATTGAGGTTAAAAATATTGCCTGTGAGACAGGGAAGTTCCTTTCACCCTGCTACTGAGACCTCTCTGCTTTGCTGTGCCAAGGCTGTGGCTTATGGAGGCTGAGGGGACAACTGGCCAGGGAACTGCTGTGTTGTGCTGCTGCACACTTCCCTTCCCTGTGCTTGATGGCACTGCTATTTGTGGAGCTGTGCTTTGAAACCGGATAAGGAAGTGATCTGATCAAGCCCTGCAAAAATAGATTATTCTAAAATGGTAACTAATTAATTTTAAAATGCTGTCCTACGAGCACTGTGTTGGCAATGTTGAGGGGGCAATGTATTGATGCTATGAAGATGTGAATGAGCACCTGAGGCAGGAACTTCTGAAGCTGTTTCTAGTGTGGAAGACTTGGTGTAATTCCATGGAAAAAGTTGGCTTAAATTCTTGCTATGCCCTCACTCGCCTCTTTGGGGTTAAATGTTAATATATGCTGTGACTTAAGTCAGTGCAGCTGTTTGTGGAGCCATGCTGTATTTAAATCAGTGAAATGTTCCTGTTTAAGTAAAAAATGCAAAAAACTAACTAAACCCCCTCATAACCACCAATAACTTACAAAGTAACCCCCAAAATAGCTGTAAAGGTTTGGTTTGGTGCTGTGGGGTTTTTTGCCTCCCACAACTGCCAGCACAATTGCAGAGATGGCTGTTTGCTCCATGAGTGCAAGCAATTCTGCAAGGGTAGCAAAAGATTAAAAAAAAATTAAAGACTTTGCTACTGATATATAATGTGCTGTTTTTGCAGGGTGCTTACTGACATCCAGTCTTCTTACAGTGTGCATGCTAAGATCTGCTCTGTTTTTTCAAGCTACCATCACAGCTGTCCGCCAGTGCTGATCAGTGTTATCTTTACTTGACACTTGTTTCTTCAAAGACTTCTTTGCCTGAGCATTTGTCAATAAAAAAGCACACACAGTACTCTGCATACTGTGTTTAGTCCCTTCTCTTCTAAAAAGTTAAAAAAAGTAGGGAGTGATTAAATTTTTTATTTTTTTTTCCTCGGGAGTGGGGAGTGTGGATTGGTTGGTTTGATATGTTTGTGGGGTTTTTGTTTGGTTTTTGTTGTTCATTATTTTGTTTGTTTGCTTGGGTGGCATGTTTTGTTTGTTTGTTTGTTTTCTATTAGGTCAGATCTGTTTTACTCCAGGCTTCAGTGGTAGAAAAAAAGAGTGTGGAACATTAAGGACAAAGCATTAGAATCTTCTGCTTGACTGGTTTGGGTAATAACTAAGTGAGCTTAGAAGTTTAGATATGTTTCAGCTTAGTGCTCTTAGATTTGGATGTGTACAAGACATCAGCTGCTGAAGGTGCTGCCTGAGGTTGCAGAGAAAAGTATGTCTCTTCCTCACCTGGTCAGTATGAAGATAAGTGATCATCAAGAGAGCTTAAAGCCTTAGGCCAAATTGCAATGTAGGCATTTGTTTGCTACAATATGTTTTTTAAAAGCTTTAATGCACATTCTGAAATACTTTTTATGACCTCATTAGGCCATTGCTTGCAGTGGCAGTCTGCTAAATTGTCCTTCAACTTTGCACTTGTATCATTCAAGCAGAACTAAATTGCACTTTGTACTAGAATAATACGGATTTGACTGTAAAATTAATGCATGTTTTCTGTAGCAGAAAAGTTGTAGACAGTTACAGGGTCTTTGAAGATGATCAGTTGAAGATAGGGTCTTGTAGAACATCAGAAAATCATTAGCAAAGGAAGAAAAAATAAGAATATATGACTTTTCTCAGGTAGGTGTTGAATAAAGGCAGTGGCCAGATGTTATGAGAAGTTAAAAACAATGGTTTTTATCTCCAGTTTTTAGGTTTGGTGCTTTTTTGCACTGAAGATCAAAGAATTAAACTTTCAACCTAAATTTATGTGTTATAATGCTTGCCTCAATTTGTTTTGTTAAAATGGTAGGAAACTGGAAGCCAAAGCACAAGGAAATCGGCAACAGTGCGGCCAGCAGGGCCAGGGCAGTGATTATCCCTCTATACTGAGCACTGGTGGGGCTGTGTCTCAAATCCTGTGTCCAGTTCTGGTCCCCCCACTACAAAACAAACATTGAGGTGCTGGAGTGAGTCCAGAGGTGGGCAGTGGAGCTGGTGAAGGGTCTGGAGTACTGTGGGGAGCTGGGGTTGTTCAGCCTGGTGAAAAGGAGGCTCAGCTAAGACCTTATCAATCTCTACAACTACCTGGGAGGAGTAGAAGCAAGATGGGGGTTGGTCTCTTCTCCTGAGTAATAGGTGATTGAATGAGAGGAAATGGCTTTAAATTGTATCAGGGAAAGTTTAGACAGGAAAATTTCTTCACTGAAAGGGTTGTCAAACCCTGAAAATGGGTGCCTTAGGGTAGTGGTGAGATCACCATTCCTGAAAGTGTTTAAAGAAGTGTGGAGTTGGCACTTGAGGACATGGTCTAAGTGGTGGAGATAACAGTGTTAGGGTAAAGGTTGAACTTGATGATTTGAGAGGTCTTCTCCAACTTTAATGATTTTGTGATTCTGTGAAAAAAATGAAGTCAAGGATTATGTTTTTAAAGATGTAGTAGCCATCCCCAAATCAGCTGCCTTTATATTTGGTTATTAACATTAGGTCTTGGGGGAAAAAAAAAAAGCTTTTGATACAGTACTGCTGTGTATTTCTGAAATAACTTACATTTGTAAGAAACTCCTGTCAGTCACTGTTTTCCTGTGTTGGCTGATCCAGCCTATCACCACCAATGCTATTACTGTAGCAACTACCAAGGGAGTGGTTTTGTGACCACTGATCCTGGATCAGATTTACTATCAGATTATCCCCTAATGTAGCTTCGATCAGGCAGCCAAGCTATCACATTTCTTAAGTTAATAAGAGTATGCAATATATCATTTGTGCTAACTTAATGCCTACTGTGGGAGGAAATACAGTAACTATTTGGCATAAAACCTCCCAATACAAAATCAACCTGTCAAATCTAAACTGTATTTACTGTCTTGTCAAAGAATGACCTCAGAGCAGGTATTGGAACAATGACTCAACTCTGTAAATTGTACTGTTTTATTTACAGAGGACAATAATACAGAATTATTAGCTATTAAATAATTTACTGTTCTTATACCGTTAGATTTATTTTTCATTTCTCTCAAAACCAAAGGATTATTTTTCTGAGAACAAGTTTGCTTGTGGTAGGAGAGAAGTTGCAACTTTATTTTTGGAGACTTTTGATTCCTAGAATATGGCAGAGTAATGACATTAACAATTACTGCAGACATTTTAATGCCAAATTCATCCATCCATATGAAAGTTATTTTTCATTTAATGACATTATTGGGACATGGAGCTCAAAGAGAGAGATCATTCTTCCTTTGTGTAAGTAGGAAAATGAAGTATGTTTTAAGTACACTTAGACCCTTAATCTTTTATGAAGAACCTATTCCATTGGACAGAATCAAATTATTTTAGTAAGCTTCCCTCTTCTACTTTATTAATTCTTATCTGATACATCCTTCATAAATTCAGTAGTTTATAAGAAGGTGAATGTGTTACACTATGCAGTTTGTTTTTTAAGTCAAAATACTACAGCCTGCAATTTATTTTTTTTTCCATTTACTGTAAGATTCTTATATGCTTTTTATGTAAAGTTCCAAAAGACTTTGATTGTTTAGTATAAGCACTTCATTTTGCTCTTCCCCCTGTAATGCTCTTCTGAAAAGGTTAGGAAAAAGTAGATAGTGAGTTCATTAATAGAAAATTTTAAGTGCAACGATTAATTTACAGTTTTATTTCTACATTTGCAGATGTATTTTTAGATACATTACTACTGCTGCTGTACTTACAGGTATTTATTTTCATCACTGTTGTTGAGGTAGCTCAGCTTTACTGCTGATTTGCACCATCCACTCACCTTGGTTCTTGGCATGAGTGTGTGGAAGTTCATTTTTCTCAGTCCACCAGTATGTGGGACCAAAGTGGGACAAAGAGGCTGGCATAATGTAGTAGCACATATCCTGAACTGCTACTGTTTAGCATCAAAACCCTTCATTTTAGCTATTTCTGACTCAAAAGCAGTCACATTTGTGCCAGTTATTTCATGCCCCTTCAATAATTTTTAAAATGGTTTTATTTTTATGGGAGGTCTTTGTAAAAGTCAAATGAAACATTGTTTGGTTTGTTCATGTTCTGTTTCCATTTTTCTGTGCGAATTACTGCTGAAACCATTGCTCAATTCATTTTAATGAGAAAGAGGAGAAGGGATCTCAGAGATGATAGAATTTTTGTTTAGTGTAAATTGGTGGCTGAAGAGAGAAATTAGTGTCCATACTGGGAGGCAAAATACAGAAATCTGTAAGCATGGGGACTGTTGTGCAGCAGGGGTTTTTGTATTGGAGGGAGAACGCATTGATAAGAAAGAGAGCTTTTAACTGTGCTCTCACAGAACTTTTCCTGTCAAACTTTTTAATGAGGAAGCTTAGAAATAACATGTCATTTGTCAAATAGACAAAGACCAATGCAAGGATAGACGGGAATAAGCCTAATAAGCATTCAGGATGAATTATTGTATCACATGTATGATCTATTAATAGGGGAGAAGAAAAGAAATAAATGCAACATCTTAATGACTTCTGTGCTCAGTGGGAATAATCAAGTTGTCAGCTCAAAGTAGTGAGTATGTTGGATTTTTATCAGTGTTCTGCATAGGGGATGAGATATTGGTGCTATATTTAAAGCAAAAAATATGAAAACTAGAATTCTAATACCTGATTAAGTTGGTTGTTTATCTAGCCCATTAAAATGTCATAGGTATCTTGCATTAGCTTTGTTAGAATCAAACCCTGTGTTTGGCTGGGAAGTAGTCTAGACTTAGAGAGCCAGGTGTGAAGAAAATTATAATAGTTGAGTTTCACCCTGAGTCCATGAAAATTAGGTTGTTGATTAACTATGGGTGTAGTTACTTATTTCACATAATTATTATAACTGTGAAGCTTAAAAAAAATAATTAGGAAATCCTGATGAAAAGCAGTGTGTTTTGAAGTATTTTTCTAGTGGTGGTGATGTCTTTTTAAAATTGGAATGATGAACTGAGTAAGGTATTCTAGATTTTCCTCATAAAGGGTTTTATTTGTTTGTATGCTTGTTTTATGACATGATGATTATGCAATCCAAAATTCAACTACCATTTCTTTTCTACACCCTCGCCTTTTCAATTATGGAGAAGCAGGGTTTATTTCTAGTGCTGGGAAGCTCTAGTCTCAACCAGAACACTGTGATATCAAGTGCTGCACAGCTGTGAAAGGATTTCAAGGGACAGGGGAGTTATGCTTGCGGTAGTCCAAGCTCTCTCTGCAGGGAATGCAGAGAGAGGTGGAATGATCAAAATAACAGACATGGTTCTTTGCAGCACCATGCTGAACTAATACATGCAGTGAAATATGCTTTTTCAGCCTGATAGTAATTAAAATAAAAGGATATTAGCTTGGATGAGTTTTGTCTGTATGGATAGATGGGACGTATTTCTAATCGCATGCAGAAAAATTTGGCACATTTTCTGTATTGTCTTGCCAAAGTCTATGAAAACCCAGAGAAAACTAAATGAAAAATAGTGTCTAGGTTTCCAGCCAGATTGTGCTAGTATGCACATTCAGAAAGTAGGCATTAGGAATAGCCTTGCTTGTCAGGTCAAGAACTTTGTTTTCACCACAGAGTTTCAGCTGAAGGCAGTGTCCAAGAAACAGCTAAAATTGGAATTGAAGGCGGTTCTCAGGTGGGGGGACAAACCTGTGAGTCATCAACACAGAGATAAGTGGTGGCTGAATTTGTGTTGGCAGGTGCTGGTTCTCTGAGCATACAGGAGAAAGAGGACTGATAAAAAAGCTCAGGGATGAAGGTGAACACGGCTCCTACAGCAACTTTGAAGAAAAATACTTCTTGAATGTTAAATGAACAGCTAGAAACAGACTGGAGCAAAATGAATGTTTTGTTTTTATTTCATTTGTAGATTCTTTAGTTTTACTTTTGATTTCCACTGAATATAAAATACTAAATCTAAGACTAGGAAAAATTCAGTTCATTACAACAAGTTCCTCGGAATTTTGCATGGTTTTTTGCTCTTTCTTTCAAAAAACGAACTCGGTCCTCTTTAAAATGAGAACTGGTATGACAGAGACTGTAATGCAGTGTTAAATAAATGTAATAAATGTTGGTGCCATATTTATGTGGCATTATGGCATCAGGATTTTACTGGGTTATTATTGAAAAGTCATGGTATCAAAGATGTAATACCAACATGACATGCACAAATGAAATCTGTTTAAAAAATCCAGATAATGGGGGTTTTTTAATGTTCTACTTTCTCTGTTTTCTTCCCTCTGAAGCTAAGGCAAAACCAGTTTAGTTTCACAGCTTGTCTTCACAAGCTGATAGATTTTGTGTTTGTATTTCTCTGAAATATACATACAGAAAGATGCAAAGTTCCTTTAAGAGGGTAGAACTAAATGTTCTCTTTTTTGTGTCTCCAAAGTCTAAAGGTCATCAGATAAAGAGTTTTTGCTTTTTTTTAAATTATATTTTTTAAGTACCCTCATGGTTTCAGAGTGCAGGAGAGATGAACTGATTCTTAATGAACAGTTTTAAGGTAGTGGTTTATCAGGAGCTCCAAGGAGAGTTTGAGAATATTAGGTGGTGTTGACCTACCTGCAATGTTTGCTCTAAGAAAGTGGGTTTGTGGTCTAAGGTCTTCTCCTTGTCCCCTGAATTTTGGCTCCTGTGAAGAAGGGACATAAGATTTACCAGGAGAATCTCATCAGACCTGTTATAAGTTGTCTCCTCCCTGCTAGCTGTGTAAGGCTGTGTGGGGGCTTGAGCTGTATTTGATGACTCAGGCCAGATTATCCTCCTACTTCTTCATGGCTGTGTTGCTGCTGGTGAGCCGAGATTCTCTCTGAAGGTTTGGGAGGCTGTGGGGTGGGCGGGGGTGTGCCAGAGTCCTCTAGGAGCTTAGAATTCCCTGGTGAAGACAGGAATAGTTTGTCTGGACACAGCAATGTCAGCTTTGCCAGAGCATTGGCTTTATGAGAAGTTGTAGTTTTTACTTTATTTTGTAAAAATACATATCAGACTGCTATGCTTTGGGAGAGCTGAAAACTGCAGTGCAGGACCCAAGGTCAGATTGAAGAATGATGGTAGGCTGTTCTTATGTGAATGTTGGAGACGTCATGATAAAGGTTGTTACTAGAATTCAGGGAAAGAAAATAAAGTACTTATGTACTAAAACATTCTAGAGATGTTGCTCTTAGTAAAACGTTTGTTTGTTTGATTTTTTTTTTTTAGTTCAAGCAGTATGTTTTTGACAGCAGAGAACTGAAAGACTGGTTGATTGACATACTAAAATGGAGTATTTACCAATGCAGGTAAGACATCCTTTGAACGTCTTTGCAGGTTTGTTTCTCAGTGTTGTTTTGCAGTTCCCAGTGCAAATAGCTAGATTAATAGCGATGTTACACAATCATTTTTCTAAAAACAAAGCTGGTTTAGGAGGTTTCTGTATTTTCAGTTCATTCTCAGGTGCTCTGATGCAGCTGCTGTAAAGTAGCACTAAAATGATTGATTTAGGGAAAAAAACAAACAAGAAACAAAAAAAAAATTTTTTTTTTCCTTCAGACTAACCTTAAAAATATGTTATCCTGTGATCCACTTTGTATTGTGGCCTCAGGAAAGATTAGTTTGGATAACTAAAAAAGTGGTGAAGTGTTGTGGGGACAGCATGGACCAGCCAGGATATATAGGAAATAAGTAAATATAGGAAAACAAGTAAACCCTCAGAAGTATGAAGGAAAGGAAAGGTTTAGCCCTCAGTGTAGGATCAAGTGGCTTTAACTGACATTTTAACTATTAAGATGCTAAGTCTCAGTGCTCTAAATACTTTTGAATATTGAAATGCTGTTTTGATTATAAAAGTTAAGTAAATACCAAAACTTTAGAACCCCCCTGTTCTAATTTGTGTATTAAAGTATTGTCATTTATTATCAGACCTTCTGATATGGGTTTATATTCTACATTAAATTCCATTTCTCATGGAGAGAGTTCCTACTGAAGGATTCATTTGTTTCTTAGTGCGGTTTAATATCTTGGTTTCCAAATGCTAATGATGTGCTTTAAAATGCAGCACTAAACTCATTAAGTATTGAAATGAGTTGTGGACTTTTGTTGCAGATTAAGTTTGTGAAGTGCAGCTGTAAATTTGATAGGAATCTATATAACAAATACCTCTATATAAGTTCATTTTTTTGGTTGGTTTTTGTGTGATTAATGCACAAGCTTAAGACATTGTCAAAATTGAGTTTCTTCTTTAAAATATTTGTTCACTGAATAACATCTTCTATTACATATTTCACAGAACTATAACTGTTCTGTACTAACTATTTTCTTTTGCACTGCTGTGAAAGACTTTGGCAGAAAAGTAGTGATGTGGTTTATGTCATCCCAGGGCATTGAATGCTCCCCTTCTTCTGTCTTAAGATTCACATAGAATAAGCTGATGCTTAACGAAGAAAAAGCTATTTTCAGTGGTCAGCTGGGTACCTGTGGTACACAGCACTGCTTGCTGAATGTGCTGTTCTGTGAACTGTACCACAGTATTTCTTACTGGTTGTGCAGTTGGTACTGGAGCAATGCACAGACACTGGTTTTCCAAATACTGTTTGTAGTTGAGCAAGAGCTGTGCTACTGGATTAAAATACACAGTGTTGTGTCATGCAGGCCTGTGGTTGCTGGCCAGTGTGCTCGATCTGCAGGGAAAAATTGCCTGCCAGGCAAGTTTTAGTGGATTGGCTGGGAGTGCTAAGTAAGCTTGACAGAGAAGGGAGGGAGGGAATGGCCCCAGTTCAAGCCATACCATACACAGTAGGAATACCGCAAGTTCACTGGACAGGCCTGTTGGCAGTCATGCAAGATGCGGCTCTCTTAAGTATTTTTTGTTGAATTAACTCCTTCATAAAATGGACCTTTGAGCTTACCTAATTGGTCTGGTCTTGGGTTGTTCTGGCTTTTCCTGCTGGGGACTTGAGGCACCCTGATCATGGCCCAGCAGCAACCACAGGAACAGTCTTCACTTAAGGGAGGCGAACTGTTCAGGGAGTTGGCACCGCTCTGTGAAGCCAGAGAGCATTGTCATGTCTGCTTCTCTTGAGAATGTAGTTTCATCAAAATGCAGGCTGGGTGAGACTGCCCCATGGCATCCTTACTTTATCCTTTTGCTTTTCCTTGAGTGCTGTAAAGTGGCTTCCTTCTAATGTACTGGACAGTTTCATGCACAGTGCACAGGGTTTGTTGCCCAGCAGCCAAGGGTCACAGTGGGTCTAGAATCTCTGGATCGCTACTCTGTGTCAGGTCAGGTTTCATTTGCAGAAGATAAACCTGCATTTTGGTAAGTGATGCCCATGTGATAATGCAATATTGCAGCGCCAAAGAATTACAGTGCCTAGCTTTTTGATTCTAGCTTTAAAGACTACAGAGGACATCCCTATATAATACTATAGTCAAAGCAGTGGAAGAGGGAATTGCTGCAAAGCCCTGAAGGCTGTCACTGCCAGTCTTAACACTACAAACTCTAGCAAAAATGTGGCAAACTTGTGGCATCATTCAATTAATCTCTTGAAGTCCTTTGAAATTTGAACGATGACAAGATTTTTTAGACAAGCTGGATTAATAGCATCATGTAGATGCTGTAGTTTTGATCTTGTGGTAAGAACTTGATCTGAGTACTTCACGTTGTCCTAATGCAGCAGAATTCCTCTTCCCTTGTCCCCTGTTACATTAGTAATGTGCTGTTCCCATGTTTTTGTAAAGTGCATTTGGAGTCCCTGTATTGGCTGTTAAGCCCAGGTCAGAATTAATGTCTTGTTTAGAGTTTAAAACCTACACCTGTGTTACAGTGCTTAAAGTCTTTCAGCTCCTGTAGATTACAAAAAGGGAAGTCTTATCTTGAGTCCTATTCTAAGACAATTCAGTTAGTAGGCTAGAGGCTGTGCCCCTAAAGGTAACTTTGCTTTCAGCTGACTAATACGTGCTGCAGTCATGACTTTTTTTGCCACCTACTCTGTTTCAGTCTCAGTAGTGGCTGCTACTTCACAAACAAAAAAGCATGTTCAAAATTTTAGAAACAAAAAAACCCCATAATCCATTCAAGCTCCAGACAATGTCTACTGCTTCTACATCAGAGCCAGAAAAATTTTACTAATGTGCATGAAGTACAACCTGCTCAAGTTTGTTTTTTTTTTTTTTTGTTTTTTTTTTTTTTTTGTTTTTTTTTTTTTTTTTTGCGTAATCCTCAAACCAGACAGTGCTTGCAGAAACTGGGAAGTTTGAAGACAAATGTTTGCAGGAAGTGTAGTCTGTTTCATTAATTTAGTTGATAGTGTTGAAGGAACACCAGAAGAACTTAGTAAAATCTGAAGGATTTTAATTTAGGTATTAGCAGGAACCTGCTAGTCTGTGGCTGTGAAGATGACAGAGAATTATCACTTTACTACAAAAGAAATTGACTAAAAATAGGCATGTTGCCTTTTCTAACTCCTGCCTTCCCCTGGAATCTCTCAGTCTAAAGGCTTACATGACCTGGTCAGACACTTTCTCTTTACTGTTTGGTTACACTGTAATGCTGCTGTTCCTGTCCTCATGCCAGAGTTGAGGCTCTGCTGCCTGCATGGTCATTCTGCACCAACAAGGGCTGGAAGCAGCCCATGCTCTTTTTCTCCTTGTCAGAGAGTATTTTTACCTCTCCAGCCAAGAACCAGAGCAGAGCTGCAGTATGTAGGTATCAGTAAGTGCCAGATTGTATTATGCTGACTATGTGCTGTGATGCTCCTCTGATAACATTTGATTCTTCCACAAGAAAGGTAGAAGTTACTGTGAGCTGGATTTGGTACATCCTGTATTCTTGTTTACCTTAGGACCTGCATATTTAAGGAAGCTGTGCAAAACTGTGTGTAAGCATTATCCTTTTTAAGACCAGATGGGTATTATCCCCAGCTTATGTTCTAAATAGTTTGTTTTCTCTTTGTTTTCAGTAACTAAGGTGCTGACAAGTTTTGACTTCTTCATCCTCATAAACATGAGTGAAGTTCAGGCTATGGTAGAATTCTCCGTGGAGCTCCACAAATTCTTCAATGTGGATTTGTTTCAAAGAGGGTAGGTATACATATTCTTTCGAACTTTACGCCATTGGATAGCTAATGTTGGAAAGACTTTAATGGGTACTCTGTCATGTTGTGTTGCTGACTATTTTTATAGTGATTTTAATTTTTAAAATTCTGTATTGGAAAGTCAGATTCTTTCTAGGATTTAAAATCAAATATGAAAATATTTTTTTCTTAAAACCTAAGTTGTAATATGGTGTTTTTATCTAATTGGAGATGAGGAAAAACCTGTAGATATGGAGAATACATTATATCCTTACCCAGGCCTTTACCCTTGCACGTCTTAATTTCTGTAATTTCTTTTGTTTGAAATGTGATAGGTATTTCTCTTCAATATTTTAAAAATGGTCTTGCCCCAATTAACCTACTCATTTATCAGTTTGGCACTGGAGAATTTCACCAGCCTCTCTCCTCTCATTGTGCTGTGCCACAGGACTCCATGCTGCCTCTTTAGGCTCTCCTGACCTCCACTTACTCCACCTTATCTCTGTAGAAGTCTTTTTCACATTCTTTTCATTTGGTACTATGTGATTGTCCTAGATTACTTTGTAAGGTCCTTGTTTCCCATGGCTATGCAGGAAATAATCCTTTGTAGTTTATTTTGGAACTATTAAAGTTTATTGGTCCTTTAGTGTTGAGGTACATAAGCCTTCTGTCAGTCCTCAAGTAGACTACAATAAAAATGCATGTTAAAGTTTAGGCTGTGTTAGTGTTTGCAGAGACAGAACAAGGTGTATCAGTGTTGGTTTATGATAGCTGCTTTTTCCAAAACATTGTAGAGTAACTTTCCTCAGAAACATTTTAGTGATAACAAAATACATTCATGTTTTTAGCCTTGTCTTAGTTCAAGACAGGCATGTGTGTCTGTGCCAGTTTTGTTTTCAGTACAGTTAGGGTTTGTCTTTTTACGGAAGTGATGTTTGCTACTATATGCCATCAAAGTATATACAGCAAACTTTTTAGGGAAAATTGTAACTTCTCTCTACATTGGAAGAAAAGGATTAAGGAAGGCTTAAGAGGGCTGGGAAAACACTGAGAATATTCTAATTATTTCAACAAAAAAGCACAGTCTTTTGAACTGTAGCCTTTTTTAATCTCTGAAATCGGTGGGGAAGGAGAGGGCAGAACATGGCAGCATATTTACTCTAGTAGAGATCCTGAAGAGAAGAAAGTGTTTTGGTTGTCTTAACCTTACAATGCAAATGGTTCCTCAGAAAAGTAGTTGAGATGCAAAGCACAGATATATAATTACCAGTGCTTTACCTGGAATATTTATTTTTAGCTTATTCTTGCAGTAAGCTAAAAAGCAGTAAATTCATAGGGCAAGTTCAGAGGTGGAATGCTGACATAATGAGAAAAGTGACGTGAGGAGAAGTGACTTCTCTTGTTTCAAGCTGAACCTTTAATTCCAGGCACATTCCTATAGAAATTAATGTCATGAAGAAGAGAGAATTTCCAGAATAATTTGACAGACTGAGAAATTGCAGTAAATTCAGTTTGGGTAGGTTCCAGTATTTTTCTAGGAAACTGTCTTTGGGTTTATTTGAGATAGGATGTAATACTTCTGTTGCTGAAGGAGCTCTTGGATAATGGATTGAATGAGCAGAAAAGGAAGTCTTTAGTTTCATTGCTAGCGTCCTATTTTTTAGCCACCACTGTGTTTAGCATGGTTTGTCTCACCAAAATCAAGTACATAATTGATTGTATTGTGTGCATTCAAGCCTTCCAAGCGTGGCATGCTTGTCTCGTGGAGAAACATCATGACCTTCTGAACTATGTAGAATAAAATATCAGCTATTGCAAGTAATCACATCAAGTTCCTTCTTAAAAGTTTGTAGATTTTTATCCTAAGTGTTTGTTTGCAGAGTAAGTCCAGATTCTCACTCATGTGATTACTGCAGATGTCATCATTCCCAGCCTAAATTTCTTTTTCATCTGTTTTAGTTGTTTTTCTTTGCAGCTTTGGCTTGTGTTTTGACTCACTCTATCAGTCTGAAAGTTCACCCTTATGTATTTTAGGTGTCAGTCTTTTCCCTTTTATTAAATAAGAGCTGGCATGAGCTTGATCATTGGAATTCGTGGCACATTCCCCTCCCCCTCTTCCTTTTCGGTGGAGTCCACATACCCTAATATCCAGTCAAACCCATTTTACCCTTTCCTGCTTTTATAACTGTTTGAAGAAATCTGCCAATTCTTGCCTCCAACTGTACCATATGTTCTTGGATCTATATCTGTAGTGGCACTGCTGTTGCCAGAAGCACTTATGATTGTGTTTACACTAACAATTAAATTTGGTATTTAAGGAATGAATCACTAAAAACAGTGTTGATGTCCCTACATCTGTGTGGTTCCAGGCTTACTTCAGATTAGATTTTAACTTCATCTTCTGGACCAGATGTTTTGTATCACAAGTGTAATTCGAAGTTGCTTGTATCGGTAGTCAGCTCAGACTTTTTTGTGCCCCCAGGGATTGAAGTGCATTTTGTGACAGGTAGATCAGAATAGTTCAGCTTCCTTAGGAGACATCTAATTTTTATGACTGGAAAGCTCTCAGTGAACTGAACCTCCATGTAGCAAACTGGGGTCACTGAGGAAAGTGCCTCAAAACCACTCTGTTGATCTAAACTTCGGTCTAAATAGTGCACACTGAGCCAAAATTTCTCATAGTATTTTATCCAAGATCATATTTATATGAAGGGTTGAAACTATATTATTCTCCTAAGAGACCCTCTAAAGCAGACTTTTCTTTACTTCTAGATAACTGTTACTATTCCAAGAAAGGGTAACAGACAGTCCAGACATTTCATTGTAATAGAATATTTGTCTTATGTATACAATATTTTCTTATAACTATGCCATTTGCTTTAAACCCAGCTTGTTACAGATGGCTCCATTGGTTTATTTTTATCTGTTATTACATTCAAATAAGGCTTCACACAATTTTTGTTTTGAGCTAGTGAGATGTGATTATAGGAATTTTTGCCCAAACAGTGCCAAAACAGCCCAAACAATATGCGATTATTGTGTGATGAAATGAATTAAAGAAATGTATTTGTTTGGGACATGTGAGAATGATAGTATGAGACAGTGAAGTTTCAGGCTGTTTTGTCATTTTAGCTCCTAAAAGCTCCAGTAAGATATGAGCTCTATAGTACTGATCTTCTACAAAGACAAAGGAGACTGCAGAAGTGGAGAGTGGGTGGAAAATTGGTTGGATGATTTGGTTCAAAGAGTTGTGATCAGTCATGCTGACCAGTGGCACCTCCCATGGACTGATACTGGGTCAGTAGTCTCAGCAATCTTTGTGTAGAGTCATAGAATGACTTGCGTTGGGAGAGGCATTAAAGATCATCCAGTACCAACCCTCCTGCCATGAGGGAGGCACCTTCCACTGGACCAGGTTAGAGCCCCATCCAACCTGGCCTTGAACATTTCCAGGGATGGGGTGATCACAGCTTCTCTGGGCAGCCTGTTGCAGTGCCTCACCACCCTCAGACTAAAAGAATTTCTTCTTAATATCTCATCTAAGCCTACCTTCCTTCAGCTTAAAGCTGTTAAAATTCAAAGACTTTGCTGTAACAACAGGTTGCTTACCCCCTCATTTACACATTTCATATGTGTGAGCGTACGTATGTGTCCTGAACTGAGATATAAATGTGTTCAGAATGTCTGATTCCAAACAACGGGTTACTGAAAGTGCCTCTGTACTTTGTAGTGCTCAGCTGAAGTTCCCTTGTTCCACCATGGGATGATGGATCCTGATGTCTAACTTGGAACAGTTACACCTTTTCTGTGGATAGGGAGAAGAGTTTCCTGGTAACCCTCACTTGTGAGAAGATGAGGTTTTCATTTCCCTGGAGCTTTTTTACTTGTAAATGGCAATCTAATGAATTAAAGAGACTTAGCTAGTAGCTTAGCATAGTGCACACATTGCTGCAAGATCTGCTTTGAAAACAGCTTTTGACTACATTTTCTCATCTCTGTACATTCTTGTAATCCCAGTGTTAAGTTCTTACTTTGTCTCTACTACTTGGTTACTTTCAGTCCTATGTCAGTAGCATGCATGCACACACAACTGGCCAAAGCTGGATTTAGAATAATTTTAATTGCAATGTTTCTGTGGGTTTTTTTTGTTGTTGTTTGTTTGGATTTTTTTACCATTTTGATTTCTAAGGTACAATACCTGCAGCGGGTTTCAGAAAAAGAACTTCCTAATGTCTTTTTCTGGCAGTGCAAATTTGTTGTTACATAAACTATGAGGAGAGAAAGTAAAATAAAGTATTAACAGTAGCTCTTTATTTACTGCTCAGTGTGTCTTTGTTTTCTATTATTTGATTTTGTTTTGGGTTAAAAGATTCGTATAAAACCACATGAAGAACTTATATTAGTAATGTAAGTCTACCACATTTCTTTATAGTCTTTTTGCTTTTAACTGTTGGGTAACAGATGGAAGAATATTACTAAATACCTTCCTAGAACAAGAGAGACTTTGGCAGATTCTAACCTGAAACATATTTTTGGAGATGTATCATATCTGAAAGGTTATTGGTAAGATTGCAGCGTAAGTTTTTTGTGAACCTAAATCCTATTAAATGTCAAAGGAATTTAAGCTTCAGAGACTACCAAATATTTAGCCTTATGAATTCTTCTGTTCCATAGATTTAAGTTTTTCCACATGTAGATACTTACTGGTGTGTCTGAGCAGTATTGACATTTTATGCTTCCTTACATGTGGTTGTGTAATGTAGCTTAAAAAAAATAACACTGAATCAGAGTATGAAATTTAATTAATCTAATTATGATTACTCACTGATATGTCATGAGAATAATGCAGTATATGAAAAGCTGTATTGTTTTCTGTATCCAGTGAGTTGCCTGCATTAATATTTAAATTTTTAACAGGAAATTAAAATTCTAAAATGTACACTTCAGCAGGACCACTTTTCTTCTTCCTGGCTACATCAGAAATGAAAAGGTTTTGTCCTTAAATGAAGTAGCCCTTGCTAATGGTTTGTGTTGCTAGCATATGATCTAATAACAAATTCTTTGTGGACAATGAACATTCAAGTTCACCTGTTTGGTTTTCTTTTTAATTCATACAGCTCAGACATACTTTTACTTTCAAACTACGTTTATGTGTGACATATTTATTTTCTGGAAATAAGTGTTGTGAATTGTCTTCTGACAGAATAGCTTATCTTTTGAAGTATCGTACTGTGATCTTTACTTAATGTAATGCATCTTTATAAAGAGAGAAGAAAGCTGTCAGATTTGTCTAACAACTCTAAGTTGAGCTCTGTTCTTCAGCTTACGGTTTTGCAGTAATACAAATAGCAATTATACAAGTTTAAGATTTGGAGGGCAAGGCTGTAAACTCAAGGGAATAGTCTGTCTTGGAAAAATTATGCAAATATTTTCGGTCTTGGGGTATTTTTGTTGCTTTGTTGGTTTTTTTTTTGTTTTTTTTTTAAAGTGGATCAGTTTCTGATTCTAGTTCATTAGTGGATGCGCACACAGGATGCACACACTGCTTGCTCTGAGGCTAGGAAGTGTAACACTGGGAATGAGCAGTGGGGAAGTCTTATGTTAAATTGCCATTGTTACAGAAGTTGAAACTTAGTATCATCAATTGTCCTATTAGCTCTCAGGGTGTCTGTGACTCCGATGAGGTGGTCTGGTCCCAAAGGGCAGTTATAGTTTAAGACAGAATCTTGTTTTTTAAAATATGAAGTCTTATTTTGTTGAAAATAGTGGTTAGAAAAGTAAGTGGAAAATTGAGCACTGTTTTCTTTTAGTTAGTTGAGAAATTAAGGTTTTTTTGAAGCACACTGAGTGGAACTGAAGGGGAGGGTGTTCTGCTTGTCTTCTCAGTTATCTGAAGTGCAATGCCTGTATTAGGAGACCTCCAGCCACACAAGGAAGCTTGTCTGGGGGTCACTTAGAGCCACTGTAAATTGGACTCCTACTTTTGAATTCTCCTCCTTGCTCTTCTCCATGGTGATCCCTAGAAGACTACTCTACTGTGCTCCAACTTAAGAAACTAAATGAGGTCCTGATGCTGCAGTTTTTAGTTACATATTCTGATCCATAAAGATGATTGTAAAATGCTTATTTTTTCAGTCATTTTTCATAGAATTGTAGTTGTCCTGAGGGTATGGTTTTTTAACCTGCATCCCCCCATATTCCAAAAATATTACTTCAGTGTTTTGTAATGTTCATGGTTACTCATGGCATCTTCTAGACTTCTCAGATATGGGGTACAAATTTCAAATCATCTGAATTTTATTCAGATTTTAGCTCTTACACTTAAGTAGTTCTTTAGGACATTTTAAAATAGCAACTTTTGCAATTGAAATTATTATTTTTGCTATGGAAAATATTCTCTCAACTCAGAATTCAAGCTGTCGAATTGCATTCAATTTGGCAAAATTCCGTTTCTTAGGAGCAAAAAGATAAAGATCTCAGATGCCCAGTTTTGCCATCTTGTTGCCTTTCTGGACCTGACAGTGCCATGTTAGGCAGAGCTTTTTGGTGTTACAGTGATATAGCATAAATTGCTGTCCTTTGAGACTGCTTTTGGGGGGGGTCTGTGCAATTTGTTCTTTCTTTATGCAAAAGAAGAAGAAATAGGGGTCTTGTATGTAAGACCAGGTACCATTTCACACTGCAAAGTAACAATTATACCTCAGCATGCCTTGCCATGAAGTTTGTCAGGAGAAATATGATCAATGAGTTGAGTTTAGTAAGGGGGTAAATTACATTTAAGACAGGAATGAATATAAAAGGAGTTTGTCTGGAGTCAACCCATTCTTTTATTCTGTGGAACATACAGCTACCATCTGTGTGTAATATGACGGTAGAATGGTCATATATGTTTGCTGAAGGCATCATAACAATGATTTCTTGAGTATGCACCTTCTTTTTCTAAATTCAGTTTTACTGAGTTCAATATTCTGGACTGGCATGTGACAACGGTACAAGTTTTAACTTTGCACTGAATATATATTTAGTCACTAAAATTGCTGCTTTTGAGGTTCTTTCAAGTGTTAGCACACTTATATGCAGAAGCTTGTAGCTTGTGTATAGTCTTGCATTTCAGACCTGATGCTGTGAGATGGTAGCAAAAACCAGAAAAATCTGTCACTCATAGGTGTTTTGCCTTATTTATGTGTGCTTGGTTAATACACATAATAGTTACAGCAGAAATATGATTCTTTAAGTTAGTTTACCATCCACAGGTATCTGAGGGAAAGGAGAGAGAAAGATGCTCATCCTGTGTTTCCAAGTCTTGGCCACCTCACGATATAGCAGAAGTTTCTGGTATGGTGTCTTTTTGTGCCTCTTGCTGCTCATACAGGCTAATAATACCCTTATGTATACCTGTATCTGTAATCACAAACAGCACTTCACTGGATCATCACAAACTGCAGAAAGCATAGAGTTTTGTTGGACTAGGAAACCAGGCTCAGACCCACCACTAAATGCAGACTCAGACTCGCTGCCTCCACTTCAGTCAGGTGCTTGCTTCAAAATCTCTTCCTCTTCTTATGCCTTCTGCCAATTACTGTACTTCATATAAAGTAACTCATCAGATTTTTGATTTTTTCTTTTAAACCTTGTTTCACCCCACTCCACTTGTTTGTCTTTTCCCAGATTCTGACATTGGCCATGGGGGAAGAGGCTTAAAATACCTCCAAATACTTGGAAGCCCTCTAGACTGGACCATCATGTTAATGCCTATGCGTACATAACTTCCTTTGTTTATTTGAAAAATTTTAAAATTGCTTTAAAATTTTGTCTCATTTTCTCCAAAAATATAATGAATACCTTAGATTAAGTGATCAAGACCCCTGCTGCTTATCATTTTCTATATTCATGTATTTTTACTGCAAGAAGTAGCATCCGAGCTATTGGAGATGATCAGACTAGGAAGAAAAAAAAAGAGGTGTATTTTTCACTTGTGCATATTTCTTTGATGTGGATAGTTGTGCTTGAGCACTGGGGGTTTTTTGATGGGGGAGAGGGTAAGAGCATATACCCAGCATGGCCCACTGTTGATGCTATGAGCCCAAATTTGGTGTGAAATAGAATTCTCATATGTGCATTTATAGTTGGCCTGAGCATGTATCTACCAAAAGGTGTGATGTGCATGGTCATCTCCTGCTTTGTTTGCTTCTGCAGTCAGGTCAGTAAGATGGGCTTGCTTTTGACAGCAGTGTAGTCAGGGAGTGGGTTAAGCTGGCAGGAACACAGGGCTGATGGTATAAGATCTTACAGATAGGTGATCTGTTGGATAGCTACTGCCTGAGTAGGGTTATCCTGCATCTGGTGCTTCCTGTGTACCTGCAGTTATGCTCCTTTACCTTATGGTTGGTCAGCTCAACATGGTAAACCAGCAGAAAAAAACTGGCAAATCCAGAATCATTCTGGGTTATATTTGTTTAAATCTCCCTGGTCCACATCAGCATCAGATATTCTGTCAGTGGTGGTGCAGGAGTAAAAGGACACAAAAGGAGTAAAATGGGACGCCTGCTTCTGTCACCAACTAGCTTTTGGTTTGATTTAACTGTAACCCTGAACGGTGTCCTGAGAGAAATGTCCATAAAAGTTCCAACCCCTGTGTTAGGAAGAGGTCTCTGGAACAGGAGAGGCCGTTATGTCAGTGTGATCCTCTCAACGAGAGCAGCCCAGAGATTGGTATGATTTGAAACAAAACCTCTGTCTGAACTTTTGCATTCATCTCAGTTGGTATCCCTGCCCCTAGGATACAGAGTTATGACAGATGTCAGGTATGTCAGTCTAATTTCCCTGAGCCCTCATGTGGAGATACAGAGCTCACCTGGCAATGCCACTTTGCAGTTTCTGCCTCCTTTGCTGCTGACGGCTTCGTGGCACTGCAGTGCTCTGCCTCGTGGGTTGTGCTGGCTGAGCTGCTGGATCTAACCAGTGTCCAAAACTGCTCTTCAAGTGGTGCATTGGTGTAATTGAGAAAGGTGTCAAATGTCTTGCAGAGGCAAGGCTTAAGTGCCTGGGAGGACAGGACAGAGGAAAAGGGGTAAACAGAATTCCTTAAACTTCATTTCTTGCAGAAGTCCTTATATTGTAAAAGTAATCTAAATTTCAAGACCCTATTCTTGACGTCCCCTAATTATAAGGAAGGATAGGATGTCCCAGATACCAATTTGCTTGACTGGCACAGAGAAGGAATCAGATTACTGAAGAAGTCAGAGACATCCAGCTCTGTTTTTTGGCTGAGAAGGAGTCCCTAATCACCTCCAGAATGCCAAGTCCCTGTCTGGAGGTCAGCTCTAAACGAGGAAGGAGGAGATGATAGAAAGGCATCCAGAGCAGCAGAAACCTGCAGTTTCCAACTCTGCAAGGAGAACTTGGATTTTGCTTCAGTGGATTTTGCAGATCCCAGCTTACAGGGAGCAGTGCAGGGAGGTCAGCTTCATAAGGGGAACAAAATAAGTTACATATCCAGGTGTATGGAAAGTTTGAGTCTCAGTGTATGTAGAAAGTAAATCATATGATCACCTTGATGACCATCTGCACTTCAGTCGTATTACTATGGTTAGTGCTTCTTCTGTGGAGTTTTTATCTTTTCCTGATGATATTCTTCTCAGTTTTCATCTCATAGTACTTTTGCATGCCTTCATTTCAGCAGTTTGTTTCCTACCTTGCCTGAATACATTCCTACATAAAATTGATTTCAAAATACTTTGGATACCATTTGAGGTTTTCTGCAGTGCTTGTTACAGTTTTCTCAAAACAGAAGCCTTTGAAAAATGTAGGCTTTAGAAAAAAATTGGTTTTTGCTTGCTTAATTTTTTTAACTTGTTGAACAGGTTCAGCAGGTACTGTGTATCTTCAGGGTATCCAGCTTGTGGAACCTGGCAAGAGAGAAAGGGATTCAGCTACTTTAGTGTATTTGTTCTCCTGTAATTTGTTTCATTTATTTGAACTGGCCTCAGAAGTTTAATTCTTGTGAATGTACTGGATAGGGTAGGTCGTAGGAGATGGAAGATACTGTTGCTGTAGTAGGTGGCTCCTAATGTCCAAAAGTCTGTTCAAGAACAGTAACTCCTATTTTCTATAAAGGAAAAGAAGTGGAGATTTGCTTTCCAATCTTGAATGCTCACTTTACTCTCTGACATTCATAAGCTTTTAGGATCTTTATAATTTAGAGAAACAGGTCGTAACTTGTGCTGCTAACTTTTCATTATTTGCTTGTGACATGGTTCTGGTAATATTCTCTGAGATGATTTGTTATAATTTATGTTAATAATAAATGTATAAATACAGTTTGCAGCCAACAGTTCTGCTTCTCAGTGTTTTTGGTGTTAACTCTTAAAAGTTGAGGGGAAAAAGTAATTTACTGGAAGTGGCAGTACAATTTCACATTATTTTTGAGCATGGAGCCCCACCACTAGTTCAGTCTGTCCTATCCTAAGCCCATGTCACATAATTGAAGGAAACACTTTCTCCCTGGCTGTGTGATCCTGCCTTCTGTAATAGCCCCCACTGGATTCTTTCATACCCTTTCCAGGTGGATGAGCATGTTGGTTTGTTTTACCATACAGTTGATGGACCATCAAAACCTATCTGAGGAGGGACAAAAAATAAGTGAAAGAGGTTATGGTAGAGCATTTGCAAAATGCTTCTACCTGTGGCAGTACTGGCTTAAGGTGATTTAAATAAATCATGAAAACGTGCCTTACATGGAAGAAAAAAAGGTAGACACTTCTATATCTGAGAGATTACTTTTCTTTCTTAGTGTTCTAATAACATCGCAGAGCAGTATGTTGTATTGAAACTAC